>NW_026694895.1:12440000-13045000 GCF_021218885.2 Marmota monax | reverse complement strand
TTCACCTAGACCTCTTGCTTTGAAAGCAGCTGTCCTTTGATGCTTTTTTTTTAACCATGCTCAGTGAGCATCTATTGTGTTTTGATTAATTTTGCAGCTCAAACTCTTTTGAAAGCAGGATGTCCTTATATGGAGCCACATCATTCTGATACCCACATGACCACCCTCACTTATAGTTTATACTAAAAGCTTCAATCTTGCTCAGAATGGAGGGATTTTATTTGAATGCAAGGTTTTCAAAGTTTAGAGAGAAACCATGAAATGATCCTTTATTTATGTGAATGTATACATATGGGTGTGCCTGCCTACACTATCGCAGCAACACACACACACACACACACACACACACACACGCACACACAATGCTAAATCTGCCTCCAATTAACCAAAAGCACAATTTTGCCCTGACAGGGAAGATTTCATTTGGTCCACATATGACTAGGGAGCAGATTTCATTTCCTGTAAAAAACCCCCTCAAACGCTGCAAAGTTACCTGACTCAGCTGCTTGTAGAAATCAAATTCAGTCAGAGATAACAGCTAATCATTTGTCACAGTAAGAAGCAATTCCCTGAAATCGGAAGGGAAAACCTGCCGCTTCAATCCGCAGGTCTGTCAGATTGCTAGAAATTACATTCTGCTCTGACTAACCTCTGCACTTGGATTGCTAACAACAAGCAGTCTGCTCTATCAAAGGAGAATATCATACAACCAGGAACCGCTTTTGATTCGTTCTGTTCCAATAACCTGAGAAAAGTTTATGGACATGCCTTGCTGCCTGGACCTCAATTTTCACCGACCTGCACACTGTTTTGAATTTATAGCGCTGCAGCTCCATAGTAATATAGGTAAAATTTACAGGCCGACTATCTGCTTCTTCATTGAAAGAAAATTAAGAGTTGATTTTATAACCACACAACTGATATTTGCTTTCTGATACTTTGAGGAAGCACACAGTTTGGAAGTTTCAATTAAAATGCCAAAAGAGAAAAAAGCAAATTGATTAACTCTCAAAATACAATTTATATTTTTTAGCAATGCTTCCCAGGAGGGAATTAACTTTATACTCTCCTATGTAAACACTATTTGTGTAGCATACTGTAAGTTTAATAAAAATGACGGATCACCTCTCTATTAGATTTACAATTTGCATAGAGGTAGTGAAAATGGAATTTTGATCAAAATGTTTCTCTCTCTCTCTCTCATCCCCTGTGCAATAGTGCGTACAGCGTTGGACAAAGGTAAGTTTAATAGCTTACCAAATCCTAGAAAGCCATTATTATTACTGAAAGTATTTTTTAAGGTAGCTTACTAACACCCTAAAAGTTACTGCTTTGAGTTAGAATCACAGGATCTTTTAAGGAAAACAAAAAAACAGAGAGGCATATTTTGCAAGCAATATTCAACCAAATACTCTTCTTTAACTCTGAGCAGATTTACGGTGGACACGTACAGTGCAACTCTTTTATGTAACTTAAAAGGTGGAGAAGTCAGAGAGCCCGTGTCTAAGGAGTCTGTCTCCAATACTGAGTCTACCCCAAGTTTGTTCCATTGTTTTTTTAAAGCATTTTATTTTCCACAGTGGGAATCAGCTGAGGATAGAGTATGAGCAGTGACTCCGAATTTCCTTTGCTTTTGTCAAACTGTGTCACAACCGTAAAGTTATTTTAACAGAGTTTATTTGCCTAGGCATTTCCTTTCTCTTGTAGTAGTGTAAGAGAAAAGGAAACAACAATTTAAAATGTAAGTACAGTTGAGTGGAAATGAGGGACTGTTCCAGCACCGATCATAAGCAGACAATTCAATGATCAGTATGTGGGATTTTTAAGCTTTAAAAATATACCCATAAATCCCTTTTTGGCTTCTTTCATTTCAATTTTCTTCAAGTAACTACATTGGGAATTAGACAAGTTTGAAAGATCTGATTTCTTTCGTTCTTGAACCAATCCTGATTGCTTCTATCATGATTAATACTGGCTCAAATGGGAAACTTTTGCAAATTCTTCAAAATATAGTATATTTTCGGTGTTTCAAAAGTTCATCCCGTACATCCCATCACAATAATTCACACCATTAATGTGTTCGGTGGGATCATTCAATAGATTTCTTGAGGTAACTCCAAGAAACTCTCCTTCCTTGGTCAAAAAGAATCCCCTTGGTCTTCAATCTGGCTCTTGTAGGCCATGAGTACAGTGGCCAGGGCTTAAGCCCCAGTACTGTACAAGTATGCAAACAAGCAGATTTCACAATCAGATGCCACTGAGATGTAGACTCCCTGTGCCAGACTCTCATTGCTGACCGCTCTCTCATCTTAGGCCAGCTTAGGGATCTGAGAACCCACTGCAGTTAGAAAGAAGTCACCTGACTGTGAAGAGTCCCTCCTGTCTATTTTCAACCACTCCAGCTCTCACAGTCACCATGAGTCAGGATTCCTCACCACAGTCTTGGCCAGCAGCACATCACCCACAAAGGGGTGCATTTACCTCTCCCAGGAGAAAAGCATGTAGAGAACATGAACTATTGGCCCCTCTATTTCTAGAGTCTCATGTGCCTTAAAACCCCTTTCTTCTAAGTTTAAGAAGATAACTTGATGATATAGTAAGACCTGGATGTATGTATTAACCAGGCTATAGCAGTGCCTGTCCATAGACATTATTCACTTGATCTTCAGAATAACCTTTTCAAAGCAGGAGCAGTTATTACCATGACTTTATAGATGAGTAAACAGAGATGAAGACATTTTAACTAACTTCCTCCTCAAATTACCTAATTTTAGAAACTGGACCTGATTCCTGACTCCAGATCCTACCTCTAGGGTCCAGCTATGTTCCTTCCAAAACCTCTGGTGCACAAATCTAAGCACACAAAAGTAAAAAAAATATATATATATATATATATATATATATATATATATATATATATATATATATTTATTTATAATTATTTAGCATAGTATGGTAGTGTAAGTATAATATCCTTGCTTGTCTGATTCAGCAGAAACAACTATGCAGGAGAGAGATAGGAGGAGGGGCAAGGTCAAGAGCCAACTGCATTGGAATCTGGAGGAAAAGCAAAAGAGCACCTGTCTGCAGCATGTTAAACAAGTACCTAATGGAATAAGTGACAGCCATCATTTGGGGAGAGAATCTGTTTTTATCTTGCTTGAGGGTTTTAAACACTTTTGTATTTTTTTCATAAAAATTCACCAAAGTTGCATACCTATTCTCTACCATATTTACTCCTATCTTCCAATTTTTATAAATACGAAATTCAAATAAATTCTAGAAATGAATCGACAACTCATGTTAGTCACTCTTTCTGTTGACATTTTTTTTCCTGTCCCAAATAATGCTTCTTTCAGGATATGAGGTTAGATATTTAATTAAAAATTTAATTATTTCCTCAGTCAAGAGTATGTAATTGGAGTCCTAATATTCAGACTAATTTAGAGATCAGATACGTAGTATGATAGATTCTGTAACATACGTGGAAACGGAGGACCTTTCTCTGGAGAAACTTGAACTTGGCCCTATATTGCCTATCTTCCTGGGTTATCTCATTGCTTCTTTAATGTTATCTATGTTATACACACATACCCGTCCATCACCACAACCACTACACATCACCACACAAAACTTCACACTTCTCAGATATTTTTATTTTCTATAGTTAAAGTAAAGAGAGAAAAAAAAAGAGAGAATTAAAAATGTTCAGCAAATTTTTACAACATCTTAAAATTACTTGATGCTTTCATAACTGAAATATAAACTCTTGATGACTAGAAAGTGCGTGGAAGTTTTCCACAGTCTTTATGTTAGTTAGCAACAGGGGAAAAAACTGTAACCAGTGTCTTCAGAACACTCTCAGAGAGGGTTTGTGATTCTCACTAACTGGGGCAGTCTTGTTGGTATGGATTCATTACCACAGACTCACCTTGGGCAGGATAGAGTTGTACTGGATATTATGAAGTTTAGACTTAAAAAAAAATCATCATTTTGTAATTTTGTTCACATTTCAACGGACAGAAAACACAACAAATTGAGAAAGAAAAAAAAATCCTCCCTGTTCTTCTGAAATTTAAGCAGGCAACCCTTAGAAGATCACTGGGAAAAGTCTGTATTTTCTCAGGTTTAACTAAATAATTTATGCATACTTTCACTTTGGCATGATGAAGCAATTTTAGCCTTTAAAACCCACAACTACTCAGGAGGGAAAAGGTCTGGTTCCTGCAACTTAAATAATTTAAACATCCAGGTGGAAATGCTTTCAGCAGTTTCCCTTTTTGAGACAAAGGAAGAAGACTTCAGAATTTTGTGATATCAAGGAAAAAAAATTGATAAAAGACATAACATCAGCTACATTTAATTTACAATGGAAATCATACAATATTTTTTGAATGATGGGGACCAGAACGAGGCATGAGGTGAAATGTCTGCTTGCCTGCTGTTTATAATAAATGGACAGATACCTAGAAAATAACGCGTGAGCATGGCCCTAAGCCAAATGTATATGTCCATAAATATAACATAAACAAAAAAGCATCTATAAAGGCCAGTATGACTCTACAACCTACATCAGCCCAGGCCCCAAGCACTAGGTGGCTATCAGATCTCAGAGGCAGCTACATTAAGATACATTGTGCTTTAATTTCTGGCATCTTGGGTTAGATAAATGTGTTTATCTTTTGGTATATAACTACATAGATTACAATTAATGAGAATGAAACAAAACATCATTTCTTTAGGACACAGCGCTACAATAAAAAGGACACATGGAACTACTAAATACTGGAGGAGGTTTTGAAATGTAGGTGTCCAATATGATTGGCCTTCTGAGTCCATGGTCTCTTAGACTGACATCAGATTGCACAACTGCTATAGGGAAATTTGCTTCCTCTGGCAGGTCTGTAGTGACGTAGTTGTCAAAGAGTGTGGGATTTAGAACACAGCCCCTGCAGATTTAGAACACAGCTATAATCAGAAAGTTTTATGGGTTAAGAATGATTTCCTGCTGTCTTATAAACATTCCCAAAAAAGTATAGGGCACTTTGGGTTATAGTTTCTTGTGGGAGAAAAAAAAAAAACACCCAAGAACTCATAAGATAAAGCACTGTCTTTTAAAAATCTTTATCACATCCAGATTTGCTGGCTACATAAACAAGAATATCAGCTAAGGTACAAAATAAGGAAACAGCTAAACAGAGTTGGTTCCCTTAGAATTGAGCATGTAAAAAAATCATACATAAAGGGTAAAAAGAAATGTTGCTATGGATGTATTCTTTAAAATGAGTACAGGCTTCATTTTTTTTTTAAATACCTAGAAGACCATAGTTCTTCAATATTCATGGATTTTTAACACTCCAAAACTTTTGGCCCTGTGTATCATGGGTGTGCAACACACTAGGCCCCTCAAAGTAGGATGTGGAGAAAAATGTAAAGAAAGAAAGGCTACCCTCTGAGCCAACAGGAAAGGCTTAGCTGGGCCAGGGCAGCATGAAAGAGGGTTGCTGAAGCCCGAATGTCACATGCAGAACAAGGTCACTGTGCTAGGATGACTTCACTCTGAATGCGATGCTGACTGTTTTTGTTGTGGTGATACTCATAAGGGCCACCTGAGTGACGTAGGCTAGAGACGTAGACTGGGGAAGAGAGATATTAAACCATGGTCACAGTGTGTTGTTAAGGAATTTTTGAAACGTTATTTGTGATTGCTGTATAGAGCTTGAAGTTGACTGCTAAGGTGCAGAATGTGAACGGTGGCTCAGAAGACTGAAGTGGAGTGGGTAGTTGTTCTTTCATTTTCTTTTCCTTTTTTTGGTCATCCATTGACTTTAATTAAGCCCAGCCAGCCTCATAAGCATGGGAAACTTGGAGAACTTTTTTGTTTAAAGTGACCTTGTTCTCAGGATTTGCCCTACAACTCCTCTCAGCTCTGGTGCAAGGATGAATATTTGCATTCCTGCTCTGAATCTTAGAACGGGGCACCTGGCATAAAAAGAAAATTTTAATCTCATCTGAAGTATAACAATCAGAGTGCTGTATTTTAAGGGAAAAGAAACCTTTCTGTAATCCTGCTGGTTATACTTCTTAACTGTATTATTTTAAGTCAATTAATTCAAATTTAAAAATAATGAAATTACTAGCAGAGACTCTAAACTTCTTTTAGTATATTAAATTGGGCAGATTGCTTCTCTCCTTCTAATTATGAATGTTGCAGTTACAAAAGAAACTGTCATTTTGATAGAGCAAAAGACAATCTGTCTGCCAAAAATGTCCAACCATAATTCTAAAAAAAAGTCATCGGCATCAAGAACATGCTACTTTGTTTGATGTACTGTCTTATTGGAAACCTAATTTGCTTTCAACCTCTGAGACAACACATAACATAAGTTTGTGTGACTAATTTTTCTTGGAAATATGAGTAATTAGAATTAGGGGCCATTTTCATAGCAGGAGTGGACAGGTTTTTTAAAAATTCAAAGTAAGTGCTATAGTTATTTTCTTTGCTTTTTTTTTTATGGCACTCCTAAAACCAAGTAGAAGGGGGATGCTGAGCTTTGTACTGGATAATGTGAGTCCCCATGTAAATTGTGAGCGATTGCAAAGTACAGAAAGGTTTATTACCTAAGGTGAGCCCTCCCAGAGCTCCTGGAGTATAAAAGCATTAAGCGTATGTTCTAACAAAGTCATAAAAATCAATAAACAGGAACCCCCCACCTGTGCAATGGCCCCAGTGTTAAGTTTTATACATGTAGTAATAGTGCATATCAATTTTCACCACCCTTCCTACGCTAGCTATTACAGGGCCTACCACCACCGGAGGGATGGTGAGAGCTGCACCATTCATCCATCCCACAGAGTTGTCTACATGCCAGGCCCATTGCATCATTGTCAGTTTTATTCTATCTGCAACTGGACAAGGCTACAGCCCTAGCTTCTATACACCCACTCAGTACCGCAACAATTGCAAACTGTGTGCCTCTGTTTAAAGAGTTTACAAGTCCTTCTCAAAGAAAAACAGAACTGTTGCATATTAATGCCCCCAGACCCAGAAAGATCACACAATGGAAAGGGGAAACCACATGGCTTCCATCGATATGTGACCTTCTCGAACTGCTGCAGTCTGTGGCTTATCCACCATGGTTAAAACAACAACAACAACAACAAAACAATACACTCTCAAGAAGCATCAGGATGACCAGGTTTCTACAGAAGTTAGTAATAATCTGTGTGCTTCCTAAGAGCCAAAAGATTCAGAAAGCACAGGTCACCATCTTACTGTACAGATGGTAACATATGCTAAAAATTACACCCCAAATATGCAGCATTTTCACCAGGTTACAGAAATAACTACTAACATCACACTTAATTCATAATTAAAGGAAATCCTCCTACCCCACCTCCCCATTTTTACCAATAAGGCAGAAAATATCACTGAATGTGTAACCTTTGTACCACATCCACTTTTGCCATCCGTTACCCTGCACGGGGTGAGTGGTGGGGACAGGCTGACTCAATCCCAGCCACTTGCTGGGAAAGAGGTCCAATAACTGTGGGAGAAATACTTCACTGGGGGCATTCTGGGGGAAAAAAGTATTTTAAAAAACCCATTTCAATTATAATCCAAAGATAACTGCTTTGAGGAACATTTGAGAAGAGAGCCTGCATTCAGACATAGGACTAGGGTGAATGTTTCCTTTCTTTTAATGGTTCTATTGGTTATAGTTTTAATAGACCTGAAAAACAAAAGAAGGCCCTTGGTGATGACTCCTCTTCTCCTCTCCTCAGCAAAAAAACAAAACAAAACAAAAAACCCAGGAGTTTTATCTGTCTGAGGTTGCCTTTGATAGTGCTCACAGCACGGAAGTGCCACTCATGGGTACTTAAAGCTGCGTCATTTAGGGGCATAAAAATAGAATAAAGTTGTGCAGCAAATGAGAAATTATAACTCAAGTGCTATGGCATGAAACAAGCAAAATGAGCCATCTCTACATTTTTCAGAGTCAAAAAAATAATAATAAAGAAAATGGAAAATGCAGTTCTAGCATGATTCCCATGAAGGTGTGCTTGAAGTCTTTCTAACTTCAATGGTATCTACGAGAATAGTTGCTATGGATATTATGAGAAAATTAGACATTTCTAGCAATGAAAGAAAGTGAAGCACTGCAGTTGTGAACAGCTGGCATACAATAGATAATTTAAGGGAAAGTGACCCTCATGTATAATTTTTAACTGAAGAACTGTCAGGCCCCATTAGTTCCAATAGGGCCTGCCAGGACCAAGATCGGTTTATAGGAGTATTGTATTAGCATAGTTTCTGAAAGACCAGCGTGAAAACGTAATATGGGGATTCAGTAAATTTAGTGTTTTTAAAAATTGTGCACATTATTCGTTATACTGACATCAATGCTTGCTGCCTATGTGTTCAGAATGAAAAGCCCAATAGGGCAGCAACGGCCATGGTAAACAATTTGTGAAAAAGCCCTTTTGAGCAGTTGTAACTATGTTCAAAAGTAACTCCCCAAAGTTAAAAGGGAAAAGCAAATGGT
Organism: Marmota monax; assembly: GCF_021218885.2. NCBI lineage: Eukaryota > Metazoa > Chordata > Mammalia > Rodentia > Sciuridae > Marmota > Marmota monax. The sequence continues at coordinate 13,036,454 of NW_026694895.1, read as the reverse complement.
GGCTATCGTACTGATTATTCACTGTGGCACTGAATGTTTCTGACTCAGAGGCCTTGGAAGAAAATAGGGCAAGAAGCAGAAAAACTATGTAAACTCATTTAACCAAAGTTCTTGTTAGGAAGTATGGAAATTGTAAGCAAACTCCGAAGGATGCAATGAGATCTAATTGAGAAGTATAAAGTATGTTTCAAAAGTAATAGCCAAAGTAAATCATACAGGGGAAAAAAAAAAGAGGTCACTTCTTCCTCTTCAAGTTAGCCATTTAGCTAAGCAAGTATTGAAGCTTTCTTGGAACCAAGGTTATCTCACTTAAACACACAGTGGAATGACAATGATATACAATTACATGCATGGTTTCAAGTAGCACTGTCTTTATTGAAAACATGGACTTGTAGTAGAGTAAAGGGAAGAGTGGATATTCAGGGAAAACTTTGTGGTAATGGAGCTCATGTCTACACAAAATACTTACTTAGCCAAGTGTGGCTTGTAGCTCCATAAATGGTGTCTGTGTTTAGCATCGGGTGGAACACACCATCTTTAATTTTGTTGTGTGATTCTCTGCAGCTTAAAATCATGTTTGCCTTACCTCTTTATCCTGGGGGAGAACTGCTTGATATTGTCATGTTGGTATTCTTTGGTGTAAATGTTTCGAGGAAATTTCAGGCATTTATATCCCAAATTAATGGGATTCTTGGCATCCTCTCTCCCTTTTAATGTTGCACTGATGTGGAATTAATCTCTCTATTTAGGTGGTTTGTCTTTGCTACAAATATTAAATAATCAAGTCAACATCTTTATATGTTTAAATCTACCATTTTGTTATTTAGAGAGGCAACTATTCAATTCCATAATTATAGCTACTTAAATCAAAGTCTACTAATTAGATAACATAGCTGGGCTTTACAGGTATTACAGAATATTCTTTACTAGACTGTATATTATAAGCAATCATTAGCTCAGCTATAAAAGGGTTTAAATACTAATGTATTTTTTAATTTGTTTTATAACCTAAACAAGCAATCAATGTACATTAATAAGCATAATTGTTTTTTTGGCATCTATCCATTCATTTGGTCCACCTTGACAGCTCCAGCAAACACGTCAGCAAAATTCAGTAACCACAGAACACAAGTTGAAATCATCAGTGTCATCATGTCAAGTATATCTTATGTATGAAATGATTCTAATATTGAGAGATTAAAGCCTCTATAGTTTCCATAATGTCCCACCTACAGATGTTCTAGACAAGAACTTTGACAGATATTTCCAACTCAAACACCACTTTCAAGTGGCCATCAAACAAGCTTTAATGAGGTGATAAACATGTTTACCTTTGATTAGGTGAACCGCCCAGTAAGATAACAGGGAGAAGCACTTTCCAAGAGTAAATATGTACAGAGAGCATTGGTAGTTACCATTCTGTTGGGGTTCTGGAGGTGAACACAGGTGCCACAGGAAGAGCTCCCTTGGCCAGTTTGTCTCTCCATTGGCTAATATGACTTTGCCGTGAAAAGAGCAATGCAAAAAAGAAATTTTTACATCATCTGTGGAACCCAGTAGTTCTTAGAAAACCCATTCCTGGATTCTAAGTCTCCGTGTTATTACAAAACTCAACTCCAACTCTTACCATGTGAGTTTCTCACTCAACTGTGAGGACTGAGATTCTGTTTCCTCATTATTGTATCCTCTGAGGCTAATGTTGTGCTTGGCCCATGGTTGATGGTAATTGGCTTGTTCAGAAGGCATAAATTTTCATTTTTGTTGTTTTTTATGAAGACACTAGAACAACAGTAATGTTCTGGAATTCTAGAGATCTCTGATATGCGGTAGGAGCCTTGTATCTAGTCTTAGGTATATAAGTTTTGATGTCTTAATGCCCTTTGCCAAATAAATAGAGGAATAGAAACCCACCAAGAGTACTGTACAATAATATTCTCCTTCCTCGTTGCGGTTGACCTTTCTGCAGGATGACCCTGGCATATTGTCTGCAAAGGTATGATGACTGAGTTTCACATAAAGAGACTCTTATCATTTGGTCCTTGACAACTTCCATGAACAGTTACTCTCAGCCTAACAAGCAAATATGTAACTTAAAATTGGAAGAAAAGGAAGACCAAAATGGCAGCTTACCACCCAACTTGCATGAGTTCTAAAATAAAGGAAATATGAATAAAAGGTAACTTATTCAGTGTCACTCGTACATATTTATAGTTTAAAAATTAGTCAAAGTTTATGTCCTGAGGTTGCACCTACAGGAAGCCAGATGTGCCTTCTGCATGTGACCTAAGACAGGCCTAGAGCAACAACTAGATAATTTCTCGCTCATCCTCTACACCGTCGATTGCGGCGGCTTTCTGAGGTGAGAGAAACTGACAGCACTAACTCTCCAGGGCAGAACTTTCCAGTCAAGTGGATCAACGGACTGAAAATCTCTTATGAATAGTCATTAGGCCTTCATTACAAACCCCTCAAAACCCAGTTCTCTTTTCGCAACCAAATGCCTTTTGTCATCTTCACAAGGTGCATCATTTAATTACCAATTGATTTCTTTATATATGACAACATGTCAGATAGCAAAATACAGTGTATCTCCCTTAGGGGGGAAAAGTCTGTTAACTATCAGTATGCCAGATTACTGAATTATCTGAAAAGCAGGCGCCCTGCATACTGTTTCTTCATCCTAACTACTTTTTCTAACATCAGAGTTTCTTTCTTGTTGAGGAAAGCTAGTAAAAGAAAAAGAAAAAAGCTAATGAGAATCATGATGCAGTCCTCCCATCCCTGAAACACTGTCAAATTAGTGAGAACACATTTTAAGCTTTCTTTATACAAAAAACGACTGCTCGACAATATATAGAGAATATGGAGTGAATTCCAAAATACAACTGTACAGTGAACTACCATAGCCCATCTTTCTCTATAAAAAAGTCAAACAATTGTTCTCATTATACCAAGCATTTACTCAGCTTCTGACTTAGCTAATGCACTGAATCTTCTGCTGCGCAACTGCAGCCTGATAATCAAGTCAGTACTGTATTAATAAGCTGAATAATAAGGGAATTTCAAAAATGTACAGGACTATTATACCGTAACAATAAAACCTCAAACAGAGTAAACCAGGGCAGAGCTGAAGGTAGGCGTCAGAAAATAATGAAACCAGTGTTGCAGCAATGCAGTCCATTGTGTGGTAGTGTAAATGCCTGCTTCTTTCATACACAGAAGCCACATTACATGAGTCCGAAATGTTCTCAGAGCGTCACTGTGACTGGTTGTGCTGGAACCTGGCACCGACAGCACTGAAAGCTGACATTATACTGTAGGATGTGCTGCAGGTGTGCAGGCCTGGGAACGTGCTCTAATTACATATTTTCCTGCCGCGCAACAATTAAGGTCGCCAAAATAATTGCCAGTTTCTTAATCCCTCTCTAACAAGACTGACATAAGGAATGGTTTATTTTTCTCTGGTTGTTTTGAAAGTGTTCCTCAAGATTTTGGTTTTCTATGGAACTGCATAAAACTAATTCTTATGTTCAGATGTGTGATTATACCCATTGTTAAAAAAAAAAAAAAAAAAAAAAGGCCTGTCTTTGAATTGTGGTAAAACTAAAATAATAAAAAAAAACATGTGAATTGTATAACCTGGTAGGTGGTTTAAATATTTTTCTTTTAAAGAAGGTAAAATTTCTTTATAACCTTCTGTTTCTTCTTTCTGAATTGTTCAAATCATGTGGGAAGTTAAAATGTGCTGGAGTGGGGGGCGGGCGGAGCAGACCACAGGAAAGCACAGACATAATAGGTGTCCTCGCTTACTAATGTTGGAGTTTTTTTTTTGGGGGGGGGCGGTAAGGGGGTGGTTACAGCCTTTTAATATTCTGATTAAATGTATGGACTTGCTGTCCAGGAAAATGCATCAATGTACAAAACATTACATGTAATTTCTGGTGGTTCACAGATTCCTCAAAAAAAAAATCCATTAATGAATTCCAAGGAAAGAATCCTAATTGAATAATAAAGCTTGCAATTATTTATATACCTCCCTTCATTCATCCACTCTGCATTCTCTGAGCCATCTGACCATCATATGAAGGATATTGTATCTCCCCCCCAGGCATCAGGAATCAAGTTTGTGGGATTTATATTCTTAACTAAAACCCATTTCTTTCATTATCATTAGTTGTCAATTTCCCATTTTAGTTGGGCTAATTGGGCAGAGCTGAAATCATTTAGAGAATTTTTGAGCCAGCTTACTCACTCTTGCCCCCTTTCCTACAAATCAGAAGATAGCAGTGCGTGCTGATTGAGTACTTAGCAGACAAACTGAAGTTATGTCAAGCGCATTACGATTTAACACAGGCTGAATGGTAGGGGCAGCAGATGTAACTAATGGGGTTAGGGAGAGAAGAAGCCGGAGCTTGGTAAGAGAGAGGATGGGAGGGAAACAAAAGTGATTGTATCAGTAATAGAGACTTCAAAGGGGCTAGTTTGGAAGATTTGGTGGTGTTGGTGGGGTCCTAGCAAATGAAAAAAAGAGGCACATCTGCCTATAAAGTAGCTGAGAGAAGAGAGGGAAGGCCTTCCCAGAAAGAAAGCAAGGGAGGGAATCAAAGGCAAGGAAATGTCCAGATGTGGAAGAGAGGAAGTTTGGTTCTATTTACGGACGCAGGCCTCATACAACTAGAACTGTCCCAAACTGTCCTGTTTTGGAGTGTCCCAACCATAAGACTTCTTGATAGGTTGGTGATAAACTGTAACTTTAATAATTTGACAAGACAATTTCATCCCATTTGAAAAGTTCTTCTTCCCTTATAAGACTAGTAGGTGGTTAAACATTAACTACTCTCCTTTGCTTTTTTTTTTTTTTTGTTTAATGGGTCAGACATTTAAGAGCAGTGTTTAGTCAAAAAATGAGCTCTCTTAGTGGACGACAAATATGCGATTTTTATTGATAAAAGCGAGGAACAGGCATGCCGCTTCTCTCCTTTTAGAAAATTAATTCAATGCACTGATTTTTAGATGCGGAGTGTGTTTGTGTGTGTGTATGTGTGTGTGTATTACTGACAGAATGATAGGGAGCAAGGAGAGAAGAACAAGGACAAAATCCCTGAAGTAGCTCTGTGGAGGGCAGGGTCATAACTAGGCTGTGCTACTAAAAATCATGCCATATTCCTGGGGGGGGCTGTTTCCACCTACAGTGGACCATGTCTGTTGATCTCCATGATGAAGGCTACTTGAATAATACCTCCTCAAGCACATCCTTTCTCACAGCTTTGCTAACCTGTTCAGAGAGTAGCTCTGAGGCCTTTTTTGTACATACCCTGAAGGAAAGACTTGCCTCGATTATTACTCTACTCATTCTACCAGTCACTCAACAAACATTTCTGGGATACTCACAAAGTATGGGGCTCTGAGTCTTGCCAACAGGTTCTCTCTGATACTGGTCTGAGACTTTGTGGGGACTCACTTTTGAACTCTTGGTGCTACTGTAGCACCTGATAAGTAGCCAATGGTTTAGAGTGAAAAGTTTCAAATAACTGTAAGCTTTAAAAGTAATTTTCCCATACAAAAGTATAGTCATTAGCAAACTAAGTTTTTAAAACATTGCAGTTCAGGTCCTGGTTTAATCACAATCAGAGAACCAGCAGCTTTTTTCTGGGCATGCACTAATACACAGAGCATGCCAGTAGATGAACCCAGATTCATTTCTGACTGATAAAACTGCCATCAGTACTGAGCATTCACAAACACTTGTGATACCAGTCTCCTGATCCCTGAGTGCCTGCACACTACCAGTTAGACACTATTCATACGATTCTACACCTACCCCGTAAAAGGCTTTTTTTATTCCCTAACCCAATTTCCTTGACCTGTGTTTTCCTTCCACCAGACTTCAGAGACAAAGGCAGAGCAGTAAATCATTTTCTTAGAAAAACACCATCAGGCTATTTCAGTCTTTGGGGCTGTTATTTATATGTCTTACCTGAAAAGTTATTTTGAGATAGTAGCTCACTAAATTATATTTTCCTCATTATCATTATTACTTCAACATGATCATTAATTTGCTCTTTGGCTTTCTAAGTGGGAAAAGATCAAAGAAATGAGAGTTCCCCTCAATTTAACTTTTCTTGAAAGGTAACTGATTTACAAACAAATTACTTGAGCCTTGTAAGGAAGAGCCAAACGTGTCTGCTCATTTGATACATTTTCAAGGGCTGCACTGTGGAAATGAAGCTCTAAGAAGCTCCTGTGTGATCCACAAACAACTTCACGCTGTATTACACGTGCATCAGATACAGAGACTAAACTCTGAGTTGCAAGCAACCTGGGATGCAGAATGCTTGCTTGGCAGTGCCTCAAACAGCTTATTTAAATTGCAAACTTCAGTCACTAGTTACAGGTGATTTTGAAAGTTCATTATAGAAACTAAACAGCTTAGTCTCCGTACTTTGTTTCCTAAATCATACATACATCATCTTTGAAAGATGCTATTTAGTCTCTCCCTCTCACACAAGCTCATCAACTTTGTTAAGAAATTGCCTTAGAGAGTAAAGATGTATTTAAAACATGCATGAAGCTTAAGCAAATATTCCAACTTGTGGGCAAATAATGTTAGAGACCTGGGTAGGAATTTCCAGGATGAAGTTTGCCTTGAATAGAGATCACATGAAAAGTATTTTGAAGTCATAACTTTACAGTGTAAGATGATCAAAGCCAAGTATTAATACTTTTTTTAATCAGCTCACCTTCTAAACAATATTTCAGTAGATTTCCTTTCACACAGTGATATTTGTAATAAATGTTCTGCCTTTGTTTTAAAGTCAGTCTGTAGAAAGATGACATCAGCTTAGCAAACAATAAAGTGCCTGTAATATTGTCTCCAGAGGGCTGTTACATTTACTTTGTAGCAGTAAAATTCAATTTTCAAAAAACACTACATGAATGATGTTAGGTTATTAACCCTATCACCACCGTAAAACATCATTATTGTGTGCAGAATGTAGGTCACAATCTAGAAGCCATAAGTTGCTTTTTTTTTTTTGTCAAATAATCCACTTAAGCTTCTTTTCTCTCCTATAGTCTGGGCTGGGTCCCTTCTTTGGGGGAAAAATATTCTGCATTTTGTTAGCAGGTTGGGACAAGACCACTACACTTTTCCTTCTGAGTCTCTTTTTCTTTGTTGTCATTCATTGACAGCTCTCAGTTTTGAAGCCATCCTTTGCATTTACTTAATCACCAAAGCCTACTGCTCTTGAAACAAAAATCAGTATATCTTGTCATATTATTTTTTTAAGTGGCAGAGTCATACCTGTCACATCTTTCAGTTCTAGGACAAAAAGAAAAATGAGGACATGTCCTGAATCACACTCACATTTGAAGACCTTGAAGGCAAACACTTTATTTCCGGACTTTAAAAAGTCTCACTTGCTTTACATGCGTGACAGCAGCAGTTACCTGATATAAGTGATTAAAATCCTTCCTGTTTAGAAAGAATGTTCAGTGACAGCACATCAGCCAACAAAGAGTTAACCAGTTAAACTTCTACAAACCCCCACAGTAACTTTCCAAAAGCTGACAATAAGTAAAAGAAGTGCTGGTTATCCATTTTTTAAAGGGATGGGATTGGTTTTAGAAGAAAGGGAAAGAGGATCAAACACCTCAATGCAACAAAAGGTTGTGTCAGAGGGCCCTCAATCACAAACCGCCCTCCACAACAGATATTCCAACCTTCCAGAGCAGTTACCCAGGCAGCACAGCTAAAAAGTTCCATGACATGAAAAGAACAAAAACCAAAGGGACAGAGGTAGTTATTGTCATGCACACTCCTCTCTCTCTCTCTTTCTCTTTCTCTCTCTCTCTCTCTCTCTCTCTTTTTTTTTTTTTTTTTTGGCTTGGGCTTTTCCCTCCCCCGTGAATCTTTTGCATAAGCTGTTAGAGAAAAGTAATGGTGTGGCTTTCTGAAAAGAAATCCCCTATTTGTAAGCTACCTCCTAGGTAGTGAGGTAGGCCCAGTGGATTTTCTGTAAGAGACACCTGATGAATGGAGAGATCATCTACATGAATACTTCAAAAGAGTCATCTGAAATTAATAAGTGTAATTATGGTCCTGTAAATATGGTCAATCTTCCCTTGAAAGCACTTTCTTTAAAACTGATGTTTTCTTCTCAGACAAGTTCTGTCTTCAGTGCACAGTTGATATAAGTTATTTGCATTTTCTGTGTTGGGTCTTAGAGGTATCTTAACAGCATGTACGAATTTTCTACTAAAATGTAAATTATTAACAAGTCAGAGTTTTCATTTGTTTTATCTCCTGATGTGAGATCTAAATAAGTATGTAGAACACTTAAAATTCTTACCATTTCTCTGCTTTCTGAGAAATAAATCTCATGCATACTGCACAATATATTTTCTTACGCATAACATGCTTCCATGTAATGAGAAAAAAAAACTAATTTGAGGAAGAATCCTGTGTACTTCCTGCAGACATAAAGCAGAAGTATTAACCCAAAGGAACACTGGTCCTTCTTTCATCCTCATCCTCACTGTCATCTTCCTCATAATCATTCTTGAAAAGCATTTAAGTCTTCACCAGTACCAGATGTGATATCAGGTATGCTCAATTATTTCTGTCCTTGACTTTTAAGGTATAAGCTTTTAAGATATAAGCTACTGCTAGAACGAGATTTAAGAGACCCAGTTATGTCATCATTGAAATTTATATGCAAGGATAAAATAGCACACAGTGTGATGGTGACTAAAGGGGGTGTGATTGGGCAACTGTCCATTGAGATGTGGTAATAATGATAGCAAACGTTTTTAAATGGTAACTGCAGTGTTTGAGACAGATTATCACATTTATTCTTCACTATAATTCATGTTACAGATGAGGAAACTGAAGTTCAGAGATGTTACCCAATGTCATTGGTAGCAAATGGTGGAAGCTGGACATTTTGAACTTGGACATGCTTCCAGTAACAACACTTAAGCTACATCAGAAAGGAGGGAAGGAAAGGAAGGAACTAAGTTTTAGGATATGCCATAGATGTGTGTATGTCAGGAACATGTATAGCATAAAAGGGTTTCTGAAGCAATGAGAGAATGATTGAATAAAGAAGTAATGGTGGACTTTCTTTTGAAAAGAAAGAAAGGGATTGGAACAATTAGGAGGTAGCTGGATGAAAAGGTATAAATAAACAGTAGAACCCAGTTCAGAGAGCAGTCGAACAGTGCCAATGTATCCCAAAGACAATGAATAGACCCGTCAAGGACATAGACAGGAAAAAAGAAAGTTCGTGGATGTTATTAAAGTAAACTGGAGTTTGATATGCACATGTGGAGGGAGAGAGGAAAGGCTGCAAAGTCCCAGTGGGCTAAGGCCAAAGCCTAGACTAAGACCACAACTATGAGAATGAAAAGGAAGGGGGTGGATTCAGGAAATGTTGGCAAAGAAAAAGTGGCAACGGTTGGTAACAGACTGGATGTGGGGAGTGAGAAAGACAGTGGTGAGACAAAAATAACTATGGGGTTCCCAGTTGGGAGGTCCATGATAGGGTGGTATTTCCCACTGCAATGGAAAACTGGGCAGATAGGGAAAATGAGCAGTTTTATGCCATGTTATTTAATTTGCCAAAGTCAATGTCAGTAAGTTCTGAGGTCTCTTGTGGGAGGCATGTGGTCCGATCGTATGTCAGTTTTAACTGGTGAATACCCTGACTCTTGTAAGAGGTCAGTAGTCTAGCAGGGGTAATTTCAAGCCAGAGGCTGTCAGGTGTATAGGGATCTGATGAGGGCAGCATGGATGCTGGATTGTTAGAGAATAGGTATGTGCATATAAGGAATGCCAGGAAAATGAGGTAGAGGTGTGGGCTTAAAAAGAGGTGGGAGAAATTCAGTATTGGTTCTCCAAGCATGAGCAGAATGAAGTAGATAAGAAAATACTTCAGGCTAAGTCCTGATCATTGCCCCATACCTTGGCTTTATCTGTTTCAGTGTTAACAGTACAATCAATTCATAGTAAATTTAAGGCAATTTTTTTTTTTTAAAGAGTGTATGTAAGGTCTGGGAATGTAGCTCAGTGGTAGAACATTCCCCTAGCCTATGCAAGGCCCTGGGTTTGATCCCAGCACTGCAAAACAAAAACAAAAACAAAACAAAACAAAAACAAAAACACAATTCTTTCATTTTCTTGGGCCAAATATTCTCAAATATTCACCCACTTTCTCCAAGTACTATAATTAAGAGAGCAGAGTTTATACATAAAATAGTCACTAGAAAAAATTCTACCCAATGCCCTATCTTAGATTCACCAGTGTTTAAAAATATGCAGTCTCATGAAGGCATCTTGCCTGGGCAGTGGTGAACAGTGTCCTTCTGAAGGCAGAGCACAGGAGGAAGGAAGGTATTATTTCAGCTGGGAGAAGAGCAGGGCTCTGGGATGAAACCCACTGAGTCAGACCAGATGAGTGGCCACACATAGGTGTGACAAAAATAGAAACACATTGCAGACATTCCAGGCCTTGTCTTCCCCTGGCCAGGAGGTAGGTCGCCTGTGCTGCTTCCTTATCTACCTCCTAATGTGCTCTCCAATCAAAGAATGTTAATGATGCCGATCCTTCTCAGCCATGTTAGCAGCCTGGCCACATGGCATCAGACCTGAGGTCTCATTTAAATGAATGTAAAATGAGGCCGTGCATGCCTCCAGTCCCAGACACTCATAAGTCTAAGGCAGAAGGACCACAGGTTCCAGGCCAGTCTGGACAACTTTTTGTCTCAAAATTAAAAAGCTTATACTAGCATATGTGAGACCCTGGGTTCAATCCCTAGTAATGAGGGAAAGAGAAAAAAAAAAAGTTCATTGTCCAGAATTCCCTATCAGTAAAACCAAAGCAAAGCATTTCATTTACTGCCTAAATATGTTGTTATTATCTTAATTTCGTCTTCAACACGAAGACGACTTAGGTGCCAGAAAATGGTCTCTATTACTTTCCTCCTAGGAGAGAAGGGTACACGTTTAAATAATTCCGGTGTTATAACCAGTGATTAGAAACTAATTCATAGTTTAATAAAAGCTACATTACTACAAAATAACCAATGGTTCTAACCTGGTTATAGGCACTTTAACTATTTGTTACCTCAACTGGAGGGCTTTTACTGGGAAAAGACAGAACCTTTTATTAGATAATTGTAACCATGCATTTCTTTTGTGTCACTGTCATTGGATGTTGAAGATTTCTCTTGGACTGTTTTGGTTCTTACTTCAATGAATTAGTAAATTTTCAATTTATAACCTAAGGTGGTTTTTATCTTGATAGCATTGGTAAAAAGAAATGCAATGTTCTTATTTATTACAAGAAGTACTTTCTTACTTGAAGGGAAACTCAACATGCATGGGAAATTTTCTCTCATTCAAAACTGAAGTGTAGAAATTATGCACAAATTTGAATATTTATCAAAATTAAAGGAAACTCCAAAAGGTTTTTGTAAAATAATACAAAACCTAGAGAAATGGTGGGCATTTAATAACAACTCAGTGGCATTTCAACAAGTATGGGAGAGGCTTTGTCATAATAAGAAGAAGGTTTTCTCACTTGCCACCTCAAATGTCCTGTCCTGTTTTGTCCCAGCATGAAGTTTTAGTTTATGTGTTCTCACAGAGGCCTGAAACTATTACCTACTTGTTATAAACCTTCTCAGATTTCACTGCTGTGGGTTCATCTGTATGTTTTGATTGACACCCCTGTCTGTCTTTCCTACTAGGAAGTTCGCAAGTAACTACCACCTGAAGGTCAAGGTAGACTATTGTTTTCACTTTAATCTCTATTTGCAACTAAAAAAGTAATTTCTCAGATATAAATTTGACCATTTGCATATGGAGGGAATTACTATTCAAATTAGAAAGCCATGTCTATATATGTTATTTTTCTTTTCACAATATTGCTGGCCCAATGTTGTCATGACATCCATCTGGAATTAGAATTCTGCAGCAGACTTTTCTCACGAAAGCATTTATTCATTTTTTTTGTGTGTGTGTGTCATAATTCCTAGAAGTAATGTACTACTGATAGCTCTTGAATTTACCCTGCCAGTAGGCTGCCTTTTAAAAAAATTATTCCTGTACAGGTAGAGATTAGCATATGAAAAATGATTTTAATTTGTCCACTCTTGAACCTACCTATCTGTCAAACCCATGCATGTGGCAGCAGTTGGGTTCAACTTATCTCTACCACCTTAACAGCAGGTTTTAAATAGTCCATGGGCTATTAGTTTATTTGTAAGCCAAGTTCATTTAACTCCCTTTCTCCAAACAAACCCAATAAAATAAAATACATAGACACTAAATTGTTGGTTCAGTTTCCGAGTATCAGACATAAAAATGATCATGTCCAAGAATCTGTAAAAATGGCTTCCTTTTGACATAAGAAAATAAAACAGCCAGTGAAAACCACCTCTTGACATCTACTTCATTTAATTCCTGTGGTTCTTTCTGTGTGGAACTTAGTTTGTATAGTGCTTTTCTGTAGTTATCTTTTATGCTATTTTTAAAATTGCTTATCTTTCTTTTTTTTTCTTGAAAACTAACCTATCTAATTTTGCAGTTCTCCTTTGTGCCATTTGATTTGTGCAAACCACCACTCCAAAGGCCTCATGGAATTAAGCAGAATGAGATGCCTCAGTATTGAAGTAAATATATTTCTACTATGTCTTCATGCTTCTCTAAAGGACAGCATTCCCACAGGGCAGAACCTGTCATTAAGTGGGCCTCAAAGGGTTAATGTGGGCCGAGTCTCAAAATAGACCTGCAGCTCAGTACACCTACTCACTTATAAAGAATGAGCCGTAAATATGTACATGCAAATTCTATTTCAGTTTAAAGACACTTAGGTTATGATGGAAAAGTAGAATGCTCTTTCTCACCACTCAAAATTGAAGAAGATCAAGAACACTGGGCACCTTGCACTCTTCAAAGGCACTGAGCTGAGGGCAGCACCTGAAACAACTTTTCCCTGCCACCTACAGCCCTGAGACTGGAACAGGAAGAAAGTTCTCATAGGAAAATAAACTAGCTCAGTCCTCTTCCAACTAGTGTACTTACTTCTCTATACTTTACTAGCTTTATTGTTTTACTCAGTTCCTGGGTATTTCACTGTCTCAATTCAGATGACGCTCCTAAAATCCAGTGATTTCATGTTTTGACAATAAAAAGTCTTTACCATGTTAACCAATGCCCTAATGTGAACGGGCAGGCATTGGAGATTCAGCATTTCATATGTTACTTGCAGATTTCAAACAGCTTTTTTTGTGGTCAAAATTCTCCTGTTTTGGACAGTAAGAGGTGAGTGGACAATTGCCAAATGCAACTTTCAAACTTAATCTAGTCAGATCATTTAAAAACATTCACAGGGACAATGAAACAAAATTTATACATTATCTATTATCTTGCATAAATATTAGTCTTAATAATAAACTGTCTGGTAGATGTATGAAACCTGTTTGCTCTCCTATTGATGTTTTACTGGCCATAAGAGCTAAGACCCTACTTTATTTTAAATTTAACTCTATGAAAATGGGCAGTACCCAGGAAAATGCTAGCACAATTCCAGATAAAATATACTGTTGTGAGGCTGAAAAGTGCATGCAAAGCAAGCTGCATTATTAGAATGTTTAAATATTAATTATACCGCTGTGTAGTAAAGATGATCAAGTATGAGTGTCAACTAATTTTCTAAAAGCTGCAACATTTACTTTCATCTAAACTTCCTTTGTTAAACTAAAACTAAAAGCCCAGCAAGTTTAGTCTACTTGAGTGTGTTTATTTTTATTGGTTTCTGCATAATTTTTTTCTACCATAAACCAACTTTAACCCCTTTTCTGTAATCTCTGCCAGTATAACTCCAATAGCACATCATAAAATTCCTATAATTCTTCAAAGCCACGGAGTTGGAAACGAAAGGCTTGGGCACTTTGTAACAAACGCCAGCTACGAGCTTCAGCCAATTACATTTAACTCTTACAAACCCTCCTGTGTGTTTGTGTGTGTGTGTTTGTGTGTGCTTATAGATTTATGCTCCATGGTCACTTTCATTTCCATTGTAAGCATTCTTCAGTTGCTTTTGAGTTTGAAGCTAGTTCCATTCCATGAAGAATACTAGGGTGGAGGTAGTACCTAGCTGTGATAGCTCGGGAGGCTGGACTGACAGATGGGGAGGCAGATGTACAGAGCCATGTAAAATCAGAGAGACTTATTACCTTACATTGAAGCCTTAGCTGATGGGGATGAGAAGTGGCTTGAAAAGTGGACATTTTCAGTGAACTCTGGTGATGGGAGAGTTAACCAGAATCACTGCCACTTTCTCCCTTGTTTCTTTTCCTAGAATCTATTGCTCTCTTTCATTATAAAACAGCTACTAGAATCAGGCAGGAGAATCACTTTGAGATTCTTGAGAAGAGACAAAGGAAGAGCATGTGTGTGGAGGGAGATGCTCTGGTTTCATCCCGTCACCCATGGATGCCCAAGCCAGGGCTTCCCACCTGAGACAGATTGCGACGCATGTTCGGCTCACTCATGCACAAGAAGCAATACACAAGTTCAGTGTAAAGCCACTTTAAAAGCTCATCGGGTGCATACTTTACTTGTACAAAATACCTTATTCATGACGGAGCAGTGAGGGCCTAGGTAATTACTTGAATCAAGGTGGCCTCAGAAGTGTTTAAATCTGCAAGGACACTTAGAGCATGAATAATGCAAAATAATTTGCATCTAAATTTTTTAAGTGTTCTTTATTCAAAAACTAAAATGCAGTTCCGATTAAAGTTTGATGAGTGAAAGCTGAGCACTTCGTACCCACTGTGAAACATCTCCTATATGTGGAAATTATTTCAGACAGTGGTGAAGGGACAAAAGAGTTTCTTTTCTTTCTTTTTTCTTTAAATTTAGGTTGTGATTAAGTCACATTTCTTTTAAACCTAACTTTCTTTAGATTATTTAGTGGCTACCAAGTTAATTCCCAAACTTGCTTATCAAGCTACAAGTACAAATTTCAATTCAGCCCTTTAGGAAATACAATGAAAACACTTACTTTCTTAGACACAGTAATTCGCCAAGCAAAATAACATTTGAATCCAAAGCTAATGCAATGCAACTTTCTTTTTCTCTTACCTTAAATTTTTCACTCAAAATTTTCTTCCTTTGATATCAATAGACACAAAATAACTTGGCCTACTGTTATTGCAAAAACTTAGAATACTTCACTTCATTTTCTTGTTATTTTATTTATAGTTCTGTACGATATACATTATTTAATATGTCACTGGCAAATCTTCAGTGAGAAAGGTAAGCAGTGTGAATATGTTAACCTTTACTTTTTTAAGGAAACAACAATCGAGAAAAGCTAAAATCAACTGAAGAACCCAAAGCAATTTTGTTACAATTACATGTTAAAATGTTTACTATTACCTTAGAGTAGTTTTTCTTCATCTACTTTTCTAAAGTTGAACATTTTAGCTTATTCCAATGGAGTACTATAGTCAGATCAAATCGCATTTCCAATTTATAAATATTTTCTTAAGCAGTTGAAAAAAGGGAAGTAAATCAGAATTTAAAAATAATTTTTAGTTTTAGTTTGCTATATTTCTCTGATCTTTTATAATCACTGTGCTGCAAGTGATATAATCACTTGCTCCTGGACTCTCACAGTGCTTGTATTGCACTTGATTTTGTGAATATTTGGAAAATTACAATTCAATAAACTGCCATTATTTCCTCAAATATTTGAATCTTTTACCATGTGATAGGAAACTCAAGGCTCTTTACCTGAGATAAAAGTAAAGTTCAGTTAGAAAATAGGCCTTTTTTGCCTAGTTCACAGACATCCTTCATGGCTATGCTGGGGTGGCAGGTGGAAGTCCTACCAGGCTGGTGGCAGGCCTGCCCTTACCAGTGAATATCCAAGGTACGCCACTCTGAAATACACACCACCTAAACTTTAAAGGTCCTTGCAAAGGGAAATTATTTTCCTGCTATAGCCCTTATAAAGTGTAAAGACTCCCAATTTATTGCATGCTCCAAAGCAGGCTTCTACTTTATTGGAATTTTAGACGACTGTGTTTTCCACACTCTTGGTGAGTGTGTATGCTACTTTTTTTTTTAAACAATGAAAACATTTTTAAACTCATTGAACAAAGATTTCCCCAGCAACAGACCCCCTGCTCAGCAGGTCACCTATCTTTGCGACAGTTTTTCTTTTCCCACGCTAACCCCAGGGCTCATTTGCATAAGGTCTCTGTTGTGACAATTAGTTTCAGGTGAGCTGATTTCTATGCAGCTTGCCCAAGACGATGCACAAGCCCTGGGCCTCCCTGATCCTGGTCCTAATTGCGACTGACTGGCACCAGACACAATCATCCTCTTGATTCAGCAAATTGTCCTGCTAGTAGTTTGTTGTGACCCCGCAATGCACAAATCATATCATGTCAGCCCAGCCCAGTAAACAACAAATAAAATATAATCTGAAAGAGCATAATAATACTTTCCTATATTTTAGGCATAGTAGACTAAATGAGTACAAATGAAAGCAATGGTCTTTTAATTCTTCTTTTGGTTGAGAATGGCATCGCTGCTCCCCATAAAAATTGTTATAAAATGGGAATGCCCCAGTATTTAAATTCCATGACTCTATGCCCCTGTCACCTGGGAGAAAGTCCCCAGGTAAAATAACTGGCTGCTTTCAAATTTCTCTTAGCTTTGTTGTTGTGGAAATAAGTAATATGCTCTTTCATCATTTCTGAAGCTACAGGGTACATCAATATGCACATTAGCTGGGTTCCCAGTAGTCCCTACTTGACAGAAAAGCATTCGGAGCCAATGAAATTTCACTTCTCTGCATAGCAACCCAAGTTAGGGAAGAACTTTTTTTAATTCTAGGAAGCAGTGGGGTGGGGGATGAGTGACTTAGCATTAGCATTGGGAGAATATTTAAGAACAACAGTTGTTCTAGAAGTATTGCCTACTCCCACTCTGTCTGCGATTCTAAAACTTCGCTGTATTGTGTTACATGTGGCAGCTCCCCTATAAATTCTTTCTGCCCTGATAGTCAGGAATTCTGCCTGTCATCTTGCTTAGCTACCTACCTGTCATTTCTACTTTTTCTATATGCTTTAGGTCAAAACAAAACAAAACAAAATAACAAAAACAGAAACAAAAATAAAAAAGCTTCAAAAGTCATTTTTTTAACTATTTATGCAAAATAAGTCTACTGTCATTATTATGGTATTTTCTCTCTCCCTCCTCCTCCACCCCCTCTCTCTTTCAGGTGGCTCTTTGTAAGCATCTGTTTCTAAGACATAAAAGTTGTACCCATCTATAATGCTCTCTAGAATTAGAAAAGTTTTCAGATTGATAGCCACTTCTGAGAATTTCATCTTACTTCAAACTGATTTTTCTAACAATTATAGTATTTATTACTTGTTAGTATTATAGCTCATTGCTTTTGTTTTTCTTTCCAGGGACCTAAAACTTTGAGGTAAAAATCTGAGAAAGGGGTCAGGGATTGTGGAGGAACACAGTAGAAACAAGAAAAGAAAGAGGGAAAAGGACACAGTTGGTATTGAACAATTCATTGTTTTGGGTTCTTATAAAACTATTTTTTGCATTTGCAGCAGGAGAATGGTCTACACTACCCTCTTCAGATCAGTTAATCCTCTTCGTGGCTACTCCCTCATGTGTCCCCCAGGTCAGGGTGGAGGACGCACACTGCACATGACCCGAGCACATGGCCCAGGGTGTGACTGAAAGTACACAATACTAATTTCCTCCCCTTTCTTGTGTCTGTTATGACTTTTAACGCCATTTTTACAGTGACCTGGAAATTGTATTGCCAAAGGCTTTACATTAATTCTATTGAAGAAGGAGACTAGAAGCAGTTGGGGCAGGAACTTCTAAATTCTAGAGCTCCAAAGGGTACACTTTGAGGACATTCAGAGCAAGAAAGTGTTCAAATCAAGAAAAATGAGCACATCTAGCATTGTGGTAAAGATTATTGTGGGATCTACACAACTTGACTATAAAATAGAAGCTAGCAAAAAGACCTTTGCTATGAAAATCTATAAATCAAACTGTCTGAAAACTCAGGAGATCATCAGTATAAGCAATGTAAATTAATGTAGAGTATTTTTGCCATGAATGTTTGAACATAATTCCCACCTTATATGAATTACGAATTTGTTGAATCAACAGTTTCAAAAGTGGTTATTACCTCTAACCCCACTCTTGCATGCCACTACGAGAGAGAGAGAGAGAGAGAGAGAGAGAGAGAGAGAGAGAGAGAGAAAACACCATGAATTTTACCTCATCCTTTGGGAAATTAAAAACAAAAATTGTTCATTCTTATAAAGTACTTTTCCATGTGAATTTGCCATAATGGTAGAATATTGTCATAGAACTATGTGGAATAAAGCAGGGTATCTCATCTTAGAAGACAGCAGCCAGTACACAAGCGAACGATTCCAACCAAGCACCTCATTCCTACTTTCAATGCTTAAGCTCCCTGACTTTGATTTACCATTTTATCTCGCCCTTTCCCTGCCTTCTCATACTTCACCTTCTCTTTTTGCATAGCTTAACTTCTTCCTCTCTCACCTTGCTGGGCTCTGCCCCTCCCACAGAAGATTGAGGTTTCCTTTTCTTGGCAGGTTCCTTGAGTGGCTTCCGTGTCCATATCAACTACAGCTTCCTGCGGTTCCAGTCATGTTCTGTCTCAACTCACTTTGTTTTTCACCTGCACCCATCACAGGTTCTCATCTTCTATTTTCCCCTCTATGTCCTCTTTCCTTACAGTACAGTTTCTCCTCCTACCTCTTGACATCCAAACACTTGTCCTATGAATTTCTGTTATTTCCTTCTAATCATGTTAATCTCCTCTCTTTGGCTTTAGCCAGTCAGGTTGAACAAGGTTTTGTGACAAAAATATATTTTCATCTCAACTTCTGAACTCCAAAACACATACTTTTTCATTTTTTCATATTTACCACCATCTCCTCTCCTCTTACCTCTTTGTTTAGATTTCTGGTCTGGAGGTTTTACTTCTATACTTCCTGATTGTGACTTCCTCTCTAGCATTTCCCATTTCTCCCCTACCTCTGTCCTAAAGGGTTTCGCTTCTTAAATTACTATATATTTTCCTCATCTTTTATTTCTCCTTATATTTCTTATTGCTCAAGAATATCTTTTTTTTTCAATGGTTATATCTTCCATCTCTTATTTTAGTTAGATTCCTTTGCACCTTAATTTTCCCATCCATCTCCACCAGCATCTTTTATGAAATGTTTGCCCCTCCATCTCTCTGTATCATTATTTCCTTGAAAACTTTGATCTTAGTTACATGATGCTCCTCCCATAGGCTGCACTTTTCTATGTGGCAAGTGTTTTTATGTAGTATCTGATAACTTCCCTCAATAAAAATCCAGTATTTGCCTAAGAAGAGCTACCATTCAACTTAGGAAAGACTTAAAGAGTTATCAATTCATGAAAGAACCCCTAACCTTTCATTTCTTATTAATAAAAGGATACAGATAAGATACATAAGCGAGCGTGTGCATACTTTACATATTTTACATAAAGACCTTGAGGACAAATGACAGTATGGAAAGCAATGACTATGGGGCCTGAAGCTACAGACTTCAATTCTGTTTGGGGCTGGGATGTGGCTCAAGCGGTAGCGCGCTCGCCTGGCATGCCTGCGGCCTGGGTTCGATCCTCAGCACCACATACAAACAAAGATGTTGTGTCTGCCGAAAACTAATAAATAAGTATTAAAAAAAAATTCTGACTGTTTTTCATACTAAGCGAAGAATAAGAGGCCAATTTTCCAACAGTCATCCAGTGTTTCTGAATCTCAGACCCCTTCTTTGTGTTAAATATTTTGTCTCTCTACCTCCTAGGATTATTGTGAATATCAAGTGAGATGTTTTGGTCAATGTACTTTGTATGATATTATACACCCTAGATCCATCTCTTCTGAACTACTCCTGATTCCCATTATCAAATGTCTCATGGGCCATAAAAGTAAGGGAGTCAATTGGTCCTTCTTATGGGGACCCAGAGTAGTTCTCACATGAACTTCCAAAGCAACTATGTGGGTCAGAGATGCCAGATCTTTTGAATTTATCAGAGGAAGTAGGAATCTGGACTTTTCTGTGTGAAATTGTTCAATTTTTAAACACTGACGGTCAATTTAAATGTGCTTAAAAAACTTTGTGAGCCACACTAAACACATTGGAAAGCCATTGGTTTGCAATGTCTGTCAAGCCCTACGTTTTATAGCTATGGATGTGAGGTGCAGAGAGGTTAAAGGTTGTGCCCAAGGTCACACTGAGATGGGAAGGCAGGACGGGGACAGCTAGGAGTCCAAGGTTCCTGAGCCAAGATTAATTCTCTTCCTGTTTTATCAAGTTGTGATTCCAGATCATCACAGATCAATTAGCCCACTGGAATAGAAACTACTAGAAGGCAGGTGACCTAATGAGGAATGGCTTCTTCTGCACTTTTCTCATTCAAAACACTTCCTTTATGAATCTGCTGTTGCTTTTGCTTTGGAAGCTAAAGTTGGTGAAGGTGGACATAGACAATAAGGTCAGGAGCAAATGCCCTTTAATTCCTTCCTGGCAACCCTCCCAACCTCTTATCCACTGACTCTTCCTCTTCATCACCCTCTCTACCATGGCCAGATAGGCTTAGTTTTGGAATGGGACTAAAGTGGGAACCCACTTAACGCCAGGCTAATGTTACTACCAGCTGAAACATTTTCTAAGCTCTCTGATCAGCCTGTACAGGAATTAGGAAAACAGAACACCTCACCTTAAACCCACTGTTCAGTCTTCCTGAAAAAACACAGCATCATTAAACCAAAAAATAACGAGTTCAGAATATGTGACTCCATAATCCAATAACTCACTGCTGTGACTTGGATATAGATTGAGTTTGTCTTCCAAGATTCACAGGTCTGAAGCTTTCTTCTTAATGTGGCCATGTTGGGTGGTGCTGGAACATTTAGGAGATGGAACCTCCAAGAAGGTAATTGTGTCATGGAGGCACCACCCTCAGAATAGATTAAGCAGTCCTCATGGGACTCCCAACTAGTTCCTATGACAGAGTTTGTTCCAAAAGAGTTAGATTGGTGCCTTCCTGTTCTCTGGCTTTATGTTTTGCCATGCCATCCCACTGGTATGATTCCATTTGCCTTGGGACCCTCACCAGAGCTGAACAGTATCTAGTGCCATGCTTATGGACCACCAAAGAACTGGGAGTTAAGTAATCTCTCTCTCTCTCTCTTTTTTTTCTTTTTCAACAAAGGACCCAGCCTCAAGTATTTTGTTATAGCCACAGAAATTCTATTAATAATTTTCACTCAATTATATTAGATTTGATGATTCTACCTCCCTTCATATTTTATTATATAAAACAATGATAATCTGACACTTCAGATTAGAGAAAACTTAGGGTGAAAATAAGATATTATCTCACAGTGCATCTTGAGGGCACAAAATCAACAGCAAAAATGGATTAACATTCAAAATAGCATCCTGTCTCTTATTTAGAATAAAAAAATTGAGGTTCAAATCATGGTTCTGCCAGCTCTGTCTCAATTTCTACTCAATGAGAAAAGCCTAGGGATGAGAAAAGTTGATTTTCTGGATCCTTCCAAGTTTTAAAATTATATGAAAATATGAAGAGAAAAAATTTTGGAAAGTTAAATATGCCAGATTTTGCTATAATTTTAAAATAGAAAAAGACAGAGAGGTAAGCATAATTATAATATAAAAATTAATAAGTATCAATATTTAATTCCCACAATTGGAATTTTGGGAAACTTAGGTTGGGAAATTTTTTACAAGCAAAAATCTATAGGACTCATTTTTAAAACAGATTTGAGCCGTAAGAATACTGGTCCTTAGTTACCTATGCTAATGTTTGGATCAACAGAAAAAATTAACTACTTGGAGAACTAAACAGTTGGGATATTTATCCCTCAATGCCTCAAACTGTTTCAAGAAGCCATAAATTAATCATCCAACGCTGCCTTCTCTCTTCCTTTTCTTCTCTGTTTAAGAAAGGAATCAATAATTTAAAAACCCTCCCCTCCAGAGGTAAGAGATATTTTTGAGTCAGTGTTATTTGCCAAAAGCTATGCATTTTTTAAAGTTTCAGTTTGTTTTATATCTGCAGTGACAAATTTCTTTACCTTATGATGTAAGTGAAAATCTGATTGTGAAGTTTGAGGTACCTTGCTTGCGTTTACAAAACTTTTATATTTGGCCGAAGAGGCCTCTTGCCAAGAGAATAAAATCTTGAAAAGATTCATTTTTTATATTTTTAGACTAAACCTTTCACATTGATCACAAAATTGTAGACTTTTACCTTTTATTTCTGGTACACATAAAAAAGAGGTAATTCAATAATCGTGGACAAAGAAAATGTTCGATAAGGCACTAAAAGTTTTTTTTTTTTTTCTCAGAAAGAATATAACATTTTTCTCAACTGCATTTTACAAAAGAATGGCCATTCAAGTGGAACTCAGCAATTAATTTTATCCACTCCTTATTTCCATGTGTATTCTTTTTAAAACTAAAACTACCTTGATCATGGTTTTGATTACGAATCCTGAAAACAATTATGGAAATGATCTTTAATATAATAATATATTTTACTGAATGTCTCAGCTTTTTCATTCCAACAACTGAAACAGAGACAATTCTTTGCATGTTGAAATGTGTAATTATCATGTATCCAAAAGGGAGGGTGTAATTTTCACATCTGATTACAAGGAAAGGGTGTAAGTGAAGCTGCCTGGGTAAACTTACACTTGTTTACAAAGAGCAGTACCTTTGATATTAAAAACTCAAAACATGCAAAACACTGGGAAAAATCAAGATTAACATGCACAAAACTAAACAAAAAAAACCTTAGAATTTTTCTTGGCTCCACTTCAAAAATAAAGTCATTTCTTCTGAACTTGTATTGGTCTACTTAACTTCTGATGATTTTAAGACTCAAACATTATTTTATTTTGTAAGCTTGCTGGGGACTACACTGTTAAATGTTATGAAGCTCAAACACTAGAGGTAATTTAAAAGGAAACTTTAAATCCTTTATGCTTATAAAACTATGTGGTCAGTTCAAACTAGAGAATGATTTTCATCTCAACATAACACACTTTTCCTAAATACAACATCATTGCTTGCAAGATGTACATTTTTGATGTTTTGTTTTTTTTTTTTAACTTCTGATTTACCTTTGATAAGATCAACTTCTGCTCATGTGAACTTATGTTTTGGACATGTAGGAAGAGATGATATCAATGAAAGTCAGTGCTGTGATGGTAGCTATCACTTAGCAAGAAGATTAGAGATAGATACAAGAGCACACAACAGGTAGAAAAAAGAATCTGTCCAAACAGCAAACATGTATCAGGAACAATTTTGTATGAGATATAATTATGATTGCTATGTCATTGAGGTAGATTTCTGCTAAGCTTAGAAGATTGATGTTGAACATTAAATATGCTGATCCTATTTCATCTAATAAAATAGGAAACAAAGGAAAACAAAGAGAAGGCTGAAAAAGAAAGGTTTTAAAAGCAATTTAGGAACTGAAGATAAAACTTTATTCATGCTAAAAGGAGTCCACTGAAATGCATTCAGTTATCTATTTAGCTTTACAATTATACAGAAAGCAATGAATTTGTTAGAAACATATTAAGTTATATAGGCTTTCATTGTTTGAAATCTATTAAGTTATGGAGGTTTTCAAATGCAGTATTAATGACAAGGCTTATTTTGGTATACTTCAGAAATTTGGGGGGATGGGGTAATTTGCCAAATCAAACTTTACAAGCAAAAACTTCAAAAATGGATACAAGCTAACCAAAATGATTAAGATTGAAAAATAATTACAATTAAACAGAAAGTTATTTCATGGAAAAGAAGTAGGGTCTTTATTCCTTGATTGCAGAAAGCATTTCAGTAATAGTTGTAGCTGAACTTTTATAAGATCTTTGACTTTTTTTTTTCTTTATATAGGATTCCACCATGAGTCTTAGATTCTGCTTTCCATTAAATCAAAAAGCAAAACACCTGACATAAATGTCCTTTCTCTTCTAAGTCAGTGGACATCCCTGTGCTGGGGCCAGGAAGTGTGCCTGGGAATGTCATGAGTGTATCTGAAGAGACAGAAGTTTCAGAGGACTGAGGCAGTTTCCAGGTAGTTCAGAGGCTCACCAAGCACTACATATCTGTGTCCACAGTTACCAATCAATGCTTAGCACACAGCACATTTTTCACTGTGTTGTTAGAGTACATTTGCTTATATTTTGCACAATTTTAATTTAACCATATTGATCAAACTGAGCACTCAATAAGACCCTAGGCACCTTAGGCTTATTAAAATTAGTCAACATGAAGCAAGTGAGCTAAGGAAGTAATGGAAACTGGAGATTTAAATACAGTGGAACCCACTTAAATAAATACCTGTTAATGAAATAAATCTATTAAATGAATTTATTTTCTCTGAACCAAATCAAAACACATTGAGTAATACTCAAGGGGACCTTTAAATGAATACTGCTTAAATGAATAAGCATCTTAAACGGACATGTTTCTCTTGAAAGGCAAATAGTATTTTCATGTTCTCTGAGGTTAATTAAAGCAAGAAAATCCTCGTTGACTTTTTTTTTTTTTGACATATTGTCATTCTTTGGAATTAAGCAAGAAAAATTGCTCAAATAAAACTGTTTAAATACCATTTTTCTTCAAGGTTATTGTTCGTGTGTGTGTGCACATGTATGTGATGGGCCTTGGGCACATATGGGAGGGCAAACGCTTGCAACACTCGAGTTCATTATTTGTCAGGCAACTTAACCACCAAAAGTTAAAACAGAAAAATATTAAAAAATTTAACTGCCTCTTGCAATCCTACTGGCACTTTTACCAAATGCTTTATTTGCCTCTTCAGAAAGCTTTATTATTTCTCCAGCATGGTTAAAAGGTGGGATTAAAAGCATCGATTCCCTGACTCTAATGACGATCTGTGTGCTTCTCACTGGCGCATTCACAGGGCTCAGAACAATGTATTTGAAAAGATATAATTGCTTTTTATTGTGATAAAAACATATCTTGAAATCTCACCTATTAGCCCACTTTTAAGTGTACAGTACAGTACTGTTAACTGTACCTGCATCGTTGTGTAGCAGATCTCTAGAACTTGCATAAGTGCTTTTAGCATAAAGTTCATGTTGGACCACATCTTTAACTGATCAGGTCTCTCTTTACTCAGAGGGGTTGACCTATGTTGGTATGTTATTATAATGACAGAAAAAAAATGCAGCACAGGTTGAAGTCTTAAGTAATAATACCTTTTAAAAATACAGTCAGCACACAATCCACAGAGATTTTTTTCAGATATCCTTTATGTAGTGTTGCCTTTAGAGGGCCTTACTTATTCATTTTTTTTTCCTTCTTCTTCTGGCCTAAGATATTACCTCTTTTCCCTAAGCAAAAACACAGCTATCATGAATCAGGCAACTAGTGGGAGACTGCTGGCCAGGTTTCACCCCACTAAAATTCTAATCTATACTTTGTCTTTTAGAATTAAGGAGAAAATGCATATCAGCAGAATCTCCTCTCTACTTTATTTCATTTATAAATTACGAGAATGATGCTATTATATATTATTAATTTCTGCTGTTCTCCAACTCTGCTGCAGCAGTGTGCTGCGGACGTTGGAACGGTGTAATTATGTTCTAGTAGGGTAGCCATCCGTTTCCTTTCAAAAATTTACAGGATTCTTAATCACGCTGCTCATTTGGGTGCGCAGCAGCGAGGATGGTGAAACACAAACAGGGCACGTTCGTTTACATAGGAACACCTGCTTAGCATGATAGCAGATGTCAGTCAGTAAGCAGAACACAAAAGGAAAAAAAAATATCAACAACAGCAAACTCACACCATTTTGACTTGGTTCAAGGAAATCTTTTCAGAAGTGATGGCAACAGTGGACATTCCCTCTTAAATACAAACAGAGGTTCTGAAATTCCCAAGTGTTATTTGTGGTTAGCGTGTTGTCAGAGAGAAAGGACGCATTTGCCTCTTGTTGCATTCTGATAATTGACTCTGACTTTCTGTATTATTTGGGGGAATTACTGAAACTACTCTGCCTCAGTTTCCTGATCAGTGAACAGACAATGGGTTGGATATTCAAAAACCTAGTTCCCCAAGGGTGATTATTACTAGAAGCAATGTAATAATAAGAGTACAACTCTCACAAGACCTAGTACAAATCCTACCTCAGACACTGTTCAAGTTTTTTAACCTTTCTAAGCCATGGTTTTCTGATTCGTAGTGTCACCTGTTTAAATTAAATGAGATAGTGTATACAAAGTTCCTGCCACATAAGAATGCAGGTGGTGATTGTAATATTATTACTGTCATCAGTGTCATTATGATTATTCTGATCCTCACAGAGCCTTCCCCACTCAACATATCAGTTATTAAAATGACCACTAACTGACATCTCTTGTAGAGATGATCATAGCATGCAATGTTTTTGATGTGCATAGCTCTATAAAGCTGTTATAACGATACCTACTACTGTTATTTCACACTTAAAGAGAGCCTATCATCATTTCCACTACATATTCTGAGATTTACATCTGAAACATAAAACAAAGTTTTCTGGGATGTACTCTCCCTGAAAATGAGCCCAACAAAAGTGAAGTGCTTTCTACAACTTTGACACAATAAAATGAGGCCATGGAAAAGAAATAAATGAGAAGTTCATCATCTTCTTAAGCCCACCCCACCTTTTCAACTTGCACACTAGTTTTTAAAGAACTTTTTGGACTCTTCTGATATTTTCCCTTCTCTTTCTTGCCCCAAAATGGTTAAAATTCAAAATGGAAAACAGCTATCACACATGGGCAATGACTAATTTTCCTAAGGAATTTTAGTATTCGGCATGTGTCTGCTTGTGCAGGCCTGTGCGATAAAGTCTCCCTGAGTATGCATTGACTTGATACCCAATAATGGCTGCTAAGGAGCCGTTATGTAGTGCCGTGTCAATGATCCGTGCATTGAGGACTCCCCGAGTACGCATTGACACGATAGACCGGAACGGCTCAGAAGAAGCTGTTATGGTCTATCATGCCAATGATGTGCGGATATTGGCAGGGCCTCTGGCCCTTCCATGGAAATTATGGAGTCTCTGAAGAAACTGGGGTGGGCACCATGTGGGCACCATCAGTGAGCCTAGCCTCAGTTCCATTCTCCATTCTCCTTGGGTTTCTGTCAAGAGTCAGCCCCAAAAAGTTGTGCACTAACTTCAGCAGCCCCCCTTCATCACCAAAACATAAGCAGGAGCTAAAATATTCTTACCACTTGGTCTTTCTTCTCATAGAAAGAAGATTGTACTGTTAATGTTAAAAGGACGAGCAAAAGTTGAGATAATGTTTTGTTCATGTTTTGGTGAGTTTTAAGTATCTTTTCTGCTTTGGGAGTTTCAAGGTGTGCACATACATGATGCCAGGCAGACTTTTTGCTGTTGTGGCGGTGGGGATTTTCTGAGATTGAAACATTCAATCTATGCAAAGAAAAACACCTTCTTTTTATGTCCTCAGAAGTTGAATAGGTACCCAAAATGCAGCATATAGGAAATGGTTCAAAAAACCTTGGGAAGAGAAGTGCAAGTTCAAGAATAAAGTTTGGATTCGCACATGCTTTACCAACTTAAGGCAGTAATTAATTCACTTATGGTATTTACATGCCCCTCTTCAGATACTTATGGAGAACATGGGAATTTTAAATTCACATTTCAGTGCAAGATTTAAAATGATCTTCATTAGAATTTGAAGCTATACTCTAAACTGCTTTATATACTACCAACAGGGAGCCTCATTATGTAGTACTATATTTGGACTACCTTCTTTACATTTTGTAGCTGTAGATTTTGAATGTATTTCTGGTATGCTTAAGCAGAATCATACAAAGTCTTTTAATCGACTCTATTAACTAACCAATCCATATAGTTGCACGGCAAACATGTAGGCAAGAGACCTCAGTGCATCTTCTTTTCTGATTATCTCCAAAGGATCATGGAGGAAGAGAGATCTGAGATACCCAAGCACAAGACTTGCACAAATATCAAAATGCCTCACTAAACAGGATGGTGGGAACAAAGAAATAGATTAGGCAGAAAATAGCTATCATGATTGTGATTTTAAATATGGAAGGTACTTCTGCATGCTCATTTCCTTAAGTAGAAAACAGCCCAGTTTTCATAACAAAATTTGGACCGAAGGAAGTTATCTAACTTTGTATGTACTATAGCTTGATTTGACAATAATTAATAGAAGAAGCAAGGGGGGAACTCATGGAAGGCCAACCCAAAGTGAGTGCTCAAGTATAGAATAGAAAAATGGAGGGAAAGGATGTAACATTAAACATTTACTATGTACTTGGCACCTTAACTGTTACCAAACTTTCCTTACAACAACCTGAAACATAGATATTATTATGAGAAATAGAGACATAGGTAGAGCATATTGCTCCAGGTTGTATGGAGCTAGTATGGAAGAGGAAACTAAACTTGAGCCCAAATTTCAAAGCCTATGGTCTTTGAGTACCCATCCTGCATCTCAGCCTCTCAGAATCATGGGTCTCAAAGGTGCCACTGAGAAAGTCAGGAAGCCAATTGATTTAAAATAAACAAACAAATAAATAAATCCAAGTTTTCATAAGGCCATAGCTATCACAAAGTAAAGTTCAAGAAATTGTGGTAGAGGGTCTAACATAAAGTTAACAAAAGCTTTTTTTCTAGCTATTACAATATATGCTAAATCTTTAATGTACCTGCCATGCCTGCCTTGAACAGAATGGTTTTCATATGTCATATGCTGAGCTAATCACTGGTGATAAGAGATGGGCAAGACTGTCCTCAAGGCATTTACACATTTTGTGGGGAGATGAATAGGAATCAGATATTGTAAGTGCAGTGATAAAGATCGGAATGGAAAACATCTTATGAGGAAATATTTTAGAGGGTATTTTGGAGTGATATTTCTAAAAGAGAATGTATGTGTACTTCCTGGAAACTCAGAGGTAAAAAGTATACCCATCACTGTGGCTATTTCTTTTCCTTAAAAAACAAACAAACAAACAAACAAACAACAACAACAAAAAAAAAACTATTCCCTTAGGAATCAAAAATGAATATTCAAATACCTCAGGCTAAGGTTATTATTTCCTCTTTCGAAGAATGTTTCAGAAAGGCTCAGAAACTGAAGTACCTCCATCAGGATTCCTGGAAACCTGAGTAGTCACACCTTATAGTCAGAATCAGAATGTATTGAGCATCTTCTAGACTCCATACTGTCCTTAGAATCTTGCTCAATCCTTCCAGTGATCCTATCAATCAGTAATGCCCCTCATTCTAGGCATGAGAAGTGAAGCTCAGAAAGGTTAAGAAACATACTCCAGGCCACATAGAAAGTAAATGGTAACATCAGAGGAATTTGGACACACATTTGTTTGGTCTGACTCCCATGTTTTCATTTTTTTTTCTCTTTTACTCCCTCACCCCTGGGGAGAGAAAAACTGGGTTCCATTTGTTATAAGTGAACAGATTCAGAGGTGTTCGTAGGGCAGGAGTCTGGGTAGCGGAGAGGAGAACATGAAATATTGACAGTTCACCTTTGAGACTCTAGCAGACATCACACAGCAGGGAGTGTGGAGAGAAGCACTGCTTCCCCTAGAAGTGGACTGGTTAATAGCTCCTAAATTTCATTTTCAGTTATGCAACATTTTTGGGTTTCAATATGTTATCTTGAATTCATATCCCATTCATATCTGATATGAATGTTGTCCAAATCCTATTATCTAGGAACTTAATTTAAAATAGCTTCTTGAACTGTCAAAAACTCTAATAAAACAGGAAGACAAGCACAGAGCAAGTTCTGTGGGACGTCCGAAGTCGGCTCATAAATTGTGTCCTTACATCAGTGAAGAGGTAAAATCTAAACTTTTGCAAAACTCCAATATATACTGCATTATGAATCCACTTTAAAGTCAATATTCTGCTTATTATCTATATCTATTAATAGACTTTGATTGAAATGATAAGGAAGATATTTGAACCACATGCTTAGGTTGAAAATTGACAAAATGCTGAATTGTTATTCTTTTTTGACAATGTAAATTAATTTCTGAGAAGGTACAAATCTTTAAGTTCATTTCCATAATTTCTAAGCCCTTTGAGAAAGGTAGACAATGTAAAAATAGGCAACTGCAATTTTTTTTTTTTAAAGGCTACTGTTCCTTTAATGCCCAGCTGGTTCTGAGATGTAATAAAATTGACATATTGATTCCTTTGAATTTACAAATGCCTGTTTCATAAACTCCATCTCCAAAGCCTAGGCATCTTTAGAGCACTGTCATCTTTTTTCTCCAAATGGATCAATTATGTGCCCACGTAATCCTGTTACCTGTGAAATCCATGCATACTTCTCCCATTTGCTGCAGTTCCCAGGCGGACAAACTTGCATTATGTACGCATAAACAAACAGCGCATTTTCCTGATATTAGAGATTGTTTTCAAAGTGAAAGGCAATCTCTTGGGTCTTTTACTCAAAAGAGAGAGAGAATGGAAAAGAAAAAAAAATTTGTGCATGTTTCTTCAAGTAACTTTAGTATCTATACAGAAACAAAATCACATGTGTACATGTGTGCATACATAGATTTATATTTAAAAATTTTAAAAGTCCATTTAAATTACATGGGTTTGCTATGTTAACTGCTCCAAGGAAGTTAATTATTCATTTTAGTTAGACTAGTCTATGCAGGTTTATCACATTTTTTACTGCTGTCTTGTCTCCTTTGTTGATAATTAGTTATTTAAGGGCAAATCATCCCCAAGATACCTTGACACAATTGAGAAATGGAAACCCAAAGTGAATTAGGTTATAAAGTTTGCAGGATCTTAGGGAGGAAAAAAAGTCCTCAATATTTTTTACTCCATCACTTGACACTAACTGGCTCTGAGACTTTCTTAAACACACACAGAGTCCTTTATTGAAACAATCGTACAAAACACAAAGATTCTGCTTCTACTACATTAGGAGGGAGCTGCCTCAGTGAACTAGGGGGCCTTTCCCATATGTCGAATCTGTAACAGTAAATTGTCTTCCCATACAAGCACATTTGCATGTCCCTGTGTGGACACACCCACCAGCACAAAATGCATAAAGGCTTATGTGTGAATATATGCACAGACCGTGGCTATAGAGTCCTCTGCAAATAACCAACAATCAAACATGCTATTGTCTATGTGTGAACTCTCTGTGTGAGCAAAGTACTGTGCATGTTCTGCACAGAGATATGAATTCTTGTTTCATTCTTCCAGCCTGTGCTGTATCTGATTTTCCTCACTTCACTGGGCACCCAGCAGTCTAGTTACACTGCACTTGCACTCTACAATTTGTCTCTAAGAGATTCCCCAAATCACAAAACATCTTGTCTGTCGTCCAGTGTGCTCCCCATATGCAGAAAAGATGGTCTGAAAAATTGGGTTGTGCTTGGAGCCCTGTGGCCTGGCCCACCGCTGCTGTTGTGCAGGAGTGGTTTTAAAGATAAATGGCTGCATGTTAACCAGATTTGACATGCTGTACAAAGGCAGGCACCTTTGGTCCCATGACACAGCCAAACAGAAAACACAACAAGCAAGCCTGGCAAAGATGTCCGACATGAATAAAAGCACAACAATTTGTCACATAGTTGTTACAAAATGTTAGCAGCTTTAGGGCTTGCCATGGGATGGAAGAGATAAGACAGTGTGGAGAATTTGAAAGTTTGAGGACTGGTGAGTCTCAGGCAATGGAAGAGTTAATTCAGAAAAGGGGGAAAACAGTCATTGCAAAGGGATTATTTTCATTTGCTTCCTCATAAGGCAGAAGAAGGCCTTAACGTCATGAATTAAATCAGCAAGACCAGTATTCCCGGCTTACTAAACTCTGCTGTTTTGAAGGGCTGCCTGTTAACTATCTCTTTCCAAGTTCCCAAAGATGTAACACGTTCTAGGATCAGTTTCTTGAGGGTCAGCAATCATTTTTCCTTTTCTTTTACGAACTGACATAATGATGAATGAAAGGAATAATTTTGAAGATGAGAAATTCTTACACCTCACTTAGTGTCATATTCACTCTCAAACAAAGAATCAAACTGCATTACTATAACTCTTTCAAATGCTGGATTTCCTTTTCCAAACGTCCTTCCAGTTGATGATCACTATTGCCTGTAATTCTGGAAATTCCATGATTACAGAAACATTTAACCATAGACTTTCTTCCTGACTCCAGACTCATGCCCTTCCTAAGCCTCAATTTCCTCATCTATAAAAAGAATATGGAAATAATAGTACCTACTTGAAAGAGTTATTGTCAGAACTACATCAGATGACACAGACAAAATTCTTAGCACAGGTCTCAAGGCATTATAAGTACTTAATAAACGTTATCTTTCCGACAGTTGCCAGAGACATGTCACTGAAACACAAATATGATTATGTCACTGTTATATAAGAGGTGGTTCACAAGCTCACCATCACCTATTTACTGGATAAGAGCCAGAAATATGGTATAGGATATTTTTATGCTTCCATCCACCTTTGCAGACTCAATTTAAGCTCATCTCCTTGCACATGCTCATGTTCCAGACATCTTAGCAGGATGACAGTGCCTGAGCCCTTGGCCTTTCTCTCCTCCAGTGCTTGTAGATGTCATTCTCTCAGCCCAGGGCACCTTTCCTCACTGCATGGGTGAAACCCATGTTGTGTGACAATGCTCCCCTCAAAAGTCACCTCCCTGAAACTCTCCCCTCACTGCCTGCTCCCATATCTACTTGCACCATCCTCTGGACACTCTCTTCTCTGTGGAGACAAAGTTCTGCATCTCACTCACCATGTTTTGATCATGTCTTCAGGACCCCTCTTTTGTACTACCCAGTGAGCTCCTCAGCATCTGGTACAGTGCCTGCACATACTATGCACACAATGAACGCAGAATGAATGAACTCCACGAGTCCCTGCTCAAAGACCAGAGGCCTAAAAAGGATCTAGTGACATACTTTTCAATTATTTCTGCAAAAAGAAAAACTTTTCTTTGTCCTAATGTGAAGTTCAGATAACCCTCAGGAACGAAGGCAAAAGAAACCCTGAGTAGAAAAAGAGAATGTACATTTCTTCCACAAATCTGACATCAGTTTTGAAGTGGTGCTGCTTCTAGGAATAGTAGAGTGAATCAAGAAAGATCACATAGCAAACTGTGAAAAGAAAAAGGACAGACATTAAAAAAAAAAAAATCTTGTTAGCCAATCTAATGCTGCTACCGCCATGTAGTCCAAGACTTTTCAGAGGATCCTGATGCCCCACAAGAGAATGGAAAAGAGACTTGGTGGAAGGAACTTGTCTGAAAGACAGTCATTCTCAACATACATATAACAGGGGTGGAATCTCCCAAGTAACTCCACGTGGCCCTGCTCGCTTGTGGGGCATTACAGGTCAAACGTAAAGAAGTAAAGAGATTTCTACTGCAACATTTTCCAAGGGGTTGGGAGGGCCTGGAGTTTTGTTGACATCTGTGATTCTCTAACCTTTGTGACCCCTTGTAAACTCAAAACCAGAGCAGCCTGGAGCACGTCACAGTACCTCCCCCACCCATCGCACCACTCCCCTGAAATCTGAGCCAAGCCCCATGTGGCTGTAGATCTTCTGTTCACAGGTCCTGAAGGGAATCCAGGAAGTCATTCTTTAATGAAATCTGCCCCCCACCCTCTCTGGAGGTGAACAGACTGCTGGAATATGACATCCTCATCATCGCAGTTAGTGGGAGGCAGGAGCTGGTCAAAGGAGAGGGATCATGGAGTTAACTAGTGACCTTTCAGCTTCCTCCATTTATAGGTCTCATTTTATTTCTACTTGTAATATTAAATGAGAAACAGATTTAAATATGGGAGAAATGACGGCATGCCACTTGGAACAACCAGCTGAGTTGTCACCTCTAAACTGCACATTTCATTTATGTCCTAAAAGTGATGATGAAGGGCCTGGAGAAGGCCTGATACAGGGCCTGAAATGGTAACATGCTCCCAGGATAGACTGTTCCAATTATTTTCCCTCTTTCTCCCTAAAATGTCAGTTACCCAAAGAACGTCTTCAGAGTGAAAGAATTGATTTCTGCCCTAAACAACAGAGAACCACGCAGAATATTTTACAGGAAAGAATCTGATAAGCAAATTGATCTGCAGCAGTTAGCTAAACATATTCTTAGGCTGAGCTTCATATGGAGATATCATTTTGCAGGATGCCAAACACAGAAGAAGATGATTAAGAAGTTCCACAGTCTCTTAACTCTAGTGGTGTCCGGCCAAATATTCAAACTCATATTCTTCATTCATGATTAAAAATTTTAAATTCCTATTTTCAGAGAGTCAGGATAAGCACATGAAAGTTAAATTTCTCACATTAAAAAGATTTAAAAGGCTTGGTGTTTCTCATTTTGACAGTAAATAGAAATGGTGTAAATAGAAATAATTTGAAAACAGTATCTAAACTGTAAATTTCATCATGTCCATAGAAGGCTAGAAATATATTAAGTTCATGATATGCTTTGTTAGAAAGTGGCATCTTTGTTGAAAGGAGAGATGGCATTAATAAGCAGAGTTCATGTCTGGAAAAATTGTTTCTAGTAATAACTATTATCTAATTTTAGAGGTTTATATGTAGAATAATAAAGATTAAAAAGTATCAATCCTTATTATAATTTTCTTTCTTCCTTAAACTTTAAAAATTAAACTTCAAGAATTTATTGGAGTGGCTAATAGTCTTCCTGTGTGTCCTACCTGTACCATGAAAAGATTTCTCTCCAGGTCTCTGTTTTATTGATGAGAGTGGTTTGCAGCAAACCAAATCCACATTAGTCCGAACTTCAGGTGTAGTGTTCTGACCTCAGTAACAATCTCAGGCTTACAATTTGTGTCCTTACATTTCCTAACCTAGGGCCAAACTATGTGCAACACAGAAAGTAAGAAACTGATGGATTGTGCCATCTATGGCAGCATTTGTTCAGCATTTGGTACAAATGGGAGAAAAAAAGATACAGAATGCATGGATTGATTTTCAAATTACCTCAATATTTTGAAAACATTTTCACCTGCATGCTGAGAATGCTAAGAATGGCAAGGAAGGCAATTGTGCATTTGCACAGCCTCCACTGCATTCATTTATAAATTACCTCATCACTGACTGAAATTAACACTGATTCTTACAGGCAATTTCTCAATTTCCAATGCTAATTACATTTTTTTTACTTTTAAATTCTGTACCACCTGTTTTGGGCAAGACATCTTAGGCAGCGCGACCGCATTTAATCACAATTTTAATTAACCGCCCTGTAGATGTGAAAAAGAAGCAATTATAATGTAGATGAATGATGATTTTTCTGCATTAAATTGTTTTGTTTCCCTGGTATGTTGATTGTAACACAGCACACAAATACAGTAACTGTACAATTTTTTTCTATTGTAATTTAGTAATTGTTTTTGGAAAACCAGTTTGGGAATGAGTGACTTCATCTGTTTACAAATTGATTGATACTGTTCACTCACTGATTGCTGCAGCGTATATTTTGGTATTGCACAGCCTAGCATAAAATATAATTAGAGATGCACAGGCTTTGCAGCACCATTTTGGAATCTGAAAATCAACTGTAACTGAAGTATGTTTTCCTTGAGCATACTAGTATCAGTTGGGGCTGATGAAATGATAATCAAAACAATGGGCTTTCCAATTCCACCACTAGTAGAAACCCTTAGTTTCAATCTGATAGTTCTAATATGGTGAGTTTATGAATTACTATGTACTAGGCCTGGGAGCTGGGGGCTGGCAAGTCTGAAGCTTGCACAACTCACTCAGATCTGTATCACAAGAAGCATACAAGTGAGGTAAGGAAACAATGATGAAAAATAAAGAGTTGCTGCTTTGGAAATGGAAGGATTGTTCCCCACACCAGGCACAATGCACTGGTGTGCTGTAGCGCTAGCCTATCTCATCTCTACACTATGATACAATAAGATCACATTCATGCTCCTGGCTTGCAGATACAGATCATTAAAAACCGTACCTCACTGCAGATAAATTCAAAGATCTTATTTATGGGAAGCAGAGCTTGCTCCTCACTCTGCTAGGAATGGGATGGGGGGAAAACGACAGCCATTGATACTTGTTTATGAAACCTTTATGCCAACGGATAGTGGAAGATCTACACTTACTATTCTCACATGAATTAGAAATCCCTCTAGGAATACCCTAAACCATACCCACTCCCAATCGCTGGGACATTCTCAATTAATGCATTGCATTGGTATCACAAGGGCTGGTGTCTCCCTTCAATCAGCCACTGAGATGTGCTCACTTGAATGAGTCCTGGGCTAGGCCATTTCTACCAGGCTAGAAAAAAAGGGGAAAAGGCCATATAAGCCATCATGAATGTTCAAAGAAAGCATTTATGAGATCTCTTTGACACCCTATTCTTTAAAAGATCCTAAACTAGGATAGTTAATTAAAAGACGAGAAGTCATCTTGGTTATGGCGGTGTATTTGCTGGGACCATAGCTTCATTTAGAGCAATTTAAAGATAGAATGATGAA
Organism: Marmota monax; assembly: GCF_021218885.2. Lineage (NCBI taxonomy): Eukaryota > Metazoa > Chordata > Mammalia > Rodentia > Sciuridae > Marmota > Marmota monax. Next base: position 12,999,722 of record NW_026694895.1, on the reverse strand, counting down.
GATATAAGTTGGCAGGGCAAAACAGATAATGTTGAGATTGGGGTTGGGGCAGGAGGACTCTTTGAATCAACTTTTTTTTTTCTTTTATAAATAGTCACTAACAAAGTATTAATAGGAAACACCAAATTGGCACCAAAATTCACTTTGTATATTAAGTCTACCCTATTAATAAATTAAAAGGTCTACTCTTTTGGCCAATTGAGATTATTTGTCTAAATCTTGTTCACGCCTATGGACACAGGAATCCCAGATGAAAGTAAGACAACAGACCAGAGTGTCTTACACTCTAGGCTGCCAGCAGGTCTAAGATTTTTTCATGTAGAATGTGATACAAGAACCAGCAATAAAAGCCCAGGCACCTCTGCTGGTGACACTCTTTCTTGCTGTAATAATTATTTGATATAAATGAACACTGAGTAAAACTACTGCTAATAAAAAAGGCAGAGGGACAATTCATTTCGGTTTGTTAGACTATCATTGCGAAGAAATGTGCGTAGGACAGGTGGAGATGCACGTGGGTTTTACCCTGGAGATTCCATTTCTGGTTTCTAGTGTAGCCTCTATGCTGTTAGCAGTCGTACCTTCACATGGTTGAATATTTTTCTCTCCTTTACCACCTTCCTCACCTTGCTCCTAACAGCTCTAGAGAAACATGCTGTTTTATGAATGGAGGTAAAAATAACCCTGAATATCTCAAATTATAGCCTCTTTACATAATGAAAAGGGAGCGTTCTAGCAATAGACTTAAACTTTTTCTTTTTCCATAAAGTTGCTCCAGCAATAATGTTTGTTTGGAAGTTTCTAAAAGTGGTAACATCTGTGCTCCTGCAGGGAGATGCCATCCCACCAACCTTTATACCAGCCATTTGTCTTTGAGAGAAAAGAAAGTACCTGATCCCAGGCCTGAGCCCATCTTAGCTCCCCGTATCTTCATACTCCGACCCACTGCGTTCCTTCGAGAAGAGAGCTGCTTCCCATGGCTACCTCCTCAATATAAACTTGCTAACTAATCTCTTAGCAAACACTTGAAGCAAACCTGAAGAGAGGAAAGAGAGGCAGAGGGGGAACAAAAACCCGGCATAGATAAAGCTCAAGACACATTCAATGGGACACTGGAATCTAAATTTAGTACCAAACTTGAGATTTCTTTTGAAGGGTTACTTGTTGTATGTGGAACAGGGATTTTTGTAACCACGATTTTATTTTTAAATCTCAATCCTAATTCTTCTGCTATCTTTCAAATAGGGCTTACTTCAACATGAACCCCCTTGATTCTTTCCCTCCTGTTGATGGAGATGTGCTTACTCTTGTAGGTATTTGCAAATGGTTTCTTTCATTACTATATTTTAAATAATGGCCCTTTAAAAAAAAAAAAGTCCACCCTGACTGCACTGTGTACACACAAGGTAACTTTCCCTTAGCAATGTATGTGAGAATCTACTGTTGGAAATAAATAATGACTTTCAACCAATGATCAAAGAAAAATAAATCTTTTACCCTAATAAGACTTTTTAAGACTGGAATCCCATTTTTAAATGGATAACAGCTAAGAGGCTACTGGCAATCTATTTATTTCCAAAGCTGTGTTTTAATATTGGCTGCATAGAAACTGTACAGCAAATGGACCCCAGGGTCTTCAAAGTTAAAGCTTTTGAAATAAAGTTGGTATGTAGTATTTGAAAACATATTGTTCAGAATTTAAGTTTTAATATCTAGGAATAAACAGAGCATTAAATCAAGCAAAACTGTGACAAGGCCAATATGCACATGGATGATGCCAGCAAGGCATCTTCAGCCCTTTGTTCACAGCTTAACAAAACTGTGCCGTCACACCACTTTAGTTCAACAGTGCCTGTCGAATGGGCATCAGCAGCTCAGCCAGTGCCTGTCATACACACAGCTCCAGGACGGTTTGAAAGCAAGGGCTTATTCCACCCCCAAGTCTAGTTGGAAACCTGCCCCCTCCTCAAAGTTAGAAAAGAATGACAATAATAATAAAATAAAAAACAACAACAACAACAAAAAAATTGTGTGAGCATATGTATGTGTGTTTTAAGATATAGGAAAAAATGTACTCAGGCAAAGGAAGCACTTTTTGTATTTGTTTTCATTGTGAAAGCGATTATAAAAAATTTGCAAGACTTTTTCTTAAAGTGACATTCCTGATAATGAAATAAAAGTTGAATGTCATTGTTATTTTAAGATTTTTGACACATTTTTTGGCCTTTAACCAACCGCATAAACTTCTTACATCAGAATAGGCAGGTATTACTTGTGAAAGAGACTCTGCAACCCTATATTATCCTGAGGAGTTTCTCTGAGATGTAATTTTGGCTACGTGGCTGTTTTTGTTGACCAAAATGCATTAGCTTTTAAATTTACAGCCTCCTGAGGTCTGGTCTCTGTGAACATTTAATCTGCTTCAGAAGAGAACCCTGGAGAAAACAAACCTGGTAAAGAGAAGGATTGTTCACTTTTCCAACAAGTTAACAATTAGAGAGGAAAAAAAACCCAAAAACCCAAACCGCCTTATTTTCCTCCTATAACACTGATCATGAGATTTGGCTTTTGAGCTTTAATAAGTGCTGGGGAGGTGCCTTGGAACTTTCCTTCTGTTTAATTAAGTGAGCCCACTCCTCTTTAGGCATCCAATCAGAGTGAGTGAGGACGAGCCCCAGAGAAGGGCTGGGGAGTCCTAGTGGTAAGAAGGAGCTGAAGGTATTCTGAATCTCTCGACCTTTTCAGCTCCTTCAGGATATTGTGTTACTTAGATCCTTCCAGGACGAGCTGAGATTTCCGTACACTAAAGTTGAAAAGCTTGCGCTCTCCACCTCTCTCTCCCCCCTATCTGTCTTTCACTCTGCTGCTGTCAGTTTGCTGCCTGTACTTTGGCTGTCTCTTTTCCAGTCTCTACCCTGTGAGTTTCTGGCCTGCCAATTTCAACTTGAAGCTTGACTGGGCTGATTTGATGCAAATACCTCCAGGGAAAACCCTGAAACTGATGAACAGTTATGTCAAGTCGATTTTGCACCATCGGGAAAAGGTAACCTCTGCGAGAAAAAAAACAACAAGGTTAAAGAGACAAGGGCTTTTCACGTGTAATACCTCTGCTGCACATCTCGTTCACTGTTTACCATCCCTCAGAAATTGTAACTGTCAGAATTAGTCCTAATTGCAGATGCGAAAGCTGCCATTATAATAAAAACAGAGGCAGTGCAGGCATTAAATGTAGCAGCCTAATTTGTGAGACTACAGAAAAGGTAGAGTAAATGAATATTTCATTACTTTAATTACCAGGGACTACTCTTTTCTTGCTGTCTTATGATAAGTGTTGCTGTAACTAGCAACAGCAAACATCCACTAAAACATAAAGTGCAATAATCGTCCTGCTGTCAGGATCACCACTTTAAAATACGAGCAGGGAAAAAAATATAATGGTTTATCTATTTCTTAGAGATTGCAGAAGTAGAAGATGGAAATTCATTTAATGTCAGGGGGAAAAATGCACACACAAAGGCACCAGTAAACAGGTTTTAGTCAGAGAATAATGGCTTCAAGACACAGAAGAAAAAAAATATCAGTTGACTATACATCTGAAGTGTTAGCCCTAAAAGAATGCTGGAAAGGAGAAAGTAGAAGGTAATCGTGTTCAGATTTTTTAAGGCAAAATTTTGTTTTGTGTTGCACAATGTAATTGCTTGAACATTAGAAAATAAAACTCAAGTGACTAGGGGAAAGACGAGGAAAGCAAGCAGTTTTCAAATGATTAAGTAAAGGTGGAAAAAGTTCAAGTTGGCAAAAGTTTAGGAGCTCAGTCCAGTTCCATTTAAAAAGACTAGATAAAGCCTGCCAGAAAAAGGACTTTGCCTGCAGTTCCAGAGTACTGATTCATAAGATTTGGGGAGTCTCAATTATTACTCACCACTGACACCTTGAAAAACCCTGGGCAATTCTCTAAAAAATGTCAATTTCAGGTAAGGTGCCCCAGGCGGGTGGGAGGTGGTTAGATGGTGGGAGGTGAGCCTAGGAGAGGGGGGTGTGGTCGAGGAGGTTGCTAAGACTGGTTGAAGCCAGCCTGTCTCTGCATTTATCACTGTGTCCCAGAGGAGGTGTTTGTTCAACATAGCAGTTTGACAGCACAAAAACACTGTGGCCAGAAGCCCTATCAAAGAGCCTACTGACACGTATCATTTGTGGTCTTGGTTTCACAGGACAAGGCCTCCTCACACTTTATCTGCACAAGTATAAAATCCACATATTTCTAAGTGTTCAGTATAGTTTTAAACCCCCCTCCCTTTTTTTTCTTATAAATATTGTAAACACTACTTTAAAATACCATCTTTATTCAGGACTTCAGAATGCTGTTTTAAAAACCATAATAATTTGCAATCAATTTAGGATAATCTGTGTTAAGGTTGGTAGTACTAAAAGAAAACAGTTTAAAAGCACAAAGCTAGCAATTTATCCTAAATAATACACTTAAACCTCAGATTAATAGGTACAAGTAAGTTTTGTAAAAGTCAAGTGGCATAGAGAACACTTTTCCCACCTATGATAAATCTTAAACAAGAGTCTACATTAATTTTTCACCTCTATTATTTGTGTTTAAATGTATTTCATTCATAAGCTAGAAATATGAAGTGAAAGTTAAAGAGAAAGAATACCAGAGTTTGGGTCCCAGGATGCATTTGTGTCTGTGTACATGTGAGAGTGTGTGCGTATGTGCTGTATTTAGTTTTCAAATTCCCATCTACAGAGCAAAGGTGATGGGGAATCTTAGAGGACGACCACTTTGCTTAGAGATAGTTCCCTCTTAATGGGTCTATTTATTATGAAAACACAGCTTACTGAGTTCTTTTTATGTAAACCTCACCTCTTAAAACTGAGAAATCTCATGATGTGAAACACTTCCATTGATGTGCTTGGTGTCTAAAATAGAAACTTAGGTACTTCCAAGAACAGGCAAATTGCAAAGTTTCTTTGATTACAGTTACTTGGATATAAAAGATAATATAAATACCATTTAAACTAAGAAACAGTGAAAGCTACATGCTACATATATGCATTAAGTGGGTACTACATTCCTTGAAATTTACTCATTTGAGGGGAAAAAATAAGATGTGTATAGAACATATTTTAATTTGTTGATCTGTTATTGATCACTTCTTGTTTTGAGGAGGGGGTGGCTATTTCCTTGTCAGGAGCACCTTTCTTAGAGTTAGTTATAAAAAGAAATATATAGTAGCATACGGGATCAAAAATCTCTATGTTGTCATATGAACCATATTAACTATTATAGAGGAGGCCATTACAGTCTTTAATGTACAAAATATTTTGTCTCTTTGTTATGAGAAATCATTAATGAGATACCTATCCTCAAAAGAATGTGATCATTTACCTCTAACACCTGAGATTATTTTAAATGTCACTGTATCCTGAAGATTTAAAAATACACCATTGTATTTCTGTGCTTGTGATAAATAAAGTTGGCTAAACTAACCAATTGTGTGTTTATTGTTTGATTGAAAGAATATCTTCATTTGAGTGTAATTGAACTTCAAAAAATTCAAGTTAAGAATTACACCTTCTTCAAGTTCATAATAGGGAGTGTGTGGGTTTAGTTTGAAATAGCATACTATAAAAAATAAAAATGAAGAACAACTTTTAAAAATGGATTAAATACCATTGAATATGAAAATGAATACCATAGATTATAGGGAAAGTTATCTGGAGTATTAAGTTTATAGGAATGCTTTTAAAAAGAAAAGTAAAAAAAAGTAACTTCAAGACATATACTGACAGTTCTGTATTTGTCTTCTAATTCTAACAAGACCTTCAGATTTCAATCCTTCAACTCAGCTCAGCAGTGGAACTAAATTTGTAAATAATCATGAATCATTATGATGATTACATTCCTCAATTGAAAAATGAAAGCAAAGTTCAATCAGGTCCTTCTTGAAATCTTTTCTCCCCTTACACCTCTTTTTTTTTTTTTTTTTTTTTTGGTCTAAGCTCCTGGCTTTTCTGAGTCTAGTTTGTTAAAGCCCCCATTAATTTCTAACCAAGACTGCAGTACTCACTATAAATGTGCATGACTTTATCAGCTCTCATACTTTCTTGGGTCACAAACACACAATATCTGATGAGACACTGATCATCTTCCTTCTCCTTTCTCTCTTCAGCTCCTCTAACTTTCCTGTCAGAAGCTTGAAAAAATATGCACAGTTACTGTTGCTGAGGGGAGACAAAGTTTAACTTCTGGGTTGGCAATTGGAGAATAATTCATGAGCAGATTTCTAGCAAATGATATGATTTGCTAAATTTTGGTCTTTGATTTATATTTATGTACTCCTGCTACTGCTAAGGTTTTGCCAACCTCAATTAGATCATGAATGAGATCATTTTAATTCAGCCCCCAAACTGTGACCTGACCATGGTCTGAAAGTGTTCAAAAAGTAATTTTAAGCCTCCCTTTGATTTGAAAAGGAATACTGCATGCTTGGTCGTTCATACAAATAACATAAAACTTAATTATTGGATGATTTGGCAGAGGACCTTCTTGCCAAACAACAGTCAATGCCAGCTACTGTGATGCTGGCGCTGCCCGGGCCCCCAAGCCCATAGCCCCCTTGTGTACGAGCGTTTGTTCATTGTGTCTCAGGGCAAGATGCGTTCAGATAGGATTCAAGGATCTGGGAGGCAGGGTGCAATGCACAGGGTGTACCGTTTTTATAACTCCAGTTAAAAAATGCTGTCTCACCTAGAAGGGAAGTAGATCCGCGCTGTCAAATCACCAGGAGGCTGTGACAAAGGGAGCTTGCAGCCTGACACACGGTGTAACAACATAGCAAACACCTTTAATTCTGTCATGTCTCATACCCTTTACTTTCTCACACATTTATGGCTGCTCGAACGTTGACACCTACACTCTTTTTTGAAACTAAATAAGGCAATCTTATTTAAGCCCAAATGCAACACCTGTAAAGTTATTCTTGTGCCCAGCAAAAAATAACCATTAACTCCTTCCTCATAAAACCTGCTCTGCTTGCTTTGGAAACTCTCAAGTTGGTAACGGCCAGCTTGAAGCCCTGACTCGGAGGTCCACATGACCTCCCAAGCTCTGACAGATAGGCAAGACTTCCCCCTCGGAAAGATGCAGAGGCTGAGATAATGTCACTGTCCGAATTGGCCTCCTACAGCTTCTTGAGTTGAAGCCCCTTTCCTCATCACAAACTTCTGGTGTCTTTCACAGTAAGGAGAGAGGCCCCAGCTGCTTCATTCCCTCTAGCGACCGAAGTCTAATATTTTAAAAGCTAGAAATGAAAATAGCTTTTCTAAAGATATTTCCTGGAATTTTTAATGTGCTGCTTTGATTCCTTTTTTCTATCTTTTTTTTTTCTTGCCAATTATAAACCACCATTTGGAGGGCTTATGAGCAATGTAAGTCCACCTCATCTAATTAAACCACATTGTTTTAAAAGCTTGAACAGTTTTCATGTCTACAAGACTTGTCTGAATAATAAACTGCTAGAGCCAGAATTCTGAGTGTCTTTGGAGAGCCAGAATTTCATCTGCTAAGTGCAAAGGGCCAGGCACTCAAAGAGTTAAGGAGTGTTCCCGCATTGCTGGGTAGGTTAATATCACAGCTGCCTAGTAAAGCATTATCCTGTACCTCACTTAACAAAAGCCTCCTTTTGCAAACAGACTCCCACTTTCTCCCCAAGTGTCCAAAGGTGTTTACTGAAGTAAATCTGCCTAAATCCTTCATTGCTTGGGTCATGGGGGTGGGTAGGAGGGGTGGAAGGTGTAGGGATAATCTCTTTTTGTAAATTCTGTAAATCTTCTGGGAAAAAGAAAAAAAAATTCAGGAATCTGTGTCACATGTTCATGTACAACTGCTAATATATCCGTTAGTTTTGCTCTTATAAGTGAAATATGCCACAATGCCTATTGGAAAAGGCACCGTTTCAAATAATTCACTCTGCTGTTTGGAGATATTGTAGTTTCCAAAGTGAGTGACTGAGTGTGTGTGTGTGTGTGTGTTGTATGCTTAATCTAATTGTTGAAGAAAAACTGTTCGTATCTTCGAAGTGGTTTCAGAAGGGTGGGGGAGAAAGACAAGACAGTTTAGGAGCATGATAATGCAGATGAAAAGTTGTCACGAGAGGTTCCTGCTCTTGCCGTGGTCTTGCTGCAGTACCACTAACTGCATGTTACTTGTGCATGTTGAAAAGGGAGGCAAATAACACAGCAAAACCTGACAGGTCCGCCTGCAAGGGCTTAAACAATTCCCAGTAAGAAGGAGCCCTTTAGGCACAAACTTTCTCTCTGGAAAACGTGAATACCACCAACCCCTCCCTACAAATCTTGAAGCATCCAGTTTGAGATACAAAAAGGCTGTCATCTCACAAATGTTAAACATACTAAAAAAATCTGAAAAAAAAAGTATGGAGAAGGTGTGAAAAACGTGGCACTTTACAGCCCTCAAAGCTTTTTAAAATAGAACAACTTTTCCCCCTAAAATTCTTTTCAGAGATTTTTTTTTCCTCCTTTTTGGCTCATTTGAGAGTTTCTTTCTTGGCTTTTTTCCCCTTTCATTTGAAAATATGAATTATCATAAAAAGTCGGGGGGGGGGTGGAGAAATGGGAAAGTCTTTTCCAGTTTTCCTGAGGATTTATCACTGTGTTCAGGCTGGGTGTGAGCACCCATCACTGAAGCCAGACCAGGGGCCCAGGCTCTACTTTGCCCCTTCCCTCCCACCCCCCCAGAGTCCTTACCTCCCAGGTCTCAGGGTAAACAATGATAGTAATTAAAGCCAAATCCTAGGCAGCATTCAAGGGCAGGAAGTCCACACACCTGACCCCAAATCTAACAGGCTGCTAGGGTAGAATTCAATTCCTCTCTGACACTTTTTTACCTCAAGTGTTGAGCGGGTGGCCATGAATAGTACAGACATGCCATCTTGTAACACTATATGCCTGTCAGGAGGGACAGGGCCTGGTGGAGCATCAACTATATAAGGCTGGTAACTAGGGGAAGCCCAACAAACAGCCACAAACACCTAAGTTATTTTACTCAGCTACTATCCTCTTCCTCTCTTTTCCTCTCTCTCTTCTCCTCTCTCTCTCTCTCTCTCTCTCTCTCTCTCTCTCTCTCTCTCTCTCTCTCTTTCTTTTCATCTTGGCTTTCTGTGGCAGAATGCAAATGGAGCCTGCCGGCGGTGAAAGGGCTGAATTGTGATTAAGAAGAAGAAGAGCTCCTTTCTTTGTTCTCCCCTCAGGGGATGTTTACTGGGAGAGACACAGCGGATCAGATATGAAAGGCATTCAGGTCAGCATTGATGTGAGCGAAAGTGAAATCATACCTAAGGCATTCAAAAGACCGCCGTGTCAGGGGTCCAGCTAACGGTGCAGCTACTGTGTGCGTCTTCCCAGAGAGGCAAAAATCTTTTCACAGACTGGCGATTTTTTTTTCTCCCTAATTTACTACAAAATTATAAAAGTCTCCCCCCACCCCATTTACTTCCCACCACATGACACAGGAGTTAGTATTTTCTCTCTTCATGGACCACACACAAAACCAGACCAACTTCTAATAACTGTATTACCTAAATGAACCAGCAAGGCACCATCTGAGCTGTGAAATCTGTTCTCTCTCTCTCTCTCTCTCTCTCTCTCTCTCTCTCTCTCTCTCTCTCTCTCCTAAAAGCAGGTGTATTCATGTGGGCTACATATATGCATAATATGTAGGGAAGAACTGAAAGGAAAAGCCAAGACACATGCATGATGGCTTTTTCTCCCACCTCCCTGAGAAGAAACAAGACAGCAACACACACACACACATACACACACTCACACACCATAACATAAAACAGCACAGAACACCTTAATACGAAATCCTTTATTTACTTTGTAACTACTAGTTACACTTTTCTTGAGAGCTTTCACTCTGACACAACTGTCACCCAAGATAAAAGTATTTGGCACATAGCTATTAAGGCAAAGGCTTCCATAGAGCCTTCAAATTATTATCATTTTCCTCTAAAAAAATGCTTGATGAAGAAATACTTGGATCTTACTTTTTAAAAGTTTACACTCCCCGCATCCCAAATAGTCATTCAATAGATTCTCCAAGTGGTAAGTTGATGCTGTTGGCATAAACAAGGCTATATAAATATATACAAATTCACAAATCACAGCAAACATACAAATAACAAGGAGGTTCCTGGATGTTTCAAGGCTTAAAAATGAAAAGGAAAAATCCCATTTCATCTTCTGATTGCTAAAGACGGAAAAGAAAGAAAGGAGGAAACATGGCTATATTATTGGTTTTAAATCATCGTTCCCTCTGCTCTGAATTATATTTTTCAACCTTCATATTTTGGCTAAAAAGCATATTTGGGCTTATGTTAACATCTGCTTTTTGTAGTGACATTTAATTCTGTATATTTTCAACTAGTGTTTCTGCATCACAGATTTTCCTCCTTTATCTCCTTGCTCTAAAAAGACAACCAAAGAGCAATCAAAAAGGTGTCTGACTTGGCCATTCAGACAATTGCCCCCTTGTGGGAATGCGGGAATGAATGGTACAGTGGACACCCCAGTACCATTGACGTTATAAACATGTAAATGAAACACATTAGGGCAGACAATCAATTGTCTGTGAGCATTGCAAACCTGCACTCCCTCTCTCTGTGACAGGCACAAAATAGTGTCTACCTTGGGAAGCCACGGTTCTGGAGAGGAAAAGGACAAAGAATCCCCTTTCACACAGAAGAAAATGCACCTTAAAAGCCTTGGAAGAATGCAGATGACAAAAACTGTTGTAAGGAAAAGAATCCCCCACATCTTGGAATAAACACAGCACTGCTAGATAGCAAGCAATGCTCTCCTTTCCTACCTTCAAGGGAGACACACATTTTTTTCCCCAGGGAATATTCTTAATATGACATAAGGGTCTTTGAAAACCTCTTGAAATTTTCTTTAAGCAAATTAAGAAAGAAGAACAGGAAGCATTGTAAAACCTATTACAGAGTGTTTTAGTAAGTAACTTTAGTCTTGGATTTAACCATATTTGAAAATAAATGCTGAAAGGCATAAATTTGTTTTTAATTTGGACAACAGAGAAACAGTGAAGTTTAAAACCCTTACCTACCCTTACCACTGAAGTTTAAAACCCTTACCTACCCTTATCTCTGGTGGACCATCACACTAAGGATGCCACCAGGCTGGTTACTGGCTCTGATTCTAAGCAAGGCGTTTCTAACCAAATTGACTTAGTTTTCCCAAATTGAAATAAAACAAATAGATCAGTCTAGATACATAGCCCCCAGCTTTGTATGTGTGCAGCCTGACAAAACTTGAAGAAGATCTGCACAGCGAGAATAGGATGGAGATGGATATCTTTGGAATGCCCTCAGAATTGGTACCTGCCACAAAAAGTGCCTGAGTGCTTTCAGAATCAGTAAAACCGGCTCCCAACAAGCTCATCAACTTTATGAAGAAAGCTTGCCAAAGATCTCCACACTTGCAAAGATAACCAAGTCTGTGACCGACTGAGTCCGAGGAAACTTCCCTGCTTAATGTGTACTGCTCTAGTCTCTGATGTCCACTCCAACTTCTCTCAGGAGGAGAGCTGGGAGTCTCATTCAGAAGAAGAAGGGGTAGACTGTATTTCCTTTTCTTTCCATTTAGGCATCTCTGAAATGGGGACAACTTTTCTGTCTCTTATTCCCTCTAAGCATCACTACCAGCACCTCCACTCCCTTTAAGGAGGTAGTAAGAAGCGAGGGTTTATTTTAAACATGTCTGCTTGTCTGATTGTTTCTCTTGTAGGATCTAAAGTTCTGACAACATTCAACTGGATTCCTTCTCTCTACCACCTGAAAATCAGAGACTAAAGGTGTTTGGAAAAGGTTCTACACTTCCCTACATAGTCCCCAATCCATTAGCAGAAACTTTGGAGAAAAATCAAATGTAACTTTTTTCTTTCCTTCTTCCATTTCCCTTTTCTTCTAATTCAGTTTTCCCTTAAAAGACAACTTCAATCCCTTCTCTGAAATAAGCAGTTTCCAGATTTGATATTTTGTTATACAGTGCAAGTGTGTGATAGATTTTTCAGAGGCTGATGCTGGAAGGCAAGAGGCTGGGGAGGCAGGCCCCTCTTCCCAGGCTCTGCAGGAGGCAGGAGGGAAGCTGGAGCATCCCAGGACCTGCTGCCCGAACCAGTGGCAAAAGCAACAAACTTTGCAAGTCACACTCGGGCTGCGCCAATGGCAGGCAGCAACCGGGTATCTCCTGTTCCTAGTGCTCATTCCTGACTCCAAGGCTACCTGGAGATAGTGGGGGTATAATCAGGGGAATAAAAAGGGGGGCTGGGTTTTCCCCCTCCCCTCCAGCTTTAGTGAAAGTGTTACAAAGTGAGTCAGGCGACTGAGGATCATCTGACTGAACTTTCTTGAAACGACACACATTCTTGTCTGCGGGGAGCTCAATTTTTGCCTCCTTCCCCCTCGCCCCACTCTCCCTTTCCTCCAGCACATCTTAGTTTCTGGGAAGGTGGTTCCTCCTTTCCATGTGGGGGAAAGAGGACTGACTGTCGGCTCTGTGTTAGCGTGGCCCTGGCACTGTCTTTGCCAGGCATCTTGCTAGCCTGAAAATCTGGAAGGTTGGGTTATAGATTCTTGTTTCTGTCTTTGTACATTTATTTTCCTCAAACTGCTTTTTTTCTCCTTTGCTGTTTAATAATTGTACACTTCATTGTCTTCTAACCAACGATCTTGACCAGCCTCTCAAAAATACCCACTGCTTTACACATTTTATCTCCTTGATGCCTTAGTCCATATATATTCACTGTTGACTTCATTAAAATTATATAAAGTGCCATTCTAGGTTCTTGGATGTCCATCTTTTTATTTTTCTTGCAGCTTCTATTTCTATGATTATTATTGCCATTATTCCTTTCCAGGAATTTCTATATGATGTTGATAAGCATCATCATATTTAGTGTTATCAGCAAAGACACAAGCTGAAAAGTGACATCTTTTCCATGAATCCAGGAAAGAAGAAAAATCCACTCAGTTCAGATAAATCCTGGCAATTCCCAAAGGAAAAGGCATTGGATACGTGTTTGATGAGAAAGAAAATGAAAAACGGGGAAGGGGGGCTCTTCTACCTGCTTCTCAAAACCAGGACATTGCTCAGTCAGATTAAACCCAACTGAAAACATTGACAAGCAACCAATTTACAGCATGTTTTCTCACAGATTATTTGGGGAAAAAAAGGACAGGTAACAGTCAAAGTTACAGAAGCTGTAAGCAATAGAAAGATTTGATGTTAAGTGTGCAGGGTCTGAGCTAAATGCCTTAAAATGTGCAATTCAACTTTCCACTTCGGAGTGCGGAGGCTTCTTCCAAATTGGTGGCTAGGCGTAGGGGAAATGGTTGCCATGTCATGACTGTGCACCCTCCTGGTGCTCCATTCCACCTGCAACTCCCGCCCCGCCCCAGGGACTCCCTCTCAGCTAGCACCCCAGGGGTTCCCAGGAAGCCAGGATCCCACTCTTTTCACAGAACTGGGTTGTGGCCTGACCTCACTGCTGGGGCAAGGCTGGTCACCGGTGGCAAAATCCTGAAAGGGTTGGAAGGAGGAAGGCAAGAAGAAACAAACACTTTAAATAGTCTTCCTTGCAAAAGAACACTTCTGGGAGCCTTGCTTTAAATCTCATTCCTCCCTCTCTCTCTCTCTCTCTCTCTCTCTCTCTCTCTCTCTCTCTCTCTCTCTCTCTCTCCTCTGTCTCTCTCTCTCTCAAAAAAAAGACTATTTAACATAAGAAAAAAAAAGCCTCCTTGACACAAAGCTTTTGTTATCCAGTTGATCAGCAACGTGCTTTAGATACTTGTAAGAGGGGGAAAAAAGCCCCACAACAGACATTGATTTTAGAAAATCAATAACCAACATTTAATAAAAGGAACAGAGGAAACACAAGAGAGGAGAGGGGGACATTAGGTGTAATTTTAGTGTCTACTAAATTACCCAGAGATGGAGAAGGGGAAGTCTCCTGTGTAAGGACCACCTTAAATAATGCCAGGCACCAGAGTGAAGAAAAGATTAAATTAAAATACACACACATACACACACACTTAAAAAGAGGCAGCCTGAACTGAATGTTGGGGAAACAGCTTCGAATATATTATTGTACTTGTTTTTTGTAATACTAAGCCAAGCAAATAGATCAAAGACAGTACAAAGAGGAAAGGCAGGGTAACGTAACGAACAGTTTCTGACTAAAATTCCTCTATCACTCCCCCATATGGCTCGACACCTCCACCACAACAAGCAAAAGACACACACACACACACACACACACACACACGAGAGAGAGAGAGAGAGAGAGAGAGAGAGAGAGAGAGAGAGAGAGAAACATCATTTGTCTCTAATCAAAATTCTCTCGTCTTTGTGTTTTTTCCTCCTCTAGCACCCCACACTGCGCCCCCAGCTGCCCCCTCTCCGCGCCGCGCAGCATTGGGACAGGCCAGGGGCGCGCACAATTGTCTTCTCTAGAGGAAAGTTCCTCTAAGTGGGTCCTGGCGGTCCCGGCAAGGCGCGGGCTGGGGTTGCGGGTGGCCGGACAGGCGTTACGACCCGCGCCCAATTCGGGAGCGTCTACGCGGCCCAGCGCCGGTTGATCTGGCTGAGAGCGAAGGGAGCGAGAAGTTTCCTTTCCGAGTCTGGGCTGGCGCTGGTTAGCTTGTTTGTTTTGAGGGGTTGGGTTTTTTTTTTTTTTTTTTCTTTTCTTTTCTTTTTAAACTCAGTATCCTCCGTCAGCTCCCGCCGGCACCCCCTCTAGTCCCCAGTCCTCTCCCCTCCCCCAGGCGCCTTCCGCGCACTTGCCAATCACTTTTCTCTTTTATTCCCACGATTTTGTTTGGGGGTAATACCTAGGGGGTCTCTCTCTCTCTCCTTCTCTCCCCCCCCCCCGCGTTTCACTCTCTCTTCCCTCCCCCACTCCCCCTTTCTTTCTTAGCCTCTCTCCAAGATGGACCTACTAATCTGTCACCCCCTCCCTTTAAACTCTCACCTCTGGTCTGTGTGTCTCCTCGCACCCCCTACTCCTTCCTCTTTTCTGACTCAGCCTGGATAACGGGCTCCTCCTGACCATGTAGAAACTGCCTGGTAAAGTCTCGCTGAGCCCCGAGACTCCTTCATCCCCCGGCGTGGGGGCCAGAGCCTATGGCAGAGGAGCCACTGGTCCCCTAGTCTGCACCGACCCCACCGGATCCCGAGCGGGGCGGCCGAGTCCCTCCCACCCTGGAGTCCCGGCGCGCCCGGCCGGGCCGGGCTGCTCGCGGACCGTTACTTGGCGCTCGGAGAGGCGGCCCGGCGACTCTGGCAAGAAACTTTAAGCATTGCTGAAGCACATCCCCGGGTCCCCTCTCCCGTCCTCCCAGTCCCTCTGCCACCCTCACCTCCGCCCCAGGATCTTGCATGACCTGGCGCCCAAACCCCCACCCTGACCGCGCCGGACGCTCCAGCTGCCGGGCCAGGGACCCGGCGGGCCGGGAGCTAACCGAGCGGGAGGCGGAGGCGAAGGAGGGCGGAGGCTGGGGCGCGAGGGGCTAGTGGGGCTGGGGGCACGGGCCCCTGCCAGACCCCTGAGCTTGGAGCCTCCCGGTGCCCGACCCTCACTTTGCCCGGCACTTCCCCAACTCCCCCCAAGTCCAGACGCCGCGCGCGCCGGGCTCCGGCGCCGGCCGCGGAGGGAGGCTCGCCCGCGAGCCCCGGGCGCCGCCGCCGCCGCCTCGGTTCCTTTTCCCTTTCCCCCCCTTCTCCCTGGGTTTCGAGCCGCGGAGTGGCCCGGAAAAGTTTGGTTCGGGCCGCTTCTTACCGTTTTTCCTCCTGGGATTGGCTTGTTTGCGCCTCTTGCACCGGGGGCCATCCGCCATGATCGGCTGCTTCATTGATAAGAGCGGATCAGATGGCAGTTCGCATGGACTCGGCGCCCTGCTTCGGCAGCACGCAGGCTCGATCTAGCAACCAAACACAGCGACAATGTGGGCATCGCCCGCGCCCATTGAAACGCGCGCGGGCGGCCCAGGGGAGCCGGGCCAGGGCCCCGGTGAGCACCCATCCGAGCCCCCCAACGCCAAAGCGAAACTTCAACGGCCCCCTCCCCGCCCCCCACCCCCAGCCTTGGCCCTGAGGCGCTTTGTGTTTGTTACTGTTTGGTGTGTTGCACTAGCGAGGGGATCAGAGAGACAAGAATTACATCTTCAAAATGAGTCATAACTCCTGACCGTATGAGGGAATGCACACGGCGGTACAGTAAGACTGCTTGACTCAGGGCTAGGCGGACCCTTTCCTCCGAAAAGTCCTCAGCCCGGCTCGGGAACTTGGGGTGAGGCGAGGCTTCCTTTCGCTCTCATCTTTTCTCATCTCCCCCGCACCCCCCATTCCCAAGAGGAAAGAAACAAACAAACAACGCGAAACAGCCTCTGGATGAAGCACACTCTGGTAAATTGATAATAGTAATTATAGGAAGCCCACTCACCCCGCGCCCCCTCCCCTCCCCTTTTGGAGTTTATAGAGGCACTCTTTTCTCCCCCCCCACCCTTCGCCCCCAAATTAAGATTTCCCATTTTATGCGGCAATAAGAAATATAATTATAAGCCTCTTTGGACACAGCCCCCACCACCACCACTTTGATAATATTTACTTAAGTATTTACCCCCATCTCACTCACACACATGCTCCCCCACCACACTGGTTCTCTTAAATAGTTCCAGTAGATTTCTTTTCCCCCTCAAGAAAGGAAAGAGAAAGTCCAACCGCTACGGCAATACTTTTAAGCTCTACTAAATGATTGTATCCTTTCTGGCTTCGAAACTTTTGTACCTAAAAATCGAGAGAGGCGCTGCATTTTTTCAGCTGAAACTGTCAAAACTTGGAGAAGGGGAACATCGGAGGCAGGCAGGAGAGTAGAATCCTGAAACTCAGTGGAGGTTGGGAAGATGCTGTGCCTCCAGGATTAGTTTAAACAGGGGGCTATAAAAGATGTAACAGATGCAAACTGTAACACAAGGGCCATTAACCCTTTCTCTGCTGCCGAGAACTCTCAGTCCCACGCCCCGCACCTATTGTCTCCTGTGCTAGAAGCTTTGCAGAAAACCTGGAAAGTGAGTATCAGTTTCCACACATTTGCTAAGAAGGGTGGGGGGTGGGGGTTTGAGCAGAGAAGGGGAAGTGGATGTTTTAGAAAGCACCTTAAATTTACCTAAGCACACACAGTATAAGACTTTTAAGTTTGACTCATTTTTATCATTTTTTTGCCTGTTCTATTAATTTAAATTGTTAGGGGAAATCCTAAAATAAAGAAATGGTCACACAAGTGTCTAGGATGAAACAGCTGGCCTGTCTTATTCATGGTGAGACTTACACATGATTGCATATAAGTATGTTTAATAAAGTTGCTAGTTTTATTAGTTTGTGTGTGTGTGTGTGTGTGTGTGTGTGTGGTGTTTGTGTGTGGGGGGAGAAGAGGGCATTTGTGCTGTAAACTTTATCTCTGACTATTAATCCTCACTCTGGAGTAAGTAATCTTGCCCTCATCATTGTAGGGGGAGCATTTAAAAGTATATAATAGGTGGGAGATAAACATATTTATGTTAGCGGGTTAACCACTGTTTCTGGGAACTCCTGCTATTTATTTCTCTTGACTTTTCAGTGCCTAAGTAAGGAATGGAATATGTGTGTGCATGAGTCTATTAAATCTATGTCTATGTTACTATGCCATTTAAAATACAATTTCAAAAGTTATCTTAATTTTAAACACTGATATCCTGACAGTAGTTTTCTTCCCAGCTGTAGTGACCCCCCCACACACAGACTACTTTGGTAAACGACTCAAGTTCCATGAGGACTTTCACTTCTTTATTTATAATCACAGAAGTGAGGTGTTACTTCACACACACACACACACACACACATACACACACACAAAGAATGAAATAAAGAAATGAAACTCGCTAAGCAGACAAAAACAGTCAACTTTCTGCTTAGAAAACAGCCTTCTCCGGTGGGAGAAGATGGACTGCCATGTCTAAGAGAAAGACTTGTCCCCGACTTTAGTAGGTCTGTATCGATTAAGTTTTATAATTATTAACAGGTATTTGCCAAGTTTTAATTGCTGAATATAATGAATTGGAATTAGATGTGAAATTAGAGCAGCACCTCTCCCCTTGATGAGCTTTTATTCCATCCACATAGTTCTCAATAAAACTTTTCCTAGGCTGGGTAGCAAAAGGCACCTTTTATTACCTGAATGGACAGGTACAGGGGAAAATATTTGGGGGAGGAAAGAAGATAAAAAGAAGGACAGTGTGCGAAAGACCAAGAGAAAGCAAAGAAGCCACTCTTGGGAAAAGCATGCCATAAAGGAGCTAAGCCCACCTGAAATTCCTACCCACAGGCACCCCTTCTCACTTCAGACTCTCGTCTTCACTCAAAATGAGAAAATTTTAAAAAGAGGATGGGGGACGAACACACCAAAAAAAAAAAAAAGAAAAAAGAAAAAAGGATAAAAGGTTTTTAAAAGGCGGGGAAAAACCTACCTGCGAAGTCTTGTTTGTAGTTTTGGCCAGAAATGGTGAGAAGAAAAAGCATGAAGAAGCCGCGAAGTGTGGGGGAGAAAAAGGTGGAAGCGAAGAAACAGCTCCCGGAGCAAACTGTACAAAACCTCGCCAAGAGTGTCGGGAGGCAGGACCGTTATTCCTGCGGAGCAGGTTAGAACTGATCTCTTTCGGCCACTCCAGGAAACACAAACCTGGGGACGGACTGACGTGTTACGCCTCTTCTAATGACATTTTTTTCTTTTTCTTTTCTGTAGGAGAGAGAGGACAGACCCTGAAACACGCGCCACCTATCTTTGTGGGGAGGGATAATTGAAGCGCCCTGAGCGTGAGCATCATGTGAAAACGTGATCGCCAAGTTTCTCTCTGGGAAAGGATCTGGGATAGATTATACCTTGAAGTCTCCGCAAACGCTTATAGTGGAAGAAATGAAATTCCACCTCCCTCCCTTCCTCTCTCTCCCTCCCTCTAGCCTCTCTCCCTCCCTCCCTCCCTTCTCCACGCCCCCCCCCCCCCCCCCCCCCGTCAAGCCTTTGGCATCATTATCCTCATCACTAAATCCTACAGAGTACAGGGCGGAAAACGGTGCACACCATTCACAGAACTGGAGAACTCCAAGGGGCGAAAGTTAAAGGGAAAGATCCCCGGGTTCTCAATCCAGATCGCCTTTTATACAGATACCTCTAAAGACCAGATTTGAGATGCACACCAAGTTATGTGGCTATCTCGGCCCGGTTTCTAAAACTAAATTCTTTGCTTTTCCCCTCTTATTTTATTTTATTTTATTTTTTAGATGCGAGAACGGGGGTGGGGGGGGGAGCTTCATTTGAACTGCATCTCAGGGCGTGTTTGTGTGTGTGTGTGTGTGTGTGTGTGTGCGCGCGCGCGGGCGAGCATGTGTGTGATGAATTTGTGCACTGTATCCCGATATCATAAAGTACTTTGACATTTTAATAAAGGGTTTCTAAGTAAATTAACATAGGATGCTGGGTTGACCAGTGTTTGGATCTCTCTAGATCTCACCGAGACCTCACTACAAAGTGAGGGACTGTGCACAGGGAGACAGGAGGTAAAAGGAGAAAGGCCACAGAGGAACTTAGCAGGGAAGGGAGAGCGCGATATTAAACGGCATGGGGTCTAAGTTTTGGAGTATATGTTTTTTGATATTGCAATTAAAGTAAAATTAAAAAGAAAAGACTCCACCTTTGCTCTGAAGGGATTGGTTATGCAAATATGGAAGGGATTTCCTGGAGAATACAGCTTTCTACTGTATGGTTAATTAAATAATCACTCAAAAGCTTCCAACGTGACGCTTCTGTCGTAATCCAATCAGGTTACATAGGTCCTAAACAAGAAAGATATTTTCCACATCTGGAAGTCAGCAATTTAGCAAGTACTGCACATTATTAACCAATTCAGAGCCCACTTCCCAGGGGATTTTTTTTTTTTTTTTGAAGTTTAAGTGTTCTTAACCAATGCTCTGCTGTTTTGTTAATCAAAAAGCTGGTTTACACTGCACATAATTGGAACTAATATAGAAGTAAATAAAGACAGTCAAATTTGAGGATGCTGAGCACAGGCATTTATCGGAAAAGGAAGAAATCTCTTAGCCTCTGATGGTTCAGTCTCAATTTCTTAAAATACTATGAGTTTTTTTTGTTTGTTTTTTAAAGAGTGAAAGTACTTCAAAGTTTAGAGCACAAATAAACCTCCAGTCCCACAACCTTTGGGCTCCTTTGGAAGGTAAAGGTGGAGGTGTGAAGAGGACCTGTGAGCTGCTTTACACCAATTTTTTTTCTGTTTTAATACTGTAAAATATGTTGCATTTCCACGTTTTCAGTCTGATGAAATCTGAAACAAATAATACCCTGATCCAACACTAGGCTTTTACTTATATTAAGATAAACTGCTTTGAACTGTGCTTTGAATATGTGCCTAAAGCAAGACTTTGAATGCAAGAGTCATTGGCAATTGCATTCAAAGGAGGGAAAAGCCACCACATAGGTTGCCATATCCACACTCCCAGAGGTACACGTCTTTGTATTTTGTATGTTTATTTTTCTGAGAGGGGGTAATAGCCACCCAGCATGAAGACAGATCTTGTTTTAGGATGTAAGAAAGTAGGTTTTCACAGTTGGTTCCATATTCACCTCTTTCCTAATTTGAGTGGGGTTTATCACAAGGAGAATTGTTGGATAAATTAATCTCTTCCTTACCCTGTGACAGATAAAGTACCGAAGATCTATAGGCACCTGAGGTCTTCAGTCTAAAAAAAATATTAATAAAGAAAAATTAAAGATTTCTACCATGGATCAGATACATTCTTAGTATTATACTTTACATTGCTCTTACTATTATACAGCTATACTATGATTTATCAAGTTCCTCATTTGAGATTTATCACTATCATTTTTCTTCCTCCTCCTTTTTTCTTTTTTAAAAAATTGGAGTTCAGCTTTCTATAGAAGTTTGCCTTTCAGTCATCCCTCTCCCATTCTGGGGAAAGAAGGAGCCCATTGCATGGAGTGATTTCAGGCAATACTGCTCTCCAGGAGCCTAGGTAGCCAAAGAAGGCTTACAACCCAGACACAGTCACAGGCATAACCATAGGTCAAAGGATCTAATCTAATAGCTAAAAAAAAAAAAAAAAAAAAAAAAAAAAGAAAAAGAAACTCTTGTCTTTATTATGTATATTAAATGTCTTGTTACTTAGGATCTGACTTTTAAGAAAAAGGCTATTAAGTATTTCCACTAAAAACACCTAATCATCTGATTACCCTGGACTCAGTAATCGTTCATGTGGCAAGCAAGCAGCACCCACCATTCAGCACTAGAAGTTCTGACATGCAAGTATTTGAAATGGAGTAAAAAGAGAAATGGGGGTCGGGATGGGGGGAATTCCCACAAGGTGGATCATGGATGGTGGTACGGGAAAGGTCTCCGCCAGGGCTGAGCGCTGGGCTAGGTTGCTCATTGCTGCTGACTGGCACGCCCCTTCCCAAGTATCTGGCAGAAAGTATTCCAACCGACGCATAGGCAGTGGGATCAGAGGAAGCCGGAATATAAATTTGTTCGGATTACTCCTTCAGTTCGAAGGCCAGGTCGGGACAAAGGAGATCGTGGGATCAGAGGGATACAGGAACGCAGGACACAGGGAAAAGTCGAAAGAGGACTAGGGGTTGCTAGCTTTCAGCTCCTAACACAGCAAAACAAGTCTTGCAAATGAATCGCTCCTTACCGGTCTGTTTTCCCCATTAATAATCCACTTCGAGATTAGCGCAGATGAAGGGGATTAAGACAGCAGATACATGCAAATGTGAAGTAATATTGCAATCGACATTGGAGGGGGAAAATAATTCTTTAGTGTTTCCTTGGGTAGAACAAACTGCTTTCTTCAGGATTCCCTCCACCCAGGCAGAGAATGAGAAGGATGCACTGTTGTTTTCCAATTCCCTGAAGCCAGAACCTGGTGGCTGTCCCCCCTTTCACCTCTCAGTCTGTCAATTTCCTCAACTTTCACAACCTCCCCCTCCACCCCTCATTCTTCTTGCCGGCCCAGATGCCCGACGAGGTACAACGTTTCTGCCCTTGAACACACAGTCTGTAGAAGGAATTCGTATTTGGCCACAGCTAATGAATTTTTTAAAAAGCAAATTCTGTTTATTTTGTACCATGTGGAGAAAATAAAAAAAGGAATCCTTTCTCGTTTTGGAACGAAATTGATCTTCATCTAGAGGAATTATCTCGACCCCGTGTTGTTACCCAGGAGGTGGGCAACTTCTTTGAGAGTTGCAAGCAAAGGGTGATAAGGGGGACCCCTGGATTGAGTGTGTGGGGAGGGGGTGAGGGATTGCAGGGGTCTAAACAAACCAAACGGTTTTCTCACGTGCAAACTCCAATCCAATCCATTCGGAGTTGAGACTAGGATAGGAGGGGGAAAATCTATTAAAAAAGAAGAAGGAAAAAAAAAATAGATCGGGAGCATCTCTGTTGAGAAGCTCTTTCAAACAAAACCAAAGAGAACCAGAGAACCTCAGACTGTCCCTAACATCCCTGCTGCGAGGCCCGCGGGCTGTGGAATCTCGCACGTCACCTGGCCTCAGCAGGGTGGCCAGCTGAGGGGTTTATTTTATTTTATTTTTCGAAGTAAAGGTTAAATCTCAGCTTCTGTTTTTTTTTTTTTTTTTTTTTTTTTGCCAACGTCTACACTGACAGGAACCAGCAAACTTCGGGACCAAATGAGCATCTTAATTTATTGATGCAAAACAGGTCTGCTTGTTGTCCCCAATTCTCGGCGCGCTCTGTCCCCCTCCCCCGCCCCGAGTTTCGGTCCCTCCATCTGATCGCTGGGAGAGGCCCGTTTGCACAGGCTGCGGAGCACGTTGGCTGGGCTGGGGTGGGGGGGTTCGGCCCTCTCCAGCCCTCCCTCTCTCCCTCCCCCAGACCCGTCCCCGCCCTGGAACCCCACGACCCCCGCCCTGCCGCCCGGTCAGCTGACCTGGCTCGCTCGCCTGCTCCCCGCCCGCCGCCCTGTTTCCGGTCCCCGGGGTCCGCGAGCTGCGCTCCGAGAAGGAGCAGCAGCGGCCGGGAGGTGATGCTGGGGGCTGATTATCATGAGAAAGGCTGTGCCTGGAAAAGCCTCCTCCACGCGACTGTCAATCTCACTAAGGGGGAGGGGGGTGGCGGAAAGGGGCCCTGTGGGAGTCACCAGAAAACTTGGAGTAAGTTGGAGGCGACGAAGGCCCAAGGAGGTGGCTTTCGCCTCAACTTGGAAGGCTGGGGCTTGTGGGTGCGGACGCCAGCAGCATCGCCAGGGAATTGAAAACCAAAATCTCCCTCTCTCCCTTCCTCCCTCTTGCCCTCCTTTCTGCCCACCCTGCCCTTTATCCGTATTTTCTTGAAATGCTTTCCCAACTGCATTTCCTACATTCTCTTTTTTCTTTTTATATCCCTTTTGTAATCCCTTGTTTTCTTAACATTCCCTCTTCTTCCTCGCTGTGATTCTTTTTGTGTGTGTGTGTGTCTCCTTTATGTGTCCAGATTTATCATTTCGTTTTGAAAACATAAAGTTTAATATGCAATTAATCTACCAGCAGGAGGGCAGGGACACCTGACTAAAATAACTCCCGGGGTCTCAGAGACTACAAGTTCGCCAGGTGTCAGTGAAAAGTAAAATAATAATAAAAATAAATCAACACCTCAGTGATCATAATGGCTTATTATTCTGTTTTATCATATCAGCTCAGACTGATAATTGTTTTTTTTTTAAAGAGTTAATCTTCCTGGAGAACATGATCAATTCTTGGCATAGGATGATTCTTTAGAATCGAAGCTATGTGTAATATTTTCTTTTTTATAGTGATATTTTAATAAGAGTTAACAGACGCCAGAAAGTATAACAGATGATTTTAAGAAACTTAAACTCTACTTTTTCTTTCGATGACTACTATTTGGTAACTGTAAAAAAAAAAAAAAAAAAAAAAAAAAAAATTACTTCCAAAGTACTACCCTTTGCCTCTCTGCAAAGACTGATCAATTCATATAGAAACATCATGTTATGTTTTTTATACATTGTTAAGCAAACCCACATCTTGAGTATTTGTATTATTTTTCTTGGTTAGCTTGTAAATTAGTTAGCAGGTGAGTGAAAATGAGGCTTCAGATATCATGAATGTGGCTATGTTTTTTTATTTTCATTATTATTATAATTATTGTTGTTTCTTACACTTTGAGAGCACATTTGTAGTTCCCTTATTAAATTTTGGACTTTGCACTTGTTTACATTTGTTTACTTTGTAGAATTTTAAAAACTTGTTAGAAGTCAATTTAACATGTATATTAAGTCCTTTTTAGGCCAAGAAAAATAAAGATGCATTAGAAAGATGCCTTTTAAGCTTCATAATTATTAATTGACATTTTATGATGAATAATTAATCATTTGAATAATTTTGGTATCTCTGATCTGAACACATATTTGCATATCTAATGCTTGATTTTAAGTGTGTGTGTGTGTGTGTGTTTTTAATTCATCCTCTCAGGACAAAAAAATAACATTTTAATGTAAAATTTCTCTTCTACACTTGTAAAAGTTTATTGAGTTGTAATATTCTTTCTAGATTTCTATAAAAGTTCTTAACAATTTGTAAACTATGTAGCACTCACATATAAACATGTGGCAGAACTACAATTATTTAGGAAAAAAAATGCCCTGTGTATCATCAAGTAACTCATCTCCCCAAATCCAGTTATTTGCAGTAATTATGCACCATACTTTCTTACTGGAGTTTGGTCGTTGAACTTTCTGCTTATCTCATATTCTTACAAACCAAAATTGGAAAATAGAGATAACTGACAAATAATATAGGCCTGATGTTTGGGATAATTTTTCATCTTTTATTTATTAATGGGATGATTTAAATTATTTCAAAATGATTAGGCAAGCATGTCCCTGATCTTTTTATATTCCTTTTACCAGTTCAAGTACAAAGTATCTCTTTTGAATACTAGCCCTATGGATTATTACCTGTGTGATCACAGGGAATTTACTCTAAGATTGTTTCTTTATCTACAATATGGATGCACTAACAGTGCCTAATCCGTAGGGTTTTATTAAGAATTTAATGAAGATATACAAGAAATTTTACTATATTATGGTTTGTCATTTTAATGAAAGATTGAATAAATAACATGAACATACAGATCTTAAGACTATATAAATTAATTCTGACTATTAGGAACATTTACCTTTGCAGTATCATCCATTTTTTTTTTAATTAAAAAAATGAGTTTTGTGCACTTAAGTGAAAAAAGAACGTGGAAAACACTATAGGATTTATGGCTGGTTTATGATTTTTAGAAAATGTTTAAAGGATGCTTAGCCACATCAATAAAAATAAATATGGCATTTTTTTTTTGTCAGCTCAGCAGTTAATTTATTGTATCAATATGGTCACAATTTGGTTATAAACACTATGTTCTTTGGAAAAGGAATTTAGTCCAAATGTATAAACTTGAAGTTTCCCGTGTTTTTATTCATATATTGTCTTTGAGTGTAAGGGTTAAATATGCAAAAGCTTAAAAGCAGTATTGAGTAAGACTTATGGGGAAAAAGAAAAAGGGACAAACTTACAAACTTGGAGACCAGGACTTTGGCTGTCAGAGTACTACTTGCTTTAAGACCATTCATAATGAACTGAACATTCCCTTTTGGAATTGTAGCTACCCTGGGGTTTGTGCTAATTTCAAGTACCTATAGTGGAGAAGAAAATCAGTTTATTAAGTGGAAAATGAAATTCCCTAATCTCTTAAATGTCCACAAAGCCAGATTTTCTTTTTGATGCAAAGCTGGAAAATCATTGCAAATGCTAGGAGGAAAAAACTATTGTGATATTTAATCTTAATACTAATGGCTTTTCTTCTTCTTTTTTAATAAGACTCCTCAAAAATACCTACATCTGTTTGTTGTTCTTTAAGGATTCCCTAATTGTTCCTTTTCTCAAATGATTCATTCCATGTTTCTTGCAGGTCAAAACTATTGTAAAGGCCATTTGGATATTACCTTCAGGGATCCAGAGTGACCTGTACCTTTTTCTTTTTTCCTGGAAATGGTTTGCACCTACCGGTCATCTGATCATCTCAAAATAACCTCATACTGCTTCAAAGTCTTAAAAAACAATGCTTATTTTGTTAAAAGGTCAAAATTATAAACTTTGTACTGTACCCAGGTCTAACTTTACACCATTCTAAGGGTGACTCTGTGGGAGGGGCAGAGCAAGGTTTTTTCTTTCTTTCTTCCTTCCTTTCTTCTTTTTTTTTTTAATTGTAAATGAACAGAGTGTCTTTATTTTATTTGTTTATTTTTATGTGGTGCTAAGGATGGAAGCCAGTGCCTTATGTGTGATAGGCAAGTCCTCTGCCATGAGCTACAGCTCCAGCCCCTCAAGGTTCTTTCAGGTACTTAAATATAAAAACCTTACTTTCAAAAATTATCATTATTCCCAGGGTAATTACAACTATAAAATTATAATAGCTAAGGGAAAAATTGCTTCCTTAAGCTTGGCACAATGCCAAATCTATTCACATATCATTTAACTCTGATAGCAGATCTAAAGGAGTTACAACTGGGTCCATACTGGATGAAGAAACTGGCCTAGGAAGAATCAATCAATTCCCCCAGAAATAAAGTGTCTGTTTATTTGTGGGCCTTTGAATCTGGTGGGTCCACTTCCAAGGACAATACCATGTTCATGTGACATCCAATATTACCTCTCAAGACCTCAAACCTTTTGTGTCAATCTGTTCTGCATACTACCTTGTGACCCACTTACAGTCTGTTGGAATGTTGAAGTTAGCCCTTGTATTTTCATGTATTTCCCCCCCCCCCCCCATTTTGGACTAACACTTGGCCTCATTTTTCATGTTACAATGTTGGCTCAAGTCCTCAAATGCTTTCTCTGGCTTTGGTGTTCTGGCTTCCTAAAATGTGTTTCCTGGTCCAGTCTATTTTCCAGCCCTGCCCCCATCCTCAGGAAAAAAAACTTTATGGGAGGTTCTTGCTATCTTACCTGTCCCCAACATTGGGCCCAGGCGCAGGACATACCAGTGGTGAAGGAGACTTCATGGTTCCTACTCAGAATAGCTTATTTCTTATGCAATTTTTTTTTAATACTGTTGACTGGAAACTAGACATCAGTGTATTTGCCACTAGATTCTGGCATTGCCATCTTTGTGGTACTGGCTATTGAACTTAGAGGTGCTCTACCACTGAATCACTCATACCCCACCCCTTTTTATTTTGAGACAGGTTATTGCTAAATTCCCCGGGCTTGTCTTGAACTTGTAATCCTCCTACCTCAGCTGGAATTACAGGAGGGCAACACCATGTGTGGCTAACACTAGATTCTTGATATTCTCCTCAATGATGGCATGTTATAGCAGCAAATATAGAGGTTTTGGAGTTACATGATCTAGATTAAACTCCCTGCTTAGTCAGTACTAATTGTGTATTGAGGGTACATCATTTAGCCCCTGTGAGCCTCATTTTAAACGTGAGCAAAAGAATACTGACATTCAAGCTGATCGTGGTAGAAAAACATGACCACGTGTGTAAATATCTAGCACAGGGTAGGCATATCAATAAGTAATTTCTACTCAGGAATTATGTGAAAAATAGTTAAATTACAGAAAGCCAGAGAGGATGTAAAATATATTTTAGGTGATGCTTATTTAATTTTATTGTTTATAATGACTTTATTTTCATTTTTTTTTTGTTTTAATGATTTTATTAGGAATTATTTAACAGGTTCTTGCATTACATAAAAATAATATTTAAAAAAATAATGTTTACTGGTAATAAAGTGGAATATAATTTCATAATTTGTGGCAGAAAAGTGGGGGTGTTCCTTGTAATAAACCTCTTGGTATTAATAGCAGTGATGAATATATAAACTTAAAATTTGATATATATCCCACACTTTCATTTCCAATGGCAGGGAAAGTATTTTTTTTCCAGCTAATTCTCCCTATATACTTGCCTTTGTAAGAATCACTCTTCCAAGTCAGCTTAGTGTGGTGAAGAGGTGTCAAAGATTTTAACTTGCTTAAGGTAAAGAGGGTCTTAAAACCATCCAGTGCTTTTCACTACTCTTGCCAAAACTTCAGAAGCTAAATGGAGTGAGGAAGGGAAGGAACAGAGTAGTACTGAGCAAGTTTGCCTTTGTTATCTTTTTCCCACTCCCCAGTTTGAGTCCTGAAAGTGGATGTGGAACCGATGTGAATCTGCAATATGTATACGGAGTAAAAATGGGAGTTCATAATCTGCTTGAATCAAATGTATGAAATATGATATGTCAAGAGCTTTGTAATGTTTTGAACAACTAATAATAAAAAAAAGAAAAATAAATAAATAAAAAAGAAAAAAAAAGGTGAGATTATCTTTATAACCCAGACATTGCTGCATTCTCCTGCCTGCAAATTTGGAATAGGGTTGTGTCAGCAGACCCTGGCATGATCTACTGTGTATGTGACTTTTCTACCCTATGCCCTAGAAAGGAGGGTGTCAGGGGAGGATTGGGCTGTGGATACAGGGAGCATATTGTTCCAATGGTTCTGCTACAGTGCAAACCAGGCTTCTTTCTCTCTGGAACTAACTTTGCTACACATGCAAAAATTATCTGTTCCTATTAGGTTTTCCCCTGGCCATTTTGGAACCATAAGTATGGCTCCTGTGGCAAAGGGGTAATTTTTCTGCTTTGAGGGAAGCTGGCTTACCTATTGTTCTTGGCACACAGCTAACACCCTTCTAGACAAGAGAGACAGAACAAAGCTGAAAGTTCACAGAAAATACTGGGTCTTTTAAAGCAAAAAGGAAGAAGAATTCAAACCCTGTTCTTTTAAAGCTTAATTTATCTACCTGTCAAATAGTTGGGATTTCAATCTACAGAAACCAGTGTAGTCCTGATCTGTATTAATATCTACTATCTTTTGGCATTTATATGAGATATGGAGGATTATTTTTAATAGTTTCAATATAGCTATTCTGTGAAGATGATCTATATTGAAGTTTTGCTTCTACTGGGGTTGAGGCAAATGTTCACAGTTAGGTAAAATACATTTGTGAATGTCAATTGAAATCACA
This sequence comes from Marmota monax, assembly GCF_021218885.2. Taxonomy (NCBI): domain Eukaryota; kingdom Metazoa; phylum Chordata; class Mammalia; order Rodentia; family Sciuridae; genus Marmota; species Marmota monax. The sequence goes on along the minus strand of NW_026694895.1, from coordinate 12,970,460 downwards.
ATGGACTTTGAATGTGGGCCAAAGTAATGTCATGTTTTGATCATAGTAAAGCAAATTGCTATTGCTTGGAAATGTTTAGACTGTTACTTCATTTAGAATCTTCACATAGTAATTTGAAAACGAAAGGTGATTTATCATTGCTTTACCTTTCATAAGCCCCCAGAGTACTATCTATTATATAATAAATATTTGCTGTTGTTTGGAGAATCTTTCATTTATTAAGAAGCTTCAAAGGAATATAAACTGATCTCCTATTTCAAACTTACAATTTGAGGTCAGAATGAGGACAGATGAAACTAGCAGTCAAGGACCATGGATACTTAGACCTGAACGACTTCTGTTTCACCAAGTTCGGAACCTGATTGCATTATTTAACACAATATACCGTACTCTCTTTCTTCTGTCACTTTTTACACACATCCCCAAGACAAATAACAATTAAAGAAGCAAATGCATAATTGTGTGTATATATTTGTTTTACTCTTCACATGAGACTGATGAGCATTTTTGTGGCTTATTTTTAAGTAAGTGTATTAAAATTTAATAAATTTTTCTCTGAAAAAGTTAAGAAATCATAAGGAGTGAATGGAATGAACCAGTAAAGATAGGATTTGGTTAGGAAGGCAAGTGTGAAGTGGTAGTTTAGGATAAATGATCTTCCCCTTCCAACCCTGTGCAATAGCTAAAGAAAAAAAAAAACAGAGAAAATGGAGAGTTTTATTTTATTTTTCCTTCTTCAGTAAATGGGCAGACTGCATTAACCAGTGGGCCACATGATTTTCTCCCACTCAAAGCTTTTGTTTCATGCAGAACTATAAAAACTGTTTGCTTAAAGGTGTGAAGGGGAAAAGTTTGAGTCCTGTTTAAAATGCTTTCTCTAATACTTTTCCCTCTCTTTTCTTGCTTCTCTTCTGCTTTAGGCCCCATTTCTTGGGATCCTCATTTTTTCTTACCTTTCTTTTGATGCTCTCTATTCAGAGAAAAAGCTAGCTTTTAATGCTAGGCTTGTCCCCAGCCTTCAAGAGGTTTAGCTTTTAAATCTAAAGATATGACCCCAGGATTTCAAATTTCCACTGTATCAAAGAAAATTGCCTGAAGGAAATAGAATATTTACCTGGAATAATGTTATGGTGAATGCTTCAATACTATTGCTGTGTGCCAGTGTCTGGCATAGAGCTTGGTGCATGTGAGGGGATGGCCAAGTGCCTGATGGACGCATGCATGCATACACGAATGCCATGTGAAAACATCAGGCTGCAGACAATGCAGACTGTTCTCCATGGCAAATAAGAATTAAACAGTACTAAAGTAGGTGCAAAACTCACGTGTGGGTACAAACAGAATTCTGACAATATTTTTGAATTCTGGGTATGATATTTTATTTCTAAAATGAAATACCTAAATCAATGTACAAAGCAAGAGATATAACGGTTCCTCATTCGCTCACTTTCCAAGGGAAATTTTCAATACAAATAAAGTCATACATATTTATACTAGGGTAATTCAAAATAACTTCCTCACATAAGCACAGCTACGTTCAAATAAAATCTTGCCAACACTTCTGAGTACATTGCTTTAAGAAAAAAAAAATGCTCCCTGTAGCGTCCGAACTATTTAAAAATCTCGCCAGCTTCTTCAACATACATCAGTTATCTCTCTTTAAATCACTGACAAGAATTTAAAAACTGCTTCATCAGAACAACTGTTACCCTTTCTCCTACTCTAGTTAGAACCTGATCTTCTAAAAAGGATCATATTTACAGCTTCTTTTGAAATTTTGAAACCATTTGGCTGATATGTTTTTGCTACATTTTCTTTTTCTGATTTAATTACTGGGGACATTTGCATGAAAACAGGAGGATAGGGACATAAGATTTTTGTCTTATGAGTTCATCTGTTTCTGATGCTTATTTCCCACCTGAGATCACCACTTGTTTTATTACAATTGGGAGACCAAGAGCTAGACTGGAATTGATTAACAAAAATTGTTGGAGGTGAAATAAAGTTCAGAAATAGGGACTCAGGAGGCTAAGGAATTGATGGATGATATGATAATGAATTTTCTTCCATGTTACTTATTTACAAGCAGTCCATATTGTCAGTGACACCTGCAGTTGCTATTGAAAAGGTTAGAAAACCAGGGACCTCTACAGACTAGTGAATCAATGCTTCTGTCAGAAAACCACGCCCAGGCAGTTACTCCTCTGTGATTGGTGTTGATAGACATCAGAGAAAGCAATAAAGGAGTCAAGTTTAAGTCCTGTATGAATTCTAGAGATGGCCACTGAAAATTGAAATGGAGATTAAAGCAAAATGCCCTCCTAATTCTAACACCTTGCAAATGCCTGTGACTCTTCTCAAGGAGCACAAGAGAAGACTATCAGGATGAATTCTGAGCATCTTCACTTGCAGTTCCATGAGCATGGAGTAATTGGCATGTTTAAACCTGAAGTCATAATCTTCTCATTTTTCACTTTCTGTCATATACTCCAGCTTGTTGAATAGCACCACTGTTTATCCAGTTTTCTAAGACTGAACCCTTGGTTTATCTTCCACTTTTCTCTTGTCTGTAACCTCTATCTACCCTGCTAATGCTCTTACTTCTGCCTAGTCCTTAAATGTGTTGTGGTCCTTCACATTTAAATTTCTTCCCTATTTCAGTTCCTTATCATCTCTTTCCTGGAAGACTGTGCCCCCCACTTATCTCTCTCTCTCTCTCTCTCTCTCTCTCTCTCTCTCTCTCTCTCTCTCTCTCTCTCTCTCTCTCCTCTCCTCTCCTCTTCTCTTCTCTCTCTTTTTTTTAAAAAAATAAAACTTACATCTGACCATGTCACTGCTGAGCAGTGGTTTTCCATTACATACCTGCCATGCATCATCTCAAACTCTTCCCCCAAGGTAATTTTAAGGATGGGTATTTTATGGTTTACAAAGATTGTTTTAAATTAACAGTGCACTCCAGCTTCAACTTTGCTTCTCTTCCATGGTTTTGTGTAAAACTGAGAATCTAAGAAACTAGGCTATGTTAGTCTTGCTTTCCCTAAGGTTTGAGTTTCCCAGTAGGAGAAGCATGGTGCCATGCAAGGCAGTGTCTACCATTGAGCTATGCCCCAGATGCAGTCCCAGACATAGGTTCTTTAACAAAACACATGAGGTCATTTTAGGTAGAACATTTTCTTCAGCCTCTTCTGCTACCACCCTGCAAAGGGTATGTAACACTTTTGTAATATTGTATGTATTTTCTCCTGAACAAAGCATGTTGTTTCCAACGTTGGGACTTTGCTTATGCTATTTACGCTATCTGGAATGTTCTTTCCTCCTCCATGTGGCTGGTTTCTGCTCATTCTTTAACCTAGCTTACATATCTAATCCATGAAGTCCTGGCCTTTCTGTGTCCTTATTGTACCAGACACTTTGCACTGCAATCATTCCTTTGCATGTCTCCTCTCAACAAGAATACAGACAACAATCTATCTATGGACTCCACTTCCCTAGATTCAACCAATTTTGAATTGAAATTTTAGGGAAAAATTGCATCTGTACTGAACATGTGCAGACATTTTTTTTGAGGGGGTTATTATTCCCTAAACAATAGAGTGTAGCAACTATTTATATTATATTAGGTATTGTAAACAATAGAGATGATATAAATTATATGGGAGGATGTACACAGGTTATATGTAAATACTATACCATTTTATATAAGACATTTCAGCATACTAAGATTTTGGTATTCAGGGGTCCTGGAACCAATCCCCCATGAATACTTAGGGGTATTGCTATGATTGCATGGCTTCTGTAAGGCTAGGAACAGTGTTATTCCTATCTTTATATTCCCAATCCTAGCAAGTATCTTGCACTTAGTGAATTTCTACAACTGCCTATAAATGTTGAGACATAATCCAATTTTCATTACTGAGCAATGAACTCTGTGTGTATGCATGTTCCACTGATAGTGAGTTCAGTTAAAGAAAGCTGTAGCATCCCTTACTTCATTCTTACAGAAGACCCCTCCCCCCAAAACTGGAAATATATATTTTCATTATTTAAAAAATAACTTGTGTCTAGTGTAGACATATATTTGCAAGAGCACTAAAATAAAAACACCTTTCACGTGAAAAGCATCTTCAAATTTCAAAGTTTAAATAGATACATGATTTAATTTAATCCTTACAATAAAAAATTTTAAGAAGAAATCTTTACAATAAAAATCCTTCCAGTTGACAAATGTTATCATGCCCAATTTGAAAAAGGAGGAAATTAAGATTTTGATACAGTATGTCAAAATAACCAAACCCATATTGGAAGCCCCAAGTAAGTTTTAGTGCAGACACATCTTCATGGAATTGCTAAAGGGGAAATGTTTTACTTAGGTGACAGGTAAGGAAATAGGATGTTGAAAGGACACAGGACCACTGTCTAATGGAAATTGAACTCAGGTCCTCTGACTTAGTTTAATATTGACAGTCCTTTATGTAAGGAGGTCATATATGAATCCATTTTATAAAGGAAGCGTTGGTTTTAGGGGAGCAACTAGAAGGAATTGCTTTTTCTTTTTCATAACTGGTTTGTCACTTGTCCTGGGTACACAAAGACACCAAATCATAGAGGTGATCATGACAATAGTTTGATAGCTGCTAGAATTTTTATATTAAATGTCCACTAAAGACTCATTCATTAAAGCCTTGGTAACTAGGGTGGTGTTATTGGAATGTGGAGGAACCTTTCAGAGGTAGGGCCTAGTAAGAAGTCTTTCTGTCAACCGGAGCTTGCTATTGAAGAAGATGGTGGGACCCCCTTCCACCTCAGGCCTGACGTGACAGGGCCAATTGTGGACTGGAATCTCCAAAATTGTGAGCAGAAATAAACCTTTTCTTTTTATACGTTCATTATCTTAGGTTATTCCATCAGTGATTGAAAGCTAATACAATAGAAAAGTTGGAAAATTAATTGATTTTATTTGGGATAAGAGAGTAGAAACAACAGTGATCATATAGAAACTGGACTTTTAAAAAATAGTTTGGTCCTTTTGTCATAAGTTAATAAAATTATTAGTTTTAAGTAAGCATAATGAGATGTATATTGCCTGCAATTTTTTATTTTTATTTTTTAGTATCCAGGATTGAACCCAGAGGTCTTTAACCACTGAGCCACATCCCCAGCCCTTTTATTTTTAATTTTGAGACAGAGTCTCTCTAAGTTGCTGAGACTGGCTTTGAACTTGTGATTCTCCTGCCTCTCCTGTAATGCCCAAACTGCTGGGATTATAGGTTTGTGCCACAGTGCCTGCCCTATTGCCTGTGATTTTCTAGAATTGTTTTTTTTTCCCCCTTTGGATAATGTGCCTCCTAAAAACATGTATAATTTTTATAGTTCTGTTGTGGAATGAAATATTGCTTTGCATTGAAGTCTCTTACTTCTCTTAACCTAATATTATAAAGTAAACTTAGTAAATCCTCTTTTGAAGGGGGAAAAGTTTTACAGAAGTTAAAATGGTAGGTAAAAATGTATTATTTAATAGACCTGTACTTTAACTCACTATTGAAAGACCAATGATAAAAAAGTAAATTCTTCATATAATAAATATGAAGCAGCAACCGATTGCACAGATTTGTGTAATCTTTTTCCTTCTCTCCCTCAGAAATTGGTTAAGCAGTTTTTCAAAAGATGTTTCTATGCATATTTGTTAAATATGTTAAAGTTAATGTAAATATAATGGCTAATGCATCCATGCCATCAGCCAATTAATAAATTCAATATGTCACAGGGAACTTCATTTCCCAAGCTAATGGATTACCTGAGAAATCACATTTTGTATATTACTTATTCATCCAGTAAATGCTAGTTAATTTCCTACTATGTGCTGGGTATCTTGCTGGGAGTAGAGATAAAACCATGATCAAGACAGACTTGGCCCTGCAGTCTTGCAGGGAAGACAGACTGTGTGTGATGAATGCTATTGGGAGTAGAGAAGGCAGGCCCATCTAGTCAAATGATAGCTACAGAATAAAGTGAAGGCGAAAGTAGATCTTCCAAATGCACAGAAGGTCAGGTCCTTGGAATCCATCAACCACAGCTGAAATTAGCTTAAATCACCTGTGACATGTTATAACCAGGCTGCGCTAAAGGCATGTTGGGATATCAGAGGAGGCTGGGAGAGAGAAAATACAATCTAGTTTTAGAAATATAAGACAGAAGCCAATGTTGCAGTGATAATAGCTAAATGGCTTTGTGAACAAAGTTCTCAAGAGGCTGATCTTAGTATCCAAGAGCTTATTCTAGTGGATGGGAACTTTTCTTGTTAGCATGAGACAGTGTCTCTTACTTGCTGCAAGTTTGCCTTGGTTGTAGTAGGACTACAATAAACCACCCAATTGCATGAATGGGCACCACCCCTGGTGGGAGGAGGTTGGCAAGGACTTGACAGATCATCCGGGAATAGGCTCAAAGTGGTGTTCAGTCCTGGACATTTGTTTTCAAGAGAGAACCAAAGTTTTCAGTGACACCACAGCGGAGACAATCAGCACATCAGAAGGGATCAGCACTTTGGGGCCTGCTTCTTAGGGACATGGTGGTGCCTGTATTTTCGCTAAGTGTGAGGCTTGCGCTGTAGTCTCTTTTCCAATCCTCCACTCTGTCCTCCCACCATCACTTACTCTATCATCTATTTGTTTATATCCTGAGACTGTCATATCCAAGTATTGAATAAAACTTCTGTTTGCAACAAGAACTATTAATAGTTTCTAAAAGTGAGTTTGGCTTTTGTAGAAAGAATATTATTTTCAGCAATTGTCAACTAATTATATTATGGGTAGGCTTGTGGGGATTTTTTTTTTCCCCTTTCTCCCCATACTTCTCATACTAGAGATTGAACCCAGAGGTATTCCAATACTAAGCTACATCCCCAGACCTTTCTATTATTTTTGTTTTCTTTTGAGACAGGGTCTCGATAAGTTGTCCAGGCTGGCCTTGAGCTTGTGATCCTCCTGCCTCAGTCTCCTAAGTAGTTGGATTTATAGGTGTGTGCCACCCAAAGGATTGGGTTTTTGTTACAAAAATATGATGCTTGAAATTAAAATAAACTCAAATTTTGATTTACTTACTGACTCTAATGTTTGTACATTTTTTTCTTAATACAATTTTAAAAAATACATATAACATAAAGAGCTATTTAGTGAAAAAAATTTTTTTCCAAAAATATCTTTATTTTTTACTGGAAATAACTCAGTAGCATACATATGCATATTGGTACCACATAATGGATTGGGGGGTTCTTTAAAATGGACACTATAAACATGAGCCCAGCATTTATATTTTTGTTCAACTTTATTTTTTAAATTCACATTAAAAAACAGAACTCTTTTTTGAGGGTTGGATGTAAATTACTCTTATGCCTGTTGTTCCCAGGTGTATTTGAAAAAAAAAGGCCAAACTAGACAAGTTTTAACTTGGCCACTAACCTCCTGGGCAAGGGATTGTGGCCAAATCACTTAACTTCAGTGAGCCTCAGTTTCTGTATCTACAAATGAAAGAAAACATTATCAACCTAATGGGCTCATGTTTTAGAGTAAAGGAGACCGGATCCCAGAACTTGCTAATTGTAAAGTGCTAGTGCAGGTATTTGGTTATTTGCATTCACACAATGGTTATGTCCTCATCTTGTAAATTAAAATGTGAATGTGTTCAAAATCCCAACCAGTTCCTGAGGCAAGAAATGTGAAATGGCAAGAACTGAAAGGGCCAGTGAAACTCTTGGCTTATAACCAATCCTCTCCAAAATCTTTCCTAATGGCATATTTTAAAAGATGATGAAAGATAAAGGAATGAGGAGAGCTGCCCCTTTTCTCTAACCCTTAAAGCATTCTCCCTTCTAAAGAAACTCAGCTAGAGAAACTAACCCAGGACTAAAGGTGGCCATTCAAAGGACTGTTTAGAATGCTGTATTTATGAAAGTGAGGTGCCACGAACATGTACTTGTATCAGACAGAGGTGGACATGATCAGAACAAGCTTGTTCACAAGGCCTTCCCTTGTCCTTGGCCCTGAGTCATAAAAATCTGAAATCTGGACGTGAAATGCTTCCCTGAATAAAAGCTGACGTGTGTGTGTGTGTGTGTGTGTGTGTGTGTGTGTGTGTAATATGTAAAGGAAGAATGAAATTGAGACACACTAAACTTTTTTGTTGACTCAAGTTTAGGGCCAAATTTTAATAATGCAGCTGTCCAGATGTGAGACACTAATGAGAACATAAGGCATTCCTGGGTAGGAAAGGGGTGGTGGCCCAGTGGCCTGTCTCCTTCAAGTTTATTGCAACACACCTCTCCATGTTGTCAGCATATCTTCTAACCCCTTTTGCCTACATAAACATGTCCAGCTGTCTCTGAAACTCATTTTTACTTTATGTTTCACTCAGTGGACTTATTTGGTAATTCACAGCATTTTCCATATGTCTGTGGATTTCTGGATGAAGTAGTCCTACATTATCACTACTTCTTAATTCATTATGTATACACATTTCAGTAATAAAGTATTTACGGCAAACATCATTGGAGATTTGAAAGAAATCAATTGAGAAAACAGATACCTAAAGTGGATTTAGAAAAACACTACAATCCTTTGGCTAATCTAAATTCTTAACTTTTCTGAAAGATATGAAGGAGCAGGGAGTGATCAAGGTGGTAAATAAAAAAACTTTCTTTTGTTATGTTAGTGTCATTGACTAATTTCTTAGCAAGAAGGAAAATAGTAAGCTCAACTGATATACTAAAGATCAGGACTCAACATTTTGTTTGGATTGGGCTAAAGTCATATTCCAAATATTTTTATTCTCTTAATCTTATCAATATTCAAGGCTAATATATAGTTAACTTGAATTTTACAAAAAAAAAAAAACTTGAATAAATTCTCAGACTCAATGTAGAAATGATTTTACATTAGAAATATTTTTCCCCTCCAAAACTTTCCAAATGACTAAGGAAAAGGAAGTCATTCTTAGGCTGAACCTGGGGCCCTCTGACTAGAATATGTACCTGAAACTTTCTATAAGATTTGACTGAAGCTAAGGCAAATTAATAAATGATTAATGTACAATTTAGCTGAATATTTTGCCTTTTAGTTGTTTGGATGGCATCATTTTAAACTTATTTCAATATTCCTATGTTGTTTTGATGTGTGTGTGAAGATTGCACATCAGTTTTGGTTGCTAACTGACAAACAGTTAGGGTGAGCAACTTGCCCTCTGTTCACCATGGGCTTTGCTGGACTTAGATCTCAGTTCCAAGTCTAGGGGCTGGTGATATACAGCTCAGTGGTATAGCACTTATCTAGCACACATAGGATTCCGTCCCCAGCATCACAACCAGAAAAAGATAAGAATTCTGTGTCCCATAAAACCTCTCAGCTCCAGGCAAGCAGATATTCTAATAAAAACTTATGAAAAAATGTGAATAATTTGCCTGTGGAATGTCCTTGATTTTTGGTCTGCATGTGCTTCAGACTCTGGGAACCCACACAGCAAAGAAGTGTCTCATCAGCATTAAGGATTTTTCTTTGTTGTTGTAAGAACCTATGTTCAGGTGCCAGCACCTTGGTGACTATGGTGAACGATGATTGACATTTGCTTTATTTTTTTTTTCTTTTAAATTGTTTCCAAGCTCAGATGTGTGATGGTTTATTAAAGGAAAATAAGCTTTGAAAAATACTTGAAAGTCAAACTTACTTTTTTCCCAAACTTTCTACCTCAATTCATTTCCTTTCCAGACACACCGTATGTAAGGTAAACCTTGATTCCAGTACCACAAATGTTCCCCCAAACATTTGTTCCAACACTTAAGCCATACCTATTTACCAGATTATGGTATGAAAAAAAAGTGATGTATATTGAATTATTTTAATCTGGTGGATTCCACCATTAGGAGAGTTCTGTGGGTATGTTGCTAATATAAGTCTGGACTGTGACTTCTGAACTCTGTCAAGGAGGAGATCTCAATAGAGAGCATGCTTGAGTCCATTTCTTAATGATTTTTAGTCTCAACAAAGAGTTTGCAAGATTCCTCTTCCTAACAACTGCTCTGCCAAGCATTGTATAAAATAGCATTCTTCATGCTTAGATGATCCCATGGAAGATGACCAAAAGGTTTTAAATACAGAGGAATGTCGCCATCCACTCATTCAGGATTTCTTCATTTTTTTTTATATACACACAGCCACTCTATGTTAGCACTTTGTTTTGTGTGCATGTTTGTGTGTGTGTGTGTGTGTGTGTGCGCGCGCACGTGAGTGTGGGTAAGCACGTACTATTTAGCTATAGAGCATGTCACAAATTTCTTTGCTGGTCACCATGCTGCATGACTGATCCATTTCATATGATGTGTTTAGTATGGTTCGTTGCCGACTGATCTTATTATTTAACAATTTGCATTAAATTGAATTTTCTATTTACAGGTGTAAATGGAAAATTTGACTTCTGAGAATTTATTACTTACTGTCTAGAATGTTCTTGGTTGAATTAGGTCTTTGAACATTGGATTGCATATACCTGGAATAAAGTTTGGGATATTTTGTTAGAATATCATCATAATAGGAATTTGATATTTTTATGGCTAAACTTGAGCTACCAAGGCTAGATTGGTATCATTAGTCTAGGAGATATTTACCATAATTCTCTAGAGATTTTCAAAAAATTATATGTATGTTTTGATGGATCAGAGGAGGTTAAACTAGTGGTAATGTATGTAAATTACTCAAAAGTTCAAAAAGCTAGAAACCTTTATCATTTGCTGTAATGTTTTGTTGATAACTGAAAGTTTCTCTCTTGCTTTCCCAAAGGTTTGAAGAGCTAATATTGACTTTGAACTGTGTATGAGGCTCTATATTATATGCTTTACCTATATTGCTTCATTAAATTCTCAAAGTAGCTAGTGAGGTGGGTGTTATGTTTATTTCTATTTCCAGAGACTGGATACTTAAGAAAGATGACATAACTTGCTTGCACATAACCTCTGGGAGTGACAGCACTCTCAGAAGCTTACTTTGCAGGCCACATGTACATTCTGGATCAACTTTTTTATTTTTTGCAGTGGTTTATATCTAGCTTGTTCTCTTGCTACTTTCCCCACGTTCCAGCTCCATCTCTGGGTCTCAGTGTTTTAAAACATGCAGAAGCTATTTGCTGTCTTTTCAACATTGGACAGGGTTTTCAATCCTTACCTTCTCTGCCTGGCTCGCGCCCAGTTTTGTTTCTCTTGTTTTTTTTTCCCAACACGGGAGCAGTCACCAATGATCCACTATTCACACTGGCTCTAGCAGAAGTCTGACCAAGCTCCTAGGACATTGATTTTAAAAAATTTCCAGTTTCATTCGGGCTGGGGGTACAGCTCTGTTGCTAGAGTAGACATCATTACACTAGGTACGCTACACATATGGTGGAACTCTACATCGTGTGCAACCAGAAAAATGAAAAGTTGTGCTGCAATTGTGCACAATGAATCAAAATGCATTCGGCTGTCATATGCACCTAATTAAAATTAATTAGTTAATTAATAAACAAAACAAAACAAAAATTTCCAGTTTCTCTTTCATTGTTTTATTTATTTATTGGTACTGCAGATTGAACACAGGGACACAAGACCACTGAGTCACATCCTCAGCCTTTTTTTCTGTTTTATTAGAGAGTTTCACTGAGTTGCTTAGCACCTGGCTAAATTGCTGAAGCTGGCTTTGAACTCACGATCTTCCTGACTTCGCCTTGAGAGCCGCTGGGATTACAGGCGTGGGCCACAGTGCCTGGTCCTTTCTATTCTTTTGAGTACATACCTAGAAGTGGATGTTTGGGTTTTAAGTTTATTATTAACTCTTTGAGGAATTGCCAAACTGTTTTCCATAGCAGCTGTACCATTTTTTTTACATTCCCACAGCCATGTGTGATGGTTCTACTTTCTCCATATTCTTGCCAACACTTATTATTTGCTTTTTTGGTTTTGCTTTGGTTATTGCCATCCTAGTGGGTAGTAAGGGGCTAATTAAGATCCTTCAAAGACTAAAAGAAAGTTTTGCTTTCCTCTTTCATGCTATCTCACTAATTTTCACCTCTTAAAATATTCATCTTTGCATTCTTTAATCTCTCTCACTTTCTCTTCTCATACTTTCTTGAAACAAAGGTGGATAGTTTTTTTCTTTTGTATTTTCAGGGCATAGACTTCAGGGCTCAGTTGTTTGTGGAAGAATGAATGAAGCAATGAGGGAGAGTCAGGATAAGGAATGTTGGAACATTACTTTGTTATCACTCCCCTTGTGCCAGGCACTGTGTAGCATGTATATTCACATTTAATTTTCATAGCAACAGTGAGAATTAAGTATTATGATATTAATTTTATAGAACGAGAAATTGAGGCTGATGAAATTCTTTTATCATCCCACCATGAGTCAAGAATCTAGCTTCTAACCAAACTCTGAATCAAAAACTTGTGTTAACTTCATAATAACTTGCCACAATAGGACAAATAAAAGGTGAGGACCATTAATACTCTGTTATGACTACAGTTACAGTTCTCATTTATTGGAAGCTTTCTGTATGCTGAACACCATTACAGTTGCTTTTTGAGGCACTATATAATTAAATCATTTAAAAATCTAGTGAGTCAGAAATTAGTCTAGTTTTTCAATTTAATTTTTCAGACAATGAAACAGTTACCAAGTAGGTAATTTCCTCAAAAACAAGCAAGCAATGAGCTCAGAACTAGGCTTGTTGAATTGAGAAGTCCAGGTACTACTATCATATTAATGTAGGGAAAACTAGAGATCTGAAAATTTACCTGTGACCTGACAAGGTAGAAGTCAAGTAACTGGACAACCTGATTTCCCCACAAACTTTTCCCAAGTGTCCTTGTATTCTCAACCACCTCTATTGTGATTTTATATATTTAAATAAATCTAAAAATTATGAAAAAGGTACTCTGGGGCCTCCAAAGAATATTCCTTTCACTGGCTCACTGTGTATTTAATCATCTTGCCTATAATCTATGTCAACTATACTACCTCAGATTATAGCATTTTTTTTTTAATATAGTAACAAACTGGCCTGGTCATTCATTCATTCAGTATTTAAATCATATAGCTGTTTTTTCCCCCTCTCTAAAAATTGTGTGTTGTTACTATAGAAATACTAGTAAGAGTCATGGTAAAAATAAACAGGAAACATTATAGCTAAAATAAAAGTTTTTTAAAAATATATATTTCAATTTTATATTCTGATTTATACACTCTGATTTTAAAGTATCTTTTTGAAATCTGTAGTTGGTTATTAAATACTGGGAAACTTCTGTATGGCCATGTTTTAGGGGCAGATATAAATGGAAAAGCAGAGGCATGAGATACCTTCAAATAATGAATCAGTGTTTTTTTTTTAATTCTTAATATCTGGTTTTGATGTTTCATCATTCTTCTTGTGTCATGTTCCTCATTGCACTTCATGCTTTTTTTGGAGTTTTTATTTTTATTTTTTTAAGATAGAGGCCTCTGTTACCATTTGGCATCTGTCTCCCTTGGCAGTGACATCTTGAAAATTAAAAAAAAATAATACCTCCCTCGCATGCATCCATTCAGGTTGGCTGTCTGTAACTGCACTGTACTTTAAAATGTGTCACCTTATTAAATTCTGCAAATTGTTCTGAACATCGTCTCTATAAATGTTTTGGAAGGGCTTTACTGTCAGGTCAGCTTTCTGAGGGCTAGAAATATGTCAAACCTGGCAGCCTTACCTTTATTTAAGAGCCAAAATACAAATAAGTAGATTACAAAGCAATCAATCAATACAGCAGGGCAGGCATTGACCTCAAGAGCTCAGCACCTTCATTTTATGGATGAGTAAACTCATCTGTGAGCTCTGCAGGAGACGAGGTTTTTTCTTGACTCAGTTACAGCTAACCAGGTAAACTTGGACAGGCTGCTATGCGTCAGTTTCCTCATCTGAAAGAGAGGTTTCCCTTTATTAGATAATCTCTGAGGCATTTTCTGAAATGTCAAATTTCTATGGTACCATGACAAATTTGATATATTTCAGGCCCTTAAAAAGCTTCTGACCTTACATAAACGATTGTTTTAATCTTTTATGTGGTCTCCCTGTATATTTTTTTTAAAGTTGAGAGTTCTGTCAATTTATAGTTATTGGCAAATCATAACTTTTATTCACTGTTGAAAGAATAAATAAATGCTCCCTCTGTAAGAGCATTTCTTCCCTTTTACCCTCTCTGGCTTAATGTTGTAGGGTTACTTGGGGATATTAGGTTACTGACCTTCGTTTTCCTTTCTATAACAGACTTTCACTGAAGTATTGTTGAGGGGGTCTTATAAGAAATTATGACTCTCTCATGCAAGTAATTAAATGGATGAAAAAAGTGGTGCAACATGAACTGATTAATTTTCTGTCTTTCTGTAAATTTGTGAAAGTCATGTGCAAGAGCATACAGGCTTATCCAGGTGCAGTGGCCCATGCCTGAAATCCCAAAAACCCAGGAGACTGAGGCAGGAGGATGGCAGATTTGAGGCTAGCATTGGTAACATCCTGAGGCTTTTATCAACTTAGCATGACCCTGTCTCAGAATTAAAAGGATTGGGAATATAGCTTTGTGGTAAAGCATCCTGGGTTCAATCTCCAGCACACACACACTTCCACAGAATATTTCTTTTCCTTACATGTCTCTGGGTGAATTTAGTACTCTTGCAAGGGCTGGGCAGGCAAGTTTAGAAAGCTTGGCAAACAATTTAATCTGACACGATGCACACTTTTCTACTCAACTGTAAACATCTATTTCCTTCAGATATCACCTACTATTCTTATGGCAAATCTTCGGAACAGAGAGAACCTCAGTGTGTCAAAAATATGTAATGTGTTTGTGATCGAAATAAATAGAGATGTGGGTGACTTAACAAACTAGCGTTCACATGTACTGGCCAACACTTGCAGAATTCTAAAGTAGGTTAGGTTGGCCTTCCCACTTTCAATGCCTTTATGAATGTGCTGTTTATATATCTTAGATTATCCAGGGTAACCTTGGGTTGTAAATTTTTTGTCCTGTTGTTCCCATAAGGACAATCATACTTGTCAAGCTGTGTGTCATGAGTTTTAGTTTGGAAAATATGGACGCCTTATGTACATCTGAGCCTGTTTGTTCTGGCCTGATGCCCTGTGCTGTTCTACGTTCCCATTGTCACGAAAGGCTTGTTTCTGTTACAGTCCACTTGCTGGAGCTGTCTAGGCCTCGTGTCTAGGGGGCAATGTGAACAATAAACTAATCTGTGCTAATGGGCAAGCAGGAGAAAATCAGGGTCAGGAGAACTGCACTTTCAGAGTGTTCGTCTCCTCCCAGGTAGCCTAAGTGGTGCTCTGGAAATAACAAGTGGGCTTCATTTATCTCTAAGACCAAGAATCCCTCTATGGTTGGTTGGTTGGTAGAGGTGGATTTCTCAGAGGAGGCAAAGACCCCGCATTTCACTACAAAGATGTCTTCCTACTCTGGCAGTGTCTTGGGCCAGCTTTGCCTATGTGTCCCCAACATGATACGGACTCTGTAACAGCAGGAGAGGAATCAAAGGCCCGTGTGCCAACTTTCTTCTCTGCCCACAGTGATTTCTTCTGGTATGTGTACACTACTCACATGCTCTTTGGACAAAGTTGGAAAGCAAAATGGCTTTATGACAATATTTGCTGAAACACCAGGACAAATCATCTATGCCTCTCCCGTCTTAAATCCCTGCACCCTGACCCACCTTTTAAAAACCTTGTTTTTTCATGAGGATGTCAAGTTTAACATTTGTAGAAAAGATGTTTAGGATCGTTTGAAATATTGTGTAGATTTCAAGCTCAGTTTGTGTCATTTTTCTTTTAGGCTAGCCTCATTATTTCTATTTATTTTGTGTGATTTTATGATATAGACATAAAGGTTCCCACTAACTGTCCTAACGGCTTGCTTTAAATATCTCTGCTTAACCACTTTTATTTGTATCCCATTTTATTTTTTCTTGTCTTGGTTTGGTACTTAACTGTGATAAATTTAAAATTGAATCTCCTCTCACTGTTTATAAAACAACTCCTCATTCTTCTGTGTTAAGCAGTTTACCTTTTAGGAATTCAATCAGCATTCCTCTGGCAGTTTATATTATCTCAAAAAGCAATGTGAGTACCTTGAATTTCGATCTTGAGAAGGTTTTCTAAAGAGAGGCTTTTGGTATCATCTATTGTCTTTAACCATACATGGTCAGGTCTCAAGAATCATCTCTTGAGATTGTTGATTATTTAGAAAACTCTAAGATGCAGAACATGTCTTTAGAAACAGGATGCAAATTCAGTGTCACCATTATTCTAAGCAGTATCTGAAAAATTAAGCTGCCTATTATCAAATCCAGGCTTTCCTAACAGTCTGTTCTCAGATTGCTTTTTCAGGATCTTTTCTGTCTATATTTGGGGAATTCAGTGCTAACATCAGAGTCACCTTGTCACTTTTGTTAGCTGTAATCTCCCATAGCACTAATTTGTATCTAATTGAAGGCTTAGTATATATCAGGCACATTCACATCAAAAAGCTTAATGACAAACCCATGAAATTATTATTATTATTCCCATTTTACAGATGGGAAAATAGATTTCAAGAAGGCATTTTTTTTTCAGTCTCACCATGGGTAAGAATGAGGCTTAAATTCAAACCAAAGTCTGTCTGACTTAGAAACCCCCACTCTAACCACTGTGCCATAGCACTTCCTGCCAACCCTGGATAGAGCTGTCTGTTATGTAAATCAGCATATTCATTGAGAATGGACTTCCTTCTTTTATTCTGCAATATGCATATCTGAAAACATTGAATATTACTTTTGTATGACTTTCCTTTTTTACCTGAAAAATATCAAAAAATCACATAAAAATTCATAAAATTATGATTTTATAAGAATAAGAAGTAAAAAAACTTCCTAGTCTCTCCAAGGTCATATACTCTGGTGTATGCACTTTCAGATTTCTCCAAGGCATATCTACATATGACACCATATCCATTTCCTTTTTAATTTTTGAAGTCTTATTTTGAGGTTTATCATCAAAATTACCATACGGTATCAGGTATCACTTTTTGCATGCACAAGAAACATATAAATTTATTTCTCTGGAAAAGTACTGTGAAGATTCTCACATTTTTCTTTTGTCTTTTTAATAGGGTCTTTGAGAGTCAGAGTTTGTAAGCTATTAATGGATCAGGCAAATAGTTTGAAAATATTGGATTTTTCATTTTTTTTTATTGATATTTGTTCATCATTAGGTTGTGGGAAGAGGGACTGAGTCAAATAATATTTTATATACTATTTTTTCTCCTAGGTGGTTGTTAGGAGATTCGTACAGATCCTTCTCCATTTAGACCAGAAACTCCTTTTAAAAAGAAATATTTCAAGCTGGGTATGGTGGTGCTCTCTCTTAATCCCAGTGACTGGGAAGGCTGAGGTAGGAGTGTGGCAAGATCCAGATCAGCCTCAACAACTTAGCAAGACCTTGTCTCAAATAAAAAATAAAATAAAATAGGTCTGAGGATGTAACTCAGTGATAGAGAACCCCTGGGTTCAATTCTCAGTATTGTAAAAAAATGAAAAAAGAAAAAAAAAATTCATAGGCTCTTACAGGCTTCTATCTTCTATTTAAAAATGAGAATAGTTTCATAATAAGTAAGGAAAGGAGACAAGGATGAAAGGGCTGTGGGCAGGTGGTCATCACAGCGGAAGTTGCAGAAAATTTATTTGGCTCCTTTGAATTGATCAGAGGAGGTCTTACACAGAATTACTTGGGAGACAAAGTTGGCCTTCATCCTTGTTTTAACCAGGGGCATCTCCCTTTCTCCTATGGTCTCCAAAAGAATCCTATACATTCATTATAGTTATTTCCAGTTCCATGACAGAACCTTTGTTTTCATCTCTCCTAGACTATAAACCATAAGGGACGTTGTCTTTGAACCCCAGTGCCTAGTCAGTGCCAAATGAATGGGTGTAAGATGAAGAAAAACACATATGTGGCTAATTAAATGATGATAACGGGTGCTAGTTGAGGTCCTCAAATGATATGCAAATTTGCAAAAAAAGGTATTATGTCAGTGTGAAATGCAGGATGTACTCCAAAGCACAGATTTGCACTCAGTTTTCTCCCAAACCATCCATGACTACCAATGCGACCTTGGCTGAGTTCTCAGTTGTGTTTTCTCAGCTGTCTCAATTGTGATATGAACCAGTGCTCATATCACACATGTTATGCCCATGTATTGCTGTCAGGATTCAACTATAAAATAATTCAGTGTTTCTAGTCCCAGTCTTCAGACCACATAGATTGTATTTAGGTACTGATTTTCATTTATTTTTTTGGTGTTAGGAAAGGAAACAAGGGCCTCATACATGCTAAGCACACACTTTAAAACTGTGCTATCCCCTCAGTCCCTACATGTCCATTAAATTGATAATAATAAATAAAGTAACTTAACTAGTCTTGCTTAAATGGTACCCTCATCTGTGCCAGACTCCATTTTGTCATTAGTAATACAGTAGAAAGAAAAATAGACTCAAAATTCCTCCTCTTAATGAGCTTACGTTTGAATAGGGGGGATATGCTGGATGAAAAAGTAAAGAATAATAGTAAGTGTGATGGAAAAAGTGCTGTGCACAGTGGTGCATGCCTGTAATCCCAGTGGCTCCGGGGGCTGAGGCAGGAGGGTTGCAGGTTCAAACCCAGCCTCAGGATTTTAAGGAGACCCTAAGCAATGTACTGAAACTTTTTCAAAGATAAAAAATAAATAAATAAAAAGAGTCTGGGGATGTGACTCAGTGATTAAGTGCTCCTGGGTCCAATCCCCGGTACCAAACAAACAACAAAAACTAAAGTGGGGAAAGAGGATGGAAAGTGGGTTGGGGTTGAAATTTTTGGTAGAATGGCTAGGAAAGGCTTCACTGAAAAGGTGTGTTGGTTCTGAGGAAAGTGAAGGAATGAGCCAGAGCAACATGTGAAGGAAGAGCATTCCCAAGAATGATATGCTCCATCATATCCACTTGATTACTGAAGTCCTCCCCTACTGTGAATGATGGGAGGGCCTTGTTCCAAAATCCTGATGACTTGCACTGTGATTAGCCTCAGTATCTGCAACTGCCCTGCAAGCACCACTGACTCTACTATATCATATGGCCCAAGTCATAGAGCAGATTGTGCAGCAGCCAGGACCTACTACAGAGCCTTCTCAAAACTAGTAACTTTTCAGGTCACTCAGTAAATGGGCTGGAGCAATACACTCATATGAGAAAAATGGTGCCTCTAAAATCCAACTTGTCCCACAAGATATTGTGCCTCTTTTTCACTTGTGGGATGAATCAGATGCCACAACTTATTTTCCACCTTGGAATATCTTGACATGCCCCACACCACTTGGCCCCTAGATATTTCATGGAGATAGAAGGCCTCTGAATCTTTTTTGTTTGTTTGTTTGTTTGTTTGTTTTTGCAGTGCTGGGACTCCAACCCAGGACTTAGGCAAGTGCTAGGCAAGTGCTCTCCCATTGAGCCATGCCCCCCAGACTGCCCATGAATTTTAAATGGATTTGTTTTTTACCTTTTGATATACAATTGTCTTACCAATAAGTGTAGTATAGTTGCTACTTCTTGCTCTTTAGATCCAATCAACCTAATGTCATCAGTATAATGGACCAGTAATGGAAAAATGATCAAAGTCTCTGCAAACTAGATTATGACATAGGGAAGGGGAGTTGATACACCAGAACAACATTCTTCTAGCCATTTGCTAGTTTTGGGTACACATAGTTAAGTAAAAATGAACATCAGTACTCAAGGACCTTGTAGTGTAACTGGTAGAGTTCAGAGTCTGAGTTGTCTGCTTTCAGGAAAATACTTGAGGCAAATATGTTTGGTGCCTTGGAAGTCATATCAAGTACATGTCATCCATTATAAGAAAGGTGGCCCTTTAATTTATCATTCGAACTGGAACACTTTGAAAAGGGAATGAAGATATGGATATTACAAATAATTACTTCAGGTCAAGAGACACAAACCAAGACTATCTTCAGGCAAACCTGGATCTAAGGTCTTTCTACTTTTTATTTTATTTTATTTTTATTTTTTGGTACCCGGGATTGAACTCAGGGGCACTCAACCACTGAGCCACATCCCCAGGCCTATTTTGTATTTTATTTAGAGATAGGGTCTCACTGAGTTGCTTAGTGCCTTGCTAAATTGTTGAAGCTGGCTTTAAAGTCACGATCGATCCTCCTGCCTCAACCTCCCGACCTGCTAAGATTACAGATGTGTGTCACTCTGCTTGACTATGGTCTTTCTACCTTTGAGGTTCACTTCTGTAGTGGTTTTAAATACAGGTGGTGTAAAGGGGCTTAACACATTATGAATTTTTAAACTTTTAGATGAATTTTCACTTTTACCTACCAAGATTTTTATTATCTTAAAAAAATAGGAACAACATGCAGGGCACAATAAAGAATTATTAACCACAGGAGCAAGATATTTGTATGTTTATTAGGTGGATCGCTGTAGGTTATCTGGATATAAATCCACAATTGCTCTTATGACAGTTGTTCTCTTCACTCAGCCCCTGTATAAGGATAAAGCATGATTAAATGAAATCTGACCTGACTTCTTATACAGAGTACAGAGAAAACTTACTCTGTCTCCCCTACCTTGGGTAGTTTTATCTTAATTCATATTTTGCTGCTTGGAAAGTGTTTATTATTCTTCTTAAGTGACTTAAGCATTTTAAACATTATGATTATGTTGAGACCAAGGAGGTAGAAGCACATGAAGGATTTAAAGCTTTAGTACATGCTTTGCATGCTGAAGGTAAGGTAGATGTAGACCCTCCCTATGAAAGGAGACTATTTTCTAGTGAATCAGGCCCGTGGGCTTCTGGTCATTTCAGTGGGAGTGCTAAAGAATAATACAGATGTATTTTAGTTCACTGTAATGCGATTTTTAAAATTGTTCAAACAATCAATTTACCGTTGTCATCACATCTCTTCTGATTTTCAAGTGCAAATTTGACACTATTGTTCTTATTAACAATTAAAAAAAGTTTACCCCTCACGTTTCCATTATAAGGGACATATTCTTGAAGTTATGGTTACATTAAAATTCTTCCTACAAATGAAGCCAGCTAAAAATGTTTACCAACTTGAATTGAGCTCATCATGTTTTGTTTGCTGAATAGTGTTTTGTGATTTTACCAACATAAGAATGAGTCTCCAAACTATTTTTAAAAGTGGAGCTTTTACTCTAAAGAAGTGCTTGCCTCATTTTCTTCGTGCTACTCCAAACAAGATGTTGTTTATTACTTTGAAACACTATATGTAAACCCCAGGAATATGTTAAATATGATTGAAGTCTTGGCTGTCTTTGACAAATTGAAGTTTCCAGAAATTTAGCTATGTTTAAAAACCAAAGCCATGTTTTCAGGAAAGATTTCTATTTCCAAATATGTGGTTGCCCAAACCTTTTATATTTTCATGTCAAATTCAGCTGCCAAATAACACACACTGTACCTTAGTTATAAAAAAAAAAATAACCAACCCATAGACTTCAGATTTTAAAAAAGCACTTCAAGAACAATTATTATCATATTTCTTGAACTTATGCTCTTCATATGCATATAAGTATGCTCTGCGTAAGCTCTGTAAGGCATTGGTCACTTTTCCTGGTGCAAATTGACACGCCCAGCACAAGACTGGCATTGCAGAACAGTTGATCTGGGAGAATACGGGCATTCCTAGCCAGACCAAAATAGGAGGTCAGGGTAGTTGCTTTTATAATAACAGTGGTTATCTGTTTAATGTGTGATCTGGCAGTGATATGATGTTGACCATAGGCAATTATGCATACTTCTGAACTGGTCAGTACAAGCACAGTGTAAGAGAAAAATCCCCCAGTTTATGATAAAAGGGTATTTATTGCTCTTTTATTTCCTTCATATGCTTTACTTAATCATTTATGAAAGACAAATTAATAGTGAATTTCATTTTGAGTTTTATTCAGTCTTTATTCCTAAACATTTGGGATATCTCTTAATATGTGCTCTTAATAGTTTTGGCACAGGTTCAATGTCAACGAATGAATGATGTACACATTTTAGAGTCTTTTTAAGGGATAATAATGTGGTTCAGTGACAGTGCGTCTTGATTTCTTTGGGGGCAGGGTGCTCTGCTATGAGTCATAAGGGATAGAGAACTATTAGTTATTTTTCCCCAGCTAGTGCAATGATGCAAAATTTTTGTTCCATTATATATTTTTTCTTAGGATGGCAAGATCAGGATTAGATATAGATTAATGCCTAAGAAACTAGCTGATCATAGGGGACTATCATTTGCTTTATCCTTTCAATGTGACTGAAAATTCATATTCTATATTTTCATATCAATGACAATGTGATGACACAGCAAGGGAGTTATATTGTCTTGTTGCATGCATCAAATGTAATATTTTATTTGCAGAAAAAAATGTTTACTTTAAAAAAGAGAAAAGAACTTTGAACATTTCAAGTATCAGGAAGTCTATTGTGGAGAAAATAAGAATTGGTCACTCTTTACCTCTCTATGGGCAAAAGAAGAAGAAATGGGATTAGATTTTAGTAAAATCAACTTAAGTTAGTCTGGCAGAAGCATGTGCGTAAAATACTGCAATGGGTTGCAATAAATGCCTTCTTCTTTTCTGGGACCCAATCTGTTGTACTTGCCAGGTTTAGCATAGTGCCAGGCACAGACTAGGTGCACAATTGATAGCAGATATATAAAGTAAAATAATAGTTTAAGGAGAAGCCTATAAAATATATAGCAGTCTGTCCTAATCTAAGGAAATTGTAAGGTGGCCATGTTTTAGAAGTTCAGTGTCATGCACAAGAAAATCAGAATTGTAAATAATGAAAATTTTCTTGAAATTTAAAATAATAATAATAAAAATAAAAACGAAAATTTCACACACAATTTTCCTGGAATTTTAACTTGCAAGTAGACCAGTAGAAAGGATGTGAGTCTATAGTGTTGGGAGTGTGGCTGAGGAATTTTCCACTTCTGGTAAAGAGCCTAGGATATTAAGTATGGTGGTCAACTTGAAGAAGCCCCCTAAGACTGAATTGTTAGAAATGTGTGCACAACACTTAGTTTCTATAATGACACCGGTGTCTCCTTGAAGTATGCCTTTTTCCTATTTATTTCTCAATAAATAAATAGGCACAAAGTATATATATGTGTGTATATATGTATGTGTATATATGTATATGTATATATATACATATACATATATCTATATATAGATCTATCTATCTATCTATCTATATATATATATATATATATATAGTCAGTTACATATTATTTCTCCAACATTCATTTAGACCTCAAAAGAAGATTTTGTTTAAAAGATGAAAAAAGAGACTTCAAACGAGAAACTAAATGCAGCCACTAGACGTTGAACAGTTTAGAGTGCTCAGAGAAAGAATCACTTTTGTCCATGTGTAGACTCCTTGCCAGAAGACTGGGAAGTACCACATTTCAGCTGATGATGGGCAATACTTCACAGTGCCTGACCTTTGTGTTGGGTTTCCTGAGACTTCTGGGCCAGGAATCCAGTGAATGGTTATTTGGGCAGATACGGGCAGGCCCATCTCATTTATTAGGAACCAATGGCATGTCAAAGTTTACAAGTTTGGCTGGTCTAGGAAAATATATAAGGCCTGATCAGAATTTTATTGGTTTCAAATTACAAAAAGTGCAAAACCCAGCTTAAGAAATATAAGTCATTATATACAATGTAATGTCAGCTTTCTTAGATATCACAGCCGATTTTGAATTTGGTCTGTTACTTGAGAAATAATTTCAGAAACAAAAATAACATCAGGAACAAAAATCTTTAAAAAAAATATTGTGAAATGATTGTTTAATGTAGGATACGGATCTTTTAAAAATATGTTTGATATAATTTGTCTCCAAAAACAATTGGGCATGGGATTTGTAAAGCCTTTACATGGCCTTTAACCTAGGAGACTAAGTGGATAGAAAGAAAGGGTTAGGTATATTTTAAAGGCTGCTAAGACAGCATTATATAGGTTCAATACCTCCTTATAAAATGAGGAATACAATGAGCCTTTCACTTTCAATTAATTTTTTTATGGCCTACAAACAGGTAAGTTTGAAAGTAAGGAATCCAATTCTTTCTTTCTTTTTTTTTCTCAGTGTTGAGGCTCAAGTCCCATGGCCTCACACATGCTAAGCAAGTGCTGTAACACTGAGCCACATCCCTAGCACAAGGGTTCAATTTTTAAGTACGTAGTGCTTGTTAGTCAGTGTAGAGGAGGAAAGCGTGAGAACTTGGCTGGGTAAATGCTTGGCTGTATAGTGCATATTATGATGTGTGTTTTATGTAAAAATTCTTAAACTTGGTTTAATCTGTACAATCAGTGCAAGTGCTCATTTTTTCCATTTGACTGGATTCCTTTGGGATAGCAAGAACTGGTGAGTTGGTTTATGAAAAGGAGATGCCATCTCTAGGTTCAGTTAAAGGAGATGGAAGTTAAGGCAGAACTCTCAGAAATAATTATTCCTTGGTATGCTCTGCACTTTGCTTGATAATGTGAAAAAGCCATTTTAAAGTATGTTTTATTTCCCACATAATCACTCTGTACATCAACAGGTGGGGGTCCATTGTGCTTCTACTTCGGTCTATTTTTTTTTCTTCAGTGTTGAAGATAGAACCCAAGGCCTTCTACATGGTATATAAGCACTTCACCACTGAACTATACACCCTCAGCCCTCAGCCTACCCTAATCATGTTTTTAACTTTCTAGGATTATATAGTATTTGTGATTTGGTGAGTTTTTTACTGCAAGACGTTAAATGCTACTAGTTAATATAATTGTCTAGTATTTAGATAGGATACACTGCTCACATTTATTTCATTATTTTATATTTTTTAAAAACATCTTCACAGCACCTTCATTTGTAATAGCAAAAAAGGTACAATCCAATTGTCTTTCAAAGTACAAATGGTTAAACAAACTCGGACATATCTGTACAACGGAATACCCTACACAGCACTAAGATTGAACTACTGATACATGTAATAACCTTGATGGATTTCAAGGGCATAATGCTTACTAAAAAAGCCAATCTCAAGATTTTACACACTCTGATTCCAATCTCTTCTGCAATAACAGGATACCACAGATTAGGGTAACTTTTCAATAAGAGAAATTTATTTCTCACAGTTCTGGAGACTAGAAAGTCCAATATCAAGGAGCGAACATCCAGTCAGTGTCTTTTTGTCATTACAAGGCAGAAGGGTAGTATACCCTTATAACATACATTTCAATCTCACTATGACAGACCTCAGGTACAAACAACTATGTAACGATAACGTTAAGGTCCATTTTATCAATGTGCATAATTTTTGGAAATAATATTTCTATAGAGTTTTCAGCTTTCATTGTAGGTATTCATTTCATTCTCGACAGAAAACATCACTGGAAGATATGGGTTGTGGAAATGAAGTGCAAGTCTACAGTCTTTAGTTGATCTCCTAAGAAGGTCTGTTCTCCACACCTCCAGATGAACTGTCCTGTGGCCTTCTATGAACACCAACAACCACAACCACCACCACAACAGACTGTACCGTTTTTATCATTAATCCTTCATTTCCATGATCATTCCTTCACTTGTCCCAGTTAGTAACAATTCCAGGTAGTGGCTAAAATACAAACTCCATTAAGAAGTAGCTGTTTGCATCTTGTCTACCTGTGAATCTCCAACTTTTAACCATCATAATTACTAATATTTTTGACTGAGTGAATGAATAATTGAAGGGGAGTAAAGACTCCTAGCAGAGGTTTGCCAATTAGGTTAGCTGAGGCTCTCTGCCCAGCTTAGTATCATGGCAACCTGTTTGGAAGGTCTAGGAGGGGAACACAGTTACCTTCACACTTCACTGAAGAACTGTCCTCCTCTATCAGGGAAGGAAGAACATTGTCCTCTTGGACTATGTGCACAGCTTTGAAAGGGATGCACATAGACTGGTAAGGAAGGAAGGAGCCCCACTCCTAGCCCACCAGATCAGTTGCATCAACCGTGGTGACCACTGGGGGTAACAGATGTTGTAATCAGATTGTCTTCACATACTCTGTGGAGCTTGGGAAGAGTGGAGCCTTTATCTGACACTGGGTAGTCACAATCTTGGAGCACACTGAAGTTGATATGGCTCTCTTGGGCTGGCTTTGCCTTCTCTGCTTACTTCCTTGTTTTCTTCAGGCAAGCTTGAGAACTGGGTCTGGTGCTGAGGCCCCTGTTTAGGTCTGTTCCTCTGGCTCCAGGGGAGGTTGGGAAGGGTGGAACCAAACAGGACTGATAAAATAAGTGGAAAGGGACTCAACGCCTTCTAGACTAAAATGGGCCCGGAGTTCTAGCAAACATCAAGGAGGTAAATAGCAGTGTTGTGTTTGTGCAAGACTTCCATACTGCGTGCTGTTTCAGTATCATCCCACTCAGCATGGTCTTGTCTCCTACTTCTTCTCTTATCCAGAGACAACTGTCATGCCCTCTCAAAGAACTTCCAAGGCTGAATTTTGCCCAAACCCAGTGCTGCTGGCTTAATGGATCACATAATAAACGATCCTACACTTTGTGCGCTCTGAGGATATTGTTGAGACTACTGTTCCCTGTTTTGTGTCATGCTTTCTGGAGGGCTTCAGGAATGAATTTTCCTACAATCTCATAGCCAGGAATAATTGTTTCTTCTGAGCAAGTGCCTTCTTTATTTTAGAAATACTGCACTTCATGTAATGGATCATGTTTCTGTCTTCATGCAGTTTGTCTGGAAGCCAAATTTTTATTAAGAGTCTATCTCTGACAAGTATCTAAGATTTTCTTGGAAGAATGTCGTCTTTCTGGCTACATTTCTATACCTGTTTTAAATTTAGTTTAGTATCGTATTGGATATAGTTTTTGATAAGTCAAATCCTTTTGGGAAAGATGCATAGTATAAGGAAGCAAAAATAACAACACCTTTATTTTAGTTGTTTTAACATCCAGGCGTTAGTTTCACAACTTTTTTTTTTCTAATCTGAATACCAACCCATCAATGTCTAATGTCACAATCCTTTCTGGATTAGTCTTTTTAGTAGGAATTTGCTGATTACATGGAAAGTAAGATGTTAATAGCTGATCTCTGTAACTACCACTGTCTAGCTGTTTGAATTTCACTAAATTACTTAATCTTTTTCATTTGTAAGAAGAGTAATACTACTTATCTTATCTGAAGTTTGTGGGGATTACATGAACTACTGTATGTAAAGTGTCTAGTATATTATTTAGTCTTTTGTTTAAGACAGTCTAATAAGTGGAAAATGCACTGCACTTGGAGCTTAAAGTCTCTAGATTTTCACATTAGCTTGTAACCTTGGGCAAGCCATTTTGACCTGTTGAACCACATTTTTTCTCATTTTTTTTTTAAAATAGTGTGGTCTAAAGAGTCCTTAGTATTCTAGCTTTACTAATATTGATTCTAAGGTTGGCCCTGAGAAACTTGTCAAGAATATGTCTCCCCTCTGTGCTCATTAGGAAAAGCATGGATAGACCTACCTGGGCATAGAGAGGTATAGGGAAAGGGACCCAGATCTGAGGCTGGGTAATGAAAAAACCTGTTGTGGGGTAGTTATGTTCTTCACTGGTGTTGATTATGGTATTTGGAATGTGTCTTAGTCAGCTTTTTCATTGTGGCTAAAAGATCTGACAAGAACAATTTTAGAGGAAGACAATTTTATTAGGTTAAAGGTTTAGGTTAAAGGTTTCATAACCTAATCATTTCACCTCAACTTTCCTAACACCATTTTACACATGAGCTTTTGGAGACACCTCATATCTAAAACATAACACAGTGGGCATTAAGTTCTTCTGGAATACTTTGAATTGCTAGATCATAGTTCTGACTTCAAGAGGATCTCAAAATGCTTACCAGTATGGATGCCGCTCTAAGTAGTAAACAGTCTATAAACTTGTTGCTTGATGAACACACTCCATATGAGTGAGTTGTATATTTGTGCCTGAGAGGTGGCAGTGGAACCAAGGGAGCCATTGTTGATGGTCACTGACTGTGTTGACCGGTGACCACATTTAGCTCATCATGAAGTCAATCAAAACTGGTGTCTGTATCCAAGATATGGTTTCTATTTAGGAACTACTGTGAAGTAGAATATCCCAAAAGCAAGTGGAAACAGAAGTAAGAATTTGTAATAGATGATGCAGAAGAATAATCTACACTGCAGTGAAGCTACACTCTAGGCAATTCATCAACATGTAGGAGAGCTTTGTGGTTAAGAGCACAACAGTTTGATAGTATGTGGTTTTGGCCAAGTTATTTAATCTAAGCCTCAGTTCTCCCATAATTCAGAGGGATAAGGATATTGTTGTTTAACTCACATGATTGTGTGTGTGTGTCTGTGTGTGTGTGTGTGTGTAGGGGGGTAGGTATTGGGAATTGAAACAGGGGTGCTTTACTATGGACCCACTGAGCTACATCTCCAGCCCTTTTTAATTTTTATTGTGAGACAGGTTCTAAGTTGTTCAGGCTGGCATTGAACTTGTAATGTTACATTAGGCTCCAAGTAGCTGGGTCTATAGACCAGTGCCACTGTGCCTGGCTTACATGATCATTTTAAAGAGATGATATAAGTGCCTGAGGTATGTTAGTCATGGATAACTAATATATTACAAATATCAGTATTATTACGAACTCCAATTCACCCCACCCTTCAAGGTTTTGCTATACCTACTCTGTTAAGCTATAAAGATGAGAATAAATCTTAAAAACAAGTGATTAGGTCATATGATGATTGAAGTAGAGGGTATATGAAGAGGAAAAAATTTAGATTTTTTGAATCGATGGACTATGTCCATTAGTTTTCATCCTACTATTTTATCCTTGGGAGTTTACATTAAAAAGGAAGTCATCTATTTTTGCTCTTGATTGATTTTATTCTGTGTATGTGAGGAAGGATTATAAAGATACTAGCTACCTAAGCTATTCACATTACTCTATGGACCCATTTAGTGTAATTCTTTGAAGTTTCTGTCTGTTTATATGGGACGTTTGAGTATGTAAATTTGCTTAGATTTACTCAAAGAACACATTCTAACCCCGAATCCTGAAAAATCCTTATTTTGTAACAATTTTTAAAATGGTGAAAAAATACACAAAGTGAAATGTTAAAACAAAAAACCATTAATCCTAAAGAAAGTGAGTGGTAAGTTATTGTGGAACTACTGTTATGAAAATGAAGAAACCACTGAAAACTAGTCTGGTTTGGGCTCAAGTATTTTTGTCTCAATGAGCTTCAACTTTTGCTTGGTCCATAGAATATTCAGTGAACTCTTGAGTTCTAGATGATAAAAAAATGTGTGATGGTTTTAGCCTAAGAGCAGAACACCTGGAAGGGGTGGTTTCCTTGTGTTTCACTGTTTGAGTCTTTCAGAAGAGAAGTGAAATTCTATAATCTAAGTTTCATAAATTTATTTAGTTTTGACCTGTACTTTCATGTGCAATTTCTCCCATGTCAAGTCATATGTTAGTCTGTTTGGAGTTGAAAATTTAGTACATAATTTCCTAGGCAATGTTCTCCTTAGAAAAAATCATAGAAATAAAATCAAAGATCCTGGTTTCCTAACACTTAAACATCAGAATATCCTTTATTCAATTTTTAAAAAATTTCCATAACTATTTATTTATCATTGACTGAATGCATGGTTTTTATTAAAAACAATTTTTTACATTACTTTAATTAAAAGACAAAGGATAGTAAAAAAAACAACATAAGATCTGCCATCTTATGCATTTTTGAGCATATAATTCAGAAGTGTTAAATATATCCATGCTGATGTACAAAAGATCTCCAGAACTTTTTCAACTTGCAAAACTGAAGTTTTGTACCCATTAAATAGCAACTCTTCATTCCCCTTCCTTTTTGGCCTTGGTTAATTTCATCTTTTAAGTGAAATGTCTGTGTTTTGTGTTTCCAATTCAATGAGGTTATTTTAATTGATCGCACACCATAAGAGTATTGTGTACTTGCTTGAAAATATAGACAAGTGGCTGAAATGAGTGCCTGGAGTTGGCACTTTTATTAATTGAACTATAGGATACTACTTAATGGCATACCTAAAGCACCTGAAAGGCAGGTATCTTTCACAGTTTTCTTTTTTCCCCTTTCTTTCCTTTTTCTTTTTGTTTCATTCTTCCTTTCTTCCCTCCTTCCTTATCTCCTTTTTTAAAAAACTAAAAAACAATTTCTTTTAAAATTGTTGCTGAGGATAGAATCGAGGGCATTGTCAAGTCTAAGCAAGTGCCCTCCAACTCAGCTATATCCCCAGCCCTCGCTCATAGTTTTGAATAGTAAAGCTTAAAATCAAAACCAGAAATGGAATGATGCAGAAAACTCTGATAATGAAGGAAGATAACCATGAAGTATGTGAGTATTTTAAAGAAGTTGTGAAATCATTTTTTATCGAGATCTTTAAGAAATATTGAAGCTTATATTCACTTCAATATTATGGTTTTGTTGAAGCAATACCAAAAATGCCAAGGAAGATGTTAAACAGGACTTGAACTGATACCTTTTTTAGACCTTTTAAACCTATAATATCACTATAGTAGAAATCAAAATTCAGAAAGAGGGAAAACAGATCAAAATATCTTAAAACCCGCTTGTTTACTAAAAGCATTTTAAAAATATTCAGGGCCTTGATTGGAAAATAAACATGGTAGATGAGGTTTAAGTGCCAGGGAGGGAATAAGGTTCTCCAACCATTTACACAGGCATGATGTTGATGTTGGTATGTCATCTGAGTGGCCACCTATCACTGCCATCTTATTGGCTCCATGTACTAATGTTACTTGAGGTATGGTGTACCCCTGATGACTGGTGATGACATGAATGGTGACCACCCAGGTTCATAAATGACCAATCCTTCTATTACATCACTCTCCTGACATATCCCAAAGTTTGGAAATTCAATGCTTAATAAAACTTTCTACTTCTTCACAGAGTTAAATTTATGGTCCTCATGACCTGGAGTTACTCAAGGGTTGGTATTCGTGGGTTTCAGGTACATTTTACATTAAATAGATTTTTATGTGTCAATCTTGGAGCATAATGATCATTTATAAACTTGTTTCATTGGTAAAAATATAATTTGAGTCCAAATCAAATAAAGTAAAAATTTTAAGGAAATGGCCCTTTTTAAATAGGAAATTGTTTCGATTTGTACTTGTAATTCTACATCAGCATATAATAAAACATTTTAATGTGTCTTTGGAATGAAAGCTGTAGCTTAATTTTAATAATAGAGAACAGTAGGGTGGCTAAAAAATTAGCAATATAGCATATATTAAATTCTTGATACATATTGGTTGAATTAATTAAACACAAAGTCATTTATATTTAGTTGTTTGACTTTGGACTATATGGTAAGACTTAACATTTCAATAGTATATTATAATGATGGTTTTCTTTTTATCATTAATATGAATTTTCATGTCTCTGTACTAATATGTTTTGCCTACTCTAGGTTTATTCTGAGTGGTGGGGAAAGTCACCTAAAATTTAAAATATGTGTCAGGTAATCTACAAATGACTTGGTCCAAGCACAGATAATCAACTACAGATGCTGTTAGTCTTTGGTAGGTAGTGATGGGCTATAAGAAAATGTGATGGAGAGCAATGAACAATTACAGAGAACTATTTAACCAAATCTGAGTGGCTTCTGAGGGTTTTTTGTTTGCTTGTTTGTTTTAAATCCTTCCTATGGTGGGGAATGCAGAGATCATTTCCTTATTAATTATGACATATTGGCATATGAAGGTAAACCATATGTGACATTTCTCTACATGTCTCACCTCCCTCATTAATTGAATTGATTAGCCCAGTGGCCGCTAGGGCTGAGTTCCTTTCCATCTGATTTTCTCCCTCTTTGAAAGAACAGCCTACCTTGTTGGAGGAAGCCTTATCTTAAGACAGGAGCTGCCCTCTTCCACTAAGACCAGCGCTAATTTGGTGAGTGTGCTCTTTGACCAGGACTGTCATCTATAAGTTGGGGATGTTAAACAATGTGAAAGGGCATGGGGGCAGTAGGAAGAGTGCAAGGTTAGAACCCTAGGGACTTTGTGGACAGGTTCAAGGAAACCATAATAACCTTAACAGAAATCACTATATCAAAATGTTTTGTACATACCAGTTGCTTTATGCATCATCTTGTTTAATTTTCACAAAGCCTTATAAGGTAAGTCTTACATAATTAATTCCACTTCAGTATAAAAGAACAGAGACTTAGAGAAGTTTAAATGTTCCTCAGGCTTATGCAGATGGTAAAATAGACCTGGAATTCACCCAAAGATTGTCAGCACAAATATGTCAATTAATTTGGTAGTACTTGCTGTGGTGGTGGTGGTAGGGATTTGAGACATGGATATCATTCTCTGGGTACCATTTTTTTACCGTTTTGCCCATTAGTTAAACGTGAAATTTTTAAAAGTTAAATAATTTTCTCTTGAGAGGTTTTCCTTTGTGTTTTTACCTCTGATTATTTCTTTCTATTTATCATGTCGCTCTTAGATTGCAAGCAAAGGCCATGATTCCTACCCATTCTCTGCTTTGAAGACAAAACCCTGATTAATTAGAACAGAGCAACCAGAAACATGGTGGCCACTCAGTTACACTGTCTGTGCTCTTTGGCACAGCTATCAGGATAAATTCAGATTAGACATACTCAAGGATATCCATGAGTAATAACCCCAAGCTTTGTCATAGATAACTGTATTGTGTGTTTAAATGTACAACTCTGTTTTTCTATTATTATGTGATATTTCATGTTGACTTGTCAAACTGAAAAATACCCATATTGATTTTGCAGAAAGCTTCACATGTGAGATAAATGCACTCAAAGATTCCTCACAAGTAGCTCTTTGGAGCTTCAAATGTGAAATGGATCATTCCTCAATCCGTAATAGACCCTTCTGTGAAGCTCTTCAATCAAACCTGAGAATTCAAGGTGAAATTGAAGGGAGGATGGGAAACCCCTACAGGGGGATGTGAGTGAACTAGCTGAGAAATGAACCTGGAGTGTTTGCCATGTGCTTTTTTTTCAGTTCTTTTCTTTAGCATAGGAAGACTGTCAATCAATGTGTGACCTTACATGCTATATGTGCATAATACCTGAGCACAATAAGAAAAGCTGTAGGGGGAGGGTCACATAAATCTTTGATTTCCTTCCATTTGTCATTTTTCCGACAACTTTCAGGTTATTTTTAAAGTAGCTCTTCTATACATTTTGTCATTATATTTTTTCTCTATCTACTGATTGTGAAAAGTGATCGACTGAAATTATGTCTTTTGACAAAAGCATAAATATACTTTTAAGCAAGTTAGCGACATGATAATTCCTTTAGAAAGAATTGAAATATTTTGTTAAGTAATGATTCTGGTAGGTACATCTTACTTAGGACTTATGTTTGTAGATCATGTAATGACTTTTAATTAAGTTTGTTTCCAGTAAGGTAATAAGACAAAGTTTTCCTTAGTAAGAGAAACACCATTCTTTTGAAATTAGTTTTTATGTTCCATTTAAAATTTATTTGGTGCCACATTTCTAGTTGGACATTTCTTGGTTAATTAAAAAAAATCTAGAATCTTCAGTGGGCTATTTAGTTTGGAGAGGCAGTGACTAGTGATACCAAACTAAATAACAGGAACTCTGCTTTGGAATCTGTGAGCTGATGTGGAGCATGTTTGACAATAGTTTCTGAAGCTTAAACTGCTATGAAATGATTGCTATCCCATAACTATGTCATAGTTTTCCTAAGCCATGGAGACAGCGTTGTTTGTAAAGCTCCACTATTAGTATAATCTTAAGAGCATATTAATTGCCCAGGAGGTTTATATATTTGTTCTGCACATGTGATTAAAGATCACAGCAGCTTATGCAGCATAATTTTAGAGATGGAGAAAATGACTATTGTAATACTTGCTACTCTCAGTTTCCTCTACAGTAATGCCCTTACACCTTTCTTTTGCAGGCATTCTGTAGCATCCTAAACAGAAGGATATTGCAGGGAGCTGATTCTGCTTTGATCCTTGTGCTTGTTGTCAAAGCGCTTGGGATTGAAGAGACTGTTGGCTACAATTGACTGTGACAATTAGGAGATGATCAGAGCCCTAGAGTGGAGCACTTAAAGGGTAATTTACATGTCAGTTTGTCGAATAAAAAAAAAAAAGATATTCAGCTAAGATTTTTTTCCCCTCAGAGCCTTGTAAACTGCCATTTGTGCTCTGGTAAGAAAAACCTGGCAGAGGAGTTAGGATAGCCATTACCATTTGAAAAGAAGCAATCATAAGGCCGCTGCTGAGCCCTTTGTCCACTAAAAATGCTGATTTGCAGGCAGTGAGTGAAAAAGTGGAACCATCACTAAATAAAACCTTGAGCTAGGTGACTACCCTCCTCCCTAACCCTTGGTGGCTTTTTAGTGTTGGTTAAAGGTGACTTTTTTTTTCATGTATCTTAAATCCCATATTTACTATCATTACTATAGTGTTAGTGGTCACAAATGTCTTTTTCCTCCCCCCAAAAGAATCAAAGAATGTATTGAGAAAGAGGTAAGTGGAACACAAGCCAACAGTCAGTTGAAATCAGGTTGAAGCTATCAGTTGTGTCAGATTTTTCTTGTTCTGTTTCCTTGGGTGTACCATCACAATTTTCCTCTTGTCCTTCTGCGCACTATTTTATTTCCCCCTGTACTGTATCAGTGTGTGCCTAGGTTTTTTC
Source organism: Marmota monax (assembly GCF_021218885.2). Taxonomy (NCBI): domain Eukaryota; kingdom Metazoa; phylum Chordata; class Mammalia; order Rodentia; family Sciuridae; genus Marmota; species Marmota monax. Next base: position 12,935,590 of record NW_026694895.1, on the reverse strand, counting down.
CATTTTTACTTGTATAAATATAAAAAATGGGAACTGTATTTCCAACCTCCACATGCTTAGCCTATTTGAGTGCACATGGCTAAGGTAGCATCTGTCGATGTTTCACTACTAGTCATGTGTGGTTATCTCTATACTCTTCTATTAGATAATCTTCTATTAGATAATTTTACTAAACAAGTAAAAATAAATTACTAAAATGCTAAAAGAAGAAATTTGCCAGCAAATACAAAGTAGCAGTAGTTATATCACCCATTTAATTGTCAAGTAGAATAAGAAAAATTAGAATTATTGTGATAATTTTTAGTCATTTTTTTTCTGGAAATTACTACCACTACCACTACTAAGATATAATTGCAAGATTTTCACTTGTTTAAATGTCTGAAAATAATGTATCAACACAAACATCCTGTGCAGAAATAGGTAAATTTGGTGCATGTTATTAAATCCAGGAATGTATTAACTTTCAATTGCAGGTACATTCTATATTCAGTTTTTGGATACTGAGCTCTGGTGAAGGGCAATTTCAGAAAGTCAGCATAAGGTTAGAGATGAGTGTTTCTTTATTGAAGAGAGCTAAGAGCATCTACGGCCCAAAAGCAGAGACTCCAGCTCTGAGAAACTGTCTGCTCATGGTCCTTCACCATGACATGAGTGACTGGGTTTTAAGATTTCTTTCTTTTTTTTTTTTGTTAAGGAAGTTACTACCTTAGACTTCCAAATAAAATAACTTTAATTTCTCTTCATTTGTTTGTAATATCTTAACAAAAATTCATTTTTTTTCCTCAAAACATGCTTTTGTAGGTTTTAGAAAGTCACTATAGGGCTGGGGATGTGGCTCAAGAGGTAGCCCATGCGTGTGGCCCGGGTTCGATCCTTAGCACGACATACAAACAAAGATGTTGTGTCCGCCAATAACTAAAAAAAAAAAAAAAAAAAAAAAAAAAAAAAAAAAAAAAAATTAAAATTCTCTCTCTCTTAAAAAAAATAAAAATAAAGGGCTTCCATAAAAAAGTCACTATAATCAATATGGATATTTGTTGAGGGAAGATGACAACAAAGAGCAGAAATTGGTGTCCCCTAAAACTGTTTTGCAGGAAGACTCTTACCATCTTTATAAAGTTTTTGCATTGTCTAATTTTCGTTGTGTACATGTACCCCTTGCAAAGAGATCACAAACAAGAATAAAACAATAATGAATAAGTTCATCAGTTATTAGGTGCAAAGAAGATAATGCGAGAGGGAGTCAAAAAGGGTCTGGATTGTGCTTGTAGGATGCAGGCAGTGGTAAATCTGTATCAAAAATCAGGCACAGCAGGAGGTGTTCGTCTCCCAGGTAATGGGTAAATGATGAGCAGATGAGCCATCCTCGTATTGATTTAAGCATTTTGTTCCAGCCAGTCACAATTAACTTTGATTTGTTTTTACTTCCCTCTTATAGGTTTGCATTTAAAACACTCGTGGAGCACTAATTGTATAAAATTCTAGTAACTGCACATTTTCTTTTTAGAGAGGTAATGAGTGAATGAATGAAAAGGCAAAGATTATTCACCATTCTGAAGGGGAGATTGTTAGAACATTTCTACTTGACTGAAATTGTTTCGGAAGGTAAGCTGGAATAAGAATCTTGCTGCTAAAATAAAGTGACTGTGTATTTGCTTTTTGGATGTTTTTTTCTCACCAAAAATTCCAAAGAACTATTCTGGAACTTACAAGTTCATTTACATTTTATATATAAGAGAATATTTTGGTAAGTTATATGAAAACATTTAAAAGTATGCTTACTTGACTCTTAATGAAATGGAAGTCTTTGAAAGCTCATTTGGAATTACTTGAAATGATTTTTTCCCTATTACCATCATACCATTTTATCAATATACAAATTGCCATGTTGTGAAAAAATAAATTTTGAAAGGCTTTGAAAAATTTGTAGAAGCATACTGTTATGGTTTGGATGTGAGATGTCCTCCCCCAACAAACTCACATGTGAGACAATGAAAGAAGGCTTGGAGGAGAAATGATTGGGTTGTGAGAGTCTTAACCTAATCATCGAATTGATCTTTGATGGGATTAACTGAATGGTAACTGGAGGGAGGTGGGGTTTGGCCTGAGGTAGTAGTTCATTGAGGTGTGGCTATGGGGTATACATTTTGTATCTGGAGAGTGGAATCTCTCTCTCTCTGCTTCAGGGGGTCATCCTGTGAGCTGCTTCCCTTTGCCACACTCTTTTGCCATGATGTTCAACCTCATCTTGGGCCCCGAGGAATGGAGCCAACCTTCTATGGACTAAGACCTCTGAAACTGAGAGCTCTGAAATAAACTCTTCCTTCTTTTCAGTTGTTCTGATGGTATCCTTTGGTCACAGCAGCAAAAAAGCTGACTAAACACATTCCTAAGGAAATGATGTGTACGTTTTTAAAGTTAATTCACATGTCATATACTGAAATATTCCTGCTACTGAAAAGTCCTAGAACTTTTAGCATAGAAATCCAGAATACTTACTGTCTTGTTTTAATGACCAACTCATTCTCTGAACTTATTTGGAGATAGCACTTGGGTTGCCAGATTTGATGAGTTGAAAAAACAAAACAAAACAAACAAACAAACAACCCCCCCCCAAAGAATGCCCCATTAAACTTGAATTTTCTATAATAAACAATTATTTAGCATAATCATGACTCATACAGTGTTTGCATGGTATCTGTCAACCATAGATGGCACTCTGATTGGATAGAAATCACCATCATGAAATTGTGATTTCTATAAGATTCCACCTTTCACTGTCTAAATAGGCCAATCAGCTTGCTGCCTTCAAATATAAACCAAAAGTCTTAAACTCCTTGATGCTGAGTTTGAGGTCCCCCAAAGTGTTCTCAGGGCAAGTTGTGACTAAACATCATTTCCCATGTATAGTGATGTCTGACTAATTAATATGGAAACTTCAGAGAAGATGGCTGAGGGATGTGGCTTACTTATGTGGATCAGTCTTTGACTGGAGTTGACAGCTACCATTGCAGAGAATTGATGGTGCAATGAGAATGTATTTATTTGTGAGCCACATCTTTCCTTTTATGACATTACTGTGACCATATAAGGTAGCCAATTATGAAGCCCTTGTGATTTGATTTAAAAAAATTTTTTTTTAATTGTAGATGGACACAATACCTTTATTTTGTTTACTTAGTTTTTTACATGGTGCTGGGGATTGAACCCAGGGCCTCACACATGTTAGGCAAGTGCTCTACCACTGAGCTACAACCCTAGCCCCAGTGATTTTAATATTAGTAAGATTCTATTTCATTAAACTGTTATTTTGTTTGATTTAACTATGGTTGCATTAGTAAAATGGTTATGAAAGATAAAAATTTATGGAAAACCAAAATTTATAGAAAAACAAACATCTGATATGATTTTGGGGCCAGAATTTATGGAATACCAAATATCTGATATGTTTTGGGGGCTAGAATTCATTTTTGATAGTTTATTTTTCCCATAGCTTCTCAGAAGGCCTATTTTTGCAGATAAGTTTAGAGATCATGTTGCATTCTCTAAGCTCCTTTTTGGCCATAGCCATAGGTCCAGTAAACAGATCCTCAGAAACCCAGTGTTGGTTTGGGCCATCTACCTCCAGAACACTTGTGAGTCTTCTCAGATCCTGCCTCAGAGCCTTCTCCAGAGCTGCAGAAGCTTGCTCAGTGCTTCCTTAGCCATGGAAAAGTCAGGGAAACTAACCCCTCAAGAGTAACCCTCAAGCAGTTTCGGATGAGAGCTACCTATCCTTTGGGCAGGTGGTTCTGAGAGGCAGTGGGCATACTTGACAGAGGGTGTCATTTCCAATAGCAGTCCTGTGTGCCTGTTTGTAACCTGATTTGAATTTTCCCTACCCCTCTTTCATCAATATGCATTTGATTACTGGTCTCAGACTCTGCTTTCAGGAGAAGCACAACTGAAACACTTCTGGTGCCCATTTCTTCCCAGCACTACAGTTATCTGCTCTCTATCTAGGTCTAGTTATGTTGCCTCCTTTGGTTCCATTTGGTTCTTATCAGAGGAAGAGAGTTCTGCCACTGTAACTCCTACTAAGTAATAAGGTGACCAAGCACATTATGCACATACCATTCACCCAAATTCTCCTTTATCATAAAAACCATCTATTAGCGGCTTGCTGCATATTCTAAGGAATCTATGAGGGCATATTCTAAGGGATCTATGCAGATGTTTTCAATTGGTACTCATATTGCTACCAAGAAAAAAAATCAGAATTTCTATTTTGCAAATGGAGAAACTGAGGCTCAGAGAGATGAAATGATTTATTTTCAAGACCACAAAGCTAGTAAGTGGTAGAATAAGCATTGAGTTCTGATCAATCTTACTCTTAAGTTCATTCTTTGAACCACTATACCATAGAGCCTACCATATAAAGCCATTAGAAATTAAAGTTTCTTTATATAGGAATGACTAAACAGCCAACTGAGTAGAAGGTAGGGATGACAAGGTTTACATCAAATATTGCAAATATTTTTTTTTAAAAAGATCTTCATGTCAACTTAAAATTGAGCAAAAATTCTGAAGTATTTATTTCATTGTGAGCTCATAAACCTATGTTTGTTTTGGTTCACAGTACTTTACACATACTAGAACTTGGTAAATATGCTTCAAATGAATTAATTACAGTATTGAAGAATATAGTTTAAATTGACTTAATGAGCTCAAAATTTTAGTGATTTACTTTATTAAAAATTGATTATAACTTGTTTCAAGATGATCTACTTGAAAAATTAAAATCTGAATAGAACCTTTTATAATTGAGAACAAAGTGCTTAGAACCAATGTTACAATATTTTTTTCTCAATGAAATATGATAACTTCAGGTAATTTGAAAGTATTGCAAGCAAAGGGAGTTAGAAAGATTCCACGTGATGCTACAGTGACCACTTAGTTAGAAAGGTCTGGGGGGTTCCAGAGTGTAGAAGTCAAATGTAATAAATATGAACTTCTGTGGACACAGGGAGAAGTAGCCATGAAGAAGCCACAGATCTGGCTTCCATTTGGAAAGGGTGCAAAAGTTACTAACCCTTCTTGATGACTTAGTTTCAGGGAATTGAGGACTCATGCCAGTTCTTTTGTCTGCCTTTCCCTATCTTAACAAAATTAATGTGTTGTAAAAATATCAGAATTCTAAATTCCTTAGGAACTGACTGCAGCTATTTTGGGGATTGATTTTATAAAACTATTGTCTTATTGCATTTCTTTTTTTTTTTTTTTTTTTTTTTTTTTTTTTTTTAATTTTTTATTGTGGGTTGTTCAAAACATTACAAATTTCTTGACATATCATATTCCACACTTTGATTCTAGTGGGTTATGAACTCCCACCTTCACCCCATACACAGATTGCAGAATCACATCAGTTACACATCCATTGATTTACAAATTGCCATACTAGTGTCTGTTGTGCTCCGCTGCCTTTCCCATCATCCACCCTCCCCCCTCCCCACCTCTCCCCTCCCCTCCCCTCCTCTCTCTCTACCCCCTCCACTGTATAACCCTGAGGGTCTCCTTCCATTACCGTGCAATTTCCCTTCTCTCTCCCTTTCCCTCCCACCTCTCATCCCTGTTAAATGTTAATCTTCTTCTCCTGTTCTTCGTCCCTACTCTGTTCTTAGTTACTTTCCTTATATCAAAGAAGACATTTGGCATTTGTTTTTTAGGGATTGGCTAGCTTCACTTAGCATAATCTGCTCTAATGCCATCCATTTCCCTGTAAATTCTATGATTTTGTCATTTTTTAATGCAGAGTAATACTCCATTGTGTATAAATGCCACATTTTTTTTATCCATTCGTCTATTGAAGGGCATCTAGGTTGGTTCCACAGTCTTGCTATTGTGAACTGTGCTGCTATGAACATCGATGTAGCAGTGTCCCTGTAGCATGCTCTTTTTAGGTCTTTAGGGAATAGACCGAGAAGGGGAATAGCTGGGTCAAATGGTGGCTCCATTCCCAGCTTTCCAAGAAATCTCCATACTGCTTTCCAAATTGGCTGCACCAATCTGCAGTCCCACCAGCAATGTACAAGTGTACCCTTTTCCCCACATCCTCGCCAGCACTTGTTGTTGTTTGACTTCCTAATGGCTGCCAATCTTACTGGAGTGAGATGGTATCTTAGGGTGGTTTTGATTTGCATTTCTCTGACAGCTAGAGATGTTGAGCATTTTTTCATGTACTTGTTGATTGACTGTATGTCCTCCTCTGAGAAGTGTCTGTTCAGGTCCTTGGCCCATTTGTTGATTGGGTTGTTTGTTCTCTTATTGTCTAATTTTTTGAGTTCTTTGTATACTCTGGATATTAGGGCTCTATCTGAAGTGTGAGGAGTAAAGATTTGTTCCCAGGATGTAGGCTCCCTATTTACCTCTCTTATTGTTTCTTTTGCTGAGAAAAAACTTCTTAGTTTGAGTAAGTCCCATTTGTTGATTCTAGTTATTAACTTTTGTGCTATGGGTGTCCTATTGAGGAATTTGGAGCCCGACCCCACCGACTGTAGATCGTAGCCAACTTTTTCTTCTATCAGACGGCGCGTCTCTGATTTGATATCAAGTTCCTTGATCCATTTTGAATTCACTTTTGTGCATGGCGAGAGAAAGGGATTCAGTTTCATTTTGTTGCATATGGATTTCCAGTTTTCCCAGCACCATTTGTTGAAGATGCTATCCTTCCTCCATTGCATGCTTTTAGCCCCTTTATCAAATATAAGATAGTTGTAGTTTTGTGGATTGGTTTCTGTGTCCTCTATTCTGTACCATTGGTCCACACGCCTGTTTTGGTACCAGTACCATGCTGTTTTTGTTACTATTGCTCTGTAGTATAGTTTGAAGTCTGGTATCGCTATACCGCCTGATTCACACTTCTTGCTTAGCATTGTTTTTGCTATTCTGGGTCTTTTATTTTTCCATATGAATTTCATGATTGCTTTCTCTATTTCTACAAGAAATGCCATTGGGATTTTGATTGGCATTGCATTAAACCTATAGAGAACTTTTGGTAATATCGCCATTTTGATGATGTTAGTTCTGCCTATCCATGAACAGGGTATATTTTTCCATCTTCTAAGATCTTCTTCTATTTCTCTCTTTAGGGTTCTGTAGTTTTCATTGTATAAGTCTTTCACCTCTTTTGTTAGGTTGATTCCCAAGTATTTTATTTTTTTTGAAGATATTTTGAATGGAGTGGTTGTCCTCATTTCCATTTCAGAGGATTTGTCGCTGATATACAGGAATGCCTTTGATTTATGCGTGTTGATTTTAAATCCTGCCACTTTGCTGAATTCATTTATTAGCTCTAATAGTTTCTTTGTAGAGCCTTTTGGGTCTGCTAGATATAGAATCATATCATCTGCAAATAGTGATAATTTAATTTCTTCTTTTCCTATTTTTATGCCTTTAATTTCTTTCGTCTGTCTAATTGCTCTGGCCAGTGTTTCGAGAACTATGTTGAAGAGAAGTGGAGAGAGAGGGCATCCCTGTCTTGTTCCAGATTTTAGAGGGAATGCCTTCAGTTTTTCTCCATTCAGAATAATGCTAGCCTGAGGCTTAGCATAGATTGCTTTTACAATATTGAGGTATGTTCCTGTTATCCCTAGTTTTTCCAGAGTTTTGAACATAAAGGGATGCTGTACTTTGTCAAATGCTTTTTCCGCATCTATCGAGATGATCATATGGTTCTTATTTTTAAGTCTATTGATGTGGTGAATAACATTTATTGATTTCCGTATATTGAACCAGCCTTGCATCCCAGGGATGAATCCTACTTGATCATGGTGTACAATTTTTTTTATATGTTTTTGTATCCGATTCACCAGAATTTTATTGAGGATTTTTGCATCTAGGTTCATTAGAGATATTGGTCTGTAATTTTCTTTCTTTGAAGTGTCTTTGTCTGGTTTAGGTATCAGGGTGATGTTGGCCTCATAGAATGAATTTGGAAGTTCTCCCTCCTTTTCTATTTCCTGAAGTAGCTTGAAAAGTATTGGTATTAGTTCTTCTTTAAAGGTTTTGTAAAATTCTGCTGTATACCCATCGGGACCTGGGCTTTTCTTAGTTGGTAGTCTTTTGATGGTTTCTTCTATCTCCTCAATTGATATTGGTCTGTTTAGGTTTTCTATATCCTCCTGACTCAATCTGGGCAGATCATATGACTTAAGAAATTTATCTATGCCTTCACTATCTTCTAATTTATTGGAGTATAAGGATTCAAAATAGTTTTTGATTATCTTCTGTATTTCTGAAGTGTCTGTTGTGATATTGCCTTTTTCATCCCGTATGCTAGTAATTTGAGTTCTCTCTCTTCTTCTCTTCACTAGCATCGCTAAGGGTCTGTCGATTTTGTTTATTTTTTCAAAGAACCAACTTTTAGTTTTGTCAATTTTTTCAATTGTTTCTTTTGTTTCGATTTCATTAATTTCAGCTCTGATTTTCATTGTTTCTTGCCTTCTACTTCTTTTGCTGTTGTTTTGCTCTTCTTTTTCAAGGATTTTGAGATGAAGTATGAGATCATTTATTTGTTGGTTTTTTCTTTTTTTAAGGAATGAACTCCAAGCAATGAATTTTCCTCTTAGAACTGCTTTCAATGTGTCCCATAGATTCCGATATGTTGTGTCTGTGTTTTCATTTATCTCTAAGAATTTTTTAATTTCCTCCTTGATGTCTTCTATAACCCATTGATCATTCAGTAACCTATTGTTCATTCTCCAATTGATGTATGCTTTTTCCTTCCTTCTTTTATCGTTGATTTTCAGTTTCATTCCATTATGATCAGATAAGATGCATGGTAATATCTCTACTCCTTTATATTGTCTAAGAGTTGCCCTGTGACATAATATATGATCTATTTTTGAGAAGGATCCATGTGCTGCTGAGAAAAAAGTGTAACTGCTTGATGTTGGGTGGTATACTCTATATATGTCAATTAGGTCTAGGTTATTAATAGTGTTATTGAGTTCTATAGTTTCCTTATTCAACTTTTGTTTGGAAGATCTGTCCAGTGGCGAGAGAGGTGTGTTGAAGTCTCCCATGATTATGGTGTGGTGGTCTATTAGACTCTTGAACTTGAGAAGAGTTTGTTTGACGAACATAGCTGCACCATTGTTTGGGGCATAAATATTTATGATTGTTATGTCTTGTTGGTGTATGGTTCCCTTAAGCATTATGTAGTGTCCCTCTTTATCTCTTTTGATTAACTTTGGCTTGAAATCTATTTTATTTGATATGAGTATGGACACGCCTGCTTGTTTCCGAAGTCCATATGAGTGATATGATTTTTCCCAACCTTTCACCTTCAGCCTATGTATGTCTTTTCCTATCAAATGCGTCTCCTGTAGGCAGCATATTGTTGGGTCTTGTTTTGTGATCCATTCTACTAGCCTGTGTCTTTTAATTGGTGAGTTTAAGCCATTAACATTTAGGGTTATTATTGAGATATGGGTTGTTCTTCCAGCCATATTTGTTTATTTCTGTTACTAAACATTGTTTGTTTTCCTCTTTGATTGTTTCCCCCCCCCCTTTACTGTCCTACCTCCCACTGTTGGTTTTCATTGTTATTTTCCATTTCCTCTTCCTGTAATACTTTGGCTAGGATGTTTTGAAGAGATGGTTTTCTAGCTGCGAATTCTTTAAACTTTTGTTTATCGTGGAAGGTTTTAATTTCATTCTCCATCCTGAAGCTTAATTTCGCTGGATACACAATTCTTGGTTGGAACCCATTATCTTTCAGTGTTTGAAATATGTTATTCCAGGATCTTCTAGCTTTCAGAGTCTGTGTTGAAAGATCAGCTGTTATCCTGATTGGCTTGCCCCTAAATGTAATCTGCTTCCTTTCTCTTGTAGCTTTTAAAATTCTCTCCTTATTCTGTATGTTGGGCATCTTCATTATAATGTGTCTAGGTGTGGATCTCTTATGATTTTGCACATTCGGCGTCCTGTAGGCTTCTAGGATTTGGGATTCTGTCTCATTCTTCAAGTCTGGGAAGTTTTCTTGTATTATTTCATTGAATAGACTGCTCATTCCTTTGGTTTGGAGCTCTGTACCTTCCTGTATCCCAATGACTCTTAAGTTTGGTCTCTTAATGTTATCCCATATTTCTTGGATGTTCTGCTCATGGTTTCTTAACAGTCTTGCTGAGCTGTCTATGTTCTTTTCCAGTTGAAATACTTTGTCTTCATTGTCTGATGTTCTATCTTCTAAGTGTTCTACTCTGTTGGTAGTATTCTCCATTGAGTTTTTAAGTTGGTTTATTGCTTCCTGCATTTCTAGGATTTCTGATTGCTTGTTTTTTATAACCTCTATCTCCCTGTATAGTTGATCCTTTGCTTCCTGGATTTGTTTGCGTAATTCGTTGTCGAAGTGATCTTTCATTGTCTGATTTTGCTGTTTAATGTCTTCCTTGATACTCCAGATCATCTGAAGCATGTATATCCTGAATTCTTTATCTGACATTCCATCTGCTGCAGCTGTTACCTCTTCTAAAGTTGCGTTGACCTGCATTGCTTGTGGTCCTTTCTTTCCTTGTCTTTTCATACTGCTTGCGTATCTTTCCTGCAGGTGCGGGCGGCGGCTCTGCTCTCTCCTTATTCCAATTGGGGTGTCGTGGCTACCACGTCGGCAGGTCACTGGGCCTGTTCTGGGAGCTGGTGGCGGCTCTGTTCTGCCCCTACTCCAATTGGGGTGACGTGTCTGTCGTACCAGCAGGCCACTGGGCCTGTCCTGCTGGTCAGTCGCAGATCTGCCCACCTTTCGGGCACGAGTGGAGGCTCTGCTTTGCCCCTACTCCAATTGGGGTGTCGTGACTACCCCGCCTGCAGGATGCTGGGTCTGTTCCTGGCAAGGGAGGCGACTCTGCTCTGTCACTACTCCAATTAGGGTGGTGTTTGTACCCCGCCGGCAGGCTCCTGGGCCTGATCCGCCGGTCTGTTGTAGGTCTGCCTACCTTGAAGGCGCGGGCGGCGGATCTGCCCTGCCCCTCCTACCCCGCCTGCGGACCCCTGGGCCTGATCTGCAGGTTGATCACTGGTCTGCTCACCCTGCGGGCACGGGTGGCGGTTCCGCTCCACCCCGACTCCAATTGGGGTCACGTGACCACCACACCGGCAGGGCCTGATCCGGGCGTGGGATAAGGATCTGCTCTGCCCCTACTCGAGTTGGGGTGACGTGTGTACCACACTGGCAGGCCACTGGGCCTGACCCGCCAGGCTGTCACAGGTCTGTTTACCTTGCAAGCGCGAAGGGCGGCTCTGCCCTGCCCCTCCTACCACGCCCATGTACTACTGGGTCGTGGGTCTGCCCACCTGGCGGGTGTGGGTGGCGGCTCCGCTCCGCCCCCTCTCCAATTGGGGTCACGCGGTCACCACGCTGGCGAGCCGCTGGGCCTGCTCCGGGGGCTGGCGGCGGCCCGGCTCCTTCCCTCTGGCTCGAGTACAAATTGAGGAGACTCGGGTGACTGAGCCTCACCCCCCTTACCAGGAGACCAACTGCTTATGTCACCGCTGGTATTGATGAAGATCTCTCCTCCACCGCTTTCTGCTGACATCAGATCTCTGCCATGTTGGTATCCTATGCGAATGGCAGCATTTCGTTCCCCTTGCCAGGCAACCCAAGCAATGGGTGAGTCCTGACCTGCCCTCAGCAGGACCCGGACCGAGACGCAGTTTCCGCGGGCTCCTAGCCCCGGTCCAGGGAAGTTCCGGGAGCCAGAACTCGGCCGCTCCGTGCTCGGTGTAAGCTCCTATAAGTGTAGGCTCCAAGAAGCAGCCCCCGCGGGCTCAGTTCCGGGAGCCGGAATTCGGCCGCTTAGTGTTTGGTGTATGCTCTGATAGTAGCAGGGTCCAAGAAGCAGCCTCCGCGGGCTCCGCAGCCCTGAGCCAGGGCGGTTCTGGGACGGTTCCGGGAGCCGGAACTCGGCCGCTCTGTGCTCGGTGTAAGCTCCTATAAGTGTAAGCTCCAAGAAGCAGTCCCCGCGGGCTCAGTTCCGGGAGCTGGAATTCGGCTTCTTGGTGTTTCGTGTTTGCTCTGATATTAGCAGGGTCCAAGAAGCAGCCTCCGCAGGCTCCGCAGCCCGGAGCCAGGGCGGTTCCGGGACGGTTCCGGGAGCCGGGACTCGGCCGCCCCGCGCTCCGTGTTCACTCCGATAAGATCAGATTTTAAGAAGCCCCCAGGCGCTGAACCCTAGCAATCTGTCTGCAAGCCGCAGGCGAATTGCAGCCTGAAATTACCTGTTCTATGGCTGAATGAGCTGCGGTCAGTCAAAAACAGGTGTGGTGACGTCAGTTTACCAACATGGTGGCTGCTGGCCTCCTCTGTGGTCTGACCGGTGTGGAGAACCGAGATGGACCGCTTCCTTCCCCGTCTCGAACCCAGAATTCAGCCCTGAGTGCGGTGCTTGCGCGTCTGGCAGAAACTGCAGCGCTGTAACCCTGTGTCTCTCTCTTTCTTTCTTTTTTTAATTAAAAAGACAATACATATAGGACCGGGTGCATAGCTGTGGCCTTTCTCACTTGTTTCTTCCAGCTGTCCTGGAGTATGAGAAAACTGAGGTATGGCCTTCTGATGTACAGCGGCTTCTCAGAGATCTAGAGGGCATGCCTTGAAGAAGCTCCGAAGGAAGTGCACTAAGTTGAGCATGGTGGCCGCAGGGGCGCCTGAACCCACCCGCAGCACCCAGAGCTGCGCGGCCGAGCCCCAGCTTGGGGAACCCCGCCTCGCTTATTGCATTTCTTGAAGTATACAGGTAGGGCTTCACTTATGGAGATCTTCCCTGACTTTTAATTTATAGAACTTCTATTTCATTCAAATTGCCATTGCGGTTAGGCATCCAAATGTATGACATTTTTTAAAACTTTCATGAAGTTGTTAGTTTTGAGCAATAAATAAGAATGAGCAGATGCAATTTCTATTTGCTGGTTGCTGTTGGGTTTCTTATGGCAGTCTTGAGAGACTACTAGTCTCTCAAGAGTGAAAGCAGAAACTACAGTAGTCCTATAGTATTGTTTCTGGCACGAGTGAAAAACAAAAATCAGATGTAACTTGACTTTGCATGATCACCGAAGAGAGCTATGTAACCAGCAAAAGTAGATTTTTGTTTGTTGGATTACAAACCTGCAAAAGAAAGACTGATGTTTTCCATTCCAACATGTTTTGAGATAGATTCAATACAAACTAAAGGAACTTCAATCTGTGTGTATAAATGCCTAAAATTCTTCCCACAGGATTTTAATTATTTTTAATAAAGGCAGTGAGGTATTTTTCTGTTTGTTTTTAATTTTTTTTGTAGTTGTTGCTGGACAGAATGCCTTTATTTGTTTATTTGTGTGTGGTGCTGAGGATCGAACCCAGGGCCTCATATGCTAGGCAAGCACTTTCCACCGAACTACAGTCCCAGTCCAGGATTTTAATTTTATTTATTTATTTTTCATTCTTTGTATTTGAGAACCAAACTTTTCTTTATCTATAGACTGTTATTTCTTTTTTTTATATTTATTTTTTTAGTTATAGTTGGACACAATACCTTTTTTTATTATTATTTATTTTTATGTGGTGCTGAGGATCGAACCCAGGGCCTCACACGTACTAGGTGAGCACTCTACCACTGAGCCACAACCCCAGCCCCTAGATTGTTATTTCAATTGGATGAATTCTAGTGAATAATTTACTATGTAAACAATAGAAAATATCATTATTGTATTGCTTAGTTATAAACCAATTATTATATGGGAAATTCTACTTAGGATTAATGTTTATAAATCTGTGAAGCTACTATATGAATAGATATATATGCTAACTACTTCACAACTGACACATTTGGAAAAATTAAACACATATATATTTATATAACCAATGCTAGCAGATTCCATCCAGAATATTTCTAGGACCAAAGACAATGATTCTGGAGCCGCCATTTATTCAACAGGTATTTATCAATTGTCTCATGGGTCAGCCACTGTGCTAGTGTTGAGAATATAAAGGTGCCTATCTCATGGTCACAGAGTGTTCGGTTTAGAGAAGGAGATAGATAATAAACAATTATATTAATGAGTGTTTACTCACAAGTGGAGATGGAAAATGTGAAAGAAAAGTCTATTGTTTCGCAAAAGCAAGTTGCAAAGGATTCACCCACACAAGTTGGTGCATTTGAGAGGCTGAGGTAGGAGAATCACAGGTTCAAGGCCAACATGGGCAAGTTAATGAGACCCTGTTTCTAAATAAAATAAAAAGAGCTGCGGATGTGCTAGTGGTAGAGCACTTGCCTCATATAAGCTAGACCCTGGGTTTAATTTCCTGCACGACAATGGGGGAAAAAGATTTGTATAGTTGAAGAAGAGGGAGAGTCAGATGGTGTCAGAGAGCTAGTCATTGGACAAATCAGCATACGGAGTCCAGTGTGTCATGCTAAGGGTTTTGGCTATGGAAACAGACCAATGGTTTTCAACAGGGAGTTATTTTCCACCCCACCCCCACCCAAGGGGACTTTTACAATGCCAGAAGACACGGGATTGCTATAACTGGACGGGAGCTATGCTGCTAAATATCCTAATGTACAGGACATCTCTCCACTGCAAATCATTATCTAGTTCAAAATGTTACTAGTGCTGATGCTGAGAAATCTTGACACAGAAATGAAATTTCCTTAACAAGTTTTAAGAAGGTGAGAGGGGATGACACAACCAAATTTGCATTTGAATACCTCATTCTGGTTTTGGTACAAAATGTGATTTGGAGAGGTGGTTAGAAATGAGTTAATATGGTTTTCTAAGAAAGTAGGTGAGAGATGATGGTAACTTTGATTACTCTGATGGGAAAGAGGTGATCTATTTTTATTTTCAAGAAAAGTCATTCACCATGCATTTTTAGGGGGTAAAAGTAAGATGAAAAATGCTTCAGTTAGCATGACTTCAAATATTTGCATGTGCACATTTGCACAGGTGAAATTCAGAAAGGCCAGAAACTAACATGGTGCCCTGGGAGGGAAGTTTTTAATATGTCTATGTATTGACTCTTTGCTTCTCTTTATAGTTTTATATGACAAACATACATTATTTTTATAATGAGAAAAGAAAAATTAAGTATAAATTTCTAGCTATGATCTACCTTTCCAAATAAAGTATAGATCAATTGCCAGACAAATCTGAAGCTATAAACCTTTACTATAATCTTCCTTAAATATTTTCATAATATATATGATAATTATAAAAATAGAAATGAAGGACTTGAAGGGGGATATCACATTTCCAAAGGGCTAACTATGAGTATTAACTAGTATTTGCCCTTGTACTTTGACTTTGGTGGGCCAGAGGATCCCTGTTTTTTTTTTTTTTTTTTTTTGATAACTGCTGATCAAATCAAATTTCCATTTCTTTCAGAGTTACTTATATTCTTATAGTAGAATGCTGTCTCTCAAAGTTAAAGATATATTTTTTTCCAGAAGCTAAATTGGTGTTAAGTTCTTGTCGACTTGAAATGAATCTGTTAAAGAAAATGTTGTAATCTGGAACTGCTTATTTCTAGATACATTTAAATACCTCTTTAATGTTGGAAAATCACTTGATTTCCATAGATCAGACTTCTTTTTCTGTTTTGGTTCAGAACACATACCTTATGATTCTAGATTCAAAATCTTTGTTATGTTTGGATAGTAAATAAGTCATGGTCATGGTGAAATTGAATAGCTAGTATGTTCTAGTATGTTACTACTGCAATGTAGAATAAGATAACTGAGCCAGAAAGTCCCACATTTAAGGTATTCTTTGGCTAACAACCCCTTCATGAATTACATAGCTCCTACATTTTGCCAGCGACCTGGTTGTATTATCATATAATTAACTTATTGACTAATAGTTTATGACCTTAAAGAGGTGTTGACCTTACATTCAGGCCATAATTTGGGTGCCAGAAAAATCTAATTTATAATTTTATTTTATTTTTTACTTAATCTGTAAGTGTGATGTTCCTTAAGCACTGTAGTATTAAATCATGCAATACTTGGCTTAGAGCTTAGAGAATAAATGACTATTAGCATAAAAGGGTCCACAATAAATAATCATTATAAAGTATGCAAACCAAAGGGTCTGGTGTAATAAAGAAGCCTCAGAAAACATTATTTCCAGAAATGTTCTATTTATGTTAACTTCAATAATTATGTTATCTCTCAAACCTTCTTTTCCTAGTATTTTAAATGAAAGAATTAAAACAAAAGATCTCTAATTTTTTATAGCTCTGTTTTATGCATTTTTTGATGATTATATATGGTATAAGAAGTACTGTAATTAGAAGAATATATTTTCATATTCTTGACTATTTCAAAGTTTAATAAATTTAAGTGAAGTCAATATTTTCTGTGGGATTCTTAGAATACATTAGACCTCTGAATAAAAGTTTTATTTTTTGATATATAGGCAAAAAATAATTAAGGATTTATAATATGTTTGGGGCTTATTCATATGTGTCAAAAATTGAGCAATAAAAATGAAGAGTTTATTTAGAGAAATATACACAGGTTTTTCTAGTTGTAGGTTGATAACAAGGTGTTAGAATCATAGGATGCGGAACTGCAGATTGATGTTTGGTACACAGCCAGAAAATACAGTGTTGAAAGAACATTTCGATTTATGTATATTCTCAAGATTTTGTTATCCAGTCTTAGGCTGTTTGATCATTTATAGATATTCGTATTCTAACTCTTAACCTCAAAATAATTATCAGGTTAAAAAATGTTATTTACTTACGGTTAGATGTGGAATTCAGTAGTTTGTGAATACAGATGGCAATAAAAGTAAATTAGCAGGAAAAATTTCCTTGTCCTACTAATGCTAAGAAAAAATAATGTTAATATAGCATGTATTATTTGGAGCACTCAAAATTTATACTCATTCATGAAATCTGAACATGCATTCAGAATATTTTTTCTTTTAAGTACTGCTCCTATTGCAGAAATCAAAGTTTAAATTTATATATTTCACAACCATGTTTCTTTATTATTTTGTGAACTCTACATCTTTGAAGTCGTTCACTTTCATCAATATTTCACACCTGAAAAGGCAGAGTAATATAAGTAATGTGGCCATAAGTTGAGATTTGATCATTCTGATATCTCCTATTGAAGAGGCAAAGTTTACAAATAATGTTATCAGTAATGTTCTTTGGCAGTTACATGTTTTAGATTATCTTCTTATAAATACATATCCTATACATATTGTGCATTTCCATATTCTCATAATTTATATTTATAACTATAAAATATTTATCACTACAATGTATCAACAATAAGGCAATAGTTGGAATCAATCCCATACTAGATATTTGCATTTTCCAAAGGTTCAGATACCTAAGAGGGATAGTGGTGTGCCAAAGGAAGGAATAAAAGACTCTCGGTAGAAAACATTCAAAAATGAATTTGATATCAGATTTTAGGAGAAAATATGCTGATAGAAAAATGCATTTTTCAGGATTAAATTCAACATTTGTTCCTTAATAACATTTGTCATCTTCCAATTTCTCATATGTAGCAAATTAATTTCAAATCGTTTTGCTCTTCCAAGTGCCTTTGTGTATTGTATTTCTTTTTTCATATTCTTTTGGATAACATTTGAGAAAAAAATAAGACTACAACAGTCAATGATTACATTTAGGATGGAAGACAGTTGTAAGACCAAGGAACAGGTGGAGTATGTACAAAGGGAATATTCACTTTTGGTGCCACCATTTTGTAGTTGCTCAAAAAAAAAAAAATTAGCAAATGGTGGATATTGTTTCTTTACAAAAAATGGTTCTGTACTGGATCCATCTGCGAAGTATAAACATGTCATCAGCACTCATTTTCCATCTCCAAAAAACATTCGCCATGTCCATATTTGATTTTCAAGTGCATCTGTGCACTGATGGAAACCTTCCCAACATGTTGCCACACGACTGCAGAACCCACACATTTCTGTCTTTGAATCAAGCTTTCACAAGAGCCTGGCCTCCCTTGGGCACAAGCTTGTTGTGAAGTTGCAGAGGTCCTCTGGATGACCCCAATAAAAATAACTTCAACCAGTGTCCATGGTAAGGCTAAGTTATTCCTTGAAGGGAGACGATATTATTCATAAAAGTTTTTTCTACTTTGTTCAAAACATTGTTTTTGTGTGTGTCTTAGAATATTTCTTTGGATCCCCTGCTGTACTTCCCTTAATCATTGCCCTTGTAACTATTGAGTTTCTCAATGACTAAACTCACATTTGAGACAGAATGTGATGATCTCAATATTAGTTTGGTCATTCAGAAAGTTGAAGTAGAAAAAGTAAGGAGTTCACCTCAGAAAGTTGCAGGCAAGCCTCCTAAATTCTAGGAGTCCTTAACATTATTGATGGTCACATAACAACTCTGAGAGTTCAAAACATCACTGAAAAAAATTTTTTCTTTTCCTAAACACACATTCAGAAGTGAACTCCTTGGTGTAGAAAGAAATTTTATTTTACCTCATTATTTCCCTCCACAGTATGAGGGTTACCTTCACTATAGAGTAAGGAATAAGCCTTGCCTGTCATTTTTAATCAGGTTGTTTTAGGTAATTTTTGTTATGCCCCTCATTACTGAATTGTTTATCAATAGGTGCAGCAAGTGTCACTAGCTTTTCTCATCAAACCAGGTCTGACAAAGCAGCACAGTGCTTGGGAAAGAGGCAGCTAGGTGAAACTAATGCCATAGATGTTTGATTCATTAGGAGCTTATTGTTAACGGGGATGTCTGATTGTAAAGGCTCAGTCAAGCAAAAGAGTGCAGAGTAATCAGTCGGATTTATAGTTTGCAGGGCTCAGAAAAAAATCAACATAAACCTTTGGATAGAGCAGAAACAGAAAAATCCCCTTTGGGCAGCCCTAACCTGGAACCAGCCAAATAAGGTCATGCTACATGAAGGTTTCCTGTGAGGTGATGGAAGATAGAGGCGGATTAGAGCCATATGGCATGGCCTATCATACCTTCTGACTTCAGATAACAAAGCCAAGCTTTGTGCTTAGCTGTTTTTGACTGACATCATCAATTTTATTTTATGTTGGTCACCTCCGGTAACAGGAAAAAATGGCCTAGGGTTGATAACACACGCTTTTTTTTTTTTTTCCTTTAGTATTAAGATGCCTAGAAGCTAGTTTTGTGCTGTTAAAAATTTCAAAGAATTAGTAGCTTCCTCTTCTATCACCCATCCTCCAGCAACTGTCAGCCCCCCCTCCCCCTTGTTTTCAGTTTGTACCTTGCAAATGAGAGGCAGCCTTATTCAGAACCAGATGTAAGGCTCCTAGAGAATGAGCATAAGCTGGTGTACTTTAAGCCTAATGGGAAGTTTTATATGCAAGGGCCTTGAACTGATTAGTATAATTCCCTCTTTAATACAGCTGTCCCTCCAGATTAAGGTAAACCAAATGTTGCAATCAGAGATTAGTGTACCTTGCCAGTTATTAACATCCCCGGGTGCTCAGCAAGCACGTCAGACGCTAATGCTGTGTATTTATTTGCTACTTCCCCACTGTAACTTGAACTTCTGCACCTGTCAAAGCATTCCAGTGTAGAGAGGGGCATTATTGGAAAGCAAAAGTTTTATACCTGTACACCTGTTTTGTTTTGTCACAGTTAAGATTTTCTTTTGGCATGCCAAGACTGCCAGGTGCTTTAATCTGCTACTCTTTTGGTTTTGTAAAGAAAGATTGTATGCTGAATTGTATTTGTTACTTTCATGTGTTTTCCTTTTTGCAGCTGGAGAGCTATTCACCTAAACTGTGTTCATCTGTGTGTACGTGTGTGCGCACTTTATTTTAGGCATCTGTAAAAGAGGTATCTATAAAGGGTGAAGTTTCTTTCCCAGAAAATACCACACCTATGTCTCCTCTGTTCCTCAGCTTCGGCTGTGTCTTTGTTGCAAGGTGGGTCTCACAGCTGTAATATATTTGGCAGGATATCCTGCCTTCTTGCAACCCAGATGTCAAGAGAGACAAAGTCCTGGCTATCTCAGAGAGATCTGGCTCTGTTTCTTTCCCCCTGCCCTGCCCACCCGGGTCACACTTGGACTCCAGTCCTGAATCTCTACAATGAACACACTGGTGAAGTTAGGTGCAGTAGCTTGGGGTGCCTTTTGGTCATAAAGTTGGTGCTTTCTCAGCACTCACGGATCCTTTTTCATCCATGTGGCAGATGTGCCAACAACTAAGGGAAAATAGTGGAAAGTTTGCGGAAGAGACCTACTATTTGTAGAATAAAATGCCTCTGATTTTTATCAACAGCTTTTATTGCTCAGAGGTTGAGAATCAAAAAGTGTTTTCTGTGAAAAATGCTCAGTTTGCTAAGTAACCACTGGGGTCATGTCAGGATCTGATTTTTATAAATATGTGGGTTTGAAGCACGTAGGTATGTTCTTGTGGAGCAATCACCTGATGCCAGCAGTGGCCACACAGGTCCCCACCTCAATTTTGTCGCAGACAGGAAGAAGCTGCAGTCTTCTAGCTTACTGGTGTCACTGGAAGCAGTTACAGGTTCAGGTGGCTGTCAGTGCTGGGGACATCCATTTTGCTTGTTCTCCTTACCCCAACTCCATCTTGGTATTTGCACATTGATTGCCTGGTGCAGAGTTTCTACATATTATAGCTTAATTGCAGATTTTTAAAAAAGACAAAAATATGTTCATATCTTAGGAATTATGTCTTGCAGCCTACTAAATATGCTAATGCAGCACTAAGCAGGGATAAAGTTCTTGCCATACCCCCCAACAGTTGCGTGGAACCCGCTGCCAAGTGATTGTTAATTGTGAAGCACAAGCAGGCTTTGCAATCCATCTTAATTGTCATACTTACTTCAGGTTTCGTGATAAGGCTCGATGTTCTGTTTAAAGTGACAATGTTGACAAGGGGAAAGGGTGTGGGCCTGAGCCTGTGGTTCTGAAGGGGTTGCGTGCTCTGACCTGCCGAAGGTTGATATGGATGGTCTGCGAGGGGATTTTAGTTGTCATGGGGTCCCCAGGCGGTTGAATGGAGAGACTGTCTGTCCTGCTTTTTCCTGTTAGGATCCTGACACGTGGAGCATTGATGAACTCAGCACAACGTTGAATGGGAGCTTTTTGGCAGCTGAGACACTAGGGCTAAGCTGCAGGTCAGAGATAACACCAGTGCGGATCTCCTCCTGCACACGGCTCCTAGCCTGCTTTCTTCCCTCCTGAGTGCAGGAAATGGCTCATGTTAAATACGTTCACTTTTCAGTTTTCCTTTCTTCTAAAATGGAGCTTGACAGATTGGACTTTTCAGCTCCCCCTTTTTTTCACCACCTCTGCTTTCTACCTCAGAAATACTCTTCAGGAAGCAGGAGTTAATCTGGGTGAGGAAATGATAAGGTGATGCTTGATTTTCAGGGGAAAGCAGAAGGAGATGGCTGCCCCATTGCTGCCCACAAACTTACAGCTCCCTACCTTAGAGTCTTCTCTGAGCTTCCCCCTTCACATCTCTTTAGCACAGACCAGAATAGCAATAGAGTGGAGAGTCTACTGCCCAGACAAATGTAAGCAAACACCAAATGGCATTAAGTAGCATTTGAGAACAGGAAGAACAGATTTGGGAGGTGATCTTGACTTTTAAAGGGTGCTTTTCTCAATATGTATGTGGCCTTCTCTTCAACGGGTGCATCTCTGCTCACACCAAAGTGCTTGTGCACTGTTTTTACATGGAGCTGAGTTTTGCAGGTTTCTGAGATGTGGAGAACAAAGAGAAACTGCCAACAAAGAGTTACTCTAATAATCTTTGGCCAACATCCTGTATTCACAAAAGCGATGTAGAAAAAATTCTATCTCGTTTTTTGTAACTATCCTAAGCCTGGGCAGTCAAAGTTTCATCTAAAGGAAAGATATTTGAAACAAATCTTTGTGTGGTATTAATTTGTGACTGTGAAGCTAATAACTTGAAACCACTCCTAAGACAAGTCAAATTTTGAGTTGGGGCTTCAGTGAGATATGAATGTTTCCTTTTCTCTGAGCTTATGCTGCCCTTAGAACTAAGAGGGATGTGTGTATGGATGTGTGCATTATGTGTATGTGTGAATGCAAATGAGGTAGAGGAGATAGGATGGGGAAAGAGAGAGATAGAATGGAGAGAAGGAGATGGGAATGGGGAAAAGTTTTCTGTCAAGGTTCAATAAGCATCAGAAAATAAAAGGGCTGTGGGTAGAATCGAGAATAACAGAACAGTCCCTGGGCTAACACCTTGGAATGAGTAGGGTGAGATCGTCCTTTGATCTTTGCCACCTCTCACCAATTATGTGCACCCTGTTGCTCTCAAGAGGGCACAGGGGAGAAGAGAGAGTGAGAAAGAGCAGGCATGAGAGAGCCTGAGAGAGAGCCAGAAAGGGAGAGAGTGTGCAAATAAGGTACATAATGGTTAAATATGGGGAGTCAATGACCCTGAAGAGAATGATTTAGGTTTGGAACTCCATCAGAATTTGCCCTCATGCAAGTGTCAGGCCTTCCATGAAAAGACAATTTTTCCAGTCTTCCCTGTCTGATTATACTATGTAGTCTTCATCCTTTTTGAATGGTGGGACTAGGACATTCTTGGGTGTAGTCAACATTCCTCTCTGGCTGCTACTGAAAGAGGACTTCAAAGACCTCTAAATTTGCCCAAATTTATCTTTAGGGAGAATAACGTGAATGGAACAGACTGGAATCTAAGGAAATAGTTGATGTAAAGTGTTTAGTACAGCAGCCAACACAGTAGACATTTGGTATATTCATAGTATTCATCTTTGAAGAATGAAGCCAGTTGAATTTCATGTTGAATACTTCTGTTGACTGTATTTGTTGGTTGTCATACTGATGGGAATTGGGAGTTTTGTAGGGGTTCCTATCCTTAATGGAAGATGTATTTGTGTGTGTTTTTCTGTTTGATTCAGATCCATTGTAAGAAATGTGAATATTTGAGTTTACCTAAACTGTTATAATCCTAGATATGAGTGGCTGTATGTCATTGTCATGAGATCAAAGGAAGGTAGATAGATACTTATACAATGTGATTTGAAGAGCCTAAAATCTTCAGATGTCCTCAAGTGTCTCCCCAATTAGCCATGGCACCTGCTAATACACCTGATATTTCTGTTGGCAGAGCAATTTTATTGAGTATAAGCATATTTTCTTGATATTTCTCAATTAGGATATTTGAGAGAGACCACTTTTTATTATTTGAATAATTTCAATTTCTCATTTACTGTTCCTGTGATAGTGGGAAGAGAGAAACTGATTAAAATGGCCACCAAATAGAGCTTTGTTAAATATAATTCAAACTTTTGTCCATAGAATGAGTCAAGGAGTTTAGTAGGTTGGGATTTATATTCTCCCAGATCATTTTTAATCTTACGACATACAGACATCAGGAACACATCTAGTCAG
This sequence comes from Marmota monax, assembly GCF_021218885.2. Classification (NCBI taxonomy): domain Eukaryota; kingdom Metazoa; phylum Chordata; class Mammalia; order Rodentia; family Sciuridae; genus Marmota; species Marmota monax. Next base: position 12,912,164 of record NW_026694895.1, on the reverse strand, counting down.
TTTTGTGGAACAGAGCTTAATTTTGGTTTCTTTTTTCTTTTCAACAGGACCTTTCATTTCTGACATCTATCCTAACTTACAAAAGAAGTGGCTTGTGCCCATATTGTCTTGGGACCATCCAGTCTTCTTTATTTTGAAAACTTTATATTAGGAATTATCAAATATTTTTTCTATTCTAGAATGTATGTTAGGATAATTCTGTGAGTATACCTCAATTATGATGCCATAGGTATTCCATTTCTATTGAGACTGTTTTATTTCCCAGGTTTTGAACTTGTGGTCAAGTGATCCTCTTGTCTCAGCCTATGAAGTAGGTGGTACAGGTATAGGCCACCACTCCTCCCTTTTTAATAAATTCTCCTGGGATTCCAGGATGTCCTTTTGGGAAGGCATACTTATTTACCTTGTTAAGGTTCTCCACCTTTACATCAACCACCATATAAAAGATGTTGCCTTAAACAATACCCTAATCATCTGGGGTTTAAAAAATATCTTTTTCTCATCTATGTTCTTTGCCCTTTCTCTATTAAGACTTACTCTATAAGTTTGTATATATGTGTAAATATATGTATTTTTAAAATAAGAAATAAATTAACCAATCCTGTATGTTTTACAATAGGTTTGAGTTAATGTTAATGGTTAAATAACTTAATCCCTTAAAATTTCTCCATGTATTGCATGATTTTAACCCTTTTTTTCCTATTTGATATGAAAACTATATGTATTCTTATTTTGACTGCTCTTTTTGTTTTTGGTATCATTTTTTATTTTGAGACAGGGTCTTGCTAAGTTGCTGAGGCTGGAACTTGTCTTCCTCCTGCCCAGGCCTTCTGAGTTGCTGAATTACAGGCATGCACCACTGTGCCTGGCTCCTAGTCTAATTGGTGTGTGTGTGTGTGTGTGTGTGTGTGTTTCGAAATATCAAAAATTATGGGTTAAAGTAAACTCCCGTATAATTCTACCATCTACAATTAAATATTGACCCTTTGGGTTGTGTTTCTTTTTAATTTCTTGGCTCATTGTTTTAAGTGTTGAGAATGCATGTGTCACTTCATAATTTTCAAATTGTTTTTCACTTTCCTATTCAGAGTCTCAACTCTTAAAGTTCTCTCTATTTCTTTTATGTTGATGGGTCCCAAGTGGGATCAATATAATACTTTAGTATTTAAAGCCAGATCTGGCTTGTATTCTGGAAACGTTAGCTCACAGCCTCTACATACTATATTTTGATCTTCTTAATATGCATTTTCCTGCTCTGAATCAGTGATCTATTTTTTTGATCTTTGCTAATACTTCTTTTCAAGCTTGAAACAAAAGAAATTATCTAAAAATAGTCAAAGACTATTATCCACGACTTTAAAGTAGCATGAGCCAATAGGTTGACACCTTTGATCCTTAGGTAAAAAGTTATAGTTCTTTTGTTGGCTTTCTGCAAAAGGAGGAAGTTAGGGCAAACTCCACAGTTGATGCTATTTTATGCATGAAGGAACCTACTTTTGACAGCTAGTAAACAAGTTTCAACATTTTTTTAGGTAAAGCAGCTCATTATTTTATACTTATGTGGCAGGCACTGTTGTAGGCAGGAGGATTCCTTAGTAAAGATAACAGATCAAAATCACCATTGTGATAACTTACTAATTAAAAGTAAAGTAGTTGAACTTTTAAACTCCCTATCTAAAATTTCACTTAACAAACTAATTGCACTTTATTTTCTCAATTTGGAGTCATTTTTGAAGTAGGTAGGGGAAAGGTCCTCTTATTGTAATATTATTATAATATTAAACAGCATCTTTCCTTTCAGAAACCACTCTTACTTGCTATTCTCCCAAGTTCCAATTTCCAGTTGGCAAAAAGCCAAACAAATGTGGTGGCCAAGACCCCTCTCAATAAATTAAAAATAAATGACCTCAATTTTAATATATGCTATTTTTGTGAGAAGGGGGATAAAATTAGGCAAGAGGGGAGGATATATCATTTCTTTCAGATTAAGGATGCTTCAGCTAAACAGTTTTGACTTGCTATGATTATAAAGCAGATCTGTTCTTACCACCTTGTTGAGGTGCAAACGCTGGATGCAGAAGTAGGAGAGAGGTCTTTCACTGTTACAGAACAGTCTTTGATCTGAGGTTATGGGGTTTGCCACTTAGCTAATTTGATTAGTAATGGGGAAATAAGTTTTAGTACCTAAGCAGAGAAATAAAGAGAGAATGAAAAAGCCAAAGGGCTAAAATGTATTTAATTCAAATGACAATTCACGGAGGGTCTACTAGATGTCAGGGCACTGAAGGTATAAGAAAGTATGTGGGAATTAAGAAACAGAGCGCAGCTTGGTTATCTTGATGGTTTGTTTTATCACCCATTTCTTTCAGATTGAGTGTGCTGCACTTAGTTTGACAATCAGACACCAAGAGAGATGAATTTTACAGGTAAAATTGGACATTATTTTTAAAATCAGAATTCAGGAAATGCATAGACAGTTAGATTTTGGCAGAGGCATGTTGGGAGTGCAAATGGATGCTCTTGAGAATTACCCTGGATTCTTAAGTTGGTAAGAATGGAGTGTTTGTTACTTTTTAAATTAGTTGATGAAAAAAGTATGTGTTATAAAGAAGATTGTGTATTGGAGACAAGAACTTGTGCAGTTAAATAACTCAATATGTGGGATAGAATATAGCTGCTGAGTAGTGCTTGAAGATGCATCTGTCAGCTAGGAGAGTGGACCAAATTATTTACAAATGCTGGAAAACCCAGGAGAAGAAATGAAGGTAGAAAAGGCAGAAAGGGAGAGGAAGAGGAAGAGGGAGAGGGAGGGGGAGGGGGAGGGGGAGGGGGAGGGGGAGGGGGAGGGAGAGGGAGAGAGAGACCAAGTCAATGAAGGAGAGCTACAGTGAACAGTGTTAAGGCATAATTGCTCTGAAGTTTTGATGCCAGCTTATGACTAGCAAAAAAACAAAAACAAACAAAAACCCCCCCTGATATTCTTTATGCATAATTTGTGTCTATAATTATTTGAGTATGGATGACCTAGGAGCAAAGAATATAGTAAAACTATGTTTAATAAGAATGATAGGAAATCCTTCTCAGTTTAAGTGATTATTTGTGAAGAAAAATGTAGAGTCTTGGAGTTTATCTGTTTCTTTTTTTTTTTTTTTTGGTGTTGCTGGGGGTTGAACCCTGGACCTCACACATACATGCTAAGCATGTACTGAACCCCAAATTTATCTTTTGATCTAGTTCAGTGCATTGCAATTAATTTCTAAAAAACGTAGGCTACAACCACTCTTGATTCAGTTTCAAATTCATACTTTTTCCCTTTATTTCTTCCCTAAACTCTGTACTTATTGTATCTCAAAGTCAGTCAAGATCTACCTGCTCATTGAAGGTTTCCTTTCTTACATGACTTACAATACTATTCATAACCTGAAGAGACATGTGTGTTTTCTATTATTTACTGGGGTCACAAACACTGTTCTTTTTGACATGTAAGAAAGCAGAGATAGTGCTTTAACGGACATGTACAAAATACACTGCATAGTGTGCTGTTTCCATGCTTTGTCCAATAACTATTAATTGATGTTGATGAGAGAACACATGTCACTAACAAGAACCTCCTGCCTCATTCTGTGTCTGCAGAGGCTTGAAGATCCTTGTGAGCTGGAATGATGCCCTATGTGGTAATTCCTTATGTTTAGGGTAAATGAAGAAATGGTAGTTCTTTTCAAAAGCAGCATCACTTGTAAATTTAGCAGGATGTATGCATTGCTTAAATTAATTGTTCAATACTTTCTTGATTCAGAAAATAAAAATATATATTACATATATAATATATACATTTATATACATATGTGTGTGTGTGTATATATATATATATATATATATATGAAAAAGAACATTATGTCTATCTTTAGGAGATTCAATCTATTTGGGAAAAAGTCTTTAGAATTTTTATTCATCAATAAATATTCATAAAATATCGACCAAATGTAAAGATGAAGTCTCCATTATATTCTTAGAGAACTATTATTTTTATTTTATTTTATTTATTTATTTTTCATTACTGGGAATTGAATGCAGGGTGATTCACTGAATCATATCCTAGCTTTATTTATTTATTTATTTAATTTCAAGAAGTTATTGCTTAGTTGTTAAGATTGGCCTCAACTTTGCAATCCTCCTGTCTCAGCCTTCTGAGTTTTTGGATGATAGGTGTGCTCCATCATGCCTGGCTTATCTAATTTTTTTTTTAAATAAGGAAAATAACACATGAAATTTATTATATGCCCAAAGCATGGGAGTATTAGACTCCCCTCAAAGAGCTTTTAATTTAATGTGTTAAAAATTACCATGATAGAAAGAAGATTGTCATTTTCACAAGAAAGTCAAGGAATGCTGAAATGAAAATGATAAAAATATGTAACCTTGAGGATTCCTTATTATGTGCCAGGCACTGTATAGTTGAGCAGTCTCACTGTCTCACTTAATCCTCATGGCAATTTTCTAAGGCAGATACTTCCTCCCCACCTTCCAGATCATGCAGCAGAGAACCATTCACTATGTTGAGGTACCCTGGTGGGTTCACAGCTAGGACAGGGCAGTCGGAGCCCAGGACTGGAGATGCTAAACATAAATCTCATTGCCTCCCTGGGGTTGGAGATGGAGAAATCACATTTGATTGGGAGGCACCAAAAGTGGTTTCACTTGGCAAGGGAACACTTGACCTTATTCTTAAAGGACGGTTAGGATTGTGGCAGGGAGAGCTACAGGCAAGTGATTGCATAGGAGGTAGAGCTCTACTTGGGCAGCACAGAATGCAGTGGTGCATCAGGAATATTCAAGGGATGCAGTGGGGAGTTGGGACATTGGGGACTGAAAAAGGTCTAGGAATGGGGTACACAATAGAAGAAAGGATTTGTAACAAAAATCAAAGGAGGGATATTAAGTAAGGATAATCATCATGAAGAGCCAATAGACACTGGCTTCCTAGATGAATGGAATTTTCAGCTAGGGACTGAAGTTTATGGGAATGAGTTGAGCTACCCAGAACACAGTGATTTCAATAGGAGACAAGAACACAAGGGAAAAAGAGGAGGCATGAAAAAAATTACTTTTTATGAGTTCAAGGACTGCAGAGGGATAAGATTGAACCAGTGAATTTCTCTTCCTGAGTACTTGTCTTTCCCCCAGTTGTCTTCATTTCAGTTAATGGCCCACTGTCCTCTCAGATGTTCAAGTTAAAAAAAAAAAAGACAATTATTCTTAAGTCCCCTTTCTCCTCTCATTCTAAAATATATCCTGACTCTGTCCTGCTGCCATTCTTCATTACATTTCCCCAAAAGCTGACACATTGCTATCACATGGATTCTCCTCCTTATTAGATACCCTCTAAAGGCCAACCATTGCATTTAGAATAAATCTCAACTCCACGTCCCCCACATTTCCAGCCTTACCTTACTTGACTTTTTCATTCTGCTTCAACTTTCCTGCATTTTCTCTGTTCTAAGGCTTACCTCAGGGCATCTTTACTAATTTTTTCTGAATGACCCTATCTTTTAGCAGGAAACAAAACAAAACAACAACAACAAAAAAAAACCAGTTGAAACACCCCAGCTTTAGGCAGCTCTTTCCTGCACAACTGATGACCTGGAATTTGTTAGGAAGCAGGTATTCCTATTTAGAAAAAAAAAATGAAATCAGTCTTTTTCAATCCACTCAACTGTATTTTCTTTATAATGCTTATAATTTTCTAAAATTATTTGAAACAACAACTGTTTGTTTTCTTTCTTTCTCTCTCCAGGATAATTTAGGCTGGAGGACGAGATTTACTTTCTTACCCAATTCTGCAAACTCCATGCCCAGCAATGTGCTTTAAACATACTAAGTCTCAATAAATATTTGTTAAATGAAAAGAATGAGGGTGAGAGTTGAGGAATGGGAAGAAGGTCACATTTTATCTGACAAGTGATATAGAGTGTGGAATAAATTGTGCGAATATTTTTTCTGACTATTTTCGACAGTTAACTAAGTTGCTGTCTTCTTGCATACCAGTTTATTGATGATGGGTATGTGGACTAAGAGCCTTTTGTGTTTCAGGAAAAAGACAAGCCTGAGATTTAAAGGGGGAGGGGGGGAGGGAAAGGTCTCAGTTAATCCACTGGGTGGGTGAGAGCTCAGTCAGCATGCTCTCTGGAATCCAGACAATTCCGTGACAGCAACACTAGGGTACAAGTGTTAGGGAGGTCAGATGAGTTGAGTTTGTGACATGTGCAATCACTCTAGATGAGTTTGATTTTTCTGTAGTATTTTAGGGTGACATTTAATTTGAATGGGAAATGACCTCCTTGTTCCCATTCCTTTCCTAGCCTGTGTAGGACTCTTCCTTCCACAAATATTGCTATGTTTTGTTGATTATAATTCTCAAGTATCTTAACATATAGAATTTACACATATGTATTTTCTAGTAGAAATAGTGACTTCAAGACAAGGAAAAGATTGTAGAAGCTATTTATTTTCACTTTTTAAAAATAATACCTTCCTGGAAAATAAACAAGTAAATAAGTAGGCAGTTTCCAGAGCTTTCTTGGAAGAAGGCCGCCACCTTAAGTATGGGAGAATTCCTTTGGCCAGCCTCAGCGGCTTTCCTCATCTCTTCTTGCACTTGTGTTGGCATGGTTGGTGGATTTTATTAGTGGTGTGTCCTACAAGCCATTCATTCATGGAATATGGCCCCGGGAGAAGAATCTTAATATGAAAATAAGATTGTCATTGTTTTTCATTGGCTTAGGGGACATCTCACATAACGGAACAGCATCTCTAAATAGGAAAACCTCAATTCAGAGGAGGAAAAAGAAAAAAACAAAGGTGGAGAGAGAAAGAGAGAGAGAGAGAGAGAGAGAGAGAGAGAGAGAGAGAGAGAGAGAGAGAGGTTCTTAGTGGAGTTAGTCGAATTGAAAAATTAAGATTTCATTTTGTGCAATGCTAGTTGCTTTGCCAGTCTCAAGCTGGCACTGTGGGCTTGCTGTAGCTGCTGAGCCTGAGCCGAGGAAAGCAGACAGTTTGCTTCGGTTTTATTGCCCAGCCTCACCATGCGTCTCAATATGTTTTTGATTTTGTATTTTAAAAATAAGGTGAATGATCTCAAAAGGAAATCATTGCAGGCAATTTTATTTTTTGCTTTTTTCTAATGGACAATTAAAAAGCAATCCTGGTCCCATTCCAGAGATTTTCTCATTTCTTAGTACAACTGTAATTTAGGCACATTGAATAGTGTAATGTTGTTATTAGATATTATCGTGTTTATTTTATTCATGAAAATGTGTGACACACCTTATTTGTATTCTTCTTGAGGAAATGTCCTGGAATGGGTTTTTTCCTAGTTCCTTTTTGTGTATGTCATAAGGTATGTATTAGAATTTAAGTTCCTAGGAATTAGAATAGCTTTTCTCTCTTTCTCTCTTTTATTTTATTATTTTTTTTAGTGTATAATGATCTTGAGCTTTGAGGACTTTCAATAGACTATTGTTGCTTGCTTTTTCACAATGCTCCAGCCCACCAAGTCCCACTGTGACACACTTCCTATCTCCAGCGGCAGATATTTATATTTCACATTAGAATAAACTATAATTAATTTTCTTTTGAAAAATTTTTGGAATTTTGTTTTTCATGATCTATAAGGTAATTGGAGATACCCCAGGCTATCACAAAACCAGGGCTGGGAATCACTGGTTTAGTGATTAGCACTTTGCAAGCCTTCAAAAAAATATTAAAACCAGGATAGATTGTCTAATTTCTGGTGGGTGGATTCATTTTGGTATAATGTAATGTGTTAACAAATGCTCAGAGAGGAGGTTGTGGATCCAGAAAGATGGCTTTTGCAAAAGGCTTTTATCCAAATTAATTCAAAGAATAACAGGAACATTTGTGTATTGGGGCAGAAGGAATAAGGTGACTCAATTAAATGACAGAGAAATCTCCAGGAAAAAGAAATTGTCTCAAGTCAACACAGTTCTAACAACAACATTTTCATCACTGGAATTGAGAATTCTATAATAAACACATAACATTAAAAAGGATTCTCTTATTAAATATTTTGGTGTGATTTGGCAATGAATCAAATATTGAAACCAAATATTGTTTTCTTTAATAAGTGATGAAGTTCTCTTCTAGGTGTCTAAAGAAAATCTTAACATGAGAAGTATAAAAAGAGTAATTTGCAAATTAATTTACCTGGTGAATTTGGACCTAAGCTTTTTATATTTACCTAATTCATTTTTGGCTCTTAGCTTAGCTCTAGCTATGGTGACAAGCTAAAGAAATTCATGCCAAGTTCTCCCTGGCTGCTGGAACATTTGTGCAAGGTTGTGGTGAACTAGTAAGGGGAGAGTGAGCCTCAGGATTTGAATCCCACTCAGTGCGGGATCCTCGAAATGCCTGAAGAACCATTGTGTAGCTGGCTAATTGGTACTGTTAGCCTGTTGTACTTGCAGGCATCCAGGAAGGCCATTTGGTTGCTGCCCACATTCAGAGTTGGGCTCAACACACTAGTAGTCCTGGTTTGAGAGACAGGGTCCATCAGTCTGATACAAAAACCTAGATCTGCTTTGTGGCTTTCTGAGATAGATTTAGGAAACTTTTGTAATATTCACAGATATGAAATTCAAGATCTACAACTGTATATACAGTGTGAAAACAGATTGGAGTAAGTAAACAGGTAGACTGAGAGAAGTTATACAACTCTGAAAACATTTCTGTTTTCTAGTATGAGTGTCTTTTGGCAGGGATATCTGGTTTCGGGTTTTAGGAGTATGTTTGGCCTGGTGGTCTGCAGGGTAATAGCATTCCAAAAGATAGGAGAGGCTGCCTTCCTGCTTCTGAGACTTCTGGAAGGTAGGCTGTCATGTAAGAGATGTTTCTCCAGTCTGTTTAGGGTGGATAATAGCACGATGCCTGTTTTATACAGGTAGCATCTGATGAATGCACCAGGAGCCTTGTATATATTTTTACTATAACCTTTTCTGCAGAATAAGTTTCCTTGCTTCTTTATTAAGAAGAAGATATCTAATATTGTTGGGAAGGAATTCCTTTCATTGTTAACCTTTCCTCATCTTTGCTGTCCAGTTGTGCAGTAACAAACTCAAGTGAAGAACCATCTCACACCAGGAATGATGCTGTGGTCCTGAAGGTCTCAGCTTCTGTATAATTTCCCCTCATTCATTTTTTTCCTCTTAAAATTAAATGCTCATTTATATAGTTTACCTCTTAGGTCTGTCATTCTCTCATACTTTTGTATTATTTTTGCTTGGAGAGCAAAATAAATTTCAAACTTGAGAGGAAAAAAAAAGCTATATAAATTCATGAAAAATCACCCTTTCTTTCCTGTTCTGGAATGACTTAGAAGGAAGCAATGCAACTTTTTTGACCGGTCCTGTTCTGTTTTGGGCCACTTAGCCTTTCTGAGTTCATTTGCACACCATACTGGTGGTACCAAGGTCAAGGGTTGGGTCTTCAAGTGGGTCAGTTTGCTGCATATTTTCCCAAGAGTACGTGCAGAGACAGTGTGGTCACTAAGAAATACTGCTTATGAAGGGGCCTGGAGTACATATATGGGTAGTAGGCAAAAAATCCAGCCACACTCCTGGGAAAATAAAGCCTGTGCCCTACCGTCATTTTTACATCTGGACAGAATGTGCCACTTAAAATGTGAGCTTGTTACTCAACCTCCCTGTGTCTCTGTCTCCTCATCTGTCGAGTGGAGATAAGATTTACTCCCTTTCTACTTCACCAGGATCTGTGAAGATTAGATAATGGCTGTAAAGTCCTTATACAAAGGTACATGCATTATCATAAACAAGGAGATTAGGCAACAGATAAAAAGAAAAATATTTAAAGGACCTCCCAAAGTGTATTGCCTAATAATTTTGAATTAATATCAGCCGTTTGCAGTCCAATCCATTCTGAGTTTGGTTTGGCTGCAAAAAAGTTAGGTGTGAATGTCTGACCTTTCTATTTATTTATGAGGTTAAAAAAATTGTTTGATAGTGAACATTTGTATTAATAAAAACAAAGTGGGGCTTTGAATCTGAAACAGGTTTTATTTGAAAAGAAGGCGAAGGGGAAGGTCTCAAGGAACATATGTGCCACTGAGGAATATTTGCATATATTTGATCTGCAAGCATGCTTCACTGATTCTCACAGTATACCTTGGAGTTTAAGTCCTAGCAAAGAGCTGCTGCCATCACACGGCAATGTGCTATGCTCTCTCCAGCTTTATTATGGCATACAGCAACAACTTCATTTTTAGCGTTAAGAAAAAAAATCCTCTTCACTTAATTCAGACAGTGACCTGCAGGCCTCATTCTGACTGAAGGAGCCATTCAGAATACTTCCAGACAAAAGCAGGGCTTTTTCCTAGCAACCAGATCAAAGCCAAATCTCCCAGAATAGCTCCCTCCCAGGTTTCCTTTGGCTCATAGGTTCACAAGGATTCTGAGGCTCCTGGTATCCAGTTCAAACTACTCTTTCAAACTGAAATGGAAAGGAAAACTCCTGAGGAATTTTCGCAGACTCTGAATGCTGGCGAGCATTGCAAAGGCACTTAATCTTGGGAGAACATGGTGGTCATTTGGAGCATCCCTAACTTTGTTATCGCCTGCATCTGCGTGTACATTCTGTTGGACTCCTAGAGAATGAGGTCTCTGTTTCCTCTCTGCCAGTACCTAATATCAGCTATGCCCAGGAGCCGGCTGATGAAGACTTCCTGTTTGTTTTGAGTCACTGTTAGAGTGATAAATATACTTTAGCTTTCTGCTTAGAGAGGAAAGAAACCAGCTGCCCTGAACTAAAGAGAAAAATGCAGAAATTTCACTGAATGGCCCTGTTATCACAGAGTTTCAAGGACAGAAGAAAAATGAAAACTATAAGCCTGGGCAGAGTAAATAATTTCCATATTAAAGCATCTTACTGCATGCATAGACCTAAGTTGTTTGTCTTTAATCATTTAGGCGAGCCATGCATCTTTCACTCTTCTAAGACTAACTCAACATTGTTTAGAAATTTTTGAAAATGTAAACTTACACTACGGAGTAATGGTGAGCTATATAAATAAACAATTACAGTCGTGTTTTTTTGATCTGACCACAAGCTTTTAATGCCATTTTTGCATGAACATATAATGCTTCTGGATAAACAATAATGTTTACATTGTCAGGGGCATCCACTGTTATACCGAGTCATTTACATACATGATTATTTGGATATAGAGTAATCCAAGAACAAAAGAATATTATAAAACTATTAAAGCAGAACAATAGGAAATTCTTTATAACTCAAATAGCATTTCTAAAATCAAGGTGTGGAATTTTAAAGTTGTGTTTTAATCTCATTTTTGTTCTTTTGTTTTGAGTACATTTGGATTTGATGACCAGAATGACCTTTGAGTGGAATTACAACTTTAATTCCCATTTGAAAGACAGTGAATTTGGGAAGCCTTGTTGAAAGTCTTGACCATGACATTTTGTCATTTGTCTTTTTATTTTTTTTTAACCTTAGTATAGACTTGACTTTTAGAAGCTGTGAGTTGAAGTCGATGACAATGATTTGCATGCCATTGGAGTGGATATGGGTTGCTTATTTCCTCCCAGTAGGCACAATCTCTTAAAATTATTTCTAGTAATATAAGAACAAAAATTTATTAATAATCTATCTTCTTGCTCAAAATAAAGGAAATGTTTGATCAACAAATCCAAAATAAAATTATCATGAATGTTTATATACTGTCAAATTAGTGATGCAGATATGGAGGCAGGAAGGTGTGCGTTGGCCTTAAGAAAATGTTTCTGGTTGTATTTGTAAATTAAGACTTGAAATTGCATAGGAATAGTTGTATGAGTGGAAGTTTCCCCAACACTTTAGGGTCAATGATTGAGACCTCAACACAGTGCTTCCTGGATGAGAGAACTACAGACTGGAGATTTAATGAATTCAAAGCTCACAATTTAAAAAATACAATGTGATATGAGTTATTTGTCAAGGAGAACATACATTTAGAAATAATCAGCACATCAGTTAAGACAAAGTCAATGATTCAAAATATCGTTTTCCCTTTTTAAACATGTTGTGATGTATGTTTAAAAAATTCTTACTGATGTAAGGAAGAGGAGATTAAAGCATTTTAAAAACATGACTAAAGATAGGAAGAATAAAGGACTCTTACCCCATCTCATAATGGAACCCGTGAATATATGAACATAGAGAGCCACTGGAGAGTCGCTGGTATTAGGAGGAGAGGGAGGAAATATTGAAGCTAGCATTTTCTGTCTGTAGATCCAAAGAGAGGTTTACTTGCAAAGATAGATTTACTTGCAAAGCTAAATATGCTGGGATACAATTTTAGTGACTATATCTGCTTCTATACTTTTAAGGAGAGGTGAGAATTTTATAGGAATACATAGGGTAGGGGTTTAGAAGAACCTTTTGGTTTTTGTAAAATCTGTCATTGAAAATAAACTGAAACTCTAATTGGGTGGGACCTATCACTTACCAAATATAAAAAAGTGTGAGAAAACCACCCTTTACCTTTTTTCAGTATTATCAAATGTCACATATCTAGTGAAGTGAAACTATTACAGTCCAGTTGATGATGCTGCTCATGTCAAATCACCATTCTTCTCTGCAGCCGTCCTTGCTTAAATTATTCAAACCTGCTTGAGTTGTTACAGCACATTTGTAACACAGCCTTAAGGAATGAAAATTCGGAGGACTCCCACCCACTTAGAACCAACTCCCATCTCTTGGTGACTGAAAAAGAGCACAATAATCACGTATCAGCATTTTATATCACCATTTACAAAATGCTTTTTCTTGCGATACCTCTCATGACCCTTGGCTGCATCTTGTTATGGATGTAAATGAAAACAGTTCAGGTGGTCGTCTTTCCTGGGCAGGTGGCCATGAGTCCGGCAATGGGGTTCCTTTTTGGGAATCAGAGATGATCCCCATGCTGCTTAACAACGTTTCAGGAGCATCTTCCTATGAAGGCCAGGTTGGCAAACCAAGGTTTTCAAGTGTAGTAACTTGTAGCAAAGGGCCAAGGAGCTCCATAGAAGTTAACCCTCTGTCTCCCTGAATTTATTATGACCCCTCAGACCTTATCCCAAGAGTTTCTGACAGTTCTGTTGAAGAAGGTGAGAATAGGCATGGGGAATAGAGATTATGTGATATTTAGGATATTAATTGTCTGAGTCAAGGGTTTGAAAAAGAATTCATCTATTAGAAGAAATGGGGGGACGTAAGGGGGGTGTTTTTCACACCCGTTTTCACACTTCTGAGGTGATAAGTCCAGCCCTCACAAAATAAAATGGCAGGTTTCACACTAAACCCACCCAGACGTATTCTTGTAGCCTCTTACCCTGCTTATTTTCTTTGAGAAAATAGGGGAAGCAAGATTTTTTGCTCAAACAACCTGAAGAGAGAGGTCTCCATCATCTTGGCTCTGCCTTGCTGTCATGCTGAAGCATGTGCTGTCTTCCACGTTGTTTGAGGATCTATGAGGAACCATTGCACTGTCTTCAATGACTTTGACTCCAGATCGATATGTTCTTCTTTGTCTAATCTTGATCTTAATATTTAGTAAATTAGATGACTGAGCTCATGGATTTGACCAACTCTGCTCATAGTTTCCACATGTCTTAAATTCTGTTGACCACCATTTTTATCCTACCTGGGCCCACTCACTGACATGGATAGAACTCATTTCTCACCATCTTTGACATGTCAACGTGGCCTGATCAATCATAATCTAGAGTTACAGAATGCTATAATTGGAATCAACCTCAGAGATTATGCAGGTTAGAATCTAAAAACCAACCAACATAACTCTTAATTTACCAACTTTCAAATCCTGTCATCACTATTTTTATCCTGGTCAGGAAATGCCATGGTCATCTCAGTAGATTTGAAAGGAAAAACTCCTAGGACTTATCCTTGATCCTTTATTGTCTTCACCACCTTCTATCTATCCATTTGCAAATCTTATCTTCTTGTTCTCTTGAACCTATCTAGTTCATTTTCAGGAGACCACCATCATCTCTTGCCTTGATATGCTAAGAGCCAGAAACAACTCTTTGCTGCCTAATCTTCACATTTCCTTGTGTGATTTTCTATATATATCAGTTTCTAAAACTTTGCTTATAAATTTATTTCCTTTGTGATTTTTCTGATTCTGTGACCTCACTAGACTTTCAACTCCAGGAGAGTGGAGGCCTTGGGATTAGAGAACAACACAGCAGGCTCAATGAATACTTGTGTAAATGAATCCTCTCCTCTAGTCTAGAAAGTTATAGAGAAGTTAAGGGAATTTCTTAGGCCTACAAGACTAGTTAGTAAATCCACAACTAGAATTTTAGTCTTTTGACTCCCTGTCCAAAACTCTTGTCTTCGTATCATATTGTGACTACTGTTGTTATTACTGTGCAAGACTGCATCATAGAGACTTGAGAAACGCAGCCCTCCTAGCTCCCGGCTTGCACTGTGGGCTGTCTAGGAAGTGAGTGAAACTAATTATTAGATCAGTGATCAAGTGTCTGGCTGAAGTCCAAGCAGATCTGGGAGGCTGAAACAGGTGGATCGCAAGTTCGAAGCCAGCCTCAGAAACTTAGCAAGACCCTGTCTCAAAACTAAAAATAAAAAGAACTGGGAGTATAGTTTGGTGGTAGAGCATCCAGGTTTAATTCTTAGTGCTGGAATAAAAGAAAAAAGAAAGTAAAGGAAAGAAGAGAAAGAAAGAAAAAACAAGAAAAAGAAAAAGGAAAAAAAAAACACTACTCTAGCAGATTGGACATACCATCCAATGCAAATAAGTAGCTTTGAAGTCCTCTATGAACTTTAATCTTCTAGATGATCACCTCAAGGTCATTGTGGTTGTAATGCTATTTTCTAATATAAAATGGTTTGATTTTTAAGGTACTTCCTTCTGTCTGTGTGCAGTTGGAAGGTTCTTCCTGTACTTGAAGTTTGAATATAATTTCCCAGCCTCTCCTGAGAACTTGTTTGCTCACAGGGTCACAGTCCCTTTCCTGCACCCTTTGCTGATCCTTCTGCTCTGCTTTATTTGCATAGTGCAGGGCTGAGGTTCTAGAATCCGTAGACCTCAGCTGAACCTAGGCTCTCTCACTTACGAGATTTTTGACAGTGGACAAATTACTTAACTTCTCTTAACCTTGATTTCTTTGCACATGAAATGGGGATGAGGAAGGGCAACTGTGTAGATTAAATAAGAAAACCTATGTAAAGAACTTCCTGATGCTAAGTATGCACTAATGGTAGCTATAAATATTATTATAAAAATAATCAGATTTTCCTTATCTGAAAAAAGCTTTAGCAGAAATGAAAACACCTCCAAAAATGTTCTCAGCTCTCCTGTCCCTAAATAACCTTTCTTTGCCCATCATTTATCTTCATGAGCAAAATTCTTAAAAAGATATGATCTGTATTTAGTCTCTTTTTTTTTCTCCCAATACTGTCATATATGTATGGATTGGAATATGTGTGCTGTCCAGTGTCACAGGTTACACTCTTGATTTTTTCTATGCAAACCATGGTTATTATTGGACATTATCTGTTTCTCATGTGCCTGTGTTCTTATATTTTATGATGGATTCCATTCCCATGGGAGAAAGAGATAAAGGGCACTAAGGTAACCTGGTGGTTTGTGAGACCTGAGATTTTCTTCATCCCACAGCCTTCCAAATACAGTGGGAAGAACCACATGAGACATTGAGTACTCTAATTAAATGGTAAATTAGTGGGCATCATTCTAGTTAGGATCAATACAGTTAGGAATAAAGACAGGTGTGTCATTATTTGGGGGAGACGCAACCAGAAATTTAGAGAGAACTATATTGCCAATATAAAAAATATGTCTCATGAGGAAATACTCCTTAGGGCAATGTTATGATTTTGAGAGCTAAGGATACTGATTGAAGGTGACTCTTAAAGATGAAATTCATAGGAATTTTGTGGACAATAGGAAGCAAGCCACAAGAGCAAAGCTACTATTAGGAAAAGTTACAAGAGGGTAGATATCTCAGAATCACCAAAAACCTTGCCATAGATTGTGTAGATCTGTCTGTGGAGAAACCTTACCTGAAGACCACTAGGAATACTGGGTAGCCAACCCAACTGGGTTGTAAATAGCAATGATTTATTAGATTTGTTGACATTCTTTCCTTAATTAAACAGCCTTCTGCTACAAAGTAGACAAAATTTGTAAAAACATAGTTTCCAACTATTTGCGGTGGGCTCCAAATCAAAGGCACAGAAAACTTCTAGAAATTTTTGTTTTAGTGGCTCAAAACCTCTCTCAATAAAAGGAGGCTTCTCAAAACAAAACAAAACAACAACAACAACAAAAAAAAAAAAACAGAATTCAAGCTAGGTGGGGGTGCAGGCCTGTAATCCCAGCTACTCAGGAAGCTAAGGCAGGAGGATGGTGAGTTCTAGGCTAGCCTGGGCAATTTCATGAGATCCTGTCTCAAAAAAAAAAAAAAAAAAAAAAAAAAATCATCTGGGCTGGAGATGTAGCTCAGTGCTCAGTGGTAGAACATTATGCAGAAAGACCCAGGTTTGATAGCTAGCACCACAAAAATTAAATAAAATAAAAAATAGAAATCATGCAGCAGCCACCCAGATTATACTCTATCTTGCTATCCTATGCCCAAATACTGATTACTCTACTTGGTGAAGTACAGTTGGCCAATTCTATGTTTATATAACCCAAAACTTAGTGATTAAAATGCCTATCATGTATTTTCTCCTAACAACTGAAGTTCTTTCTGAGAATAGCATTTCAAATGTTTTGTTTTAGCTGTAATGTTACAAAATACCAGTTACTAAAAGCTTAGTTGACGTGGTTACATCTAGGTCCTATATGAAGTACCATAGATATTTTGAGGCTTCTGGGATGCCTCTTGGTAAATGGTCCCAAGGTTTCCTCTTGTAAGTAGGATAAGTTTGCTTTAAAAATGAATTTATCTTCTTTTATTGTTTTGTATTGTATTTATCATCACCTTATCATCACTGTGTGCCAAACAGTTTTCCATGGCATGATTTATTCTAATAATTAAAAGAAGGCAATATTCTTTTGATAGATGACTGTTTTGTCTAAGTTATAAAATATAATTTGCTTTTTTCTTTGTACCATTGTTCCAGAAAAGATTCATCTGTAATTAGTTTGAGGTGTACAGTGGCTTACCTTTGTCTCCAAGTGAAAAACCTTCTTTTTTCAAAACAGATGAATTCTGAGCTGACAAGGTAAAAAGTCTGCAGTAATATTAAAAATGCTAAGATTTTCCAGTAAGAACTTGCTTCTAAGTTGCTATAATTGAGCTTTTTAGGTATCGAACACCTATTAAAGAAATACTCATTTTCATTATGTTAGATGTAAATTAGATGACTCACTTTCTCCATTTCTTTTTCTGTATTTTTAATTTGGTTCTAAAGCAGGAACTAGGACCAAGTGAAATTAAAGCATTGTTTTGGTTTGATTGGTCTAATATTCTTCAAAGAGCTGAGGATGACTCACAGACTGTCCCCATTTTATTAGTAATTAAACTGCGTCACTGAAAGATCATATAAACTAATAATAGCTGATTAAATACCAAGGCTATACTTCACTGAACAACACTCCTAAGTTTAAACTGATATTATTTAATATTGCTCTCAGATAATTTTAATATTTGATGTTGCAGGGTAGCTATAGCAAAGTAGTCATTAAGAACAGCTATTTTATTTTTGTTGGAGAGGGGTTTTCACTTTGAGTAGAAGAAAAGACAAGATAAATAAGGTGCTTGTGATATCTATGGTTTTTATTGCATTGATTAATGCTTTTGTAACTGTCATGTTTCATTTTGGTTTATTAAAAATTATTTGTTTTACTCTTAACCAAGTAATTCATGTATATTCTAGAAAATTTAGGAAGTACAGATAAATAAAATGAAAAAAATTCAGAAACTATGCACAATGCCCCAACTGTAAGTAACTACATTTTAGTGTACATGCTTCCAAATATTTTATCCATGTACATTTATGCATGTACTTAAAAAGAATATAAACCTTTGGATACTTTTAAAAACCTCTTTTCCTCATTTAAGAATATACTTGAATGTATTTCAGTGTTATTAAATATTCTTTCAGAATACTCTTTGCCTTGACTGCACTATTTTTTTTCTTTAAAAAAAAAAAAATCAATCCCCTATTATTGAGCATTAAGGTTGTTTCCAATCTTTTCTGGAATGTAAAAAGGATTGGCATAAATTTGCACATAATCTATTTGCTCTCTTAGAATATATTTCTAGAAAAGGAATTGCTGGCTCAAAATACATATGGATTTCAGACTTTTGTACCTTTTTCTTCATAAAGATTACACTATTTGTGTGCTACTTTGCTTGTTGCTTATTAGTTTAGTCTTTTCAAACCTCATAGCTATTCCTCTTGTGGCATCAAAACATACTGTGTGGTTGGGCTGGGGATGTGGCTCAAGCAGTAGCGCGCTCGCCTGGCATGCGTGTGGCCCGGGTTCTATCCTCAGCACCACATACAAACAAAGATGTTGTGTCCGCCAAGAACTAAAAAATTCTCTCTCTCTCTCTCTCTCTCTCTCAAAACACACACACACACACACACACACAAAATACTGTGTGGTGCTCCAAATTGGTAATCAAAGTGTCAAAAGGAATTAGTTAAATTCTACAATACCCTGATTATTTGTTAAATTAATTTAACATAATTCTTTATGCTAAAGTTGGTAAAGGTAGTTGTTTCTGGATCCATCTCATGTTTTACTATTCTTCTGTAAGAAGTCTCTAAGAAATTGAAAAAGAAAACCTGTCAACTGCAGTCTAATGTAGTATATCAACACTCAATCCAGATTTAGGCAAATGTCATTCATTAATCAGAGGCCAATACAAGAAGCAAGAATTGTGATGATATTAACCAGAGAAATGTTCAAGGATAACTCTAAAGCAGAACAAATAGCCTGTTCACCAAGGAGGCTACCACACAAATTAATGTGCTCACCCTAACAGTGGCAAATCTTCCAAAGCTCACCCAGGTTTGTTGCTCAGATGACATCTGTAGGAAAAAGGCCCAGACATAATTTCAGCCCTTAATCTTTTCATCTCTTTCAAATTGTTTTGTTTTTCTCTGCAAATTTTGCTATGGAGATTATGCATCATTTACATTTTAAAATTCCAAATTGTAAGAAAACAAACAATGATGCATCTTGATATTTTCATTAGTGTCTAGAAACCTCTCTATAAAACATGAAGAGGATTTGTGAGCCATGTACCAGCAGAGAAAACCAATTAAAGTATCAACCTCTCAATCATATCTTCCCCCACTTTTACCGCTAAAAAAGTTTCTAGCCTCAAAAAAGGAACTTAGTTCTCGGCAACTTTAGCATAAAATGCTTCTTCAGCTTTTCTTAGACACTGACCATCTCAAAATGCAAGTGTAGACAAAATTAGCCCATGAGATTAATTTTTGGTGATTGAACTTATATCTTAAAAACTAAGCTTTTTCACTTCCTCATGCAAAACAAATTTCTTGAAGACAAGTTTCCATTTCATGCTTATATCCTTAAAGTGCCTAATCTTTGATAGGCATTTGTGTGGAGTGAATGAAAGTGTCCCTATGCACCCAGAAAAGCAACATAGTGCATAGGACACTTAGACAGAATGCCCAGCTTCTTTCTGCTGTACCAGCTTCCAGCTACTAGGCAAGTTTCTAAATCTCTTTGAACTTTAGTTTTCTTAGTGAGAAAGTAATCATATAATTAAGTTTTCTCCTTAGAAAACAGATTATTTTGAGATTAGGGGAAATTAAATAATAGAATATTGTGTAAGCTTCTCAGTACATTTCAAAAGAAAATTATTATTTTGAAGGCACATGTCACTATTTTCTGTATTGATATTCTTATTTGTCCATATTGGGGTTGGAATGATAACCTAGAATAGCCCCCTTTGTAGGTAATATTTAATTTTTTTCATACATTTCATCTCTAGAGATGTTTTCCTAGAAATGAAAAAACTGCATTTAATTATTTTTCTTTCTTTAATTTGTTCTTTTTATTTAAATTGAAGGATAGCATTCATGCAGAAAAGTGCCCAAAACCATAGATGAAGAAATCCATGTAATTAGCAGTTTGATCAAAGAATCAGTACGACAGAAGGCTCCCTCATGTTCTCTTCACTACCTCTCTCCATCAGCAAGGCAATCTGTATCCTGGCCTCTAATACTATCATTTAGTTTCCCATGACATTAGGTCAAAATGGAGTGAAATCAGGGAATACACAAGGTATGTTATATAGCAAATTGTCTAACATCTCTAGGCTTCTATTCTCTTCTTTAAAATAAAGTTAAACTATCAAGGTTCTTTTCCATGTCAACATTTGATGATTCCTCTAGAGCACACTACATGTCTAGGTTAGAAGTACTACTGTAGAACAGCTTGTGTGGTTTGTAAGCTCAGGTGGTTCTCACAGAGGGTATTTTCCAAATGAGAGGTGGCCAGTCAACTTTATCTCCTGCCATGAGTATAGCCGAACTCATGGGCTCAGGAGGAGTAGGTGAGAAGGAACTGGGGTAATTCCACCTCTCCCACATTGCTGGAAGAACTACCTCAAAGCACCATCCTTGCTTGGTACATTGGGCATGAGCAGAGTAGACGAAGAGCAGGAAATCCTCTCATTTGATTGTTTTAGATCCACCATTTCGTTGTGGGATAATGTGGACTTCTACTATTTAGCAATTAAAATTCTGTTTGGGTATCTATGTAGTGACACATGAGTAATTAAAGTCTCCTTTTTGTCTTAGTGATATAATATCTAGAATTAACCTATCTTAGAATGACTACTGTCTTCAGAAGCTGGGTGAGTTGAGGAAGAACAAGTTAGGCTAGCTTCCCACAAAATTCAAAACAGCAAGCACTGCCATCTTTCTCTAGTTTTGTGACCCATTTCTGCAAAGGGCAGAGTTTTTTTTTTTTTTTTTTCTGTAGTTCTAAGACTTTCTTCATCCTGAGGGATGTACTTACAAGTTTTTATTTTATAATCTTGCCTGAATGATTTATTTCAAAAAGAAGAATTCGTTTTTTAAAAACTGAAGGACAAGAAACTCCTTTTCTCTAGGCTTGGGATTCCAAGACCCAGTGCCCCTGATGGGAAATATGCAGATCTCCAGAATTTGAGGGCCATATATTTACCCCCAGTACTTCCTGCTAGAGCCAGGACACAAGTTTTGATCTATGACCCAAAGTAATCTCTTTCTCAAGATGCTTCTGTGGTGAGATAAGAAAGTCTCTTTTCCTTGAGAAACACTGGGTAGGACCATATGGCCCCAAGGAAAAACAAGAACTTAATTGCTCCCACTCACAGTGACTAGAAGAAAATCTTCAGTTCATGGTCATGGCTGCCTAGGATAGTGGCCTGTAGAGCCAGAGGTTCACCATATATTCTGTGCCATATCTTTGTCCAACTTTAGGAAAGACAGACACATCCTCCTCAGGAACATTATGGAATATGATTTCCCACTCATGCAGAAAGAGCCTGAGAATGGGCAGTTGTCTTCTCTGGTGCCCTGCTACCTGAATAGAATGCTTTCACTTACCTTTGTGAACATTGTTAAATACAATCCTACTCCCAACCAACATTTCCCCCTGACTCCTCCAACGTCCAACAAGAAACCCAACCCCAAAATCTAAACACCAGACAAGTAGCTTGAAAAAATGAAAATAAATGTTCAAATCCAAAAGCCGTGTGCTTCTGTGATTGAAAATCTTTTTCTTAGCGAGTGGGAGTTGCTTTCATCATTGCTGGTCATATGTTTTTGTTTTTCATTTTCTGGTGGAGAAGTTTTCTAGGGTATTTTTCAAACTTTCCAGCTTAGCAAAGCGTTGGCTAAAATTGAAAAGAGAACTAGGCGTTGGGTCGGAGGCAGCATTAGGTTTGTTCTTGTGGGGGGAGCAGGTTGCTGACACAGCGAAAATAAGACAAAACATTTGAAACTTCTGGCTTTGTACTTCTC
Organism: Marmota monax; assembly: GCF_021218885.2. Lineage (NCBI taxonomy): Eukaryota > Metazoa > Chordata > Mammalia > Rodentia > Sciuridae > Marmota > Marmota monax. The sequence goes on along the minus strand of NW_026694895.1, from coordinate 12,890,090 downwards.
AAATGCCTCTTTTAGAAATCGCTTAAGTCGTTATTAACATCCACCACCCACCTTCCCTTTTTGGTCCTGACATTGGGTAATAATAGATAATGTTGACATATGTTCCCTGCTGGTCAGAAATACTATACTTCTGTGAAAGGTAACATTTTCAAGCTATGACAAAATGTATTTTACTTGGACAGAACATTAGTTATTGGACTAATCTCAGAATGTGGGCTGTGGGGTAAAAGTTTTAACTTTTCAGTGGTGGGAGAAAGTTTGCTGGGAGAGTAAAGCATCAGTATGGGGTGTGTTTATCTTTCACCATTTCTAAAGGTATTGGCTTGGTGTCAAACTCTCATGTCCTTAGGAATGTGAAGGAAACATTCCCAGTATGTATGAAGAACAGCTGTCTATGGACACAGCACCTTTAAAAAATGATTATACCCAACTTTACTGCAGTATGGATTATGGAATCAAAAAATATTTTTTCACTGTGTACCAAAGAATTCTGTTTTACGGGCCAGTTTTGAAGCTTTTAACTGCATGAGACATATGCTGCAGTTCTGTTGTTTGTTCTTCTTGTGATGTACTCTGAAATATGTTTTTTAAAAAAAGGAAAAGAAGAAAGACAGAGAGAGACAGAGAAAGACAGAGACACACACACACACACAGAGAGAGAGAGAGAGAGAGGGAGAGATGCAAATTCTTCTGATCTAATGTGGTCCTCAAAACTACTTTTGCAACTAATTTAGGGGATGAGTTAGGAAATGCCCCAGCTGGCTTCTATGTTACTGAAGTCTGAACAGCCCTTTGCAAAACTGGAAAAATTGATTTTGTTTTGAAGGCTCACACAGACTTAAGTGTTGTGGAAGTTGGACAGAGTTTTTATTGAATCTGGTCCTTTGTGTTTTATGACAGTCTGAATGGGTGTTAAGATTCCACGAATAAATCTCCTGCCGGTTCTGAAATTTCTGATATAAACATGAGCTCCGTCAATTTGTTCTCTGCACAAATGTCTTTTCAGAATGTTAACAAACACGGTGCATTGACGGGTGGGTTGGCCTGTATGATTTTCCTTTTGTTTCTCAACACTGTGGCCACTGAGAAATGGGGGGCAGCTGGGGAAGGGGCTGGTGCTGGTGGAGAACCAGGACTTCAGCGCAGGGAAGAGGTAGCTCTAGACTGGTTGAGGAAATGATGCTAATGGTTCTTAATTTAAAGTCTGGCCAAGGTGCCACATCAATTGTGGCACAATCCACATCAATTGTGGATTGGCTCCCAAGAAATGTATTACTTATTTTCTTCACTGCCTCAGGTGAATTACTGGGAGGAACATTGGTCAGGAAGATGAGAACCTCGTTTTAAAATATTGTCTTCTTGTATTCTGCATCCGCTTGAGATTTTTCAGTGTACTTTATACTCAAACATCAAATTGACAATACCCTAAAATTAGTTTCCAACTAAATACTGTAATTTAAAGCAAGCAAGCCAAAGGAAAGAAGTCTCCTTTTTTTATGATAAAAATTAGGTCATGCACAATATAAACACTTTTAAAGGAGACTCATGATTGAGTTTCAGGGAATGCTGTGTTCCACAATGAACTGTTGTGCAAAATTGCATATTGTATAATTTGAAGTTGTATAATATGTAGCTATCATTATAGCTATCATTCTCAACCTAGCACCGGGTTTTCATTTTGAAGCACAAGTCCAAATCTCAGTGACCTAAATCTTATTCTTCAGATATTAAATGCTCGGACCAGAGCTATGATGACTCTTTTTTCTTGCATCAACGAGAATTTATTATGTGGTTAAACTGCCCAACAGCATCCAGCTCTTTACTTAGTTTTACGTAATTGCCCGTCCAGAGTGATGATCTGGTATATGGAGTCATTCCCTAGCTGTGTTCTCCCCTAGGCACTGCTCTTGATGAAGACTTAGTTGAGAGTCTGGGTCGTCATTCTAGTTATATTTACCTTCATGATGAAATCAATGCCCTAATGGGATGCTGCATGGGAGATTTTAAAATATGTTCTTTATTGGCCTTATAAATTGAGTCAGTTACTTGATGTGCTTCTCTTTGTGGGCCAAATTCTGCCCTCTGTTCTTACTTGAGATCCCACTGAAGTAGTAATTACCAAGTGGAAGTGTACTAAAAATGTTCAGCCAAATTCTGTTCTAAGTTGCTGTCTTGTAACTCCCAATGAAGTTAATTACGACTTAGTAAGAACTAGTGCTACGGCATCTTAAGGCTTTGGAACTCTGTGATCTGCCATCCAAGACACCAGGCCAACAGTCTGCCTTTAAATATCTCTTTTCAAGAGGTGAACTGACTCTGTTGAAGGTAAGAAATGGTTATGCTAGTAACTACATTTGTAATGGGGCTTAAAGAGTAGAATTTAACATCTTTGAACTTCAAGAAGTTTGATCTTTTTTGTAGTTTCTCTCTTTGGGGTGTCTGTTTTATAGAAGATTTAATTCTTTCTCGTGTGTCAAGAGTCCTTTAGTGTGAGTTACCTCCTGTCCCATTCTCCCAGCATCTCTTAACTTTAATAGTATATAATTTTTATTTCCATTCATTGTAAAGCATTTGCTTTAGTTGTCACAGCTCAGCTATCATTTCCTGGAGCTAAATCATTATCTTCCTTAACTACAGATGTTTATATTATGCATAATATAATTTCTTTCATAAGAATTCATTATAACTTTTCAAAATACCTTGGCTCTCACTTAGCATATGTCTCAGTTTAGCCTTTGTTATTATTATTATTTTTTTAACATAAAAAGTGCCCACGACCTATTGGATAGCAATATAGTGTGTACTACTACTAAATAGGGTCCTTATAACATTTTGATTCGGTGCAAATAAGGTTCCAGAGAAAGAGGCAAGTTGTGGCCCATGGTTTGGTGTGAGAAGAACACACTATAATTAAGCCCATCTGCCGGACTGTCCCACGGGGAGACTTCTAGCCCCTGATTGTTCAATCTTTGCAATTCTCTGTTAAGTGCCGGAACCCTGGTGGCCCAGAGCATACTGAAAAGCTTCTGTTGTCTCCCTTTGAAATAAAACATAAAAATAATGTTAAGCTATAAAATCTGTGCCATGAAGGCCAGCAGAATTTTGGTTTTCCTGGGATAAATATTTTATTGTTTTTAATTAAAAAAAATTTTTTTTAAGTTAAAAATTTTTTCAGTTTTTTTTTATTTGTTTGTTTTTGTTTTTGTTTATGCTTCTTTTGGTTAGCACATAATGGGCTTGTTTGATTATGTAGCAAAAGAGACTTCTGACCAAGGTTGGGCTTTCATAGAAGACTTTTAAGACTAGGAGAGGCTTGAGTTGAAACTTGAAGAATTTGAAGTTATGTAGGTCATGGTGGGTTTGGTGAAGTGCTTTGACTAGGAAGGATTAGGGGAGAGGACAGGATTGCAGGGAAGTTGTGTGTTTTATGTGCAGATGAAATTTTCTATGGCAATGCACCATTTAAAAAATAGTGGTGCCCATGGTTTTGTATATACATAGAACAGAGATTTGTGGAAATTAGGAGGATCTCTTATGTTGGAGAGTTTAGATACTACCTGGGAAAAAAAAAGAGGAAACAATAGAATTTTGACTAAAAGACAATAAATTCACACTTTAGAACCATAACTAAGTTGACAGTGTTGAGAAGATGCTTGGGTGGGGTTGAGGGTAATGGTGAGGATAACAGTTGATTGGCCATTTTTACATGCAAACAAGTGGGAGAGCCTAAAATGATTTCAATGGAAAAATTTAAATAATGGGAATGAAAAGACAGCTCTCAGAATGACATTCATGTTTCTAGCTTTTTTGATTTGATGGAAGTGATTTCTTTCTTTGAAATTTTAAATTATTTGAAGAAACATACCCACCAGAGAAAGGATAAATTCTCTTTTACATATTTGTTGTCTTTCTGAGACATTGGTAGGGGAACTCTGCTGGCTTAATCTGAGAAAAGAAATACTGCATATCTTGGAGCCAGAAAGTTGGGACTGAGGATTATGAGGACCCTTCTGTGCCATATTAAGGGATTTGAACATTCTTTTTTATCCTCAGTTTATTTTAAAATTCATACCTGACACAATTTATTCTGCATCTGCAAATCTTTACTAATGCATACATGCATGTTTATTAGCTAGTGTGTATCTCTCTTGATTATGGAATGCTCTTTATCAGTCACCAATATTAGATTCACACTGAACTGGCCCTGTCTTTTTGATTTCTGTGGCAATGATTCACCATGATCCAAGTCCTTTGTTTTCAGGTAAATACAGGGAACTGTTCGTGCCTCGACTGGTAGATGGCAGGATAGTTGGGGGTGGAAAGTGGAGTCAGTTGTGGAAGTTGGAGCAAATGATTAACTTCTGTGCCAGTGTGGGTCCAATCCCACATGCCAGTCCTAGATATTTCATTGCCATCAGAGAGAGGAGCTAGGGAACAGGTTGACAGTCTATTTTTAGAGGAGAGGTGCTTAGCTGGGGTCCATGATCTGCTAGAGCTGAACTCTCATGTAGGAATGGGTAAGAACATACAGGCTCCTTGGGATCAGTCCAGGCTGAAGTCCCAGCTCAAAAACTCAGCAGCTGTTAAACTTTCTGCAACTGAATTTCCTTCTATATAAACAGGGATACTGATAATATCAATCTTATAGGGTAGTTGCTGGGGTGAAATGAGAGAGCATGATAGAAAGTTTAACAAAATATCTGGCGCTCAGTAGCATACAATAAAATTAGCTAGTGACAGTTCTGTTAGATGGATATCAGGGACTCTGTGAATACCTAGTTAGATGTATTGTTTTATGAGAATTTTAAGAATGTGGGGAAGTATATATTATTCTTTCTCTGGGAGAGAATATAATCAAGAGCCGCTTAACAATGGGGATACATTCTGAGAAATGCATCGTTAGGTGGTTTCCTCATTGTTTGAACATCCTAGAGTGCACTCACAAATCCTGATGGGGCCATCAGTCACTGAATGTGGCCTCTTGATGTAATCAAGAGATGTGGTAGACACAAGATATATCAGACTGCTGCCCTCATAACATGGCATCATATTTGTGGTAAACTTTAGTTTTGTTTATAAGTGGAAGGAGTATTCTAAGACAATGATAACAAATATCATTCAGTAAATAAACTAGTTAGTTGGTCACATATTATCCTTATCAAGTCTCATGTATGGTATATGGTTACATATACGTTTTTATGACTGCTAATGTAGTAGGTTTCTTTACACTAGCATCACACACATATATACACACACATGCATTTGAATAATGTGTTGTGCCATGATGTTGTGATGGCCATGACATCAGTAGGCAATAGAAAATTTCAGTTCTATCATTGTTTTGTGGAACCACTGGGATAGAGTCTGCCTTTGACCAAAATGTTATGTGGTGCATGGTGGTATATAGTTTTCATTGGAGTCTTAAAGAAATTTACAAATTAAAAACTAAAAAACAAATGTACCCCAAACAAAGAAAAACAAAAATAAGGTGAAGGTTAAGAACTGTTCTGTATAGAGTGGTTAAACAGTTGCTTTCTAAAAAAATAGATAATATTGTCTATTTTATATTAAAGGAATATTGAAGGGAAAGTACAGAGTGTTCCTAAATACCTATGGCCCCTGCACACTCACAGCCTTCCCCATGAATAACACCCCATGCCAGAGAGACACAATTGCAATGGATGAACTCACACCAACCCATCATTATTCCCCCAATTCCATATATCTTAGGGTCTCTTGGAGGTGCATGAGCTTTGATAAAGGTGTAATGCTATTATCTACTTCTGCAGTTTCATACACAGAGGTCTCACTGTGTTAAAAATCTCCAGTACTCTCTCATTCTTCCTTCCTCCTTCATTCCTGGCGGCCACTGATTGTCTTACTGTCTTCAATACTGACATTTGCTTTTTTTCCAAAACAGTCATATATTTGGAATTATGCAGTATTTAGCTTTGTCAAATTGGCTTCTTTCAGTTAGTTTAGGTTTCCTTTCTGGCTTTAGGTGGCTTTATAGCACTCTCTCTTGCTCTATCAATCTTTCTCATTGTCTAGATCTTTTTTCCTCTCACCTATTGAAGGACATCTTTGTTGTTTTCAAATTTTGGCAATTATGAAATAAGTTTTTTTTTTTCTTTTATAAACACCTTTGTGTAAGACTTTGTGTGGACATTTTCAACTCTTTTGGATCAGCCTCCAGGAGCATGATTGATGGAACAGTCTTTTCCCCTTGCAATTCTCAACTCTTTCCAATCATCCTTCCCCCCCTGCAAACATTCCCAATACCACCCATCCTGCCTGGATAAATCTACTTAATCCTATCATTCTTTCATCTGCTCGTCCTCATCCAGGTGCCAGGACAGTACCACTCTCCACAGCAGGGTTCCTAGGGGTGGGTGTCTAATCTCCCTAAGAAGGAGTCCACACTGGATGCCTTTCATCCTTTATTCTCCACCCCACTCCCTTTCTTCCCTGGGTCCTATTTTCTGTAGGTCCAGATCTTTGTTAGGGATCTGAGAAATAAATTCCTTCTACTGAATTGATGCCTGGCATTGTGATTCCTCCAAGGTATGATATTTACATTTTAATAGGTCAGAACTTTGAAAGTGGTGCAGTAGATTGGGGTGGGCAGGTTGGAGTGGAGATTTAGGCCACCTGGCTGACTTGTTTGTGTGGAGTCTGGGGGCCATTATGAACTGCTGAAATCCTGCTCTATGATTCACTGTTTCCTCTCCTGAATAAAAACCACACCTGTGAATTTTCATCTTTCTACAGCAACCAAGACTTTTTAAGTCTCAGGAAAGCCATAAATTTACTTTACCTCAGTTATTCTTTCTGCAAAATGGGAATAGAATTAAACTTGCTGCCTAAGAACAGACTATAAATTGAATCTTTTTTGTTTTCTCTTTGTTTAAGACACCTGGAAGATGGAAAATACTAAGCATTATGAATTTAAGTAAGAGATTTTGCCGCAGTCTGGCTGGGCACAATCAGGAGCCACTTGTCAAAAGAAACTAACTTTATTTTTAGAACCACACACGACAAACAAAATAGTCTCTCAGGAAAAACCCTCAGAGCCTCAACTGCCACCACCGGCTTTCCACAAGCCTCTCTCTCCCACAAGATTTAAACTACAAAATATTATGGCGTTAATGATGGAACAGATTTTTCTTAGAAATCCCTTTGGGATAGTTTAAACTTTCATTTATACAGTAAAAGTATTATTTAGCTTGCCTCTTAATGTTATTTTGTAAAACTACTTTAAAATAACAAACAGATAGCGTTGTTCACTAAGACGCACTTTTTTTTTTTAAAGGAGTGAAAACATAGTTGTAACATTACTTTTTGTGTGGCATGTGAAAAGAAAATCCTGGAAACACATGTTTATTTTTTTCAGTTCCTGACCACTGTGTTTGGAAAAACTGCCAAGTGTGACTTAAAACTTGCAAATACAGTAAGTAATTTGCTTTAAAATTTGGTTCCATAATGTCTTGGGCTGTTTTTTGTAGAAAAGGAATTGTTATGTTAACTTTGACTTCTTCTGATCACTTTACTCCTCTGAAATCAGTTGCTGCAGATTAACAATGGATTCCAATGAATGAATACACTAAATGTAACTGACAATCTTCATATACAAACACGAGTGGGGGACATTATCAATTCTCCAAGAAGTACTCTTTACGCTTTTCTACAGGCGCTTAAGGACAGACTTTTTAAAGGATGTTGAAAACTTGCCAAACCTTCTTTGTATTTTGAAAGTCCACATCAAGGAGGGGTAGTAAATAGTCATTGAGTATAGGAAAAAGGAAACTATTAGCATTGTTTTCTTTTAAAGATAAAAAAGGAGTCCCAAGGAAAAGCTTCATAATCTTTGAAATATGTACATGTTGTTTAATCAGTTTAAACAAATGAGAACTTGAAATTTATGTTTTTGTATAACTAGACAAAATAACTCATTACCTGCTACTGTGATTAAAAAAACAGGTAACTGGCTATTTCAATTGAGGGAGTATCTCAGGAAAATCATATTTATTTTACAAGTTATAGGCAGAGTGGATTAGACAAAATTTTGAATTTTCAAAGTTAAGAAAAGTCATTATACACACATATAAATTGGGTAAATATATCTGTGTTTGTTTTTTAAAATACAGTAGCCAATCTTCAAACTTCTCTTTCTCAGCTCCTCATTTTTATCACATAGACACTGGTCTGTTAAGTATTAACATATTAAAATGTTTTCATTTGACTTGCAGGCAGACATTATTGCCGCACATTTTTGACCAGCATGATAATATAAAAACATTTGTGAAATTCTCTGTGATCCAGCAACAGCATTGTGACGAATTTCTAAAACCCTGGGGGTTGCTGACTTACAGGTTTTCTTGTATGTAATGAGAACTAACTTAATAAAAATACTTCGTAGTGTATGGAGGACTTTGTTGTATATTATCTCATTCAAATTTAACAATGACCCATACAGCTGATGTCATTCCCTTTTTATAGATGAGGAAAGGAGATTGAGAAATTAAGGCTATAGGTGGACATTAATTCTCTCTCTCCCCAGTTCTTGTTGCCTTTAACATACAAAAAAACCAAACAGGAAACAAACACATATTTTGAAATCATTACTTTTGACCTCTCTTGGAAGACTTCATAATGAGGAGGCTTTATCCTGTCTCTACATGTTTTTGGCACCTAGTAAGGAAAGGAAGACAGATTTGCCTGAGTGCTAGTATGGCATGTTGGAGAGCCCTTGGTCCACGTACCTGGGGTGGTTGCTGGTGTTTTAAGGTTTACTTTACATACATTCTGGAAACTTTAAAATGCACATGGATCAATTAAGGAGATCAATTAGTGGAGCTTGTTGTGTCTTGTGGAATAAAGAACATGGTCAGCAAAGAACTATCTGCATCTAAAAAGCTGGAAGAATGACAGGTCTGGAGTGGTACCTAAGTTCGAATATCTAAGAAGCTTCTATAGGCTGAGGCTTTTGGTCCCAAGATAACTTTTGAATGGTTAGATCTTAGCTTGTTCTGCCCCTCTTTCCTAGATCTTCCCTCTGTGAGCATATTGTGTGCTGCCCATTTTCTTCCCAAGGGAAAGGTCTATGACTTTCTAGACCAGTCTGTGGTAGAGTTCACTGTAGGAATTAGAAGTTGAAAAGAGATAATATTACTTTTTTGCCATGGATAGAAGCAGCATTTTCTTAGCAGTTTACCAGGAAGAAAGCAAAACTATTAGGGATCTTTCTGACCTTCTATCTCATTCTTCATTTGGGTTAGAACTGGGAGGGAAGGAGGTTGATTATTAGGATCAGACTTGTGGTATGTTCTTCTGTTTTTGCCCTTGAAGCATTTACATGCAAGAGGAGAGAGACAACTGGTAAACAAAAACAAACAAACAAATAAATAAAATGCATGATTTATCAGATGGAGGTTTTAAAATTTTGTTGGGGTTGGGGTGGATGGGGTAAATCTTACTGAACAGGGAAAATTGAGGATTATGTAAACTATGACCAAAAGAGACTAGTGCCCCATGAAGGGCAGGTACTCAAAAGATATTAATTTCCTACCCTTATGCATTCTTGAAGGTATGTCCTGTATTTGGTTCTTGTGTTCAGGCCAGAGAGGAGACCTCTCTTGTTTCTGGGCATTCACGTGTGCTGTGTCCCCTTGTTACATGGCTCAGAAAATCCATGGCATTTGGGAAGTCCTCTACTGGGATCTTCTTAGATCCCTTATCCTTTTAGTTGCTTTATGATGTATGGACTTTCCACATGGGTCTATCATCAGTGACTGATGATCATCCCCTTGAAGACTCATTCCACCACATAATTAAAGGGAAAATGAGTGGAGATGTGCTGTTAAGCAAGTAAGGAAAGGCTCCATCTGCTTCTCTGATAAACGTTCTCTTGGGCTCCCTCGGTTCTGCAAGGTGAAAGAATGAGTTCTAGAGATTCAAGGGTTAGTAATTTGGGGAAATGCTTTGCACAGTACCTGGCCCATGAAAAGTCCTTAGGAATTATTTTTTGAATAAATAAGAATGATTGGTTGAATGCTAAATAGGCATTATCTAGTGAGCTAGGTACTTAAGCTTCCTCTGTCATCCTGGGCCATTGCTTAAGAAAATATGGTGGTGGTTCTGCAGGGAGGTAGGTTTCAGGATTATTTGAGTGACACACTCTTGTTATAGTCATTACTGTCAGTACCAGTTTATTAGTATGTATACCTTGGTCTTAAGGGAAGACTGTATTCCAGTTTTCTGTAATTGTGCAGTAAATTAGACTTGTCACACGTAGATGGGAGTTTCATAGAGTCTTCAGCTAGACACCAAAGAACTTATTCTGAAAGCCACTGTAATAGCTATTTGTTTTAGGATTGACTGTACTATTTGAAAATGTCTTTCACTTTGTTTTCATTATACATGTATTACACACGTTTTCTAGGTCAACATTAAAATAATGTACAACTAACTGAACTAATTTGGCACTGGGACATAGAAGGTTCTAAAATGGATGCGCTCTGAGTTTTACTATCCCTCCATCTGAAATGGCCAGCTGAAATTCTCTTGACTTCCTCTTTGATTTCTTCATCTGTAAACCGGGCATAGTGTTTTGTTCATACAAAGGAGTCTGTGACCATCAATTAGGTATTTGTTGTAAAGGGCTTTGATAGCTTGAAAGAATGACCTTTTATAAAAACAGGATACATTGTATTTACCCGTACAGTATTTTCTTGATTCTAATTATAACTCACTTTTTTTCTAACCCATAGAACAAGAATGGAAAAAGGGAAAATGTGAGTACAGAAAGTGGCACTGATTTCCATCACAAAAAAGAGATTTTACAGAGCTATGGAGGGAAGTCATGCCACAGCATAGGCTGATCCTGGGTGGGTCTAGTCTTAAATTTAAATGCTGCCTAGAAGCGAGACAGTGGGGATTCCTTCTGAGCTTCCATGGGACTAGGGGGAAAGAATCAATCGTTGGTATTCATATGTAAACTTTAAAAACCAAAAGTTGTCACATTTAGAGTAGGTTTTACAGATCTTTTACTTTAACATCATCCTTTCATAGAGGACAAGATAGAAATTTAAAAAGTTTATGCAACTTTCCACAAATTGTACTTTCTGTTCTGATCTCATATGGCAAGGTTATAGGATGCTAAAAGCATTGTTTTCAGGAGATCGGTAAAATTAAGATGAATCCTAGTAAGCCAAGCTGAGCCTTTGGGATCTATTCTATTATGGTATGTGAATGATTTGTTTGATTTAAAGTTTCTTTATGTGATTTCATCTCTGTTATCAGTTATATCTCTACAGATCTCTTCATTTTCTGGGTTTAAGAAACGGACTTTGGTTAACTTAAATAAAAATAAGCAAAAATAAATAAATACATAAATTAAGTAAAAACACAATGAGATATAATGCAGTCCAAAGAAGAAAAGAAAATAATAAACAATCAGGGCTCAGAAAGTTCCTGCAGAGCTGCAAGGATCCACGTAGCAGAACCTATGGAGAATCTGCTTATAGTCCTGGGATGGGTGGAGCAGCTGAGTTAAGCTAGACATGGCTGGGGATGGGGTAGATGGATGAGGGGTTAGTGACATACTTTTATGGACACATTGCCAAGACAGAATGCATAGGAAGGGAGAGTGAGAGATTATTTCTAAAAGAAAAAAAGAGTGTGCAAGTGAGCACTTAGTTACCAAAAGAGGAAGGTATGGATATTTAAGGGGAATTGGACTAACAGAAGTTTACATGTGTCCTAGAACTTTCTCATTACCATAAATAGGAAAGAATGCCCTAGCGTCCTAAGAATGCCTGTGTACAAAATTTTAATCTGTAAAATAACTTATGAAGAAATAATTGAATCTGGACATGGTGGTACATGCCTGTAATCCTAGCTACCTGGGAAGTTGAGGTGGAAGAATCACTTAAGTCCAGGAGTTCAGGACCAAATGTAATGTCTCAAAAACCAAACAAACAAATAAATACATGACAATTCAATTGTTGGCATGCAGTCTTAGTTGATACATTTTTTTTCTCCTTCATGTCCTCCTCCTTCATACTGGGGATTGAACCTAGGGTTCACTACTACTGAGTGACATCCCCAGCCTTTTCATTATTTATTTTGAGTGAGGGTCTGTTTAAATTGCCCCATCTGGCCTGGAACTTTCTATCCTCTTCCTTCAGCCCCAGGAGTTGCTGAGATTATAGGGGTGTACCACCACTTCTGGATTATACTTTTTACTTGTTTATTTCTCTCAAATCCAATTATATTTAGATTTTCAGATTCAATTTAAGTCAACTAGAACAAATATTGCAACTATAACAGATTTTTTTTCCAGTTTAATTTCAAGCATTCATTCATTTGTTCACTTGGTTAATTCATTTATTCAACACAAATAGTCTTTCTGAAAATAGAGGATTCAGTTTGTGACACTGAATTGACAGAAGAGAGAAGCAGAGGGTTTCTTTTTATTAAACATATGTTACATGACAGACTAGACTGGTGGCTTTCAAGCAGTGCTCTAGAGTGGCTAAAAGTCCCCAGTGGCCTTTGTTGGAGAGTGGGTAGGGAGTTTGGGTTGTATGTCTGTTCCGTGCCTCTTCCTATCTGCTCACTACCTCTTACCTCACCCCCTCCATCTATTTCAACCAGGAGGGCTTCTATTTTATTTTTTAAATTTCTAAGCAGGATTTCTTTTTGTAAAAAATAGTTTGAAAATATCTTCTTAGTCCTAATCCTGCAGTAACAGGAAAAATGTCTGTTGAGGCATGAGTATTTAACCTTCTTGATTTAAAACATATTTTGGATCAATTTGGAATAAACAGAGAAAGCTTACTGTGGGTGAGGGTCTATACTTTTAATTCCTTTTGGGGAATTAAAAAAAAACATGTAAAATACATCAAATTTCTTATCTTAACTTAGTTGGAAAGATGAAATAAAACTGTAAGAACAATCAAGAGGCAAGAGAAGAACTGATTTCAACAATAGTTGTGGATTGGGCCACCTTGTCTGATCTAGAGAGAGCCAGAGGAGAATCACTGGGTGATGGCCTAGGGCCTTCTAAGGGATGAAAGGTTCTATTGGGGTTTAAAGTTATATGAGTTTAAGAATTTTTTAAAAACCCGGAAGTCCTTTTATGTTATGGGTTATTTCTGTATCTTGAAATTATCTAAATTTATAAGTACCTTTTAGACAACTTTTGGGAAAATACAAAAGCAATATTTAAAATAGTCTCATATTCTTTCTCTTCCTTTAACCTGATATCAGTAGGTCTGAGGTGAGAAGCAAAATCACAGAATTTTATTTATGTGTATGAAAGGTTAATGTGTTTTTTTGTTTGTTTTTGTTTTAATCTGGACTGTACAGATATAAGAAAAAAATGTAAGACTAATAAATATCAAAATTGCACAGATAATTAGAATTTCTGCATTTTCAAATTTTACTTTTCATTTAGTCCCTGGCATTTCCTGATGAGTGAAGCTTGATTTGATGGTTTTCTGTTATGTCTGTGTTTGATGATCTTAGTTCTGTTGTTCCTGTATTTAAAACACTCTTATAAGCCACTTTCGGGTAAAATTCCACCCAGTGACTTGGCTTGCTCTGAAAAAAGTTCTAGAAATAGGAACAATTAGCCCTCTCTATAAGGATGCAATTGTGTTTTTTAGCATATGTTATGAGTGGTGTTTTGGCAGGCAGTTGAAGTCATCCCAGATAACTGATTGTGTGAGTGACCAATATCTTCCAGGGGTTCCAAGGAAAGAACAGTATTTTAGGAATGTTCTTTATTTTTTAACTGCAGAATGTTATATTTTAACAAGTTGATAGACTAAAAGATCATGACAGTTTCTTTTTTTCCTTTTAAAAGAGGGTTTCTGAGGAGTACAACAACATTCAATATTTCAAGTACTAAACATTTCAACTTCTTTAAAAAATGGATTAGCATAAACATCTGATAACTCCTGGGATTTTTTTTTTTAATTAGTTTTAAATCATGGATTGTTAAAATTTTTGCCATGTAAAGTGACAACATTGTTTTTGAGACTTAAATTTATAATTGACCTTACTTTCATGTGATTTTTTTTTCATAGTAATGATTCCTTTTCAAAAATTGAGAACTCTTCATTTTGCTTTGTTTCATGTTAAATACAACTTGCACGACTGTTTCTTTTTATTTTGTTTATTTTGCAGTTCTCTCTAGGAACTCTTTTTTAACATTTATTTTTTAGTTATAGGTGGACACAATGTCTTTATTTTGTTTATATTTATATGGTGCTGAGGATTGAACCCAGTGCTTCATGAATGCTAGGTGAGGGATCTACCTCTGAGCCACAATCCCAGCCTCTCTAGGAACTCTTTTTGATCTAGAGATTTCTTCCAGGCAACGTGAAACCATATATCTCAGGATATATACTCACATACATTCGGTTGCTTAGATTCTGTTCTTAGGTAAAAACTGTCTATTGGTCTGGCAGTTCAATAAGTTTCAATTTGGCTGGATCTGATGGGAATTCACATAAAAACCAATTGTTTTAGTTGAAGTAATCAGTATACTCAGTGATCTACCTGGATGCCAGGGAGAATTGCCAAGAGAGTCCCTGACTTTTCATTCAGAGGCAGTGTTTACAAAGCTGTGAAGCTTTTTTAAAGGCCTGTTAGCTACTGACACTATTCTAAAATTTTCCTCATTCATCAGGAAATCAGTTCTAGTTTTCTGGTTTCCTTTTCATGCTAGTTCTAATTTTAAAAATAGTTCTTTTCTGAAAGACTTTTTTCCAAGAGAAAAGTCTTTATATTTATAACCATGGCTTAATTATAATCAAACAAAAATGTGAATACCCTCAGTTTTGGTCAGTATCTAAGTCAATGTGTTCTACATACTGTATCAGATATGAGAAATTGAAATACCCTGGAGAGAGGCAGTGGATAGCTAACCAACAGTTGAAAGATAGGAATCATCTGAACAGTAATTACTATCAGGAACACTGACCTACCTGAAAACAACCCATTGTCTTCATCAAAAAGAAATTACAAGCTGACTCATGGTGGGTTGCTGTCTACTGTTTATAATGGAGCATAGTGTTTAAAAGTGAAGCTCTGAGGACAGAAAATCGTGGATCAAATTTCATATTACCCCTAACTGAACAAACGATACTGAAACGGATTTTTCTCTATGGTTTCCTCATCTATAATATATTACAACCGTACTTATTTGGTAGGGGAATTAACATGTTTAGTATAGCTGCTGGCTCAATCATAGTTCATCAAATGCCAGCTCTTCTTATTACTACCTTTAGTGTATTTTGTTTGCATAATAATCTAAGGCTATTTCATTGCTTAAAAATCTTTCATCACAAAAGTGCCTTGCCTATCAAGGTGGACATTGGATGTTGAATATTTTGATATATTTGAAGTCACCCACAGAATGACTTCTAAATTCTATAAACAGAAATAATTAATATTAAAATAGTTTTAAATTCATTTCTTTTTTTTCTATAAATATATTATGTATTTATTGTTTGAAAAGTGTGATTTATTTTTTTTATTTTATTTTTTTTAAAGAGAGAGAGAGAGAGAGAGAGAGAGAGAGAGAGAGAGAGAGAGAATTTTTAATATTCACTTTTCAGTCCTCGGCGGACACAACATCTTTGTTTTTATGTGGTGCTGAGGATCGAACCCGGGCCGCACGCATGCCAGGCGAGTGCGCTACCGCTTGAGCCACATCCCCAGCCCCAAAAAGTGTAATTTATAACAGATATTTATTTGGTGCCAGGGATTGAACCCAGGTGCACCTAATCACTGAGCCACATTCCCAGATCTATTTATTTATTTTATATATTTATTATAGATGGACACAATACTTTTGTTTATTTATTTTTATATGATGCTGAGGATCAAACCCAGTACCTCCTATGTGGTAGGCAAATACTCTCCCACTGAGCTACAGCCCCAGTCCTTATTTATTTATTTTTATGTTCAGATAGCATCTTGCTAAGTTTCTTAGGTGTCCCTAAATAGCTGAAGCTGGCCTCGAAACTGTGATTCTCCAGCCTCAGCATCTAGAGTCACTGGGATTATAGGTATGCACCATTGTATCCAGCAGGTATCTAGCTTTTAGTTTCCAGTGTTATGTTGTAAAAAAGGTTACTTTACATTATCTCCTAAAACAAATTTAAGCAACTAAATAATTTTCTATTACATAGAATAATAAGCATGTTGCTGATTTAAATATTCCCCTATTGTTGAGTATTTAGGTTTTTTTCCAATTTTAATTCCTTTTGAATAACATTGCTATGAACATCCTTTTACATTCTTATTTAAAGGCACAAAATTACTGTATTTTAATGTGTGAATATTTAAAGGAATTTGATATGTGCTAAGTGCTTTCCTGAATATTTATAGCAATTTATCTGCACTTTACTATTTCCTTATAGATTGTAAACCCCAAATCAAGACTTTTTCTTTTTTTCTTTTTCATTTTAACCTGTTAACTCCTAAAATATAAATGGATGAATTCTTGCCAATTTCCCCCATGGTTAACACATACATAAAAGCTATTCTACTTCATTATGATATTTAATGGCATATCTTGACTTACATAGGAATTTTAACAGTTATAATTCTTTTCTAAAGGAATTTTAAATGGCAACAGAAAAAGAAAGGGATTAAGAAAAGAATTAAATTATTGGATATAAGAACTACAGGGATTTAAAAATGGACCATCATTGCAAAGAATAAAAAGGCCAGGCTAAAGTTATTTGTATTTTTTTTCTTTATTTCAAAGGTGAAAGGAAACCATTATTTGTCCAACTAGTTGGTCCTTCATACAGGGTCTACCGTCTTTGAACCATTATTCACAATCATCTTTTTAGACAAAGTATGTTCACTAGATGTCAGATTTAATAGCATGTGGCCAATGGAACTAATGTGGAAGGAACACATCACACTCATCCTCAGAAAGTAGGATTCATCCATTTAGTGTCCAGATATTCACTGAGCACCAGTTGGATGCCGGACCACATCAGTCTGACAAAAAGGTATAAATCTTTGTCCTCTTGAAATTTATATATTTGTGGGACAAAATGATGATAAACATAAATGAATACATTTTATAATATATTTGCAGGTTATAAATGAGGAAATAAGGTGGAGAAGGGGTAATGAGTTGTGGCAGGAGTGGCGGTTCACACTCTTACATGGGTGGTTAGGAGAGGCATCCCTGACAAGGTGACTTTTTGAGCCATACTTGAAGGAAGTAAGAAAATAAGCCATACAGATGCCCGGAGCAAGTGTTTTCTAGTGTGTCTACTTCTGGGGGGTTTAGACACTGGAGAGTTGACTGGAGTGTTCACCCCACAAAGTCTTTGTGAATCAGGTCCAAGAATCTGAGAGAAAACTAAGGGCAGAAAGCTCAAGACATGATAAGCCATCTCATGGAAATGGAAGAGGAGGAGAATCCTCTCAAGAGGAGGAGAATTCTGCATGGTGGTTCTGGATAAGTCTAGAAGTAAATGTGCTGTTCAAGCTACACTGAGTTAGCATAGAGTGTACCCTAATAGAGAAGACCCATCTTCCCTTATCCATAGATACAAGAGCAGAAGGGACTGTGGCACTTAAAGTGAGGGTGAGAAGCATCAATAGCCACTCTTCTGCAAAAGCCCCATGAGGCTTGGCTCCTCGTACTTGCTTTGACTGTGGATATTGTGGAGCTTGTTGTGTCTTGTGGGATAAAGAACATGGTCAGCAAAGAACTATCTGCATCTAAAAAGCTGGAAGAATGACAGGTCAGGTGGTAGGAGTCATACATAACTTGAGGACAGCACATGGTAGAGCACAGTAGGCACCAAAGGAGCAGAGTACATAGGAAATGCCCGTGGGGCGCTCCCAGAAATACATATGTGTAGGTGCTGCATCGGGATAGAGGTTCTGTCAGAGTAATTTCTGCATGGACTTTAACCTAAATTTCTGTCCAATGATTAGATGATTAGATTATTTCCCAGCCTTATCAGCATTAAACCAAATTTTGATGTACATACTTCTTAATGTAATACCTTTTCCCATTTAGCCAGGGATACTGAGGAGCAACTCCTCATGGTGGCAACATGAAAGATGAGGAGTAAAAGCCAATTCCAGTCTCCATAGGAGGGGAGTGTGACTAATACCACCAATACGTAGCTTAGTAAACTCACTTAGACAAACTATTCAGTTTGAATAATGACAGCTTTCATATACTGCTGGTGCCTGGTTATTTAAAGGTCATGTCATCAAGGGAGTTGTAGGTTGGAGACAAAGGACTTTATCAGCCCATTTACTTCCCCGTTCTTTCTGGATGACCAGATGATTCCTGCATTGTGTCACGAGATAAAAATCTTACACTTAAGAAACCTGAAAGTTTCATAAAGTGCAACAATGATCTTAACCCATTGCTTGAAAGGGAGACTTGATCTTTCATGAATATTTATTATATAAATATCCTTGAAAAAATAATCTGGATCAAAAGCAGTGGGTGAGTGAATCTGATTACAAGATATGCAGAAAAGTGAGACACTCGTGGAGAATTGTCTCCCAACAACACAACACTTACCATTAATTTTTAGGGAAATAAGTAAGAGTGTGAACAACACATCTAAAGTTTTTGTTTTTTGAGGCTACATCTTGCCTGAAATAAGCTCTGCTACAATTATTACGTTTTCAATTTACCATGACCTTCAGAGAGCCACATTGTCTGGAGTGGTGTCCTTCTCTATTGTGCTACCAAGGGACAGGCCCTGTGTGTGCACATCTTTTCAATGTTCTTCAACTATGATTATTGTAGCTGAATAACTTGTGTTTTCTTTTATATACTCTGTCTCATTTTCTGCAGAACTGAGGACATTTGGTCCTAAAGGGGTGGCTCTAGCTATCTAGTTAGCCAGTATTGTGGGGTGGAGTCTGACGTGGAAAAGAGATTGCTGAAAAGGAAGTTTGACACAATGGCCAAATCATAAACCATAACTCCATTAAGTCCTATTTTCATATTGGATAGGCAATGAAATTGTATTACCTGTCTCTACAATAGAAAGAAAAATCAATATGTGCTCTTTCTTCGTTTAATGAATGTCCTTCTCTATCCTCTGGGTTGTTGCTAACCCCAACATTTTACATTAGCATGATAAGAAATACTGTAAAAAAGTGCGGGATAGGCCTGAGTCTTTAGAAGGTGATTTCTCAGTCAGTGTATGTAATTTTTAAGCCAGTCATTTATCATTATGGCTAAAAAAAAAAAAGTGCATAATCAGGGCAGAGTAAAGTATTACTCTGGACAAAGTATTATTGAACAAGGATTTCTTCTACCACTTCTTTGGATTTCTGGGAATTGTAGTTAAGTGTGTGCTGTATAATATAAAAAAGCTAGACCTGGAATTCACTCCAGCTCCACTCATTACTCATGTGATCTTGACTAAGCCACTTAATGTCTCACTTGTGCATGTTAATATTTTAAATGAGGAGAATAATCTTTGTTCTGTTCACCTCATAAGTTCCTAATACTTATTAAAATTAACAATGTGCTGTATGCATATGAAGGCACTTTGATTACCAAGTCTGATATAGGTTGTAAAATGACATTATAATTATGGTGATATTTAATATATAATTATGGTGATATTTTAGTATTGATAAGCTTACTATTCCTTCCAGTCTGAGGTATTTTATTTTATTTTTTTTTTGCAACATAGGGAACATTATCTGATCCATAAAAAACAGAATCCATGCAAAAATGAATAACATCCTAGAATATATTAGGGGAATCTAAGTAACACTGTGAAATGTTGTTTTCACTTTCCACTAACAGGCTGTTTTTTAGTTGCACAATACCCAAATGTAACCAAGGCAGGAGACCAAGTAATTTATTTAAATTTCCTGGAATGTCCCCTATACTCTATATTTTGAACCAACTGAGCCAATATTACTCTCAATTTTTGACGCTCATCAGACTAACGCATTCTTTTTTGACAGCTGGAAAAGTTTAACAGGAATTAACAAATATACTTAGAGTGGATTTTAGAAAAAAAGGGCCTTGCCTTTCCATGTAAAGCTAGAATGTTTCCTGACCTACAAAACAAACTACTACATCTGCTTTTGTTTTAAATTTGAAGATAAAGCATGGAAATCCTGAGTGATTCCTTGGATTCTGACTACCAACATGGAATTGGTAGACACAAGTACTGAATTTTTGAAAACTAATTCACTCACCACTAACTTATGTAAGTTCTCATCTTGAAACTAGTGATGGCTGACAGAAATATTTCTAGGATCAAAACTGAAAAGCAGGTAGATACCATGGTTATATAGCTAAGAATTTCAAATCTCCCTGAGAGAGACTTGAAGACATGCTGATGTTGCTGAGATTTGGTTCATTGAACAACTGGGTGAAATACACATCATACATAGTTCAGGTATGACTACACCCTGGAAATTTCTTTTTACATACTGAATAGGGGTTCTCTCTCTCTCTCTCTCTCTCTCTGTCTCTCTCTCTCTCTCTCTCTCTCCCCCCCTCTCTCTCTTTCTCTGTGTGTGTGTGTGTGTATAGAAGAGCTACCCAGCATGACTAGTTTATAGTTCAGATGCTAGTGCTTTCCTCAGATACCAAGACCCTCTGGTATTAGTGGCACTAGCTAAACTTGAGGGAACAAATGAGAATGTTATGGAAAGTAAAAGATAACTGAATGAGAAAATTAGAGTCCTGTTTCCTGGATAAACTCAGGTCAGTCAAAGCATTTCCAGTATATCTGTAATGCTGGATAATAACCAACTTGAGAGCTCTGTATGACTCTTTGGACATCATTTAATGCCTAGACTAAATATCCTTGAAAGTCACCAATTTTTCTGAGTACTGGAAACTCATGATGTGAGTGGTCTAAATCAGTGATTCTCAAATTTTAGCATGCATCAGAATTACCTAAAGAGTCTTCAAAACAGTTTGATTGTCCTCATCCACAGTTTCTGTTCAGAAGATCAGGGGTATTACCTAAGAATCTGCATATCTAACAAGTTCCCAGATGATATAGATATTGCTGACTGTGGGACTATACTTTGTAACCCACCAGAATTACCCTATTTCCACCCATTTTTTTTAAAAAAAATAAATAATGCAATCATACTGTATTTTTTAATCACTATGAATAAACTTCCCTCTCCCTAAGGTTTTTAATGAAAAAAATAGTGATCATTCATCCTCAGATGCTCATCTGAATTTTCAATTATATCGTGCTGAACTGGGTGGCCCCAGAGAAGGAGCCTGCATGACAAAGTGGAAAGCCCAGATACCAGTTAGCTGCATATTTGCTCTAAATCTACAATAGACTCCAGAACTTTTCTTTAATCATTTACTCATCCAGTTATGCATCAGATAATTATTGCATGCATACTACCTGCACGGAATTACCTTAGATGTAGGAACCTCAACTGTCAACAGGATAAAGATGTACCTAGTTTCTGTTTTCATAGGGCTTACCTTTTTTTTTAAGTGCTGGAGATTGAACTCAGGAACTGTCTACCACTGAGCTATATTTTCATCCTTTTTTATTTTTTATTTTGAGATGCGATCTTGCTACTAAGTTGCCCAACCTGGCATCAAACATGTGAACTTTGTGCCTCAGCTTCCTGAGTTGCTAGAATTATAGGTGTGTGCCCCAACACCTAGCAGTACTCTTGGAAGTGAGGAGATAGAGGAAAAGGGTAGGGGAGATCCAGAAATATGTCACAAAATCATAAGTGAGATGCAGAGAAATAAGTGATTTGATAGCAAGTGACCAGTGACAGACTGTCACCTGTATTTTTTTGGATTTGGTTGTAAGGAAGGTCATTCTGAGTTATGACTTGAATGAGAAGAAGCAGCCAGCCAAGTGAAAGAAAGACCAAGTGGAAGAATCTTCCAAGAAGACATCACCTAGAGCAAAAGCCTCAAGGTGGGAGTGAACTTGGCAATTTGAAGAATGGGAGATCTGTGTGGCTGGCATGTTGTGAGCTAGAGAGAGGTACCAAATAAATTGGAGGATGAGAAGGTCTCAGATCAGAGTTACTGGCTGTCATTTAATCATGAGTGTGATGGGAACAGCCACTGGCTGGTGGTGAAGGGATGTGAATATAAGACTGCTGGGGAAAGAACATCCTGAAAAAAAGGACAGAGAACAAAAAGGGAACTAACTAGAAGTCTATTGCAGTAATACAGGAGAAAGATGATGATGGCCTTGATTGGATGTTAACAGTGTTGGAAAGTACCTAGATTCAGGAGACCTGTGGTTGACTAAAAATTACTGATTGTTTGAAAGTGCATGTGGTGTGCATTAGGGAAAGAGAGGAACCAAGAATTATATCCAAGGTCCTTTCTATGTAGTCATGTGATTTAAGGACCAGCAGCATCACATCATTTGGAGACAGTTACACATGCAGACTCATATGCTATCCTTCAGACCTAATGAATTAGAAGATCCACAGGTGATTCATTCACATTAAAGTTTAAGGAAGCATGAGCAAAATCATGATCTTGACCTCCATGGAGAATAATGCTACTTATTGATATGGAGTGCCTACCTAAGGCTGGAATTAAGTGGGGTAAAGAGAGGCAGCCAGATTTTCTCTTTTACACACGCAAAATTTAAAACATTTATTTGACATACAGGTGGAAGCATAAAGAAACAATTCAGTCTGAATTTCTGGGGAATGGTCAGGATTAGTGATTTGGGATTCATTCACATTTGGATGGTGCTCACCATTCATTGGACATGGATGAGCTCAGTAGTAACAGGATATAGGTAGAGAAGAGGATGGGAGTGAGCTGGGCTTATTAAAGAGTCAGGGAAGGGGGAAGAATGGTGAAAAGCCATGATGGCATAGTGTCAAGGAAGCCACGAGAAGAAAGTGTTTCAAGAGAAGGAGAGCAATAAATTGTGCTGAATCATGCTTAGAGGTTAAGATAGGAACAGGAAACATTGGATTTGATAACATGGAAGTCAGTGGTGACAGTAGCCAAAGCGGTATTAAACTGATGGGGATAGACGCTTTTAGAGGAGAGGAGAGATTTTTCAGGTAAGTGAGTAGAGACAATGCTTACAGATGAATTTTTCAAGCTTTGGGGAGATAGAATATTTTTATTTCATATGTACTTAGCAACCAATGATCATTCTTTTTTTTTTTTCTCTCTCTCTATGTTATAGCCAAATTCTTACCTATGTCCTTCCAGATACTTGGAGCACAAAGTGTAAATGACCCTAGCTATTGCCTTCAGGAAGCTAATAATGTAGTGAGAGAGGGGCACACCAAGAACTAGGATGTTCTGATGGCTTTATAGGGAATTAAGGATTGGGAAGACAGTTCGTATTTTTGCTTATATTAGACTACTCACATTGTATATATTGTTTGAGATAATCCTCTTTTCATTCCTGTGAGGCTATCCCAATTTTACTGATGGGGAAATGGAAATTGAAAGAGGATCAGGACTTATTTGTGTAAGAATTAGTAAATGGTAAAGTTAGAATTTGAACCTATGTCTGTGGGGCCCCAGCTGTGCACTCTTTGCAAAACTGTGTGGCTTTTCATGGCAGAAGAGGGAACAAATAAAAATCATGTTTACAAAACTGTGAGTAACCCTTCACCAATTGGATTACAAGGATTCCTCACTATATTAAGACAGTAGTGCTACATCTTAGGCAATGTTTAGATTCTAAAAAATGCCAAATTGTATCCTAAACGTTTTGTTACATCACACGTATGTCTTTGGAAAATGTTCACACCAGACCCACTTGGAAAGTGAGACAAACTAAAGAATCCCAGAGGCTTGGGAGACTGAGATAGGAGAGCAGCCTTATCAATGACGAGGAGCTTAGCAACTCACCTGTCTCTAAATGAAATACAAAATAGGGCTGGGGGTGTGGCTGAGTAGTTGAGTGCCCCTGAGTTCAATCCCTGGTACCAAAATAAATAAATAAACTAATTAATTTTTAATTTTTTTTTAACATTTATTTGTCAGTTTTCGGTGGACCCAACATCTTTATTTTATTTTATTTTTTATGTGGTGCTGAGGATTGAACCCAGCGCCCCGTGCATGCCAGGCGAGCGCGTTACCACTTGAGCCACATCCCCAGCCCCTAAACTAATTAATTAATTTAAAAATTTTTTAAAATTCCAAATTGTATCCTAAACATTTTGTTTCATCACACATGTATCCTTGGGAAATGTTCAAACCACCAGAACCACTTGGGAAGTGAGACCAACTAAAGAAGTGTCAGACTTAGGTCTCCCCTCTTCTGTGGGGAAACACAATCATTGAGGGGACTCACCTGTAGTACTGTTATTATCATTGTTTGCTGTGTACATATGGTTTAATTTACATAAGCTCAATCCACATACATGAAAATCTAGTCATCGTTAATATCAGTTAAAATTTAGCGTGCACTGTTGGTATACTAGGGACATTATGTTATGGCTTTGTTCAACTCTTAATCTTCAAATTAAACCTTCAAGGAAGATATTTCTTCTATGTGTTTTGCTGATGGGAAGACTGACTTGCTTAAGTTCACAGAGCTGATAAATTGGAGAACTGCTTTCCCAGTCCCAAATGACTCTGATGTGGGCATGCCTTTAACTGTGTAAATGGTTTGCAATCTCTGCACTGGCCAAATAGATCATGGCCAGTCCCTTCCTCATCAGCATAGCTTCCCCTTTATGGGCATCTCAAACTATCCTTCTTTTCTTGTCTAAAAGACTCCCTAAGGTTCACTTCCTTCTTAAGTCCCTGCTGGAGCTCATCAGTGTCTATGGATCAGCTAGGGAATTTGCATAACTAAGTGTGTAAGCAGGAAACAAACTTCTACTTTATAAGCCATTTAGCACAATGTGGCCTGTTTTGATGCAAACACAATAAACATATCTTTGAAAAAGTCAAAACTAGCTGTTTTGTCTTTCAAAGTTGTTGGATAAACTGTTTTAAATGTTTGAGTTCTTGCAAGCCCAGGACATAGTTTGGTGGTCTCTGGGTTGATCTGTAGCACTGCAAAGAAAGTTTTGAATCCTTGTAAGCACCTCAACAAAATGGCTCAATAAAAATACTGCTAAGTACAAGTCAGATACAGTTTGAAATTTTAATTAACATAAGCCCCCTTAAACAGGTTATTTTCAATTGTGTCTCCAGTTCTTCTCAATGATTCTAGACAGTGTATTATTTATTTATCTAGCTAAAGAGTAATTGCCACAGTATGTTCTTGAATAATGAGAACCTGAATTTTAGGATATTGCCTAAGGAATTTTCCCTACTCTTTTTGACTCTAGATTGAGTTCTCTTCTAAAACATGTCCTGAGTATTGTGAACAACCATTATCTTTCAGGTATTTTAAAAGGTGGAATGATCAGCCTGTCATATAACTTAACTTTGAAAACATATTTTTATTGGTGCATTATAATTATCCATAATAGTGGAATTCATTATATTATGTTGGTACATGCACAGAACATAATTTCATCAATCTCATTCCCCAGTACCTCCCCTTTCCCTCTACTTATTCCTCTCCCCATCTTCCTTCCATTATAATTACACACACACACACACACACACACACACACACACACACATATATATATATATATATATATATATATATATATATATATGATTCATTGTAGTATATGTGCATATGTGCATACTAGGACATAGCATAATTTGGTAGATTTCATGGCCAGTGCTCCCCCACACCCTTCTCTTCTGCTGCTCTCATGATTCCCTACCTCTATACTATTTCACGCCTTTTAAAGTCACAGGGTAAGAAACAAGGGAGTCAAAGATGAGGAGTGAAGTCAGACTCTGGTGGACTGTCTGGGTTGAGCTCCATACCTTTATTTGTTCACTCTGTTTGAAACTAGAAATAATGACAATTAATATATGAGTATCTATTTAATGAGATTGGCTTAGAAACTAATATGAGACATTCTACTAGCCCAGATAGATGAGGCAACATTATAATAACAACATCAAGATCTCAATGGTTAACCAGAAACATATATTTTCAGTCAAACAAACTTTCTGCTAACCCAGGCACCTCTCTATGTAGAAACCAAGAATTCCAAGCTGCTTCTATTCCATGGCACTTTTCTCTCAGTAGTGGGGTTCAAAGTTTGTCTAAGAAGAGAAAGAGGGCACTGAGGGTTATGCATCGGCTTTTTAAATGCTTCCTCCCCAGAGGGACACCCTTGTCCCAGTCCACTGGGTAGATTTAGACATAGTCCCACCACACTGCAAAGTGAGCTAGGAAGCTGTCTGCTGTTCATCAAAGAGCCAGAAAACCATGGTAGGGTTGGTCATGTGTGCTATAGACACCTTAGGAAAATGTACCTCCAAGTAACATGTTCATGTTGTGGTATGGCTAAAGTTTAGAGGAATGTTTGGGCGGAGGGGTGGGATATTTGTCCCATTTTGAAGACAATAACTAATGTCTTTATCCACATGTCTGTACCATGAACTTTCAAAAATGTTCTTCTATGCCATCTTGGCACAGAGACCACTAAAGAAAAACAGACTAATCTCCTTATAGCCCTGAGTAAATAAATACACTTTTACGAGATATTTTATAAGGTAGTCAAGGACTTTGCATTAAGGGCTTAGATCTGGATTCTAAGAGGTACAAAATAGTCAAGTGAAAATTCATATATTTTTTATTCTCTTTTGTTCAAGGTTTGTTGCCAGAATGAAAAAATTAAAATAGAATCTGGGCAGCAATGATGAATTAGAGAATATAGAAAGGATGTGGACATAAACTATGAAAACTGCGAGCCTTCTTTAAGAGACAGGAATGGGATCTTTCATTTAACACATCTTGGTTTGTTATCCTGGGAGCAAATTGATATCAGTTTCTCATTATGGGAATGGTTATCAGGCCCCACTGCCTTACAAACATCAAATATATGTGTATACAGTCTCACCTCTAAGTTTTCAAGGGAATAGAAAGTAATCTAATTATGTGGACAATTAAAAACAACCAAAGTGCAAGTTTAAAACTTGTACTTTTATGACTGCAAAGCAGGCTATCAAAATGACAGGGTGTCTGGATGTGATCGTTGCACGCACCCAGATTAAATGAGTGCATTAGTTGATTGTTTCTGGTATGAAGATAAGCAGAGAAAAGTATAATAATGCTGGCATTTAAGTGGACCTAATTAGGCTTCAAGTTTAACACTCCATTAAGATGAATGGGAAAGGGTCACCCCTGCTCAAGCTGTGGCATTGTCTTAGTGAGTCTGGATATTGCCTCCGAAGACAAGAGTCTGTCAGCACACATTCTCACAGTCACCCCCGAAAAGCACAGTAGAAATTTAATTTGTAATGTTCTGAACAACCAATAATAAAAAAAAAAAAAGATAAAAAAAAAGAAATTTAATTCTTTCAAAATTAAATCTCGGGTTCTGGAGGCCACAGTAAAATCCCTGGGGAGATCTTAAATCCTCAAGTTCTGCAGCTGTGTTAGTCATAAACAACAACAATAATAATGATAATACTTTCCCAGATCTGCAGAAACTTTCAAGTGCAGACTTCAGTACTTCCTGAATACCATCGACTGAAACTAACAACCTCCAGTTTACCACTGAAGAGCCCTGACTGTGGAGAGAATGAGTGACTTGGCTAAAATTACCGAGCGTCACTGGTAAAGCCAGAAATAACATGCAGGGAGTATTCATTTTTGTTGCAGTAGTTTGTCATCCATCAGGGAAAGGGTGTAAGGAATAATGATCTCATCTACTAAACTGAGCGCACATGCATTTGAAAGAAAACCCAAGAAGCAAAGTGCAGGCCAGCATGGTAGACAGGTTTGTACGGAGATGACTGGGTAAATCCTGGGATCCTACCATATGGAAAGTTGGCTCAGTAGTGTGTGAGTAGGAGAAAAGTTTAGTCATGAAAATGACTAAGGTAATGTGCATGGATGTGGTCTTAAAGCTATGTGGCCCTGGAACCACATTCAAAATTTTTTCCCAAAGATCTGCAAGGACATCCTATATCTTTCAGTGACCAGAATCAGGAATTGGATGTCTAAAGATCGCATTAGAACATGTCTGGAGATTGCAGAAGGAGTAAGAACTACTTTAGGCTTGAAATTAGTGTTTGGGTGATGATTTTGTGACTCTTTGGAAGGTAGAATGGCTACGTCTCCAATTCTGATTGTAGTCTTAAGACTGGTAACTCCTAGTTCTTGTTTTGCTACAGAATTGATACAGGCCATTGTATGAAGAATGGTATCTTGCTAAATTTCAGTTGCTTGTTTTCAGAATTATAAGATAAAATATTACCTGCTTATCAAAATTCTAGGTACTCTGGTTGTGTTATTCAGTAAGAATGTAGAAAGGAAGTGTTGGTGTATGCTTGGTGCTTAGATAGACCTATTTGTATGTGTGTATGTGTAACTCTTTCCTAAATGGCTCTATTTGTGAAATTATTGTATATGTTAGATATCTATAAAGTAGTTCATTTTTTTCTATATTAAAAATAAACCAACTGGGCATGCAGTGATGCACACCTTATTCTCAGAGATTAGGGAGGGTAAAGCAGGAAGATTGCAAGTTTGAGGCCATTCACTATAACTTAGACCCTGTCTCATGATAAAAATGCAAAAGGATTGGGGATGTGGGATGTGTGCTTAGTGGTAAAGCATCCCTGGATTAAATTCCCAACACACACACACAAAAAAAAAAAAAAAAAAAAAAAAAAAAAAGAAAGAAAGAGAAAAGAAAAGAAAAACTCAAAGTTAACAAAAACAACAACTAAATTTAGCAAGAGAACATTCTTCATACAATATACCACATATAAAATCATTCATCTTAGGAATTTGGAGCTGGGTTGAAGAAATCTTAGTTCTACCAGGTGGGATTCGTATTTCAGATCCCTAATTCATAATATGCCATAGTTAGAACATTCCTAATAATGGAGAGATGGGATTGGGACATTTTTTTCCCAGTATTGATCATCATGGGTTTGTTCTTCTCATTCTGTCTTGTAATATTCTATACTGACTGATATTAAATCTTGACTCTGAGCAGTGTCTCTTCCACCTATTTGATAGCCTTCATATATCTTAGGCAAATAATCATGTTAATCCCTTTGTTTTCTTTAGTTTTTTTTTCCCCCAGTTACTTACAGAGCATACAGAAGTTTTCAAAACTTCATTGCTTCAAAGGTTTTCCTCAAACTTCAGAATTACATGAGGATTCACCTTAGCTTCATAAATATTGTTATTATTTCATTATTATTTTATTATTCCCATTACTTGAGAACAAATAAAGTAGTATTGGAAATGTATTCTTTTTTCACAGTATATTTCATCTTTTAAATTACTTTTGTTTTAGGGAAAACTCAAATTAATTTGAGATTATCTTAATTAATTTAAAAATTCATTTATAGCTTGCATTACTCCAGAATTAGTCATTTAATGCTACTTCTAATAATGCATTGACAAGATTAAAAAATGGAAATAGCAAGGGATATAAAAGGAAGAAAAAATAGATTAAGTTGGGTAAAATTCACTATATAAAATACAATTGTGAGCTTATTATATACTTATTTGTGGTAAGTCCTAAATTTAATTTGAACTTGCTAGCAGCCAATTCAAAGAGAGAAATAAGCTCAGTTACATGTCTAATAGCATCTAAAGCATTTTTAAATTTTTCAAATTAATTGAAAGAAACTCGATTATTCCTGGTGCTGAATCCTGAGTGTTTTCTCCCATGATTTCTCATAAGAAGAAAACACTATAGTAAGCTAAAGAATATCTTCAACAACATTCTTCCTATTATTAATTTTTTAAATTGTCAGATAAATTCAGCAACAGTCTTAGAATTCTACAACAGATTTCACAGGATTTTGTTTCTTCATGATAAAGTAATTAGGTGCAAGCATCTGGTACCTAGTGAGTACTTATAATGAGTTGAATTGTGTCCCCCTCAAAAGATGTTTAGAGTCCTAAACCCTGGTATCTATGAATGCTACCTAATTTGGAAATCAAGTCTTTGTATATGTAATTGAGTTAAGATGATATCATACTGGATTAAGGTGTGTCCTGATATGTCTGATGTCTTTATAAAAAGAGAAGAGACAGGCGCAAAAAAACAGATAGCCACATGAAGATGGGACCAGGGATTGAAGGGATATTTCCACACACTAGGGAATGTTCAGGGACACCAGATGTTGGACAAGACAAAGAAGTGTCCTCCACTCGAGGTTTCAGGGGGAGCATACATAGTTTGTCAACACATTGATTTTGGATTTCCATCCTTTGAGTAGTGTGAGATAATAAATTTTTATTGTTTTCAGTCAATAAAGTTTTGGTGTTTTGTTTCAGCAGCAGGAGGAAACTAATGTGTTGCTCAATAAATATCTATGAAATAAATGTATGATTGAATTTTATGCACCAACTGACTGATAGAAAGGGGCTCTTTAGAAATTTAGAGACAAGAGTATGATTGTCTAAGGAAAAAAAATGACATAAGTAATCCCACCAGATATATTTATATCTATTTTAACTTTTACTAAAATCAGTATTTCTGTATACAAGATTTATTTACTGCAAAGTTTATAATTAATACTTTACAATCTAGAGGTCCAGCATGTAGTTTCGACCACTAGCGTATGCCAAAAATTAAAAATGAATCAAGAGAAAAAACAATGTCCTTATTCTGGTGGGGACACCGTCTACCAATGTTACTCCCAAAGCAGTTTCAATCTGTAGAGAAATGAAGTTCTTTTAAGGGCTTGGTGTAGGATTCAGCCTGTAAGTAGGTGTTCAGTAAATATTTATAGAAATAACCAAACAGGCACTTCAGAGAAGAAGAAATACAAATGTGTCAACAAACATATGAACGAGGGCGGGGGATATAGCTCAGTTGGTAGAGTGCTTGTCTTGCATGGCCCTGAGTTCAATCCCCAGCCACAAAAACAAAACAAAACAAACAAACAAAAAAATGAGCCAAGCAGGTGTAAATTTCCAAAAAGAAAGAAACAAAACAAAACAAAACATAGAAACAACTGTTCAACATCTCTAGCAGTTAGAGAAATGTAATTTAAAACTACATTGGTCTTTGTTTTTTGGGGGATTGGCTTATTTCACTTAGCATGATAGTCTCTACTAAAACAGAGCTAAATAAAATTTAGCTGAGATTCCATCTCACTCCAGTCAGAACGGAAATTATCAAGAATACAAAAACAATAAATGTTTGAAAGGATGTGGGGAAAAAGATTCACTTATACATTGCTGATGGGAATGCAAATTAGTGCAACCACTATGGAAAGCAGTATAGAGATTCCTCAAAAAATTTGGAATGGAACCATTTGACCCAGTTATCCCATTCCTCAATATATACCCCAAAGACTTAAAATCAGTGAACCATAGTGATGCAGCCACATCAATGTTTATAGTGGCCCAATTCACAATAGCTAAGTTATGGAACCAATCTAGGTGCCCTTCAACAGATGAATGGATAATGTGGTATAGGGCTGGTGTTGTAGCTCAGTGATAGAGTGCTTTGCCTAGAATGTGTCAGGCTTTGGGTTTGATTCTCAGCACCACATATAAATAAATAAGATAAAGGTCCACTGACAACTAAAATTTATTTTTAAAAGAGAAAAATGTATACACACAATGGAATATTACTCAGCCATAAAAAGAATGACTTTATGATTTTTGACAGTAAATGGATGGATCTGGAGACTATTATGCTAAGTGAAATAAGCCAATCTCAAAAAACCAAAGGTCAACTATCTCTCTGATATGTGGATGCTAACACACAATAGCAAGGGGAGGGGAGAATATAAGTTAAGTGTTTTAGATAAAGGGGAATGAAGGGAATGGGGAAGGAATAAGAATAGGAAAGACAGTAGAATTAATTGGGCATAACTTTCCTATGTTCATATATGAATATACCACCAGTGTAACTCCATATCATGTTCAACCACAAGAATCTGATCCTAATTAGAATAAATTATACTCCATGTATATATAATATCCAAATACATTCTACTGTCATGTATATCTAAAAGAACAAATAAATAAAATAAAGTGAAACTGTAAAAAAAATGTTTGTAGGAATGACATGGTAAATTCTACCATTTATGATTCATTGATAATGAGGGCAGAGAGAAAGGTCCTGTTCCAAAACGCCATCATCATAAAAGGAACATATTACACACATATTTTATTTAGCTCTGTTTTAGAAGTCTTATTTTCTTTCCTTGTGAATTCTATCACATATGGATATTCCTGCTTCTTTTTTGTCAGTTTTTCAAAACATACCTATGACTTTGATTCTTATTATCTCCAACTATCTTGAAGAAATCAAATAAATCAATGACTCTGAAACACAGAGAAGGAAAGAAAATAAAAAATGAGCCAAAAGGAAAAGCAGTGTTCTGATTCTGATTGGGACACAGTATACCAATGTTGTTCCAAGACCAGTTTCGGTCTCCTGAGTACAGGCTTCCGGCCTACTCTAGTCTCAAGTCTGTCAATTGTTATGATAAGATAAAGGCAGCAACAAATGGGTCATGCCCACCATAAATTATGAAAGTCCAGGATGGTCTCCAAACACAGCTAAGTGTCACACATTTTGAACTATAGTTTTGGAAGAAAATATCCATGTTCTTTTCAATAATCTAATATTTTCTTTGCAATGATAAAATGTTCGAGAACCATTTAACTTCCACAAATGATGATGCCTTCCATTTAAAAAGTGGAGATGAAATCTCTGATGTTTTCAAAACAAGAGGCATCATTTGGACTAGAATGGAAGAAGAAAAAAAAGCACAAAATTAAAACAAACAAACTCAAAAACATCAGCAATCTCTAGTGGATTCATGGAAATATGAAGAGCTTCAATGTTCACGTGTTTGCAAGAAGTTCTAAGCTATTCATCTTCCATAAGCTCATCCTACCGGCAGTTCCACCCTGTCAAAAATATAATGGCTCACATTCTTGAAGCTGCCCTGTGCTTGTAACATTCACAGGTTCTCTCTCCCCCCAAATTTGAGCTGAGGCACTTTTCCTTTCTAAAGAGCAGCATCTGGCCTCTTCGTGCGCTCATTTGCATGCCAATACTGGATTGCTCTCCCAGCGCACAGCTATTTAATAGTGGTGCTGGTGTCCGAGCTCTGGGAACAAACCGAATGGTTTGGGTGTGCTTTTGTGTGCAGTCGGGTCGTTGCTACAGTGTGCTTATTAAGAATAGTACACATTCATTATAACAAGATTGCTCTTTTGCTCAGGGGCCATCACGGAGCATTCTGTAAATGAATTAACAGTAGCATGCATTTGTGTATTATGGGCCCAGAAGATGCATTTGTTTATTAAATAAATCTGCAACACAGAAAGTATAGTTGGGAGGAAAAAAAATCTAGAAATAACCAGAATGCGCATGTACAGTAGCTAATTGTGTGTGTGTGTGTGTGTGTATGTATGTGTGTTTCTTTTGAAACCTCAACATCTTGGCGAGTTTTCCTCCTTTGTTTCTTTTAAAATAACCAGAGATCACAGGCCACACCATAGACAGCCTGCAAAAGCTGCACGTAAAAAAAAAAAAATAGAAATCAAATTTAAGTTATAGAAACTGAAAACATTTCCAGGAGTGATATTGTAAATAATCCCCCATCTTTCAAATGATTTAATATTATGGGTTCTTTTATTTTTCTTTAAATTATTTTGTTTTCTTTAAATAATTTTCCTCTAAAAAATGCTATGATTATTTTATATTATTTTTATTTTTACCTTGTATCACAACTATAATTTTTCCATTGAATTTGGCTTTCTTTTGAAATACAATGTCTGCTTTTGGGGCATTCCGTTAATATCGATCTATTTATTTCCAACCTTTGGCCTGGGTATGGTTAATATAAGTATATTAATAAACATGAGTCAGACTGTTGGATTTCATTCCAGTTAAATAATGATTTTTAAGGCCCAATGGCAGTTCACAATTGCATTGAAAACTCAAAATGTGTTCAGGTGTGGCTCTTCTCCATTTCTCTCCATTTATATTTTGTATCTTGCTGTCTTTAACTGTAATATGATATGCCGAATACTTAAAGAATAATGGAAGAGTGGAACATTTTAAAATATAAAATGCTAAAAGAATCTAAAGCCTCAGCAGGGGCAGTAGGAAGTCTACTAAAATGAATCAAGGAAACAAGTAAAGAAAAACACTCATATTCCCAAATTTTTGAATGTTCCAGTAAAAGAATATTTTTCCAAAAAGATAAGTTGATTTTCTACTTGAGCTTTTGCAATCTTTCTATAAATGCCAGGAATACCAAGTAAAACTTATTAAAAGTGAAGGCCTAGTAGAATGAATGGATTAGGATTTCATAGATTTTTTACCTTAGCAAACGATCTATGATACTATTTAAAAGCACCCAGCTAATTAGTACATATGCAATACAACAAAATGTGTTTTGTGGGGAAAATGGCAGTACTTATAAAAGATATTCCATGTGTAGCAAAAGCATAGCTGCTTGAAGCATGTTAGCACTTTTCTCCCACGTGGAATCTTAAATACCAGTTTGTCAAAAAAAGTAATATTCAGCTCTGCTATTTATTCGTGGTGGTGGTGGGGGGAAACACCCCACTATTGGAACAATTGATTTAATAATTATGGAAGGAAGAAGAAAATATTTGAAACAGTTTATTTTCTTTCATCTTTTTTTTTTTAAGTTCTATTTTTCAGAGTATTTTATTTATTCTGCTGCAGCTTTTAGAGAGGCCAACCAATCAGAAAGCCTGTAAGGGCCCAGGCCCAGGCTCAGTGCTGAGCTCCAAATGCGATTCCAGTCCTGACAGGGGGATTATAGGAAACAGATGACTTACGCTTCTAATTTGTGGCCTTAAATTGCAAACAGAATTTCAGGAGTCGAGCAGAGTAATAAATGGCAATAGAAAAAGCCACACACAGCCAAATCAGTATGTGGTGGTTGTAGGTTAAACTAAATGGGAAGAGACAGGTTATGATGGTTCAGTGTATTACAGAGAAGAAAGTCTTAAATTACTAGTGCTGAGAGGTATTGCTCCATGGCAGACAGTATTGCATTGTGTAGTCTACAGATATCACAAGCAGAACAATAAAAAAGCAGATTTAACATAGAACCTGTTGCTGGAGGAATCGTTTTTTTTCCCCCCACTTTTAGAAATGGAAGCGGTGTTTTATGTTTGTTTTGACCTCTGCTGTATACTTGGCCCCTTAACATCTGTTTTCTACCATTGCCGTTTTTCACACCAAATTAAATGTCGAGGAGTCAGATAAAATAAGTTCAAAATATGTCCAAATTATTTTTGTTGACTTCCAACAAATGTCCCAGTAACTCTTTTCACACGGAATGATACCATTTAAATGCCAACATAGAAAATTATTTTCCTTTCAACATTTTAAGAGCCAAAGAAAGGAATTTTGAGGTGTACTTAAACTCAGGAAATATTGCATTGGCCTTTTTGGTAACTTGTATGCCTGTTTCAGACTTGCTTTAAGGCTATTCTATCATATAAAGTTATGTGCATTTGTTGGATAAAAGTTCCAGGAAAATTGTTTAACAACAGCATATAAAAAGCCATTATTCAGAGCTGTTTCACACTATAAATACTAGTTATAATCAAAAAGGTCCATGTTTATCATGTGTGAATTAGTATGCATTTGTTTACCCTCATGATCTCTCTATGTGTCTATACATGTACATGTGAAATACAGTGTAAAAGTTGAGATGATAATGGCTTCTCGGGCTAAGAAATCTGGCAGTCGTAGATGGGTGCCATGAAAATAAAGAAATAAAATTGAGTTTTCAACTTCTCACTCAAAATATATTTTGTAAAAAATACAGCTTTTTCTTTGAAAATAACAATACTTTGTTTTGAGATCAAACATTAAAAAAAGAAAAAAAAAAAGAGAAGATCTGACATCTATCAGGGATTGATAACTAACACATAAAGACTGATTAAAAACAATTATTCTACCTTATATTTTTAATTACCAACATATGAAATAATGCTGTTGTCAAATGATAAAAACAGAGCTGATTTTAGACACAATGCTGTGTAGAGTTGAGAATCTAGTTTTTCTTCTGTTTTCCTTAGGAACAAGAAACGCACAACACTAAAACACAGATCTTTTAAACTACTCTATTAACATTAAACTTAAAAGCTTTTGTTTTATATGCTGAAGAAAACCTATTATCTGATGCATAACCTAGGGAAAAATAAATGATTTTCATTGTAATATTAAGCTAGTCTGTTGATAGTTATTGAAGATGACTGGCTAAATAGATTTTGATTAATCACTTGCAAAAATTATGCTTGTTAGGACCACTTTATATTCCGTGTCATGGTAATATCAATGTAGGTTATAGCTATTCCTTTGTAGATGGTATGTTTTTTGTTTTTAAATCACCTGGCAAAAAGAGAAAACAAACCTTAGTTGAAAGCTTTTGTCTCTAACACAGAAACCTCTTTTCATGCTTGTCTTTTTTTTTTTAAAGAAATGCTCAATTATTATTTGTGTCATAGTGGGAAGACTGGGTCTCTATAGGGCCTGAACCTTTTCAAAGAGGAGATAGCTTTTGTTTTTGTACCCCATCAACACCGATCACCTAATTAAATCTGATATCTCTGGTTGAAGCAAAATGATTTGTAATAGTTCTTTGGAGTTTACTTAATTAGTTTCAATGTCTTTTGTGTGATAAATGTGGTGATATTTTGTAAAATGGGACTGAAAAAGAGGAGGTAAAATGTAGTCTTGCAAGTGATGGGAGAGAGTGGAGGTGACAGGGAGGGTGAACTGGTATGACTGAACCATACAGCAAGGTGTAGCTCCAATGCAAGGGCTTGCAGACCCGAGTCATTCATTAGTTGAGATCATCAAGCAGATCTGAACTGGAAAAAGGCTTTCTGTCAAATGTAGGCCTGGGCATCTGTCAGGGCCCCAGATTCTACACCTTGATCAGTCCAAGACACTGACACCATTTTCTTTAACAAACACCAACAGCCTTTTTTCTCCTTCATTTTAACATTTCTCAGGGGTTGGATTCCCTTTCTTCTCCCTCTCTGTAGAGAGTAAAGGGAGCTTGTTAACTTGCTTAGATATTTTGACTGCGGATGCTCTTTGGCCACTTGCCTGTGGTAACAGTGTCAAAGCATAACTTGGTATAATTGCTATATTTTCAGTCAGAAGAGTGCTCTGTCTTTATGTTCAAGCTGCTGAATAAAAAGAAGTGTCATTTTGGAAAATCCTGGAAATTATCCTCAAAGTTCAGGCAAATTTTAATGTGTGACATACCTGGCAAGTCCTGTGTTCCTTGCCAGGACACAGAAGCGTAAAATAAGGGGATTTTAACTATGCCAATTAAATACTGGTAAATTCCTGTGTTTCTTATGGATAACAAAATAAAATTAAAAATGAAAGTGAAACCAGCAAAACTGGGTTCTTTATAATTTAAAAAGTAACTGGAAAGCATTACAATTTTTAATTATCCATTGATTCACAATTTATATACAATGTGGATTACAAATGACATTTTTTGATGGACTTCCATATAACGGAGACATGAATGATTTACAGACATTAGCAATATCTAGTCTGCAAGTAGAAATTAAGATTATAATGGAACTCTGTCTTATTATAATTTATTATTATTATTTCTTTGCAGTGCTGGGGATGGAACCAAGGCCTCATGCATGCTAGGCAAGCCCTCTACCACATCCCCAGCCCTAGAACTTTGTCTTCTTGATAAAGTAATGACACTTCTAACCCTATTGATTATAAAGCACACCTTTAACATTACAGAGTTATATTTGCTCTGTATTGAGTAGGTTTCCATAGAGTTGTTAAAGTAAAACTGCAAAATGTGATATGTGGGTTTCTCTCCCATAATACAGAGCAATATGAAATAGTGATGAATGATAGAAAGCTCCAGATATCCCCTTGGCCTTTTCTACCCAAGATTCCTGTGTGCACACCTTCAAGGATGAGCCTTGCGGAATGCATGCCAGCTACACATTACATCACACTGGTGGGCAGAGGGCTGCCAACACTGGCATTCTTTAGTCAGAGAAAAATGATCCTTCCAGTTAAGTAGATCCTCCCTGTGTCTCACAAACGGTACAAAACTGCATGCTGCTGGCAGGTAATGACTTGTAATTATCATGGCAGGCAGGTAATGACTTGAAATCACCTGCCAATTGTTTCTGAGCTTTTGCTCTGTTTCAAAACTCTGGACAAGTGGGAAAGTCATGGGGGGCTATAAGGATGCAAATAGAGAAAAGGGGGAGGGACTCTGCAACCTGGGATTCTCTTTTTGAACAGACTTTCTCTCCCATTTGTTTCTTATTTTACCCCCAGGTTCTCCTTGGGTGGCTTCAAAGAGGCATGGAGAATTGGCAGGTTGCTTTACCTGCCTGCTGCTCCTACGGGGGGAGATGGTGCCTGTTGAGAAATTCTGCTCTGTTTTGGAAGCAAATCAACCTTCTCAGATTCAGCCTCTCTGCTAGAAAATTGGGATGGAGAGAGGCAAGGGCAGTTTTGTGTGTTTGAAAAGAATCATGAATTACTTAAAGCCAGAATTTACTACCCTATTATGACTTTCTCTTTCATGAGCTTTCCTCAACTTCTTGGAAGCTAGAAAAATTGGGCAAGGAGCCTGTGCAAAAATCAAGGCTGGACTACTTTTCTAAGAACCTGTTAGTTCATCTCTCTCTCTCTCTCTCTCTCTCTCTCTCTCTCTCTCTCTCTCACACACACACACACACACACACACACACTGTATATAGGGATCAAGTAAGTAACACAATTGGACATATTGAGAGGCCCTGACCACGGGAGGAAGGAAGGAAGGGTAGTTGCACAGTATGTGGCCTCTTTAAACTTGAGTGACATTTACTCTGTTCCAGCCAATTGCCAGATCTAGGTACAGGATGGCCAGATTTCCTAAATTATTAAAAGGAGCCATAAATTTGAAATTTTTATGTAAAACAAAATCCCAATTTTAAAAGCATTGAAAAAATTTATATAATTAAAACTACATGAGTGAAACAAAACCAATGGCTTGACTTCAGGTCACAGACTGGGAGATCATGAACTCTGTTTTAAATTATGTTTTTCTATTTTCTATCACTTTTTCTTTTTATAATCTCATTAGAACAGTAAAGACAGAAAAAAACAGGCTGATTTAAAGACAGAACAAATGTGACTTGACATTTAAAAGTGTCTTGTGATTGTTATGTACAAATGTTTGGAAAAGGATCTTTTAGGAAATTGCCCCCCACAATGTCTACCTGGTTAAGAGTTTGCCTTAAATGTTGAGGCCTTCTTCAAGCCAACCCTGTGGGGTTCTTTGAAACATACTTTTAAAGGGGAACCTCTCTGAGCCCAGACTGACTGGTCCCAATAAGTCAAAGTTTACTGTTACAGGCTTCTCTAGGGTCAGCAGACCCATAGGCTCCAAAAAACAGGAGCTTGCAAGAGCTGGATTTCATTGAATTTGGGTTCTACTGCTTTCTACCACTGAGACCTTGGGCAAGACACTCCATCTCACTAAATTTCCATTTCAAATAAGACTGATGTACCTACCTTGTAGGACTGTGGCCAGGATTAGGAGAAAGTACTTAAATCAGTCATTTTACTAACCTTTCATATACCATAGAAGGGTAAATTTTAGTCATGGGACTCAATAGTCAAGTACATACTTCTCATTTTATGTTTATGTTAATTCAAACCCTTCTATGCCTTTTTAGAATATTTAAAGAAAATTAGGAAGTCACTTATGTAAAGTTTATTTTCAGATTAAATGTCATCAATAAAATCATATTTGTATATCAAGAACACTAATACAATTATATGACAGTTTTTTTTTTTTTATGAAAGCATGTTCAAAAGTTAATCAGAGAAAAATAAATCTAGCTTTTTGATGTGAAATCTGAAGGGAGAACTAACCATATTTTGATATTTGGACTTTTCCCACTGGACAAAATGATGATGGTAATTGTTTTAAACCGGGTTACTGTCCTTTAGACATGACAGATCATCATCTAATGTGAAGATTTGACATGGGAGTGGCAGCAGTAAGTGGCAGTTGGTCATTTGGAAAGTACTAAGGAACAATAAGAACTCCCACAGGTGTCTTATAGTAAGAAAACCAAATTTCAGAGGGGTCTAGGCACAGTCTTAAAAATCAGCATGTCTATGCGTTGGATGTTGCTTTCTGTGCAATACCTGAAGTTTTAGAAAAGAGGTTTCTAGCCGTATTATATTACATTGAAAAATTATCTGCTTATTTATTACTTGATTTTCCCCCTCTGGGAAGGCTGGTAGTATGAGCCTAAAAAACTTGCCCTTAGATAGAACCTGCCTCAAACATGTACTGTATAGAGGTGGTTAAGCAACCCATGAACACTTTATCCTCTTTCTACTTGCCATCATTTTTATGTAAGTGTTCTTTAAAACAAAGACAAGAGAAACCAGTCTCACATTTAGTTAGTAGTTTTTGGTTTTTAAATTTAGATTATTCAATTGCAGACTAATTAAGTTAAACTTCTAGACTTAATTTTTTTTTTAATTTCTCATTTCAGGATAAAATAAATTCTGCATATAAATTGTTGGAAGATGTAGTTTAACTTAGAAAAGGCAAAACTCTATAGGCATAGAGAACTATAAATATTACCTGGATATATCTGTTTAAAAAAAATTCTGTTGCTGGGTACAGTAGCATATGCCTGTAATCCCAGTGACTCTAGAACCTGAGTTAGAATAATCATACATTCAAGACCAGTCTCAGCAGCTTAGCACAATTCTTACCAATTTAGTGAGACCTTGTTTTAAAATAAAAAACAATAAAAAGTCCTGGTGATGTATCTTTGTGGTAAAGTACTCCTGGGTTCAACCTCCATTACAAAAACAAAAACAAAAACAAAAAAATAACAACTACAAAAAACTCATGCTATATAAAGACAAGAGTGGTTGTATTTTTAAATATAGTATTGCATATAGTATTGCTATTTTTCTGGAATAGCTACTATAATGGTTAATACTTATATACGCTGTCTTGCTCATTGTTTGATGTCTGCAAATCCTAAGGTATTGCCCATCTTCTCCCTCATCTATTTGCTTTTATGTGTGTTCATCTCAACATTAAATAGACTATTAAATGATAGTTTGGTTTTCCATAAAAGAGGACTCTAAATATTAGATGGAATATCTTGCTTTAAAAAAATTTTTAAAATCATTTACACCCAGATTTTTGAGAGTTTGTGCATTTTTTTCCAATTAAATTATTTTTTAAAAAACCTAGCCTTCACGGAACTAGGGTAGAAGAAATGGGCAGATGGAGAGGAGAAATCAAGAGCACATACATAAATTGTCTTAATTTCTGAGAAGTGTGGGCCTGACAATCACTTAAGACAATGTAGTTGATATAGCTGTCAGGATGGACTCTCTTTAAAAGAATGTTTTTATAGAATATCATTGTGACACTTTTCTCAGATGGATGTCTTTAGTAGTATTTGATTAATGTAACGTAATAAAAGAGATGCACACCAAAGTGTCTGTACGTGTCTTGTTAAGTATGTTTGATTCATTATATGTGGTTCTCAGTTCTTTCCTCTTTCTGCAGTTCATTTTTTATCATTTCAATAATATATCTATAAATATGAAAAAGTTGGCACTTTCAAAGTCTTTGACATATATAGCTATTAATTCATAACTCTAAAAAATTGTATCTTTCAACCTGTCATTTTAAAGCTTGTAGAGTTTATTACAGTGAGTAACCTGTGTTAGAAATTAGATTTTGAACTTTAGCAAGAAGATAAATAAGACTTATGATCCTAATAGTTAAAGAAAAGATACCTAGACTTAGTTCGAAGGTTGAATTACATGAAAAGATCACTTATTAGAGATTGAAATTGTAAACTCCTTGAAGATAACATTGTGGTTTATATTGATTACTAGTTTCCAACGTATTTTGTTTTCCATATCTATTCATCCATTTTTGAAAGAATCTTTAAATAGCCAGAGATATTCAGATATAGTTCTTGGATCACCTTTCTTGCAATGCATTCATGAACTTCCTGGTATATATATTTCAGCTTTGTGAATGAGTACTGAACCACAAAATCAAGCCATCACTCCTGGCAGGAGGAAGCTCTTTATGGCAGATACTATTT
The DNA here is from genome assembly GCF_021218885.2 of Marmota monax. Taxonomy (NCBI): domain Eukaryota; kingdom Metazoa; phylum Chordata; class Mammalia; order Rodentia; family Sciuridae; genus Marmota; species Marmota monax. The sequence continues at coordinate 12,847,890 of NW_026694895.1, read as the reverse complement.
TGTTTGCATTTTGTTGATGGGTAAGTTGAGGCAGTGGGTCACATGGCCCAGATCACCCATATGCTAGGGGGAAAAGCTGGGCTTAGAACAACATTTTGGCTCTGCAGCCTTTGATCTTCTCTGGGAGAGCTAAACCTGGAATTTTCTTCCGAGTTCCATTGGTCCTGCTTTATATTCTTTACTCTCTAGGTAACAGCTTGGCTTTCTCACTTCCCATATTCCTTCCCTTTTTCAAACGAGAGTCCTGGCCAAGCATCAGCAGAACAAGTGTGAAGGGTTCTATGTGATGAGCTCTGACTCAGGGATGATTTGGGGTTTGGGTGCCAGGCTAGCACATCATGTGTGAATAAGCTTGTGGCAGGGACTGAGGGTGAGGCCTGAGGACATGGTTTATGTTGGAGCCTCACCATGTTTTGGGTGACTCACAGATATTCAGCAGCATAGTCATGAATACACCCAATCTCAGCTTCTGTGTGAGAACATTCATTTACAGTTCTCTCAAAAGCATAGAACTTACCTTGGCCTTTTTACAGGAAGATCACGAAGGAGAACTAAAGAATAGATGGCTCTAAGGTCCTGCTAGGCCCTTCTCAGAAGATTGTTATTCCCTTTGAGCTAAGGCAGACACCTGTATGGCACTTTCCTCTCTCCAGTGCTGTAGGGAAGCAGGACTTTGGGGTCAGTAAGACCCAGGCCTCACTCTTCATAATGTCCTCATCACCTCTAGGACTATAGGAAACTCATTATTCTTAGACTTATTATTTCTTGGAAAACCACAAAACTTACAGAATGAGATGGGAGCATTTTTTCTGCATTTAAAGAAATTAACACAGAAGAAATTTTAATATTATCTTCAGTGGTCATTTAGGCAATTACTTCAGCTCAGATACTACTGATGCCAGAACAGTAAATAAACATGGTGCTTTTATTAATCTTTGTATTTGTTTCATGTCAAGGGGAGGATAAGAAGGTTTAAAATGTGTATTAGTAATTTTTTTTTCACACTAGCCTTTTTAAAACTATAAATAAAATTAAGAAACTATTCAAGAACTGGGTGTGGTGGTGCATGCCTGTAATCCCAGAATTGGAGAGGAAAGTTGCGTTTTTATTTTAGAGGATCATGGTCTGACACCTTCCCTTATCATGTGTTTTGTACAAGTCTTCTCATGTTTCTTAACTTACTGCCCCCCAGAAATGAGAGTCCTGTACTCAATGATCACTAAGACTCTTTCCTCTCCAATTCTCTATCTATCTCTCCATGATTTTGTTCAGAACCATGATTTTATGATTCATTTTCATCCGTGTGTCCCCAAAGTGTACAATCCTAAACAATGCAGTTGGGGTGCTTAAGTTCACCTCCTTTTCCGCTGCCTACTGAGATACTGTTGATAATGAGCAATGGTCCCAGCTGAGATAATAGAGCTCAGAGACTTGAAGGTGCTACTGCAGAGCCACAATTAGATCAGACAGCTCCATGAGCAGAGCAGGGAGGCATGTTTCCATTATTTCTTCTCTTAGAAGATGCCAGGTGTGCTTTGGGCCATAATGGTTTATGCTTCTTTTCTTTTGATCCCCTTTTAGTCCTTGTATAGTTTTCTTTGCATGCCTGGGCTCTGGGCTTTTCTAAATAAATAATAAGTAAACTTACGGTTGCTAAGAGAAGGACTGACTAGGTCCTTGCTGATCACTGTAAATATCTATGATGTCAAAATGCAGGATGGCAAAAAGTGAAGTTGAAAAATGAGGAAGGGGTGTGACAGGGTGTAATCTAAATTGTTTTGAAGGGTGTGCACTTTTTATGTTGCTGAAGTTCAGGGTTGGAAAATACATGTGTTCTGCTAGCATATTTCGAAGTTGAACAAACTAAATTTTGGTTCAGAGAAAAGGAGGCTAACAATTAAACCAAGAACAGTTTTACAGCTCAGGTGATGGGTTTTCCTGACAGAGGATAGCCTTGGATGGTTGTATGTCTGCTGAGCCTTTGAAAGAGAATGATAGAGCTAACAAAAGGTTGAGAGTCTGCAGAAGAGGAGGAAGTTAGGACCAAGAGAAATGGCAGACTTCAAAGACTTACTGTTATTATTATATTAATAACAAACTGCTCAAATGTTATTGAAAATTTTATATGCCTCAAAATATATAAAATCATATTGATGAGTTTAACGAATTTCCAGGTTTCCATCCAGATTCAACCATCAATTCATGATCAATCTTTGTCTCATCTGTATATTCATTCAATCTTGTTGGGACATGATCCCTTTGAGGCAAATTGCTCATACACTTTCATCTGTGAATGTTTCCAAATGTATTTCTAAAATCTAAAAACTTCATTCAATTTGCAACTGAAATGCTATTAACACACCTGAACATTAACAAAAATTTCTTAATTATATCCACTAGCAAGTCAAGGTTTAGATTTCTCCACTTGCCTTATATGTATATTTGTAACAATTTGTTTGAATCTATATTATAATAAAGTCTATAGATAGCTATTGGTGAATATGTCTCTTAAGTCTCTCTTTTAATCTGTAAGTTTCCTTCTATTTTTTTGTTAAAAGTTTTAATCAGCTGTTTCATTGCTGTGACTAAAAGATCTGACAAGAACAATTAGAGGAGAAAAAGTTTATTTTATCTTACAGTTTCAGGGATCTCAGTCCATAGAGGACCATCTCCATAACTTTGGGCCCCACATAAGCCAGAACTAATAATGGTGGAAAGGCATGGTGGATGAAAGCAGTTCAAGACATGGCCATCAGGAAGCAGAAAGAGAGAGCGCTTCATTCCCCAAGGTACAAAATGTACACCTTAAAGTCATGCCCTCAGTGACTTATCTCTCTAGGCACAACTTACCTACCTACAGTTATCATCCAGTTAACCAATGGATTAAGCCACTGATTAAGTTAAAGCTCTCTGAATATTCTTGTATTCTCTCATACATGAGATTTTGGGGGGCACTACTTATCTAAGCCATAACAACTATTTGGTGAAGAAACTTATTTTCCTGTGAATTTTCTGATTAATGATTAAATTTCTTTGTTGTCTCTTGACATTTCCTTAGTCTCCTCTATTTCCTGTAAATGGATTCCTAAAGGTATGACCATGTTCAGGTTTTGATTTTTTTAGCAAATATACTGTATAGAGGTGTAGGATATTTCCATCAGCAGGCAAAAAATGCTTGTTTGTCTCTCTTTTTGTAATATTAGTAGCCATTTCTGATCATTGTCAAGATCCCTTAATTCATTGGAAGCTGTAATGTATTAATTCTATTAATATGATTCCATTTAACTTAGTAGCTGAAATATTTCTATTATGAGAAACTTCCCTTATTTGATTACCTGAGGGAATTTGTGTTCATTACTATTTGTATAAGAAACTCAAAAAGAATCCTGGATTTAACCCCTTACATACAGTTTTCACTTATTTTCTAGTACTCTTCAAAGGTGACCAAGGAGAGCTGTATGTGTGTGCTTTAAAATTTTAACATGTTGAGATCATGGATTTGAAAATATGTGGACTTGAACTTTTAACTTACATAGACAGAAATTTGAATCCTGGCTTTGCTCTGTTCCAGTCTTTTACCCTTTTTTCCCTAAATTAAATCCTAGTTTCTCCTGGGCTTTCAAAGATCTCTTCTGGTCTGGGGATGTGGCTCAACTGGTAGCGCGCTCGCCTGGCATGTATGCGGCCCGGGTTCGAGCCTCAGCACCACATACAAAGATGTTGAGTCTGCCGAAAACTAAAAAAATAAATATTAAAAAATTCTCTCTCTCTCTCTCAAAAAAAAAAAAAAAAGAAAAGATCTCTTCTGGGGGATGCTTTCTCTAACTTTCCTACCAGGAAAAGTTAACCTCTGTAGACTCAGTTTTCTAATCTACAAGGTAACAATGCTGATGCTAAGATATGACTCTGAAGATGAAATGAGATCATGGGTCCAGAACACTTCATCCATTGTAGGCATGCAAGGGATTTCCAATTTTATTACTATTTTGTATTTAATGATCTGGGGCACTTACTTCCTGTTGTCAATTACTTTGCTGATATATTTAGCTTGAAAGAATTGTCTGAGAAACTATTATGAAAAATAATTCCCTGCTTTTGTTTATGAAGATGCTAAATGTGACGACAAATTGACAGCATTTACAGTGGTCTCACTTGTTCTGGAAGATAAAAGAGAAAGAAATAGTATGTCAGTCTTCTGCTCCAAAGTGTTGTGTGGGAGAAAAGGACATAGTCAAGAATCACTTAGAAAAACACACGATGAAGTCTGTGGACAAATCAATTCGATAGGCTGGGTGGACTAATTTAAGTTAGAGAAGGGTCTCCAGGCATGGTGCATTCTAAAGGAGAGGAAGAACATCTTTGGAGGGGGAGGGAAATCCTGAAGTTAGGGTTGATTTCATTTCTCAGAAAAGGAAATTGCTGCTTTAGGAGGGTGACTAAATACCTTCAGGATGCACAGTTGACTCAAAAATGGCTTGAAGTTCTATCTAGAACCAGAACCTTAGTTCTTCCTGCTATCTAGCATTGAGTCTCTCCTCCATAGTCTTGCTCAGGCTGTCCCTCCCTCTGGAATGCCCTTCCTCCCCTCTCTTATGCTTACTTGTTTGACACCGCATCAGAATTCATGACAGTAGGGTATCTTTCTCAGCTCCTGACCTGACTGCACCAGGTGGGTAGGGCCTGTGCTAGGTATTCTCATTACAACCTGAACACCTCCCTGTCACAATGTTTACCTGGCTGCTTACTCTTGCTGAGTTCACTGAATTGTGAGCATCAGGATAATAAAGACTCTCTTACTCATCTTTGTAACCTGAGGACAGTGTCCAGCCCATACTTACTGTTTAAGAAATAATACATGGATCTGGATACAGTGGTACACATCTGTAATTCCAGTGACTCAGGAGGCTGAGATAAGAGGATTCCCAGTTTGAGGCCAGCCTCAGCAGTTCAGTGAGGCTTTAAACAACTCAGTGAGACTGTCTCAAAATTAAAAATAGAATCGGCTGGGGATATAACTCAGTGGTAAAGCACTCCTGGGTTCAATCCTCAGCAACAAAATACATACATACATACATACATACATACATACATACATATATTCATGGGTGATTGAAATCTTACATGATGATTTGTAAATTTAAATTTCAACAAAAAGTTAGCTGGAAGTGTAGAACTGGAATGTGTTCACACAGGAACCTGAGTTTATCTGATGGTCCCCCTTTCAGGAGCAGGAGCAGAGTGGTGGTGAGTTGAGATGGCACAGCAGGTGGTTTAGGCTAGGTGAGCAGTGCAGGCTGGCTGTCAGCCCTGGTGGAGGTACAGGGGAAAAACAAAGGTAAATGGCCTCATTTTTTGTATTATTATTTTTTTCTTAGGGTTGTCCCTGTGTGTAAAGGTGGGGGAAAGCAAGAATTCCTCAGGACGTAATAATCATTCTTTTGACTTTTCTTGACTAGACGGTGGAAAAATGGGCAGAGGCAAAGCACATAGGGGTTAAATGTGGGTGGGCAATTGTTGCTGAGCTTTAAAAACATGGGCTTGTGACAAGGTTGCCTGTAGAAATGCTCATCACAGGCATGCACAGTAGTCTTTACAGAAAAATTCATCCCTACAATTAGCCCTATTTTGTATAGCTGTACCAAGAAATTGCTCATTTATCAAGGTTCTTGTAACACACAGTTATCTGCCTAAGAGAGTTGTTTTTGACATCAACAACTGTCTACCTGGTGTTAGAATTTCTCAACAGATAAGACACACTTGTGCTCAGGAAGGAACTTCTGCAGGGAGATAGCACACCAAACTTTTATTGTTAAAATGGGAAGAAAGGCATGCATAAGAATAACAGGAAAACCCACTATGGTGTGCTTGCACCTGAGGTGGGGGATGGGTTGGCAATTCTGTCCCACAACAGAAAGCACACAGAATGTTTTTCCCTTTTTGAAATTTTTAGTGTCATGGTAGAATTAAAAAAAAAAAAATCCAGGATTATTTCCAACAGTGTTAGAAATGAACAATAAAATGTTTATCATAAGAATCAGACTTGTCTTGCTGTATTTCATAGGGTTTAGCACTTGTCTGTGAATACCCATCTAATTAAATTTCTCCATCCATAACATATGCTTCTTTCCTGGGTGTAGGAATGGGGAGGAGCGGATTTTTATCCAAAGTTTCTTTCTTCCATCATACTTAAATGTATAAAATTTCACAGACTAACATTTTCTAATATATCTGTATTTGCTGAACAAGTCTGTTTAAAGATTGACAAATGACATTTTGACTTCTGCTTTATATGGAACCTTAAGAAACTATACTAAATAAACTTAAATTATACTGATTAGGAAACTTGGTAAATTCTTCTCCAAAGGAAAATATTTTAAAAAATATGTTTCTGTTTGGCAATGCCTCAATCTCACGAAGTGAGGAGGTTAAGTTAAATGGTAATTTATAGTAACTTCTTAAATTTTAAATTCCTTATCCTAAATATGAAAACAGACACAATTACTGGGAAATCTCATTTTCCTTGACTGGTTAATGTATTACCTTGCTTCTTTTTATTTGCTTTTAAAAGTGTCTTTCTTTCTTTCTTCTTTCTTTCTTCCTATTTTGTTTCATGTTTAAAATCTATTAAACAGCTTACCCAAATAGATATTAATAGAATTGATAAAGTCTTTTTTATTATTCCTTATAATAATTATTTCTTAAGGACCAGCAGGAAATTCCCAGCATGCAATATAATTTATGACCTCAATGAGTGGTCATATAAGTGGAGAATTTACAGACATGCCAGCTGGGGTTAGGACTGTAATAGGTTGCTCATATCTAATGCTTCTGGCCTCCTTTGCATTATTATGAATTTTTGTTTGTTTCCTGTTTATTGACTGGCAGTCTTCTTTAAGGAGTTTAGATGAATGACTTAAGAGAGGTGTGTTTTTAGGAGAACTTGGTGGTGACATTGGAAAGAAGTCTAAGTGAAATACAGCCGAGGTTATTATAGCATGGCCTTGAGTCTCATAACTCTGGAGGAAGTAGGTAGGAGGTGGTGGCAGAAAGGAAAGATACTGAGGTGTTTCTAACATGGGCACAGGAATATGTGGCAATAATAGAACATTACTAAAGTTTTCCTCTAGAATGAGTCATTGTCAAATATAATTTGAGGCTTTATGCAGCCCCAAGAAAATACCAATTTCTATAATTCTTATGATCTTGCCTTTTAAAAAGTTTGGCAAATGGATAGATATTGAATAAATGCATTTATAATTCACAAAGTTCATATTATGCCTTCAATTTAAGTAAGTGTGATACCACAGATTTGATACGTGGGTGTCTTTCCAAGGGTCTTGTTTATTAAAAAAAAACAAAAACAAAAACAAAAAAAAAACAATACCCAAATAATTTGACAGATAAGTTTTCTAGGTTTAACTAAGAAGCAACTTTTGCATTATCATTTACAAATAGACAGTAATTTTGCAAACCCAAATTGAAATAGAACCCCCTCCACTTATAATGCAAATAGTAAAAAATGAATTTTGTTGTGAGGTCTTAAAGATTTCCTACTATGGGTTTCTAACCTAAAGACAGATATACCATTGGTCTAATAAGTTTCACATTGTTAAATGTGAATGCAAGCATCTCCCTTCATCATTGTTATTCAAATTTTATTATTAATACTATTTTACTGAATCTGTGGAAAGAGATTGCTATTTTTTCCCCCTTTTCTTTTTTCCTCTCTTTCTTGGGTAATGATTGAGGTGTATATAGAGGGATGGCTGGTTGGAAGGTTGGAATTATCCTTCTAAAAATTTAATGACTAAAGTATTTTGTCCTCCCTATCATGTTCTGATATTAAGATGTCATATTCTGTGAGAATTTAATATTTCTTAATCCTCTGCACACATGAAAAGTTCTTAATTCCCTCTAGGTAATGCTAAAAAGGAGGGAGTCCATGTTCTTTCCCAGACACTGCCAGCAACATGGCAATCTGAGTATCTTTCCAGGCACAGTTTGCAGGAGCCCATAAAAGGCCCCACCATGTCCAGTGTTTATTTAACGGATCTGAAACGCCACTCATCCACAGCCATTTCAACTTTCCTAGGATCCTTAGGAAGGCCCCGGCCTTCATTTTGAAAACAAAAATAAGAACCACAGATCTATGAGTTGGAGGAGACATTAAGAAAGTTATAGCAGTTGTTAGGATCTGATAACTTCTGGTTTAAAATTTATCAGCCTCACGTGGACTCTCAGGTAGATGCTTTAATGGTGTATAATCTTGTCGGGTACTTTACTAAGAAAAGAAAGATGGCAGGCATTGTAAAGTGTGTGGTAAGAGCCCAAGCGGGCACTAGTAATTAGCTTAATAGAAGAAAAAAAATGGAAATAAAGCTACTTGCTGGAAGTTTGAGTGCATATTCGACAAGGCAAAAGAAAAAAAAAAAGAATTGCATTCTAGTGAGAACCAGCTTAACACTTGAATTCAGAAATTTCCAGATTCCCCCCTTGTTGAGACCTGCAAATAGAGAAGAGGGTAAGAAAGAGAAGCAATTCAGAAGGTGGGGGGTGGGGGTGTTCAGAGAGTAAACTGAAGATTTCCATGGAAATAAGCTGTTTTTCTTATGACTTTTTTTTAGCCACTTTTAAGCTATTGCTTTCAGTTTACTTCAATGCAGTCACTGAAGTAGCTTAGAAAGAAATCTTTGATATGCCAGATCAACCAAAAGTTTTAAAATATCCTTTTGTGTCTCCATTTATAATGCAAATAGTAAGTTGGCATTTTGGGTTCATTTCGCCATCATCTCTGAAGTGGGTTAACACACAGAATGAGGCAGTCCCAAAAGACAGCACATCTTTGATAGTTCAATAATAATAAAAAAATGTATTTAGGTCTTTTCTAAATACCTTTTACCTCCTAAGAATATAAAAAATGAGAGGAATAGATCTAAGAAGAATAAATTGTGGTTGACCTCTATGTTAGCTGAATGACTAAAGATAGTGTTCTATGAATTACCCACTACTTAAATATTCCTTAAGTCTAGCCTTTATGAGCTCATAAAAAAAGACTTTGCTTATGTGTCTAGGCAGGCCAGTATCTTTATATGCTGTCAGAAGTGAATTTAACATATTGTTTCAATATAACTTTAGAAACCAACAGATATTTTGTTATAGAAAGCAAGCTGGGCAATCACCTTAAACCCACGTTTACATTTTAGTTTTATCATACATAAACATCGCCTAGTTTGAAATAGTTTTAAAAAGTGGTAACTTATGTTTGAGAATGATGGAAAGAGACTGAATTCTGTTGAAATAGTATTGCTACCATAGCGTTTTACACGAGAATCTCCAATCTTCTTTCAGACATACAAAAAGGCCAGAAATAATTAATGTCAAAAATTCAAACGGCAGGTGCGGGGGGGGGGGGGGGGGGGGGTGGGGGAGGGGGCTGGCAGTGATCACACCATCGCGGGACAGACAGTTGAGAAGCTCTGCGCAGTGTGAACCCCAGGCTCCACTCTCCCCTTTGCCTTCCAATTTAAAGAATCCCATGCATTTTAAATCTTGGGAATTTCTTCAGGGCAAATGAAATCAAAATATACTTTTGTCAAATAAGCCCCCACCCCTCCACCAGTGCAACCAAGAGCAATAATGTTTCAGGAAGCTGAAGCTGAAGTGTTGGTAAGAAGGACTGGGTGAACAGAAGTTTTACCATCTTAGGGTTCATGACTGAGCTTTTCTAATGTAAACAATTTATAATGAAAAAAGTCGGCCATGTCAGGTTTGAGAAACAGAGAAAAGCTTGATGGGAAAAATCAGAGGTGTGCTTTGTCAGGAGGTGGAGTAAGGACACACCCATGATTCTGAACTGTTTGGATGAATTCCTGTCTTCATTGTTCCTCTCAAGCGATAAGTATCTCTTCCCTTCCTTCCTTCCCCTTCCCTCATGGGCTCTGGCTTGGTTCCTTTGCCTTTGCTTGTATTGGGGAAAGGAGGTGACTGCCTCTGCATTTTCTGTGCTTAGCATGCATATTTTCTCCCTTTCTGTCACTTGGTCTTGTTGGGTCCTCCGTGTCTCAGCCTTATTTAGGTACCTCCTGCATACATTTCATAATAGTCACATTTTAGCAGAAAAAAAAAAAGACTTCTGATGATCTGCTTTCTCTTCTGCCTAGAATTCAGGTTTACAACTCTGATTAGAGACAAATTTTTATTTTTTCACGCTGCCACTCTTTCTGCTGCCTCATTTAATACAGATGGTATTGAAAAGCCAAAGCTGTTTAGCATATTAAAACCTCTTTGTAGAAATAGTGATAAAATAACTACCAAAAAAAAAAAAAAAAAAGGTATGAGATATATACTCTGTAGCAGATGCAGCTGACACCCTGCCTAGGTCCTCTGCAGAGGCTGGTACCTGGTTTCCCCAGTTGCTTTGATTATCCTGGTAAGCTCATTCTCTGGTGTCTCCTCTGTTTACCAACCAATGACTGAATGGGAGGCCAGCCTTTTGCCTAATGCCCTGGTGTGATCTGTGGGCTTCAGGATCATCAGCAGCCTGCCTCTAATGCAGCCAAACCCTTGCTCCTGTTCTTCCCTCCTGCCTTCCTCCCCTTCTCCTGAGGACACACCTAGTAAATTACTTCCCTCCTTAGATTCTGTTTCTAGGGAACCTCACTAAGATATATACCTTAAAATAAAATTTAAAAATCTTAGAACTATTCAACCAGATCTTTAATATATATTAAACAACCCATTTTAAGATGGTCATTGACAGAAAAAAGCATAGTATTTAGAATAAACAGTACAAAAACAAGACATTTTCAAAGGTGGCCAAACTTAAGAAGAAGAGATATTATTTTTTTGAGTCTTAAGAAAAGAGGATATACTTTTAAGGAGTTGCAAGTATCTAAAATGCTATTGGTGGGATGGGGATGTGGTTCAGTGGTAGAATATTTGCTGTTGAGTGTGAGACCCTAGGTTCATCCCAGGTGCTGCAAAACCAAAACAAACTAAAACTAAAATGCTATTAGCCTGAAGAAAGTCTGTGAGTGAGACTGTAGTGATCTCCTTAATACTTATGTTGTTCCTGGTTTCATATTGTTCAAAGCAGTTTCAATTAGGTGGCCCCAAGTCAGTTTCCTGACAGTCCTGAAAAACAGGGATACCTACTAGCACTGTTTTCATATATGAAGATTGTGTTTCACAGAAGTTAAACGGCTTGCAATTTCTCACTGTTGGTAAGTACCTGGCCCAAAGTTGGTGCTCAAACCCAGGTCTGTGTGAGATGTGAGGTAAGACTTGAAATTAGATTAAACTATGTTCTAATCTTAGGTTGGTTCTTTAAATTTTGTTATTAACTCTAATAGGGTTTCTTTAGCAATCTATTGAATAGCCTAGAGTTAATCTACTTAAACTTGGTCAAAGTGGTCATTTTCACATTAGATTTGTTATCCTTTGTTTTGTAAGAAATTATTCTAAAATTTAGCAGTTGGAAACAACAAAATTTTATGATTTCACAGTTTCTGTGGGCCAGGAATCCATAGATAGCTCTATCTCGGGACTCTCATAAAACCACAATCAAAGTGTTGGTGCAGTTGTGGTCTCATCTAAAGGTTTGGTGGAGGGAGGGTTTGCTTCTGGTCTACTCAGGTGGTGGTTAACAGGACTCAATTCTTTGTGAGCTATTGCACTTAGGGCTCTGTTTCCTCACTGGTTATTGGCCAGTGCCTTCCCTCAGTTCCTTGTCAGGCATGTAGCTCTTTCCACAGAGCAGCTCATAATATGAGAGCTGACAATCCTAAGAGTGAGCCAGAGAGAGAAAGCAAGTAAGGGCGAGTGAGAAGGAAGCCAGAGACTTTTGTAACTTTATCTTGGAAGTGACATCCCATCAATTTTGCTGTATTTTTTTTTTTTTCTGTTAGAAGTGAGTCACTAGGCCCAGCTCACGCCCACACTCCATGGGAGGGGATTACACATGGACATGCATACCAGGAGCCAGGGAATATTGGGAGCCATTTTAGAGGCTGCCTACCACAATGTGTCACTTGGCTTCCTCATCTACAAGGACCTGCAACTTGATCCAACCACTGTTTTCTCTATAAGGAAGCACTGGATTATTTTCAATATGTTAATTTCATGGGTTTAGGCATATGTGCTGTAGTTTAATGCTCTTCTCACTTGTTCTTCCTCCCACCCACTCTTCAATTTCTCTTCTCCTTTTGCTCTTCCTTTCTTGCTTCCTCTGCCCTCCTGCTTCTAACTCTACTCACTTCTCTTTCAGGATCCCCATTTTGCTCTCTCCTCCCTTTTCATGCTTTCGCGGTCATCTCCCTTTGAGAATTCAAATTCTCTATATGCGTTCCTGCTACCATGGCCCTTGCTGTTCCTCCATCTGCTCACAGGGACCATGGCCAACCAGCAATTTTAGATGCTGGTTTTTAAGTTTCTAAAGAAAGTGATTTAATTCAACTATTGGGTCTAGTCTTTCTACCAAGTTCCTCTAGGAAGATGACACCATAATGAAGTGAGACAAAGTGTTTTTTATAGAACATGCCATTTTAGGAGGTCGGGGGAGGGGTAAGGATTTCTTCCCCCTGCAATTTCTCCATCCATAATGTCAGATCTGAGTATATCTAGAGTCTGTGTTATATGTCAATTCTTCAAAATCACATTAAAAACACAGGCGTGTCGTAAGATGATGATTTCGATGAAGATGCAGGACCAAATACACCATTGTATCACTTATATAAAATTAGTTGTTGTTGATGGCAGTGACTGCAAACTTACCCTTGTTCCTAGAATACAGTATCATTTGAATAAGCAAATGAATGCAGCACTGCAGCAGATCTAAGTAGACTAGAGAGGTTGACTATTTCAGTCACTAAAGAAAGGGTAGAAAAATTATTTTTCCCAGGTCTTATGAGAAACTGTTAATATACCTCAAATTTCCTAGTTTTCAGCCATATTAGATGCTCTTTGATATGATCCAGAAGACAGCATATTTCAATATGTGGTTGATATGCCGTAATTAGCCTGACAACTGATAGTGTTTCTGGAGCTTGTTTTTTTTTTTTTTTTTTTTTTTTTTTGGTTCTGTTTTTGTCTTTGCATAGTAGGCAAAGAATCTTGGGGCAAATATATGATTAGAATCTGTTCAACGTGATGGCATGTATGTTAAGCCCATTGGCACATACCAACCAATTTTATTGCATGACTTACTGCTAGAAAAATCAAAAGTAGAAGTCAAATCACTTGAAGAATAGTTGTTTAGTGAGTTAGAATGAATGAAGTCTTTAATGAGTGCTGGCATCAAATTCTGTCCTCATTTGTTGCTTACCATGCCCTGTTCTCCATCTGGGATGCCCCAGGCACTCTTTTTGAGGACACTTGACCTACCAGTCATATTTCAGAAAGTACTGATTTGGTGCTTGCTGATGGAGTTTAGACTCCGAGGAGTCCGGGTTGCTGGATTACATACAGACTAATGACCCATCAGATGCTAAAGGCAAAAGCTTAAAGTGCACTAGTGAATTAAGCCACAGCATTGTCGGAAAGGAAGAATTTATTATGTCATTAAACTTGATTCAATAAGTTTTGCTTCTTTAGATACACTGCACTGAGGGAAAAGTAAGAAATTAATTTTAAACAAATGTTACCATTTTTCTTCCATTTTCTCAGGTAAAGGATTCATGTGAAATTAAGAGACAAGGATATTTCATTGGGATTAAAAGAAAGCCATTAAAAAGAATGAAAAATTGTGAAAACTGGGCATGACTGCCTAGCCAGGCATGTACTTCTAAGTTCAGAGACTATGTGCTTCAGTTAGTAAACACAGAGGAAAACCAGGCTTGCCTAATTTAATGATACCCTGGGTGAACTTTTCAGAGCTTTGCATAAAATCTCAGAGGCTCACTGATACAAAGATGTCAGCAATAATGATGGTTGATGCTCAGCGTTTAATGTAAAACTTAGAATGTGCACAAAATAGAAACCAGAATGGAGGTTTTCTGATACAAATCTAGAAACTATTATGAGATGAAAAATATTCTCTTAATTTAAATATCACTATAAAGCATACAAAAAATGTAAAAGATTTGGTGTTGAGTTCATATATATATGTATATACATATATATGTGTATATATATGTGTGTGTATATATATATATATATATATATATATATATATATGTATATATATATGTGTGTGTGTGTATATATATCCTAATGGTGGCTTAATGGGAAAAGATAAAATGTTTATAAATAATAATGTAAAAATAAGTGAGAAAAATACCCAGTATTTGTAACTTTTGTCATTTATCAATCAAAATATTTTGCATTCCTATCAGGGATTTTAAACTGAAGCCCAGCATTATAGAAGTAAGTGTTTAGAAAAAAACAGTGTTTTCATTATATTTATACTGTCAATTCTAACAACAGAGATACTTCTAGTATTTTTATCCTAGGTAATAAAATATATCCTATTTGTAATTATGTAGTAATATATGAAAAGAGTTCAGATCCTCAAATAACAGGTTCTAGTAATATTTTGAATTGAATAAATTCTATAGCATATGATTTCTGTCAAATTAAAAACTGAAACACAACAAAACTGTGATGTAGGTGTGTATCCAAGGGATTAGCATTCTCATTTCACTAGAATGCTTTCCTATCACAAGAGGTGTACCATGCTCAAGATGAAGATAGGAATGTTAGGTAAAGGGGCATTTTTCTTATTTTCTTTTATTGACTCCTAAAAGGTGATGGCTTTCTAAAATCATAAAATGTAGAACTGCAGAGCTCATTTGATTTGAAATTTTCTCTCTCTCTCTCTCTCTCTCTCTCTCTTGCTGGAGTCAGAAAGTTCATTTTTATTTTATTACTGAAATTATTTTAATCTTGGACCATTACCAAGATTAGCAGATCAAAAAATCCCCTTCCCAGTTATTCTATATGCTTAGTAATGCCAAGAGTATATGTAAAATGAGTTGTTCCTTATCGGGAAGACTCACCGTGGTACAGGGGCATGGGGAATGGTAAGCTTAGGTGGGAAATTTGTCTACCCTTGTTGGAGCAGCAATTTTCCAAAAAGAGCACCCACCCCTTAATTCCAGGATGAGCATCTGGCCCAATTTTTCTGTCAATTGCTTCATTGCCAAGAATAGGAGTTTATAAAGAAAGGAATGTCACAGACCAAGGTCACCATGCTGTCCACAGAGATTTCTAAAGAACCACGGCATGACCATTGGGGAGTTTCAGAAAGGGAAACAATTTCCACTCATAAATACTGTTGTAAACATCCCTATATATTAGTGAAAGCAGGTTTTTATTCATAGCTTTATCTGTGGTCTTTATACGTACCTCACTGAGTGTATCGTGGTAGGGGAAGGGATTGATGGAATGCATATAAGCTCCTAGAACAGTGCAGGAACATAAACAATCTGTTTCTTTCCTCCTTTTCTCCCTTCTTTCCTTCCTCCTTCCTCTCCTCCTTACTTCCTTTCTCTTTCTTGCTTAGTTCAGTCCTTCTTGAACTCTCATGTTCATGATGATCATCTGGAGATGTTAAAATGCAGGTATGGACCTGGCCGCTGTGGGTGGGGTCTGAGAAGTTGAATTTCTAATGAGTGCCCAAGTGACTGCTAACCCCACACACACCCCACCATGAGTAGCAAAGATTTGAGCCGGACTTACTTGGTCATTAAGTTTGCAGCTGCGCTATCCAGTCTGTGTAGTTTTCATCCTGACTGGGCCATGCTGTCTTACTGATGGTCCAGAGGCCTACCTACCTGAGAAGAGTTGTAGGTAGTATTTTACATATTTCTTGCACATAAACTCTCTTGAAATTTGAAGGAATATATGATGTGACAACAACACAACAAAACAAAACCCCTCGATGCCAGAAAGAGTAATCCCAAACCTAAAGTCTAATCTAGGATCTTACTAGCTTTTTGCTGATTTCTGTTTATCTGCTGGGAACCATTGGTATGTCTGGGAGAAGTCCGTGCTCTGGGAGAGTAAAATTTGTTTTGTAAAGTTCCCAAACATGTGGTTTTGGTAAAGAAAATCTTTCATGATGAAGCCTACATGGCTCAGCACTGGGAAACCTCTTCAGGATTTTGCTGAGGGGAAGGTATTGGAGAGACCCAGGTGTTCTCTGTGATCAGCTGCAGGTAGCTGTTAAAGACATTGACAAGGACACTATTAGTCATCCTGTTAAAAGTTTTAACCCACCAACCACTGTTGCCTGTGCTGGTTATTTCAGATACGAAGTTGTGAATATTATATGAGGCACCTGTCTTTCTCCAAGGTTTCATTTCCTCTGACTGTATTACACCTGTCTGTAGACATCAGTAGAAACTTACTTTGATTTAGTATGTTTTCTTGCAGTGTATTCTGTCTCTCACTTGATTATCTTTAGCCCCAATCTGATTGGCCTGGTTGCTATTATAGGGACACATTGAATTGAAAAACCAAACCAAATAAAATTCCTGAAATAAGAATATTTATTGATCTGTTGATGAGTCTCCAACAAGCAATGAATATAGAGAAAATCCAGGCACAAAGTAAGATTTTGCAATGTTTGTCTTCTAGAAGAAACTAGCATTGCAAAGAGAAGAACAATCAGAAACGTCATTACATCCTTTCTTGAGTATGATATTCTTAAATTTGCCTTAAATATATTATTCTGTGACCAGTCCCTTAATTGTATATTTTGCACCATGGCAACAGCTCAGGGATATAGATCAGATATATTCAGATTCTTATGAATAAGGAAGAAGCCACAATACATATATGGTCATGTATGTAGCTTATCCACTGCAACCACAGACCTTCATGCATTAAGAGTTCAGTCTTCTAGCTCAGGCATCTGATTTCCTGGCTAACATATAATAACAAGTCAGTGTGGTTGCACACGCCTATAATCCCAGTGTCTCTGGAGGCTGAGGCAGGAGGATTTAAAGTTCATTCAAAGCCAGCCTTAGCAACTCAGTGAGACCCCATCTCAAAATAAAAAATAAAAGATGAGGCTGGGGATGTGGTTCAGTAATTAAGAGCCTCTGAGTTCAATCCCTGGTATCAACAACAACAAAACAAAACAAGTCCTTAAAAACCAAAACAACAACAAAAACACAACAAGTTGGAAGGGAGTTAAACTTGCTTTAAGAGTTGGATGGCAGTTTATAGAAATGGAAGAGATTTAAATAAAAAAGCCTATAAAATCAGATATAAAAATGGAAAAAGAAATTGTAATCTTAGTTTTTTGCTTGAGATGCAAACACCTTCCTATAGTTCAGAGCTATATTTCAACACAGTTCAGTCATAAATGGCTATAATAGTAGTTTAATAAAGAAGGCAGGTTAAATTTGTCTATGGTTTACTTAGAAGACTAGAACATTTAAAAATATATCCTTAAAAATTATTTTTAAAATTTGATAAAAGGAGCCTATTTTTATAAAGAAATGTACCTTTTCCTTGATTCTGTCAGATAAATGAAGCATGAATATAATTCTAATTTGATTTCATTTTCAAATCTGAAATAAAAAGGGGCTTAGAAATTTAAGTTTCATGTATGTTTTAAATTTTGATTTAGATTCAAACTTTTGTGGAAATGCAATTATTATTATTTCTTTTCCTTTTCTTTCTTTCTTTTTCCTAAGAAATGAAGAAAAATGTAATTAGGGAAGAATTCTGACCCCAAATTAGATTTTCCAAACTCCACATGTTTGCAAAATGGACAGGATCTGAGGGTTAATATTTATCCTGCACCTTGAAACCTGTAGATGAAAAGCACTTCACAAATCTAAACTCTGTGAACTTGATGTAATTTTCAGTACTCACAATTTGCAAATAGCACACTGCTCAGGGGCTTGCTGGGGAGGTGGCTCCTTATATAGGACCACAGTAGCACTGGTTATACTGGTGACTGACTTCATTAATGAAATTGCAGTTTTTATCTTGTTTGTTTTCCAGATTACAGCTAAGTTTTAATATCATCAGTGATATAGGCTATTTTTAAATATAAAGTGTTTTTTTTTTTTTAATAGAGTTGGGAGTATAGTATAGCCCTGAGTTTTATCCCAGCAATATAAAAAACAAACGAACAAAACAAAAACAAAACAAAACAATAACAACAACAACAACAAAATACAGCCAGGCATGGTGGCACACTCCTATTGTCCCAGTGACTCAGGAAGCTGAGGCAGGAGGTTCACAAGTTCAAGGCCAGCCTGGACAACTTAGCCAGGCCCTGTATCAAAATTTTTAAAAAGGGAGGGCTGAGGAAGTAGCTTAGTGGTAGAGCACTGCTGGGTTCAATCCTAGTATCACAAAACAAAGAACAACAACAAAACTATACACACACACACACACACACACACACAAGCCAAAACAAAACATAATAGACATATAATAAAACATATCTATCTATCTATCTATATATATATATATATGTGTGTGTGTGTGTGTGTGTGTGTGTATGTATGTGTGTGTCTATATTTTTCCTAAAATATCTGAATAGCCAGAGTGAAAAATATATTTTTATTCATGTTGGATGAATTCTATATTATAAGTATAAACACCTGGTGTTGGTAACCTAAAGTGTGTGGTCTGACTTCTACACTGGTGCCAGTGCTGGTGGTAGTCCCTCTGAGGTGGCCTCAAAGAGGAGCACCTTGCCTTTCTTTAACTGTCAATCATAAGTAAAGAGTGGCAACTCAGAGTCTTCACTAATGGTGAATGAGGTGTTGATTAATCTGTATATTTTTTAGTTTAGCTGAAAGATAATCCGTAATGTTTAGCACAGCTCAGAAGGCAAAATAGTAGAGAGGGAGTCTTGCATACTTCTGGAACAGTTGAATTAGTTGCTCCATTATGTGCTTTTAAAAATCCAGCATTTTAATGACCACAAATTAACAGTATAAAAGATAGTCTAATATTGAACAAGTGAATTTTGAAAGCTCTCCCATGGAAGTAATGTGAAAGGTTATCTGATGACTTCTGTAAGTGAAAAATAAACCAATAACATACTCTTCCAGTAATAACCATTCTCATACCCCTGTCTATTTCTCTGTCTCTGGTCTCTGTCTTTCAGAAACATACATTCTTACCCACTCATGACACACTGTTTCTTGCCTCTAACTTCACTTAGAAAACAAAGTTTCAGATTCTCATGGGCAATGACTAATTTTGAAGAAAAGTTAATTAGGATCATAAGGAATTGAAACAACTGGCAAATTAACAGTGCTTGGATAAAAACTTGAAAGACTGGACAAAATTGCAAACCTTGATTCCTAGCTTGCCTGAGTCACTGTCCCTCTCTCCCACCTTACCTCCAAAACTTGAGTCCTTGTTTCTCTTCTACCTATTTTCCAGAATATAAGTTAGAGAACTTTATACGTGGTAGCACTCAAATACAGTGTTTGGGATCATAGTACTATTGGGAGGTGGGTTATTTTAATTCTTTATTTCTTGATTTAAGAAAGAGCTATATTCTGATAGGACTTTTAAGATTTAAAGACTCTTAAAACACACACACATTCACATTCCACATATGTATATTCCTTATAATTCACTAGGAAAAGGATTAAAAGAAAAGATTATTTTCTTCTTCAGACAAAGTTTCTATATACATTGTCACAAAAGAAATAGATAATGGAAGGCTTCAGGAAATCAGAAGGAATAATGATTTAACAGTTGGGTATAATTGTTGGCCTAACAAACACGATGAGTAGATGAATACTGCCCCATCACCCTGGCCCCCACCAACCTGGTATCACACACATAAATTCAGAGAGTTTTGGTTGTGTTTGCTTTAGAGTGACTCCCAGATCATGGTCCTTTCTGAGTACAACTTTTGAAGTTTTTAATTTTTTTCTTTTTTCCTGTAGAATCTCTTTTTTCCTTCCTTTTCTCCTCTGTCTACCAATAATGTATGAATATACAGCTGTTGATCTTTCCGGCTGTACTCTATATTTTTGTCTGAATATTTCTAAAATCTTAATGCTGGTGGTTGAAGCTTGGAGTGGCCAGGTGGTAGTTATTAACTGACGTGTCATGGTTCATGGTGAACAAGCTAGGTCAACAAACTTGTTTTTCATCATGACTGGTTTTAATTTGAAAGGGAGCTTGTTACCTATTTGATAATGCTTCACTGAAGTTCACCTATTTCAGGTAGATTAATAGCTTGTTCCGGGATGAGGAGCCCAGAGACCCTGTTATAACTGTGCGCTATAGGTTCAAGGTTCAAACTTCAGAAAGTATAAAAGTCCTTGTTTTTCTTCTACCTATCTGCCAGTGCATGCCTTAGTGAACTTTTATACTTGGTAACACTTGAACAGTCACAGGTTTGGGACCTTATAGTATTAGCAGCTGGGTTATTTTAATTTTTAATTTCATTTTTTCATTTAAGAAAGAGATGTGTTACTGTGGTACTTTCTGGGCTAGAAGGCTTTTCAAATTCAAAGAGCCTCAAGTTGGGAATTTAAAAAAAAAAGTGTAAGTGTGTGTGTGTGTGTGTGTGTGTGTGTGTGTGTGAGAGAGAGAGAGAGAGAGAGAGAGAGATCAGGAATAATATTGTTTTGTTTCCCTGATCATTCACTAGGAAAAGGGTTTAAAATCTCCGTCAAATGGAATATTAATTTTCAGACCAATCCAAACACTGTAGGTAGATACTGGGTTGAAGTAAGTAGATGAGAAAATGTTGTTCATGTTTGGACTAGTTCATGGTGGCAAGAGATCAATAATTCCTTAAATGGATGTCTACATGAATGTGTTTAATATTTGTAGTAACTTTTTGGCTGAAAAATTATCTTCTTTGTAGAAAAGGGAGTTTTACCATGTTTTTTTCATTAAGTCATTGATGAAATAGATCAATAGGTATAAAAGGTATATTAGCTAGCTCTCTCCATCTGAAGAAGGAAAAATTCAACCTTCTAGTATGATCCTTCAGAATCTGAATGTAGCTGAAGTTTCCACTCAGATTTTGCTCCTGGGGCATTTAAATTCAACTCTACCATTTGAGGATTAAACCACAATGGAAATATTAATGATGTCTCTGTACAGAAAGCAGCTTGGCAAGCTCTTAAATTGATAGGTTTCTAAAGAAACTTCCCATTTCAAATAAGGATCTCATATTTGGATCGCCTAACCAGTCTGAAATGTAGTTTACCTACATAGATTGGCTATCTAGGAGCTTGTAAACAAATTCATAAATTTGTCATGCTGATTATAGTGTTGGCAAACACAATGGCTGATCATGTTATAAATGTTTATCAACACCCGCACTCACCCACCTGCTAAGAGGTGCTACGCTTTAATGAAATTGTTTGAATATCAAGGCTGGTTGCTAAGATACAATGTTCTTGTTACTAGGGATGTGATGCTTGCAGATTTCTGTTATCAAATAATGATTAGAGATGTGCTAACCTCAAGGTGCTCAGTACAGTGAAAGGTTTACTGAGCTACAAATTAGTAAACTGCCTGCTTGAGCAGGCACTGGCAGAAGAAACATGTGCCTCATCCATACACGACTGGCATTTTAAAAGAAGACAAGAGGGGACAGGGAGCGTGGCAATAAATGATGGGTCCTTGAAAGTTTGCCATGGAAAGGTTTTACCTACTCTATTGCCCAGCATGATGTGTCGTTTGCCAGCTGGGGAATTCGTTGACATTCATTGCCAATATCTCCTTCTTTTTTCATGAAAAATCTGTTCTTTGCATTTCCTGTTAATTGGTTTAGTATAGAATTATTAACATTACTTCATCATAATTCTTTGTGAAAAATAAAAGTAAATAAAAGTCTACTCCTACAGAATGGAAATGTATTTTAATGTGAATACATTTTTGAGATGATGACAGATTCAAGAGACCTATTGGTATAAATGTCATGTTTAGTATGATGAATTCCATAAATAATGATATAATTTTTAATATTGAGAATCCAATCCTCCAAGGATATTTAATATTATATCAAATATCATCATGTGTCAAAATGTTTCTCCTTAATCTTATCTCAAATAACACAATGGAGATAGATGGCCAAAGTCAAGTTGCCCATAGTGGTCCTTTTTGTCTTGTTAAAGTAGGACCTGAACTGCATTATTGCATCTCTACTGGGAGACTTTGAACAAAACACTTTCACACTGAAAAAATTTGCATGATTTTATGACAGTCCCTGTCATTCCCAAGTGCTCTACTCATGACTAGCAATATTTCAGAAATGTGTGGGCAACTGTACTTCTGGTGTAATGTCTAATTTTTATTCTTGTTACTTTATAAAAATTCTTAGTTATTAGGATCACAGATCTGATGGATGTTAAATTGACTATTGAAATCTTTTTTAAAATAAAAGTTGAGGCCCGGGATTGTGGCTCAGCAGTAGAACGCTTGCCTGGCATGCGTGCAAGGCCCTGGGTTCAATCCTCAGCACTACATAAAAATAAAATAAAGATATTATGTCCAACTACAACTAAAAAATAAATATTAAAAAATTCCTGTTTAAAAAAATAAAAGTTGAAATTTTAGGCACACTTTGATAATAAAAGTGTTTTTTAAAAAGTGATTTTCAGTTATAACAGGTGGCCTTCTATTTGATCTGAATATTGTCAGAACGGAGTCTGTTCTGCAAACCACTGTACATCCATCCTCCAGAAAATGCCTAGACAAAGAGGCCTTCTACAGATGAATGAATGATATTTAAGTCCAGCAAAATTTTGTTAATATCTGTATCAGATTCTCAGGAGTTTGTCGGTTAAATTTCCCTGTCTATGTAGAGTACAAGAAAAGGTCCCATGGAAAATGCAACACTATTTTATCTCTGTGAAAAAGATTTCGTATATCCTAGTTTAACAGATGAGGAAACCAAAAGCACAAGATAATGAATCTTTCTGTGTCATATAACTAAAGAGAGACAAAGCTGGAACTGAAACTCAGGTCTTTTGCAAGCCTAGTCCTGTTTCCAGGAACTCAAAGTACCTCTCTGATATTGTCAGGGCTGAGTGGGAAAAAAACAGGCTAACAGCAAAGTAGATGTGGATGAGAATATGCTTACATGCAGCAAATATCTTGTCCCTGTTTTATATCAAATGTACAGGAAGACCTGTAAAGGGTCAAAAGAAATAACTTTTAAAGTCCTTGGCAATAATAAATTTTCAGTTTTTGTGGAGTTACAATATGTTCCCTTGAAACCTCAGGACTAAGTATGAGTTCCAGGGAAAACAGAAGTAGCCTGAGTATAGAAAGAAATCTCTCAATGTGTGTGAGTTTGGCAAGGCCATTTGAGAGGGTCAGTGTTTGACTGGAAGATGTGACTGTTACCAGTAACATCTAGGTTTGAATTCTTGTTCTGCTACAGACTGGCTGCATGAATTTGGCCAATTTTCTTAGCCTCTACAAGATTTTCTTGGTTTCATTATGATTTTCTCGTGGATTACATTCGGTCAGGCAGGTAATGTGCTTAGCACAAACTAAGCAGTCAGCAAATGCTAGTTATTTCTAAGACACACTCATTGCCCTACACAATTGAGCTTTATTTCAGCCCCGAAATGGTTTCTGAAGCTTAAATTTTGCTTCTTAAATGAGATCTTTAACTCATTTTTTATATTGTCCAACACTGGGTTCAAAACAACAGATTCATATTTATTGATGGACACAGGAGACACATTGCAAAAATATTCCCATGTTCTTATCATGAGACATTTGTGCTTCAAGTGGATTTATAAACTTGCACCTGGTTAATTATAGCTGTGCAGAGATAGATATGCAAGTGTTGCCTGGGCGGATTGGGTTGTCATGGTGGGAGTGACCAGAGCTGGGCGGAGCTATCTGAAGAGATTTGTTCTCTTCCTACCCACGAGTTCTCACGAGGCTTTCATGAGAAGCTAAATCTGAATGTCAAAAGTGGTATCCAATATAAGATAATTCAAATTATGATGTTATATCCTATTCCAAAGAGAAAGAAACACCCTGGTGTTTTCAGGACTATAATGCTTGCTAGTGTTGCCATGTATACTGGCTTTTCTTAGAAATTAACTGTCAGTTGGTTTCAGCAGTACTTTTCTCTATTTTCTCTCATTTCTTGTTATTACAAATCAACATTGCTTTCTTTTTTCCTGGGCCTTCCTAATACTCTGCTTGCAGAGTATTTCTTCTTTAGTCTAAATAAAAACACTAAATATTTGGTGTACTGGCTCAGAAGAAAGCTTATCTAAGGCAAAAATTTTCTCTACTGTCTAATTTTTAAGACTATATTTTAAAACGCTTGTTATTCACTAGTGAGAAAATTACAAAATGGACTATTAAAAAAACATGAGATTTGCGCCACTTAGAGAATGCATTATGTGCACCATTGTTCATATTTAGAGATGTCCCTAAATATAGATGTACTGAACTACCTACATATAATTCAGATCATGTCAAAGCACAAACCCCTCTCAGTGTGGGGTAGTGTGGGCATTTTGTTATCTATAGCAGCTGTTGTCTCTTTTTGAGGGTAAAAAATCCTACTCCTGTTTAAATTTATGTTGCATTGAGCGAGTTGTATTGCTGGTGATTATATGTGGCTCAACTGTGTCACGTGGCATGACCTGCAATAACCTGACTTAATGCAGTCCACATGTTGTACTGAACGAGGCACATTAAAACATTCCACTTCTCTACAGAACTGTGTGAGCAGGTGATTTCTCTAAATGGCAGACACTCACACACTTGTATTTTAAACCTCCACCAGCTTAGCTAAAAATATCTTCAAAAGCCCACCCAAAACATTTCCCTTGGTTATTTTTGCAAATTGTTGGGTGAATGACAAAGAGTAGGGAGGGATGCACTAGAGGAAGTTTTGAATTATTTACATAATTTGACAGGATGGTTCCTCCTTAAAAAAAAAAATCTACTTGGTGGAAGTCACTAAAAAGAACTTCACATAATCAGAGTCCTAGGGAAGGGACCCAATCAGTGATTATTAGCTTGTTGCTCTTTGGATTCCAGCTAAACTAAACAAACAAACAAACACTAAAAATACTACTTGTTCCAGCAAAAAGCTCTTATAGGTATGAACACTAGATTTGCCAGTATTTTCATCACTCTTTCCTGAGAACAGTGAGCACCATTGGTCCTGAGTTCACCTTGAAATGACTACATTTTAAATTGGACCTTGAATGACCAATAGATACATTACTAGTACAATTTGAAGAAGAATTTTCCTTTTGTTATTAAGTGAATTGACCTACTGGGAATGTAACATACAAGCCTGCATCATGCCCTAACCAACTAAAGCAATTTACCAGGTGTATGGCTTGGATAGATCCTCAGAGCACAGAGCATCAGCACAGGGCTGGGAGTTGGTCATGCTGCTCACATACCTGTTCTAGCCTGTGCTAGGTGGGTGACCCAGTGCAAGTTGCTGAACCTCTCTGAGGTTTTACCTCTGCTATAAAATAAGAAGATAATGCTATGTACGATGAAGTGTTGTTATAAAAGTGGCTGAATTATGTGAAGTGCCCTGGAGAATGCTTGATATACAGGAGACATTCAAATAAGAGAGCTACTATTAGCTTTGTTCAATTAGAGGAAGATAAAACCATCAGTCTCTCTTTAAGTAAACTGAGAAAAATAAATGAACAAATTTTTACAAGATATGGCAAGTTCTCCCTTTCTTTTTTCTTTTTCCAAGAAATAGTAGAGGCCCAGTGTACTATTCAAGTCAATTCCAGGCACTTATTTTCTGAGACATCTTGTTAGGGGTTTTAGAACATTTGCTTCCACTTCCCTTTATGCTTATCTAAATTGTTTGAAAGGTTGAACAACTACAAGACTAAATATCAAGGCAAAAGTAAGAAATAAAAATTTTGTTTACCAAAGACATTTTTAGTTTTGATGATGTAACGTATGCATTCTTACCCAGGTTCAATGAATGAGGTTCTTTGAGCCTGTCAAGAAAGGTAATGGTTTCTCAGCAGAGGACCTATGTATATGTCAATTGGAAAGTATATTTGTACCAACATGTGTCCATCTCTGTGCCAAGCACAAGAGACAATAGAGCAAGATCATACATCTGGTGGGAAAGATTTGGTCGCTGTTTGACATTAAGCAAATATCAAACGGGAAAGTAGTTGTACTATATAGGAACATTTACTTGTTGACATTGAAGAATGAGATATAACTAACCTAATGACAATGTGTATCTTTTTCAAATAGAGTACAAGAACAAAAGTGATAGTGTTGTTCAGTCATTCTTGAAGCTGGGACCTTCTCCATTTTATCCAACATCTTTTTCTCCTCTGTAGATGAAATTCACGTTATCTTTACTCTTTGTAGATTTCTTTCCTTTTTGTCTTACTTTCAGGGGAATTTATGGCACAGAATATCAACTGAGGTCTCTTGATTCCGAGTTTCAGTATGTGACATTGTCTAAATTTATTATAAAATTTTTCTTTAATTTAATAAGGTATAAGGTTTTTCTGTTTTTCCTCCATATTTAAATTTTCTTTAAGCTGCCTTTTAAAAAAAATAACAACACTATATTGTATGTTCTAGAAGCCAAATAGTTTAGTGTACTTCCTTCAATATGAAGGAAAGTACAAATGTACCTTCAATATGACAAATTGGAAACTAAGCAGCTATCTTGGGTAATGTTCCATAGCAGGTGTTTAGTAACTTCTTATTCATGTGAATGGATGAGTAAAACAACACTGAATTAAACTAAGCAAGTTAGAAATAAAAAAAAAATTGGTTTGTATTACGTGCTCTATACTATTTCTAATTGTTATTATACTTCTCATGGTTATTATTTATGTTGTTTCAATTTTGAGGGTTTCCTCCAACATGCAAACATGTATACATACATTTATTTACTAAATTAATGATAAAATCTTCATATAAAAAATTGAACTCAGGTCCTACCTTCACTACATTTGGAAAACTTAAGTGAAAGATAAGTAAAAGCTACAATATCAGGAGAGACAGGCTGTTTGGAGAGATGGAATTAACTCTGACCCAAGTTTTACATGTGGAGATATTATTTTACTCATGGAGCACTGTGCACAGGTGGTAGTCTGAGTTTAAGAACAGGGAACACTGTGATTTTCACTAATAAATCACATTTACAGAAACACATGTGTTAAATATATCTAGGTGGGTGGGAGGGATTTTGCTTTGGGAAACTGGCTATAATTTAAAAAGTACTTTCTGTGAATGTCTATATTTTACATACTGCATCTGCCGGACCTTATCAATGAAGTGAAGACACAGAAGAGAGAATTATCTCTAGTTAGAGAAAAATGTGGGTAAACTTAGCTAAAAAAAACCTGCATGGCTACAATTACAATTTCTCTTTTCAGAGACACAACTTAAAACAAAGAAGGATAAACATTCTGTTTATGTGTCACTTAGTAAGAACCTATACTTAACACAGGTACAGGAAGTAAGGTGTATCAAAGTTATATTACTTGCCCCAAAATGGTACACCGAATTTATGGCATAGAATATCAACTGAGGTCTCTTGATTCCAAGTTTCAGTATGTGATATTGTCTAAATTTATTATAAAATAGTCAAATGATGGCATTTTTAATTGCACTGCAGCATTTTTGCCATAATTATGCTCTATCCACACTGAGGAGAAAGACTGTGGGATTCTAGAGAAACTGAAATGCAAGAATTTATAACATGGGGGAGTTGAAATAATAATCTAATTAGAAAAAGTACAAGAAAGGACTTACCCCAAACTAGTTTATGCTCACAGAAACCAAATTGTGCAATTCACGTTGAGAGAGGAAAGGACTGGTGGGGAAGTGAGACTTCATGTAGCAAATGGCTTTCGAAGGGAGAGTGATGTTTGCAGAGTTGGGGAGGAAGAAGTATATCCAATTAGGGAGAAAACCTGATGTGAAAGTATGTATCCTGTACACGGGCCTCTTGTAATGAGGCTTACTGTTGGCTGGTCAGTAGGGGTTTGGAAAAGGAAAATAAGTGTTGATGTGTAAGGACAAGTGAGATTAAACCATGTGTCATGATGGAAAGAGCATAGACTTGAGAGCCAGATTCATCTGAATTTGAAGCTTCACCTGTTATTTAACAACTTGGCTACTCTGCACATTCTGAGCTTTAAGTTTCATCTCTGTGTAATGAACATCCACAGATTTGGGTCAAGTGAAATAACACATAGGTGATCAAAGGGTCTCGCATGTAATAGGTGTGCAGTAAACATGCCCCTGTGCTTTCTCCCATTGGTTTCTCTGTAATGTATGACATATTATTCCAAGAAATGTATATCAAATGCATATATGAAGTATATTTGAAATAATATGCATGAAATGTATTAACAAATATATATCAACTGTATATGCAGTCATTATGTTGGTACCATCACTATTATAGAAACAATGGAGAGAGTTGTTCAGATCAGGAGTATGATCTACAGCAGTGGTACTGAGAACACCTGGACCACACAACTGGAGAGTTCTCAATCTTCATGCAGCTAATATTCTGCACAAATGAACAAAATCAAGTGTTGCTGTTATTTTGTGGAGAGTATCTCTGATTGATCTTTTATCTTAGCCATGAACTGTCTGTAGAGTATGACATAAGTAGTCAAGATATCTACAAAGCATGGCACAAGTACTATGCTATATATCCAGAAGGTGAAATTTAATGATCCCTAGTATATGGATTACACTTATCGAATAGTCAGCTTTATAGGCTCTTAAAGTCTATGAGGTATATCTATGAGCTGTCTTTGTTTGATGGACTAATTTTAGTGCTTGCTAATTGGAAAAGTGTGTATAAGAAGATAAGAATTGTGAGAAGGGTCCTACCTATTCCAGAACTTGGGACCAATATAGAAAAACTTTAACTCAATTCAAATGCCCTGTGGTATTAGGAACAAATTTGGATGAATTTTTGAATTCCCACAATTCTACAAATTATCTCAAGCTTAATCTCTTTCAGCTGGTCATCATCAGTGAGTATTTCATTGTTGATGTCTTTTTTCTACAGGGACCATCATTGCAAGCATGCATTGGCCACATCATGTTGGATGATGGATTAAGGATCTAGATGACACCTGCTGTTTGTTGACATACATGTTGACATACATGACAAACAGTTTTCCCATGGACCGTGAACGTAGCAGCTTTTAGGTACTTTCAGTTATTCTCATCCATACCAATGGATCTAGGTTTTCATACACCACGGACTATTATATAATCCTCATTTCTATTTGAATAATGGAAATCTAGGAACCGAATATCAGTACAATCCTGCCAGACTGACTTCTTCTATCAAAAGTTTCAATTTTTAATAAAGGTATAAATGTTAATTACTTTGAAAAAGAAAGGAGTATTCAAATACTGCAGGAAAAGTTAGTTGAAACCAGTAAAAATACTTCCAGTTTAGGAAATCTTAAAATCGTAAGTTTCTTTTGTCCTTAGTAATTGGTTTCTGCAAGTTTTTCCATAACATGTAAATCACTGAAGGTGAGGTGTTTCTCTATGTTACTCTTTTGGTTCTGGTCTGTGTATACATTCTGTATTTCCAGAAGCTACTATGTGATTCTGTGTTTGATAATCTGATATAATAGGCATTTTTGTGGTAAGGATCTTTCCCTTGATGGAAAGTAATGAGACCACATTTGTTCCTTTTTCACTTTTCATTTGGAAGATACAATTGCAGGTGGTGCCTTGTGTTCTTGTGGCCTTTTCTTTCTGCTTCTATATGTTGAAGAAGTCCTAACAGGTTTGAGTGTCAACTTTTCAATTTTGTTCAAAGAATTTGACATTATGGCACACAGCAGACAAATATCTTGTCTCCCTAGAGCCTATTTTTTAATTGGGGTGGAACTTAATTGATGAGAAAAATATAAAAAAGAACACCAATGGATTAAACTTACATTGAACTTTTATAATTATTGCTATATTACATAACATACATATATACACATGTATGACATATATATATATGTGTGTGTATATATATATATATATATATATATATATATATATATATATATACACACATATAATTTATTTAGGATCTTGCTGTGTTGCTCATGCTGCTCTTAAACTCTTGGGTTCCAGTGTTCCCCCTGCTACAGCCTTCCAAGTAGCTGGAACTATAGGTATGTGTCATTGTGACTGGCTATTAATTTTTTAAGACTGAGCATGAAACTAAGCTCTTGGCTTAGAGTAGGGAGAATAATTAACTACTTTTAAAAACTGTGTATGTTTTTCTTTGATCATTAGTATTTTTAGAGTGTATGTTTCTCCTAAGTTCTTTTTCACTCTCAAAAATCTTTCTTTCTCTCTCTCTCTCTCTCTTTTTTTTTTTTTTTGCTTTCTAATGTATTTCTTACTAGATACCAAATGATTACCTCCTAGACTATGAGCTTCACAGCTTTATTTAATTTGCCTTCACTGACACATCATTATAATTAAGAAAAACAAATTAGAAATATTCTGTGTCCCAATAAATGGAAGGTCATCTAGATTGTGCTAAGAAAAGCCATGCCTAGAGAACAAGGTGATATTCTCACTCATCCTCATTGTCTTAATACATCATCAGGAAAATTCTGTTCATTGTATTTACTCATCATACTGAAGGAGCAACCAGCATCTTAGACATTCAAAGGCTTAATACAGGAGGAGAAAGAGTTCCAGAAGGTCCTGAATTGGAAATGAAATGCTGTGTCCTATAAGGGATACTAGGCTTGTGTTCACAACCCATTGGCCAGACCTAGATACACATTCCTATGTAACCAATGGAGAGATGGGAAATGCAGTCTTTCCTGTGCCTGGATGCAGTGGACTGGAATTAGGGAAAGGGCTGTGGCAGGGAGATTACCAGGGGCCCTTGATCTTAGCTGAAGTTTACAGATAATAGGGATGTCAAGAAACTAGGTTTTATTTGGCAGCTTTGAAGCTGACTGGAAGCTGACTGTGTGTACTAGTTAAGCTTCACCATGCCTTGGACAGTCTATTTTGGACTCAGCAACATTCTGGCTCAGTTCTGAGAGGAGGCAGTGTAACACAATGACCATAAGCATAGGCTTTGGAGCTAGGGAGTCCTAGATTTGAATCTTCACATCTTTCATTTGGAGAGTTATGTTATTATCTGAACATTAATTTCTCCATCTTTAAAGTGATAATAATTATAATAAAAATAAACATCATGTTTTTTTAATTTAACACTTTCTTCCACCTGACAAAAATGTAAGTTCTATGAGGGTAGTGATTTTAGTCTCATTAGCTTCTAAGCTCTTAGAACGTTCCCTGATATATAGAAGACATTTGACCTTTGTTGAGCAAATAAATATAAGTAGAGAGTATTTGTGAGCATCAATTGAGGTCACATTTATGAAATCCTTTGCACAGAGGCTGGTATATTTTAGGTATTATTGCTTTTATAACCCTGGAAGAAAATTAAGAAATAAATTGACTTGCATACAATAGGAGAATTCTTTCCTAGGTCTGTTTATAGCAAGATATACTCAGTGAAGAGGCAAGAAAGAAGTAAAAGTCTAGTGGGTTTGAAGGTATAATTTGATTTTAAATTCAAGAAATTCATTTCTATCCAGAGAACTTCCAAAAATCTGGAGCCTTTTGGTGACTGGCAGTGTTTTGAACTGTTTAGCATAGTTTTGTTACTTTCCTTAGGGTCAAGACATATTGGAACAGAATGACATCTCTTAGGACTTCTCTAAGGGATATGAGGCTGACATCTATAATCCCAGGTTTGACCATTCTTCATCCATCCATCCATCTGTCTGTCCATCCATCTATCCCTCCATTTAATTCAATAAATATTTATTGAATACCTATTTTGTGTCAAGGACTGTAATTTTTCTTCAAATTTCTTTAATTTTTTGAATAGGGTAACAGACATTTTAACTTCATTATGACAAGTAATGATAACCAAAGATCCATAGTTCAGATTACAGCAGGACCCTCCTGACAACCAGAGAATCATATTACATTATAGTGCATTCTTCCCCACAGAATAATGTTGTATTTTGTGTAGTTTTGAGGGTAAAATAAAATGACTTAGAGAGTCAGCAGAAAGTCTAGTAAATATGGGTTGATTATGTTTTTACCATTTCAATTGGCATGACCTCTAGAAAAGGATCTGTCCCCGATTAGCCCCATCACTAAATTTTTGGTGCTAAATGTAGTTAATTGTTATTTCAAGAGTTTAAAATGAAGAATTTAAGAAATGCATTTTTCTTTAATCTTAATATTTGTAGATGGTTTGGCACAAATAAAAAATTCTCTGCTGTATTTATTTATGATATGTCTCTGTTGGAAGACAATAATCTTTCTGCTTCTTAATCTAAATTGACCTGCAGTGTACCAATAAAACAAGTCACAACACAGAAAGTAAATTTTCTCTGTATAAATAATTAACTCTTTAAGATTTATTGGCCTTTCTTTATTTCCCCCTTTCTCTGAGTGGTGTAATCCAAATAAAATGTTGCATTTATTCTTGTCTGATAAAATATTCATAAAAGAAACCACTACCTTTGAATTTGGATTAAGAAACTATGAAGAAAACAGGGTTGTGAATGTTGACCTTGTCTCAGCACTACCTGGAGCCCATTAGCTAAAAACCAAATGTCTGCAGGGAATCTACTTTTATTTTTTTTTATTTTTGCTCCTTAGTTTTTGTTAAAACTTTCACTGTCTCCAAACTACTACATGATGATTTTGAAACAAATCAAAGCAAGTGATTAGTAAGTCAGCCAGAACTAGGCTAGAAAATCTTCTTGGATGATCTGGGTGGCTTTGGAAATAATGAGAGCAATGAAGAAAGATTCTGCCAGTTTCTGATGAGCAGTTTTTGCTGCAATAAAGTGAGATTTAGAATGGAGAGTTTGATCTTTCATATTGTTTGGTGTTCATGTGGAGGTGAAATGAGTCTGTACTAATTCTCAGGGAAGACTCACTACCATGTTGCTTGGTTTCTCATGTTTGTGTTTATCTGTAGGTCAGTAGGTTTATTTGGGCTTTGGTGCTTATGTAAGCTTGGGGATTCCAGCAAGGTGTCTGAATTTACTATTTGATGGGTAACACCGCCAATACTTAAAACTCCAAAGTCTGTGATGATGGGCAGTACATGTTCTTTTAAGAAAGATAGATCCCTGGTGTTCATTGTATCCTCCAGAAAAGTTTTTAGTGTATGATCGCCACAAAACCATTTGCTTGATTGTTCTTTAGAGTAAGTAAATTCTGAGGGACAGAAACATCTTTGTTCTTTGAGCTCATTTTATAAAAAAATCTTTAGTTCAATAACGACCCATCTTAACCTTTAAGGGGAAGCATCTTTGTCTGTTGATAAAAGATTTTCACTGGAAGCTGGCCTTAGTGGCTGTAATTCCAGCATCTCGGGAGGCTGAGGCAAGTTCAAAGCCAGCTTCAGCAATGGCAAGGCACTTAGCAACTCAGTGAGACCCTGTCTCTAAATAAAATACAAAGTAGGGCTGGGGATATGGCTCAGTGCTTGAGTGCCCTGAGTTCAATCCCTGTTACAAAAAAAAAAAAAAAAAAAAAATTACTGGATGATGTTGCATATATGTTTTAGTATGCAGTTGACACATTTTTTTTCTTGAGAAGGTAGATATTTTACTTTGAGATTACCCATTTAATTTTTTCATGTCAAAATGTACTTTCTTTTGTAAAATAATGGTGAGAATAGAAGGTAGCCAAATAAGGTTTTAAAATATGAAGGTCTCTTATTTTTGCTTGAAATCAGTCAGTTCACACAATTTAAAAGTCTGGGAACCACTGAACTGAGCAACATTAGATCTGGAAAGAGTTCATATGAGGGGCAATGACCTTAGTGAGCTCTACCTTATCACCTGTGTCCTACCAACCTAGTCAAGTGGTATTGCAAGGGTTAGGGTTCATGTATAGTGTTTCTTTTTTCTTTCTTTCTTTCTTTCTTTTTTTTTTAACTGAGTTAATTTTCACTAGAACAGCAATCCCAAAGAGGATCTGAACCAACAGGAACTGACAGGGCCTTTGCAACTGAAGTGTCAGCATTTGACTGCCTTGTTGTGGTATAGACACATTTTTAGTGTTAGCGTCAGGGTTTTAAGTAATTCTTATTTTCTGACCTGGACGAGTTCTTGAGGATTTCAGGATAATTTTCTTTTCTGTGTTAAACAGTGGTTGAGTGTTCCAGGATGAGTTGGTTCATTCTACTTAAGAAATGATGGCACTTACTGGTAAGACCTAGTAAACCCTGGAGAAAGATGTACAACTATGTACAAGTACACATTATGTGTTTTCAATTTTGTGTCTAATGAGGAAATTTAGAAACAATTGAAAAGTAAAATGAAAAGAGTTTACTCTTTTATTTCTCTGAAATGGCAAGTACTAAAATTTTCTTACATGCCCTTTTGGTCTTTGTGCAAATATTTATAAACATGGGATCACCCTCATTATAACATTTAAAAATCTAATCTAATTTTGCTAGTTAATAGCACATAGAAAATATTTTCTGATCATTGATCAATCTCAAGGATACTATTTTTAATGATTGTATAATGTTTTGTTTTATGATTCCATTTTGGGGGGCATTTAGTTTGTTTTCAGTGTTTTACACTTGCAAATAATGCCTTGATGAACATCACTATATTCACCTTTGACTTTTCTTTCTTAGAAAGGTTTTCAAGAAGTGAAATTCATATCCTATTGTTAAATACACATATTTCCCAGGTCTGAAGAATGATTTGAAGATTTTATCAGCAGAGACAATAAAAATAAGACCCTATTTTTTTAGACGTAATATCAGAATCCAGATTAAATGGCTGACCAGAAAATATTTCTGTTTTCTGCTAGACATCCTGGGAGTCCAAGAAAGGGAATAATGTAGAGGAAGGATAAAGAACTGAGCTGTAACATCAGTGTGACCAGATAAGAATGTAAGAACAGAAAAAGTACTGCTTTTCTAGTCTTTGCAATGAGATTGAAAACTGTTGACATGGTCACACCTGGTGGTACTGTCTATATTTACAGGATTAAGAACTACCCTATATTACATAGCGTAGTTTAACAAAGTAGACACAAGACTAGTGGCATGGTAGTGACTTCATAACATTAAGCTTATATACATTTAAGTTATTTCCGCTTCTACCTGATGGGAGCTTTTGTGCTTCACAGAAAAGCTAAACTTTTGTGATATTTTCGGGGGACAGTTGTGAAACTCCGAGTTCAGGTGGTAAGGAAAGTTCTATTTAAGGAGTAGCTAGGGATAAAATGCATGTTGAATATTAGGTTTCATTTAATGTATGTCTTATTTGGTTGTGCCATTTTGACCTGCAAGTTTTGTACCTGCGCCTCAACTGGTGAAACAGGATAAAAAGCAAACAGGCTGTGTAAGCATTCCACCGTTTACTGCTCAATATGCAATCCGATCACACCTCTGGCTCTGTGAGCTGTAGCCAGGGCTTTCAATTAAATTACCAGACTGACATAAATCTGATTTTGGACTGAATTTCATGTGTTTAAAATACTAAACCACTATTTACCAATCCCTAATGAGGAGTAATCAAATAATTCAAACAGCAGTACAAACACTTACATTTAACTATAGATAGAGCCAAATTAAATAGAAGTATATCTTTATGAGAAAATATGGGCAAACATGGCTCAAAATATTCACTCTGTTCTACTCAGTATAAAAGGGAAAATGATATCATGATTTATTTTAAACACCTTTATTTTGGGTATTGTCAAATTTCAAGACTAAATTTATTGTATGCATTACCCAAACTCCCTTAAAAGAGTGAAAAATCTCCATCTGACAGATTCCTGGATCACAAGAAATGGATATCCACTCCCTCCTTCATTCAGCCTCAGTAACCCAAGCTATGTCTTGGTTATTTGTTTCAGGTTTTCCTTGGGTTATAGATATGGCAAGATCTTAGTTGAGCCTTAGTTGTCTGTTTTCTAAGCTCCTGATACAAACTGATGTTTGAGCCTTGCTTATTGGATGCTTGCTACATATGGAGATTTACAATTTGGTAAGAATATCAAGCAATCTAAATGTACCTGATTACCCTAAATGCTCTATGGTTAGTTTTCTTCAATTTCTTACATATATTCAAAATTATCAAGTAAAATTTCCCTCAAAAAGCAATAATATTTACTACAATTTGCAAGTTAAATTAGAATATTCCATGTCTGGGAATATGGAAGGACAATGATGAACAGCACCATTAATAAATATTTATTAGACCCTTTCAATTGTGCAGTGCATTTTGCTGTACCTTTAAGATACAAAAAGTAATAGGACTGTCCTTAAAATGTGGAGAGTCTAAAAGAAAAATATATGTCATATTTTTCAAGTTGTTTAGGGATTGTGCTGCTTTATTGGATAGGTATACCAGTGGCATTGTAGGTCTCCCTGCCGGGGCACAAGAAGATAGAGCATGTGAATATAATGCAACCTTGTAAATCCCTCATTCCAGAAGTGATACAAGTTACTTTGACTTGTGGCTCATTGACCATAAGTAGTCTCATAGTTTCCACCAGACTGCAGGAGAATGGGAAATCTTGCCATGCACCAAAAAAGGACAAGTCCTGAAATTGGTGAATAATAATAATTTGAAAGACAGGAGATGAAAAATAGGATCCTAAAAAGTTAAAATTTAAATTATAAGATAAATTTTCATGACAAAAATTCAAATAATGTTAAAGACTATAAAATGCTTAGAAAAATCCTTCCTTAAATTCAGATATCCTACATGTAGCCACTTTTAGCAATTTATCATTCTAGAATTTTTTTCTTTTAATTATGTATAAGCATCACACACACACACACACACACACACAAGTAATCATACTATGAATGATATTTGACTAGAATTATACCATAAAATTTTTACTCTGGAAGCTTTTTAATTCAAAATAGTAAGCAACTTTTTCTGTTAGCACATGTGAATATATCCTATTACTTTTATGATTTATAACTTCAGAGTTTTTCATTTTTAAAGATATAAAATTATATATAATGAGAGTGTTTGGGGGTAATGCAGGTGTAAGAGGTAGAAGAGAGGAAGGAGAAAGGAGAAGAAGTTGGTGATGCCTGATAGTAGTCCAGTATTATTAGTGTGAGCCAGGCTCTGTGCTAAGCACTTTACAGGCAGTACCTTTATAATTCTCACAACCTTATATGCATGATGTAATTACTACTGTGGTCATCATTTTATGGAGGTGGAAACTAAGGCATAGTGAAGTTAATAACTTGCTCAGGACAAGGAAGTGACTGAATCAGAATAAAAAGGATATATTTTCCCTCCAGGTTATGTGACCTTAGATTTTGATGAATATTTAAAAATTACAAAGTTTTAATACCATAATGCAATGAAAAGTACCTGTTATACATTCCTCAACCTTGAGCTGGTTTAAACTTTGCCATCTTGACTTGTGAAAAATTCTTACATTAAATACTGCCTGGGTTTGTGAGTACCTCCAGGGTTTATGAATTGGAATGTAAATAGAAGCAAGAAAGATGCTTGACAGAAAAAAGAGGCAAGAAAGAAACAAGACATTTCTGGGAAATTATACTTATTTTGGAGACTCTCTTGCATTCATGTTGTCAGCGAGTGGGGATTTGACAAAATGATTAAGTTGCCTTTTCTCTTACCTTAGTGTGCATTTTCTACTTTTTTGAAGCAGAGTTCTTTTCCAGTGTCAGCATCAACACAAGCCTCAAACACATTCTTCTTGCTTTGACATTAGGGCGGGAAGTGAAAAGGAAGCATTGCCCTTGATTCTGAAGGTAGAACTCTTGAGAGTGGATGTTCAGGGCTACGAATTGCATTGTGTTGTGGCTGTATGAGTACTGAAAGCCATAATACACAGATGTCTACATGTTCTTTAGTTTCATATTGTGTGTGTATGTGAGTGTGTGCACATTGTGTAAAAAGAAGCTCTAGATAACAGAACCATTATCACATCTCAACCAAGACACATCTCAACCAAGTCTAAGGGCAGCAGTGAATTTAACAATTATCTCCTGAATACCTATTATATACCAGATCCTGTGTTCAACACCAGAAGTACAAAGAGATCCAAAATAGGTGCTCTCTCTATCTTTATAGAGCCTATAGGTTTGTAGGAGAGAAAAAAAATAATTAAATTATCATACAATCAAATGCCAGCCAAGTCAACAAACAAGCTAGAATGGTCAGTAGTACGATGGGACATAACCATGAAATATCTTCCCCAAAGAAATGAGGTCTGATTTAAGATCTTAATGATGAAGAAGTGTTAGAAAGCTTTCTTTCAGAAAGGAGCATATTTTACCCCCTTAGGAGGGCTGGTTGAAGATGGGGCAGATAGTGCTGGGAGTTTGTCTTCATGGTCCAGAGAAAGTCAGTGGTTGAGGCTCAGGTGTTGGTAGCGGCGATGGAGAGGAGACACATTCTAGAAATGTTTACAGGAGAAAGTTGGCTGGGCTTGTTGGTAGCTTTGGTTTGCATGGAAATAGACAGAGCAGTGTCAAAGATCACTCCATAATCTTGGTTGGTATACGTGGTGGTACCATTCTCAGCTGTGGGGCCACTGGCATAGTAATGCGTTTAGAGAAAGAACATAATGAATTTGGTTTTGGAGTGATTGAGCTTTTAGTGCCTTCAAGTCATCACAAGGCAGGAAACTTCCTTGTTTATTACTGAATCTGTGGAAACTAGAAAGGTGTACGGCATTTTGTTGGATATTAAATAAATATTTAAAAACTAATTTAATAAAGACATAGCTTTCTGATTACTTAAATTATTTTATCATGCTTACTGGCATTTTTACATTTTATTCATGTAGCTTTTACAACAGTTCTTAATTTATTTTTCCCATAATGTTTCATGTAATTTGTTGCTGTCATTAATAGGATCGTTCTTCCCCATCACATTCTCTATATGGATTATTGTTTCTAAAAAGGAAAGTTATTTACTATTTAAATTAATGTAATTAACTACAAATTTTCTAATGGAGATTCCAATCA
This sequence comes from Marmota monax, assembly GCF_021218885.2. NCBI lineage: Eukaryota > Metazoa > Chordata > Mammalia > Rodentia > Sciuridae > Marmota > Marmota monax. The sequence continues at coordinate 12,808,916 of NW_026694895.1, read as the reverse complement.
ATTCTTTTAGTTATAGATTCCATTATTTGTAAATAAACTTTCCTTATGATCTTTGTATGAAAAACACTTTAAAATATTATTGATCCTTCCTAAGACACAAATTTAAGAAATTTGTTGACCATCTTTCACTAGGTAAGCAAGCATACAACTTCATAGTAAAACAAATCAACATTGCATTTTGTTATGGATTTGTCTAAAATGTAATTTTTCAAGATTGTATCATTTTGGCATCGTATTAAGAAAAATCAAAGATTAAATAATGGCATTACAGATCTTGTTAATGAAGCAGTGGCTGGATGTATATTCATTCATTCTTTTACTCACTTTTGTATACATATTTGGAATATGGGACATTCCAGGAACTACTGTATATTCTGCAGATGCAGAAGTGAAAACAAAACCAAAACAAACAAAACCCCAAACTTTAAAAAATCCCTGCCATGTTGGAATTTGTATTCTATTTGGCATGACAGACAATAACCAGGAAAAATGAAGAAAATGTATGATTTATTAGTGTTAGGTACAATGCATAAGGTGATAAGGATAGTAATGATTGCTCTACCATTACAGAACAGACTGCAAAATGATAGGATCCTATACTTAGAAAACCCTAAAGACATCACCAGAAGCCAGGTGTGGTGACACATGCCTGTAATCCCAGAGACTCAAGAAACTGAGACAAGAGGATAACAAGTTCAAGATCAGTCCTTTGTAGTTTAGTGAGGCCCAAAGCAACTTAGCAAGGCCCTGTATCAAAATTTAAAAATAAAAAGGACTGGGCATGTTGCTCAGTGGTTAGGCACTAGGATTCAATCTCAAAAGCCTTTCAAATCTGATAAGCAAATTGAGTAAAGTAGAAGGGTCCACATACAAAAATCAATAGCTTTTCTCTAAACCAATATTGAACCCACTGAGAAAGAAAGAAGGACAATAATACCATTTAAAAAAATACACCTTGAAAAAAATTGATGAAAACAATTCCTGTGTTCATGGATTGGCAGAATTAATGTAATTAAAATGGCCATATTATTGAGAGCAATCTAAAGATTCAATGCAACGTCACATCACACTACCAACAACAGAACTGGGGATGTACATAGTTGCAGAGTTGTTTGACTAGCATGTGTAAGGTCCTGGGTTTGTTCCCCAGTACTGGAAAAAAAAATCCTAAAATTCATTTGAAAGCAAAACCGATCCTGAATAGCCATAACACCTGATTTCAAAATATACTACAGAGCCATTATAACAAAAATAGCATGGTATTGGCATAGGAACACACAAGTATATCAGCAGAGTAGAAGAGAAGACACAGAGACAAATCCATGCAGTTCAGATACCTGATTCTTGACAAAGTTGCCAAAAACATACATTGGGGAAAAGACATTCTCTATAACAAATTGTGTTAAAGAAACTGGATATCCATATGTAGAAGATTAACACATGACCCCTGTCTCTCACCCCTTACAAAATCAAATAAAATAGCACAGGCAATAGCTTCCAGAATAGAACTCCAATAGCTAAGAGAGAGAGAGAGAGAAAAAAAAAAGCAAGCATTAACAAATGGGAAGGCATCAAATTAAAAAGCTTCTACATAGCAAAGGAAACAACAGAGTGAAGAGAGAGGCTATGAAATGGGAGCATATCTTGGCCAACTACTCTTCTGGCAGAGGATTAATATCCAGAATATATAAAGAAATATTTAACACCCAAACAAACAAAAACCCCCAAGAATCCAATAAATAAATTGGTAAATGAACAGACACTTATCAAAAGAAGAAGATGAAATGACCAAAAATCATATGGAAAAAAAATGCTTAATGTCTTTAGTGACCAAGGAAATGCAAATCAAAACTATATTGAGATTCCATCTCACGCCACTGAGATGGTGATTATCAAGAATACAAAAAAACAATAAATACTGGTGAGGATGTGGAGAAGAAGGAACACTTATAACTGTTAGTGGGAATGTAAATTAGTACAGTCACTATGGAAATCAGTATGAAGGTTCCTCAAAAAATTAAAAATAGAGCTACCATATGATCTAGTCATACCACCCATGAGTGTATATCCAAAGAAATTGAAGTCAGCGTACTTGAGAGATACCTGTATACCCATGTTTATCACTGCACAATTTATTATAGCCAAATTATGGAATCAGCCTGGGTTCTGTCAATAGATGAATGGAAAAAAGAACGTGGTGTTTGTATATACAATGGAATAATATTTAGTCATAAAGAAGAGCAAAAGAATGTAATTTGCAGGAAAATGGATAGAACTGGAGGTCTTCATATTAAACAAAATAAGGCAGACTTATGAAGACAAGCATCTCATATTTGCCTCATAAGTGGAATCCAGGGGAGAGAAAATGATGACATGATAATAGGAGGGAGAAGATTAGAAAAGATAGGGCGTGGGGAAGTGGGAGAAGGAAGGGTGAAGGAGGGTGGTGGAAGGGAATCGATATGATCAGAGTATGTTATGTGCAAGTATGAGTATACCACAGTGAAACTCATTATTCTGTATAATGAAAATGCACTAATAAGAAGTGTAATAAAATATTTCCCAGTCTCAATGGAGGGCCTGGGGAGAATCCAACAGTGCTATGGTCAGTGAGTAAAGAAAATACTTAGAGAACATATTATGATGAAAAAATATAATTCAACCAAGGAAATTAAAAAGAACAAAACCAACAGACTGAAAGTGGGCCAAAAGACCTGGTAACGCCTATTTCCACAATCCAAACATGATATAATGACAGTTTGAGCCAAGTTTGTAGCATGGAGGTGATAAGAAGAGCTTGAATTCTTTATGTATTTTGAAGCTACAATCAACAGAATTTCCTAATTGATTATATATGAGGTAAAAGGGAGAAAGTGTAGACAGTGATGCGCTAGGGTTTTTAGTTTGAGCAGCAAAGGATGGAATACTCTTAACTGATATGGAGCAGACAATGGAGGGAATCATTTTTATTTGGTGGGGGATTGGTTATCAGGATAAAAGGAGCACAATTGAAACAATGGCATTGTAAGTCCATCCATGGACTTACTACCCATTCTTTCCTCAGTTCTGGCCCTTAAGTTTCCAGATATGGCTGTCAATCTACTGATGAATAGTGTCGTTGGAGGCAAATATCAAAATGGGCAGGAGAAATGAAGGAGCCTGGCCACCAGCTTCTGTATAAGAGAGTTAACATTGCTTACTATGTAGTGTTTGTTGCTGAATTGCAGAATGTATTATATTACTCATAAAGACTTGGAAATGACTAAGATTGATCTATCCATCTATCTATCTATCTGTCTATCTATCTATCAATCAATCAATCAAATACCAAGTATCTTGTTTGGGCCCATTTCTATGCCAGGAATTGGGGTTATAGGGGAGTATAAGATTTGGTACTTGCCCTAAAGAAGCTCACAGACTGTAGGGCAGAAACATATAAAACAAGGATGAGAAGTGTTATAACAGGAGGGTGGACCCAAACTATGAGATTGAAGAAGAGAAATGATGGATTGTCAGGTGAGCTGGGGTGTGTTTATCATTTGCATGCTAATTCTGGGTTTCCATTTGATTGCTATTCTTTTTTCCTTTATGAATCAGAGGTTTAACTACTAAGAGATTGCAGGGTTATGTATCATAAGACTCTCCTTTGTCTGAGTTGAATTTCCTTCAGGACTTGCAAAATCTTGGGTCATGAGATTCCAACCTAAGATTAAAAAAAAAAAAAGTCCAAAGTTTCTGTTCCTCGTTTGTAATTCTCCTAAACACGATTATCTAACTTCTTCTCTAAGTGCTGTGACAAAGCAAAGTTGGTTTTTTTTTAAAGGGTACCTATGTGCAAATTGAACGTGTTTTTTTTTTTTTATGCTCTTAGTAACCAGATGCCTTAGAAGGAGCAAGACAGCAATATAATGTTCAAGGAAAATTCTCACTAGTGGTAAAGAGTTGAAGACTTGGGTGCGTGTTCCACTTTTATTGTCCATCCTTTGAAAGGGTTCTAGAGCACTGTCCTTCCTTCTGTGGAAGATAACACTGGTTCCGTAGACATTTTCTTTTCTGTTTTTGGTAGAGACTAGAGATCCAACCAGGTTCAGGACACTTGACTTTTGGTTATGATAGGGTGGTTACAATGTTCTCAGCTTTTGTAGTAAGATAATACTTGAAAGAGACCATCCATCTTTCTGCCTTTCAATTTATGCAGGTGTAAGTAGCAATTGCTTTGGATCTGCAAAGGACAGATTTTACCATTGTCTACTGAGCCTAAGGTTGTCTCATTTTTGAGTTAATGTCTTTCCAGAGTCCTTTGATTTCTGAAAAATAGAGTCAGAAGGCAGGGAAAAGAAGGAAAAATATGGGGAAAATATAGTGATATTTGATAACTTATTCGTGTAACAACTGAGTTGGAAATGCCCAGTAGACAGTAGAGTCATTTAACATGGTTGATTTGTGAGGGCCAAATATTAAGTTTTTCTGTGGGGCAGGTTTAGAGGAGACTTCACCCCACTGAGTTTGTGTTTGGGGAAGTGTGATTTTGCTTCAGTGCTCCACCACCCTTATGGAGCCCACACCCCTACAGCTACCAAGAATTATAGAAGTAGTGGCTTAATGTTTTTCCTATCCAAACTTCTCCTCCCACCACCTAGCCATCTGGAACTAACCTATGATTTCTGCTCTATTATATACTCAATATACCTAGAGGCACCTAAGCAATATTTGTTTTTTTATTATATCTAATGAAATAATTTTGCATTGGCAACAAATAGCTTTTTAAAATACCGAAGAAGGCAAAGTCTAGATGAAACAAAATATAGATATTTAAAAAATATATTGATGCTCTTGTTTTGACACTGATTGCCATGAACCAATCAGAATCAAAGTTTATATTGTAAACTAAACCAAATCATCCTAACCACTGTACTAGATTTTAAAAAAAATAATTAAAATATTTCCATTTGTTTAATTTCCAATTTTAAATTTTAGCTATATTCAGCTTAGTTCAATAAACAATTATTAAACCTTAATATGGACCAGACATGATACTGGATGATGGGTAGCAAACATGACTCAGACATGGTACTTGCCCTTCAGTGGCTCATACTGTGGAGGAGAACATTCCTATGTAATAGAAATAGCCTTGTAAGTCACCGTAAGTTGGGCATCTGTTATATGCCAGGTATTCTTTTTGAGGTATTTTAAACTTTTAATCCTCATACATATGGCAGGATTGTATTATTTTTCACATTTAACAAATGAGAAAAATAAGGTTCATGGAAATCTGGTCACCTGCTCAAGGTAACACAGTAAGTAGTAAATTAGGTAATAATTGGATGATCATGTTTCATAGCTTGTACTCTTATGAACACCATTTTCTGGTGCATGTACACACACACACACACACACACACATGTCTTTAGGGCAGTGGGAAATGGATTGATGTACTTTTGTGTCTTTTTGGATTCCATTAATTAAAAAAGCAATTTGTATAGAGTATTCTTATTGTATTTAAAAAAAATTTAACAAGAAAAAGAATCAATTAATTTGAGTTGCTGTGTTTTCTAGAAAAAACCCAGATGGGAGGGTAAAATTATACTGTATAATTTCAGCAAGCTTACAAAATTTACAAAATAACATTGTCTTCTCCAGGGTAGTTGAGTTAGGAAGACCAGATTTCGTCCAGTGATATTTACCACTGTTCAAATGTTATTGCATCTCTTTTTTGAAATTTTTGGATTTCTTTTTATTTTTCATAGAGCTAATTGTATTATTTGATAGTTGAACTTTTTATGTAATAGAGTACTAGATTAATTTATCAGTAGACTGGGCTCTGGAGAAACTCTGGATGTTTAGTCAAGCGCTCTTTCTAAAGAGGACAAGTTGCTTCATTTGATATTTAAAACAATATGATGGGGGCTATGATGACAATTCCATTTGGTGGAATAATCAATAGAATCAACGGACTGTTTTGCAAAGTCACTATTTGGAAGTGGACTGTTCTTGCTTGTTGGTTTGCGTTCTTATATTTTTAATGAATGATTGCTTTATGTCTACATGTGATTTAGACAGATTCACTTTAGTGAAGTCAACTTTAAGATATGTAGCATGTGATGTGTGTATGTGTCTCTTTTAGCTTTCTTCTCCTCATCCTTGTGCATGAAGAACAGAACAGTTAGTTTAGGAAAAACCTTCCAGGAGTTCAGCATTCATTTTAAAAAAGAAAGATGGAGCGAGTGAGACAGAGAGAGAGCCAGAGAGAGAGAGAAAGAGAGAGAGAGAGAGAAATCATCGAAATGGGGAAGCAATCCTTCTAATTATCAGAAACAGGAGCAAAGTAACAATGCCTGAAATTCACCTCCCCAAGGGGAATGAATCATCAAAATAACCGGTGGAAAACAAGGTTGTGCAACCTTGACCAGCGTGTGTCACCGGCTGGTGGAATTTTTAGAAAGGCAGCAGTTTGGGTTCATCACTGTGGTTCGTGATTGCACACACCTGTTTGGGGCATGGATTTTGCAACCCCCCAAAAAGGGGAAACTGAACTCGCTGCTCCTCCTGAGCTGTGCAAAAAAGCAGAAAACCACATCTGCTGGAGCAGTTAACAGATATCAGTAAAATACCCATGTTACATAATTAAGGATAACGTTCTTGAAGCATATGGGCCGGAGGTATTATACTCTCATTAAAACTTTAGGTATCGAACGATTTAGCATATTCTCACACAGTTCTAGGGTTGAATTCTATAACAAATGTTTGTAATTAGGCATGCTCTAAACAGTTTATTAAATAATGCATGAAGAAATGGTTGATGAATTATAGACAGTTTTGAGAGTTGTGTACAAGTGACATAGAGGCATTGAGATGAGACATAAAAGATTTCTTCTCATTGACGTGGTAACTAGTCACTTTGGGCAGCTTAAGTAAGACTGGAAAAGGTTTCATTTGTCAGCCTAGCTTGTCTGTAATCTTAAAGAAATAGGAATTGATGACTGGATTTTTTCCCTGTTTTAAAAAGTACATTATGTGTAGCAATCTCCTTTGAACTACTGGTACTGAAGAGGAAGAAGTGTTTTTGACCAGAGCAACACAAAAAATCTCATACACTTTATTATGGCAGGAAAGATCATCTTGATAGGGAGTAATAGGGGTGGATATAGCCCAAAATGGCCTAAATCAGTAATTTAAAAGTTACACCTTGACCAAGAGGTGCTATTATTTATAGGTCAGAGAGGAATAAGGAAGAGGTCTCTCTTGAGAATCAGTAAGGCAGGTGTTTGCTCCCTGGGGAAGTGGTAGGAAACAGGCCCCAGAGATGACATCAGATGCAGGAAAGAAATTCTTTCAGTTCTGCATCTTTGCTTGATATTCAAGCCAGGTGGACCATTCCTACCTGAGTGGAAGAGTATGTGATCTATGGAAAATAAATTTGGATGATCTTGGGATGTCTCTAAGGGAAGAATGGCCATGTTCTTAAGCCATTAGGGTCATCTAGATATTTTGTTTTCCAATACACATAGACAAGAAATCTGTTAACAGAACAAATATGATATTTGGAACGCCTTCTAGAACATACTTGGTAGAACTGGCAAGTTAACATAGCTTTGACTGATTTGTCTGTTTAGTAGGTAAATGGGGCTGCCAGTCTGGCAGTTTGCATTGGCAATAAATCACCACTAAGACATTTTATCTAAAAATTGGCCATAGTTTGGGTGAGGTAAGGGTTTGTCAATTTGTTTTTATTTTGAATCCAGGCATAATCATAACGCTCACAAGCCACCTGGAAACTTCAGCCCACATAGAGAAGCATGGCTCAGGTCAGGAGTGAAGTTTGGCATGCTTGCAGAATGAAGGGTAAATAAGGGTTCAAGGGTTCCTGATCAGAAAGACCCTGACAGACTGGTACTGCCTGGGAACATTCCTATTGGAAGCCAGGTCAGTGCTGGAATAGTGATATAGGAAGGCTATCATAGATATGATATAGGAGAGAAAATTTTGGTGGTTTTCTCTTTTATTGGGTTGGAGGAGTATCCAAAAAATCTATTCTTCAGAACATAGGGCAACCATTGTCCATACGTAAACAATGATAGATGTTCTTTCTTTGAAAATCAGTGTAAAGCAGGAGGCTCTGGGATCAATCCCCAATGCATGCACACACACACACAAACACACACATATACACACACAGAAGAGGAGAAAGTTGACCTTGGATTCATAGCCACTCTAGTGGAAAGAGTTGAGAGGGATCCCCCCAATGTCCTTTGTTTTCTGATTCCCTGAATATCTTTCAAAGCTTCAAATATCCCTGAAGAATTTTTTTTTCCATTTTGAAAATGAGTTGTTTTGTCAAGAAAATTACATTGCAAATACATTGATCTGTGAAGTCAACAGACTTGTTGTCTCTCTTTGTATATTATATTTAGAAATCTTAATTGTACTTCATATTGCCATTATACAAACTATCAGAAAGAATCCAGTTAAGATAGTTTTATTGTCTTAATCATGCCCTCATGAATGATTAAATTTGTTCACCTTTTGAAATATTCAATTGCTTTTGATGCTATAAATATTTGAATTGCATTTGACTTGTCCTTCAGTGATTTTCTCCCTTTCCTTGGACTTTATATATATATAGTTTTAATGACACTGTCTACCAAAATTGTAGGAATAATACACACCCTAGTTTCTGCTTAGTAAAGTCATTCGAAGTGATATAAATGTCAAGAGCAAACAAGGAAACCATCTCAATGATGTGCTGAAGCACTTGGCAGTTTTCCTGGTATTTAGGACATGGAGGAATTTAAAGATATCCTACATTAACTACTCCTAAAGACTCGAAGTATTAAACATCTGACCTGATAGGATTTTTCTTTGTTTTAAGATATATATACATAATACCAGATTCTTTACCAAATATTTTTAAAAGTTCTGTTTTGAATCTGCAGCACAATATGCCTGTTGGTATATGACAGCATTCATAAGATGATACAAGAAAAGTAAAAACAAACAAATAAACAAAAAGTACCCCAACATTCCCAAAGCATTCCTGCAAAGTGAATCCCACAATTCTGCTAGCTTAAGAATATCTAATACCTGCACTAAATGTTATGTTGGCAAACCCTTACTCAAAAAAGATCAAGATGCAGTGTATTTGCGACTAAGATGAAATAAAGTGTTGAAATATATTGGGTAGCCTCCAAAATGATGCAGGTAATTAGCAGGTGTTTATATTTTTCATTTTGATTTGCCCACAGGTACTGTTTTGGAAACAGTAACATAAAGATTTTCATCTTGGCATGTGTCTCTAACATTTGTTTGCATTTAATATACACATTAATTTGGATTGAAATTTTCTGGTTTGGATTTTTCATACTTGATGGCCTTCAGTGCTAATATGTTTTTTCAATTAACCTATTAATATCAGGATGTTAAGATCCTAGTATGTTCATTTATTTATTTTTCTCCTGTTTCAGAGTTGGTGTGGGGCATAAAGTGTGTGTGTGTGTGCGTGTGTGTGTGTGTGTGTGTAGAAAAGTGGTTACTCCAGTTTATGGATTCATAATTATTTATTTTTTTCATCCTGAAGTTTTGAAGTGCATAACATGGTTTGTTTAAATGAAAAGTAATGAGATATAAGATATTTTGGGCATAAATATGATTCAGGGGAGAATAATATTTTTGTGTGTGATTTTTCTGAGAAAGGGAAGCATCATTAATGTTCATTGAGTTCTTTAAACACAAAAGGGCACATCCATGCACATCCATTCTTGCACTTGCTTGCTTGCTAAGTAAAGCAAAAATAGTCTCTGAGGGAAATAACTGCAAGGCTGGTGCCAACTTCCCCAACATACCCAAGAATGTCTTTATTTAGAACCTCCCATGTGCTATTTTTTTAAATCTCTGGAATCTCAGGGATTTTCCCATCCCTCTACATGCTTGAGACGTTTTGGAGCATGGTAACCCCCTGTTGGAATCCTCTAACTCTTCTGTTTTATTTTTAAGACGTGGGCAGTATTAGTACACAGGGAACTCACTGTTCCTATGCAAAGGAGGGTGAGCTTCCCAGTGTGCATCTCAATAAACTCTGAAGACCATTGCTGGTAAAGAAGTCAACTCCATGAACCACCAAAACCTCCTTTAAGGGGCCTTTGAAAATCAGGAGATTTTAATTGGGATTTTTAAATCGAGAGCTTTATGAGAAGGTGGGAAGAGCCGTGTAATTCTAGCATGGATAGAACACTTAGTGTAACTCTTGATTGTTTAGAGGTAATCGCTGGTCTTTGCTAAAAACCCTAAATAAGATAAATGCTTAATTTTTTTTTCCTTCAAATTTTAATAGATATACTGGACTTAAATTTTGGTGATGCATTTGCTTTCCACACAAGTAAAGACAATTTGGTTCTTTTGGGGTTAGACTGTTAATCTCTGAAGTGATTATCCTAGTATTGTCCATTTGCATCGTTCTGTGTGAAAGTATTAACATATATTCAAAAATTATACCATATTTACATATTGAGCTTGTGTATAAACACACTACTGCCTTTGCAATAAAGCACAATGTGCAATTGCAGAAAACTCCTTTTCACTTATGAACGTCTGAGTCTGAGATTCACACAAACCACACTTTTGTTTGACTCCAAAATGTGGGTGCCAAATGAATCTCCTGCACTAGGCTTATGAACACTACTGCAACTGTGCAGCCACTATTTCTCTACTGGGAGAATTGTTTCAGCAGATAAACCATCTGGCTTGAAACACAGCCCTCTTTGAAAATATTCCCCATTATGTTAGCTCTGAAACAATGTGTACAACTATGCTCCAGTGGAGGACATGGTTAACAGAAATTCAATGTCAAACAATATCTGCTCTGTAATCTTCTGCAAATCTAAAAAAAGAGGTAATCAAAATGCAAGATTTTAATTTTTAAAGAGTCATTGTGACTATGGCATAAGATGAAGAAAATTCAGGAAAATATTTAATAAGGAACTATAATAAGAGAATGTTTAATACAGCGACTTTTTTTCTTTAGGGATCACCCATGGAAATGAATATCCTTTTGTTATAAGAATCAGGAAGATAGTGCATTAATGTTTTGTGTTTATTAATTTCCTTTTTTACTAAGTGTTTTCAAGTATGAATTGATGATGTATGATTGGAGAATTGTTGGAAGTCAGTATTTATAGCTAAAGATTTTGAGGTGAACTTAAGTGACTCAGGGAGGTTTCTAAGGCAAGAAAACTCTAGAAAACTAAACAAATATCAGGTAGAAAAAATTAACATGCTGTGGGAACATATAATATCAATAAGCAGGTAGAGGAAACTTGATAGAACAAGTTTTAAGAATCTAAACCACCGTAGTGTTACTGTTATGGAAGAAAACTAAAGGGTAAAAGGAATTTTAAAAAGATATATGTTATCTATATTTACAACTATTTTGAGTTACATTAAAAGAGAAGACTTGAGTGCAGTTATAAGAAAGTTATTTTTAAAAGTGAGCATATTTGTATCAATCAGCCCAGAATAATCTATAGGGGGCTGACATAGGTTTGGGTCATTGATTGGGGTGATTGTAGGAGCATCAGCATATTACTGAAATGAAGTAAAACTAGGATAACTCCTTGGAATCACCATAAAGCATGAAGAATGAGAAAAATATTCAGAAACAGGGTTACTTGATCAACTGATGAGAAAGACTGATGTCACAAGAGGATAATTTCCATGAGCCAAAAAGAACATGGTGCATGAATGGGATACACTGATTATGTCTTCACAAAGCTGCCTTGTACATTAAAGACCATTCTCATTTTTTGTTTTCTTTTATTTTTTTACTAAATTGGCTTTAGTCCTGGTCACTTTTTGTTTCTTGGTTCTTCCTTCATAACTCTGGCATTAGCTATACTAGCATATGTCTATCAACAAATGTCTCAAATTTATACCTACAAGGAGCCATGCTGTTTACTTTTTTAAATGGTATTTTTCCAGATGCAAGAAATAAAGTCCTTAGAATTGAATCACTTTTCTTCAATTTTATAATTTTATTTTATTGGATAATGAAGTACTGGCATTAGTCAAAGTTTTCATTCCACATGCTGTAATTTCTAAGTAATGGGATTCCTGAGTAATGGTTTTCAACAAGAAGGCTGCTAAGAAACACAGTTGACTAAAGAACCCAGGAGGACCAACCTACAAGTCACTGTAAATACAGGTAGGAAACAGAGGTCTGTCCTTAGGTGGGAAGACGGTTCTTTAAGGGTTAGAATAGCAAATGCAGAGGGGCATCTGGCCCTCATGATTAAGTGGTATATAGTTAATGATCAGCATATATATTAATCTCAATTTGTTTATTTCTCATCATTATCTTTGAAGAATCTACAACTACACACCAATATTGGTGCCAGTATCAGAATGGAGAAATTGTAGTACCACTGTTTCCTTATATCTAGATTCACTGTATGTACTGGGAATATATGATAACAGACCTAGAAACTCTGGGATTTTTCTCAGTGCATTCATAGCCATTAGCTGGAACAGACACTCTATTAAGTTATATTGTATCCATGTTTATGACTAGGAAGTGAACTCTGGAGTATGTCTCTAGCGGGAAAAGAACAATCAGCAAATTAATGTATTGGACTTCTATGAAGTCTTCTTTGGTAAAGGTTAATTATAACTCCAATATTGTAAGGTCTGCTGCCACAAGGAGAGTACTTAACACGTGAGCTAGTGTTTGCATGCCCTGATGTCCTTTTTTCCCCTCACCAGTGAGTGAGATGCTCTGCCGTGTGGTAAGGACAAATCTCGTTGAGAGGAAATTGAGGCATTGTTAGACATTAACAGGCTATTTGATTTTTTTTTAAAATCTTCCATTCCACCTGAAATTTTATAGATTATCTGGTGTGTGTGTGTGTGTGTGTGTGTGTGTGTGTGTGTGTGTGTCTATTATATAGCTGAGGCTCTGTTAAGTTTTAAAGTTTCACTAGAAACACTTAGATATAGGATGAACCTTTAATTTGTAAAAGAAAATCCAAGCAGTTTTCATTGTAAAACAGAGAGAATGTGACTTGTCTGGAGGGTGATCTGAATTTGATGAGGGGAATATTTGATGTTATATTCATAAAATTAAACTTCTCTATGCATTTGGTTAATATTTTAAGTGCACAATTTTTTAGAACTGAAAAGATAGTTATGTCCCTGACCACAGCTTCAGAATGGATTCTGAGGAAATCTAAAGAGTTCTGGTGTCTGTAGGGCTGGGTCTGGAGACAGCTGTGAATGATTTACTTCTCTGCTGCTTTGTGAACTTCTTCAGGTAAACCTTGCCTCCTGACCCATCGAAACCTTGACAAAGAAATGTCAGTGCTGCAGATCCAGGTAGGTTCCCTCCCTGCCTTAGATAAAAGGACATGAAACCCAGTAATCCAAAACAGACTTCATAACCCGATGGTCATCACTGTTTATCCAAGTAAATTAAGCATTAGTTGAAGTTTAAAAAAAAGCAAGAAATGAAAACCAGCTCCAGTAACTGCACCGAGAAGTCAGTACTGAGGGCAGGTAAGGTAGATTAATAACAGGCCACTCCTGAGAAGGTTTAGGCTCTTACTGTCAGAGGGTAATAATTAATGATCAAGTGTTAATGGAGATACTGGGCTGTTGATGTCATTAATTCAGCTCATGGAGCCAGTGCTGCCCAGGACCTGCCACAGCTGTCACTGCATTTGCTTAATTATTCCAGTGCCTTCGGGCTCTTTTTTTTTTTTTTCCTTCATTTTTTTTTCCCCTTTACTCTTTTTTCCCCTGACTAACTATAGGACATTATGTTTTCACTGACACAGAATTATGAAAAGTGTCCTGCTCTCTGGGCAGTGCCAGGCCTAAAATACGTGAAAACCCAAAGGCAGCAAAGGAGACCATAACTTTATACTTAGATGAAAAGATGGAAACTGCTCAAGAAAGGCCATCTTTCAATAGCCTGATTGTGCTGATATAATTTTTTGGGTTCTTTAAGGACTTAGATGTCAAAAGTGAACTCGGAGCTGTGTTAAATGTCAAAGTGCTCACCCTCTCCCACAATCAAACAAAGAGAATATAGAAAAAGTGGCGCGAGAGTGTTGGTAGAACATAAGGCCGTACAATCATTCGGCCAAGTGGGAACCAGAAAGCGGGCTTCCCTGGGAAAATTGAGGCAAGGAACACCACGTGAGGGGAAGGCAACTGCTACTAAAATTCATCTGTGGGAGTGCACACATCTGCAGGCTGTACCTCAAGACCTTCTTCCTTTTCTCTGGCTTTGTGTCTCTTGTCCACTGCCTTGCTTAGAATTGAAGGAAAGCCAATCCTTGCTTTCTCAACACCATTTGGATCTTTCTCCCCTGGCCTGGCCTAATAACCACCACATTTCTTACTTTTCCTGTTTCCTAATTGGAACAGGGTGTTTATTCTGTTTTTTTTTTTTCCAAGATCCCCACCTTTCAAATTGTGTAATTTAAAAAACTTGTTCCTCGGTTTTTAGGTATATATTTCCAGTTCTGATGAGTCAAACTAGTCCAATGTGTCTTGAGCTTCCAGACGGAATGCTGCTTGACTCGCTTCCAAACTGAAGTGCTTAAAAAAATGTGAGGCACTACAACAATTTTAAATCTCTCTCTAGGCTGCACATGGTGATTTAAAATAATTGAAGCTCTTCAAATTTTTATATGCTCTCAAATTTGGAAGTGACCAGTTCTGAGCATGTGCAGGACACAATGATTGAAAGTTATTAGAGTCCTTCCAATTTATCATTAAGTGTTTCAGCTTGGGAGTGACAAGGGAACCTGGACTCTGGCAGTTAAAAGTGATTTAAAATTGTCATTACACTCAGATGTTATGCAGGTGATCAGAAATCTGGACACTTGTGTAGATTTTAAAAATCACTGTTAACATAATTCATTTTTTAGATCCAAAAGATATTATTAGCCCACAAGAAGAAGCATTTAAATAAGCCACTTAAAATGTACCATAACCCAATTTTACTTCCGCTGCCATAGTCTCCATTGATGACCTGAATGTGATCACGATTTTAAAGCCAAATGTTCAGATTTGGCAAGGAAGAGAACTGTTGTCTTCTAGGCCAAGCATGAAAAAATAAGTATTCAGTAAAAACACCTGATGCGCTCTAGAGATATCATGTAGTCTATCCTCATGAATTATGCTGATTTTTGCTTTAAATAACAAGGGAATTTTTGAACTATGCATAGATGATCCCTTTTCATACATGGTTAAATTTATTTTTTATCTAAACATTTGAAATAAAGTACTTTTATTCAAGATTATGTAACTTTAAATTTCATATTATATCATCTCCTAGATGGCATATGTGTCTTCATTTCTGAAGCCCTTCATTGCTTTGGTGGAAACTGAACCAAATGAAAAGGTACATATTTATGAAACATACAAGATGGCATTTTCAGACGATTCTGTCGGTCACTTGACGGTCATTTAACATTCCTCAGACTTCTTTACCAAAGGATATTCTCTGAATGGGACCATTAGGTTTTTGCTGAGTGTCCTGATGCCAAGATTCTAACATGGAAGTTAGATTTATGTTTCAAAACTTAATATTGTATAATAAGAAATCCAGTCATTAAGAAAGAAGTCAGCTAAAATTCTTAACATGTTTTATTTGTACCTTTGAAAGCCACATGGATGCTCTTTTACTTGATTTAAATGAAAATGACAAAGGTGAAATTCCAACATATTTCTCAACCACTTCCCTTCCTCAGTAAATGTTTTCATTTTGATAAAAATTAGGATAAGTTGATTATGGGTTTGATTTTTTTTTTTAACCCAAACCTAGAGTTGGAGTTTGAAATACTTTGGCACATGAAAACCATCTGATCTTATAAACTAGCTTTATAAATCTCTGTATTTTTATTAGAGCAGAAATTGAACAGGGTTAGAAATAGAAAGTGCTAATAATAGAAAATATGTTGTATTGGGGATTTCTGTGACTCGAGGGATTTAGGGCCCCAAACTATGAAAACTCAAAAATTTGGTATAGTAGTCAACCTTTGCCCTCAAATATATTATGAGTTTTTAAGTTTGAAAAATTTTCTTATGTTTATATATTTTAGTCTCCACTATTACTTTGCCATTTTGTGTTGAATTTTGACAGGTATAAAAAAGCTAAGACAGTGTGTTCAGTTATTCATGGCTGTGCTAAATTAAGAACATGGCAGTAGACTAGGTTATGCTATTAAATAATTTAATTAAGCCTTATTTAGGTCGCAGGTAGAATCAGTACAATCTTTGCTGAGCCTGTAAGAATGCCTGGAAATTATCTTATCCTTAAGCCTGGTTATATCAAAATAAAGCCTTGTTTTCAGTTATATTAGTTTGGGGGTTCTCAGGTACTGGAAGGTTATCTGAGAAGACTAAACAACTGTTTGTGCTTAAATTCTAGATTTTCCCATCATGTTAGCTGAGTAAACCAATTTAAATAAATGTTTGATACTTATTGATGCATCCCTTATAAAAAAGAATGCCATTTTCCCATATTTCAGTATTAACAGTAGGAATAACTATATTTTTTTTCAGAAAAGTCATGGTCATTGCTTCAGATTTACAAAATGAAATCAGAGTTGTGGACAGATTAGAACTCAATATACTTTTCAATTGCTTTTTATTTCAGTTGCTTTTGAGAAAGATCAGTTTTCTAAATTCTCTTTTATCACCTAAAAATAAGCCCCAGGAGGTATAAAACAGGGATAATCAAAATAAATTTAACATAAAAACTTGAAGGATGATACAGATTATGTGTGTTTGCTCTATAGGTGTAAAATTACTTTGAAAGAAAGTCTAAAGGGAATGATCAATAGATTTGACTTCATAGAAGTGAAAAATGAAAGCTTCTTCTGAGTATCAAAAATACCATAATGAAATACATGCAACAAATAAGGAATATTGCTAACGAAGTCACTGATAAGTTAATATATCTATAATATGAAAGGGTTTTATCCAAGTTTCTATTAAAACTAACACCTCAGCTGATGAAGAGGAAAGAATTAAAAGTGGAAAGTGAAAGTAAAGATGGGAAAATTTATGAAAAGATATAAAATGAAATACTGTATTTAGTATATCATAAAATAAAAAGGTTGAGATTCATAAAAGATAAAATTCTTTCATTACAAACTTTGTATATTTTAAAAAGCATAGCACTTCATTCAATACATGTTTTTGAGTGACAGCAGGATACCCTACTAACTCCTGGGATTATGGCCATGAAAAAGATATCAGGGCCATAGCCTTGGAGAGACTTGCAGTCTTGAGTTGAGTTACAGAAAGTTAACAGGCCAACAGGGGATGGTGGATGATCACTCTTTGTCATCTAGAGAGTAAGGCAATGGACTAGCCCTCATCAAGATCTGGTAAGGCCTCTGGAGGGAACTGAGACTTGAGCCTCCAAATCTGACATCATTCTTGTCTTTGCTTTTTCTCACAGCCTTCATGCAAATTTTATTATTTTGAAAATAGAGACCTTTCATCTCTACCTGAGAATTGAACCACTTTTTGCAATTTCCATTCCTATTACTCTGCACCGAACTTCCACCACTTTTCTCCTGGAATGCTGTACCAGCACCCAAATTGCTCTCTTTGCCTTCTCTCTTCCACACTGTGTTCTGTTTTTCTACATTGCAGGTAGGTATTTATTACCCATGTCTTCTCCTGATCAAATAGAGCTTCAAAACAAGACATGCCGCAGTCTGGCTGGGCACAAATCACGAGCCACTCAAGCAGGAACAAACTTTATTTCTGAACTCCACCAGCACACTCCACACACGCTCCCCGGGAACTCTCCCCAATGCCACCCACGCCACTCCTCCAGGAACACACCACCCCAATTGGAACTCCCACCACCGGACCTTCACCAACTAACTTGAACTCTTCAGGAATCCCCACGAGAGCTCAACCGGAACTCCGCGAGAACTCGAAAGTCATCATCTTAATGGCTCGCTGGCGTCACCTCTCAACCACTACTTCTGGCAAAAATGCCATGCGTCATGTCATCCCGACTCAGCTGTGGCCCTCAACAAAGACACAAAGCTTTCTATGAGCTTTCAAATCCTATATGATTTTACCCAGCCTGGTGCATGATCTTAACTCTTCTATTATTTCTCTCATGTCTTTAACTTTAGCCCTTCCATTCTTCTCTCCCCCAACACTCTGTGTGCTATCATGAGTCTGTCCTTGTGTTCTCTACTTGAGAAATAGTTTTCTCTCAAATACATGTATGACTTTGCTTGCTCACATCATTTATGTTGCTGTCTATAGGTCACATCAACAGAAGCCTTTTCTTGATACACTACTTAAGTCAGAGAATCTGTCTTGGTTTTTACCTTTGCCTTACATAACTTCTCTTCATATTCTTTGTTAACCTGTTTATAAATTTACTGCTCATTGTTTCTAATGTAAAACTATGGAGATCAGGTACTATGTTGTCAGGGTTCAACCAAAGAAACAGAATCAGCAGGAGATTATCTATCTATCTATCTATCTATCTTTTTCTCTATGATTTGTCATCTTTTATCTTTTGGAATTGCCTTTTGTGATGAGAAAGCTGAGTCAAGCAAGTCTGAAACCCAAAGGACAAGTCTTCAGGAAGTGAAGATCATAGTCAGACTGAAATTCAGAGGCTTAGGCTTCAGCTGCTATACACAGGCAAAATTTCTTCCTTTCCAGGAAAGATGAGCCTTGTTTTTGAGGTTTTCCAAAGAATTGAAACAGCCCTGAAAATTACATAGGATAATTTCCCTCATCTAGGTTAACTGATTATAGATTATGTCTGTAAATTCCCTTTATATCAACACCTAAATTAATGTTTGATTACATAACTGGAAACTTTACCAGTCAAACTGATATATCAGAAAAATTGTCACATTGGAAAAGTCTTTTGGGTACTGTATGGAGCCCCAGACACTAGGGAATTTACCCTCATTCAGAAGCATTTCTTCATAGGTATGTGCTGGGTGCACATAAGAAAAATTGAGGGAATAAAGGAGAAAAGGAGAGAGTCCCCTTCTATATTTCAGGTCTGAAGGAGGTGTCTGGCTGCTCTGGAAGCTGGGTTTGGAGACACAAAACTGTTTCCTGGACACTTTTCTCCTATAAAGGAAAAACAAAAAGCTACAAAGGAAAGGACAGTAAATCCTCTTTTTTAGTTTTAAGAATTTCTCTCATGGAGATATAGAATTAAAACTTCTATGCTTTTGGAAGAGAGGAAACAGGAAGGAGGAAGGAAAGCGGAAAAAAATCCATGGCTGTAGGAAAAAAGAAACAATGATACCAAAAGCCCACTCTACTCTGGGCTAGCAGCAGGAACCCATCATGGGCTCAGAATCCTGTATATTTAAAATGTAGGGATCTGCTACTTCTTGGGGAGAGGTGGAAAATCCCATTTCAATTACCAGTACAAGGAAGAGTTTTTAGGTGACATGAGTAGGAAGGGCAAAAATGCTGAGAAAGTCCAGTATAAAAGATCTGCCTAAAAATGAGGCTGGACTAGGAAAAAGAGAGAACTTCTTTGCCATCAGATCAGAGCCAGGTGCTGAAAACAAGCGATGGCAATCTGCTACCAAGAGCAGGAACAAGGAGGGTATGCAGAGAGAGGCATAGCTGGACTGGGCCTCCTGAAAGTGGATGGGAGAACAGGAACACTGATAAAAACTCAATCCAAAGTGACAGTAGTGACATTCCTCTAGTGCTTGAGGAATGTGAAGCCTGAAATGTACTGAAGTTAGGATTAGCTTACAACAACAAACCCCAAACTCAGCGCAATTTCTGACTAGATTGACTCAAACCCTCATACTAATCTTTGTAGCAGAAGGGAGATGTCCATATTCTCCAGCTTCTACCTACCATTCCTCCCCAAGCAACGTCAGTATATTCACTGAAGAAAATTACAGGACAAAGCAGGAAAATCCTACCCATCGTCTGGTGATAAAGCAATCAAGAAAACCAGAATTAGAGATGACCCATATGTTTGAGCTATTATTAGAAAGGGATTTTTAAATAATGAGAATATGTTAGAAGACTAGTGGAAAATGTGAGCTGTGTACATGACCTGAATAGTTAGGAAGTTTAGTGGAGGTATGGATACTATAAGAGGAAGTCAAATGGGAATGCTAAAAACAAATAGCAAACAAATCCCACCAAACCAAGACACATGGCACATGTTATTAATGATGAAGAATTCCTTTGATGGATCCCACTATATAACCCAGGCTGGTCTCAACTTATGGGCTTGCATGATTCTCCCATCTTGGCCTCTAGAGTAACTGGAACTACAAGCATGTGTTCCCATGCCTGGCAGTGGAATCATCTTTAGAATGGACACAGCTGAGGCAAGACACACTGAGATTGAAGAGAGGACAACAGAGATGATTCAAAGTAAAACAGAAGAAAAAAAGAATAAATAATGGACATAACTGAGTACCTAAATTATATACAACTAATAAAAGCATGATTGTAATCTTAGACAATAGAGAGATTATGGGGAAAGGGATATATGTAAGAGAGAATGATTAATAATTTAAAAAATATCAAAACAGAAATCTAAAAGCTCAAAGAGCACCAAGCAGGATAAGTACAAAAATAATAAAATAAAGTAAAACCACACCTAAACACATGGTTAAAAAAATGCAGAAAAACAAGGATGAAGAGAATCTTATTTCTAGAAGGGGAAAAAAAATGACACAGAAAAACAAAGAGAAGGATTCTGCCAGAATATTTGTCAGAAAGCATGCAAACTAAAAGCCAATGAATCAACATGTTTAAAGTACAAAAAAAAAAAAAGAAAGAAAGAAAGAAAGAAATTATCAACCTATGATTTTATACTCTGTGAAATTATCTTTCAAATATAAAACTGAGATGAAAACATTTTTCAGATAAGATAACTTTTAGAGAAGTTTTTGCCAATTTCTCAGCATTGTAAGAAATGTAGAGGGAATTCTATAGAAATATAGCACCAAGTGAAAACTTGGATCTACACAAAAAATAAATGACAAAAACTACTGTCAATGTAAAACATTGGAAAAATATTTAATAACCTTAGAAGATATGGCAGTGCAGTGGTGCACACCAGTAATCCCAACAAATTGGGAGGCTAAGGCAGGAGGAACATGAGTTTGAGGCCAGCTTTAGACATTTAGTAAAAAGCCCTAAGCGACTTAGTGAGATCCTGTCTCAAAACAAAAATACAAAAGATCTGGGATCTGGTTCAGTGGATAAGCACCTTTGAGTTAAATCTCCAGTACCAAAATTGTAATAACAAAAACAGCAATAAAAATAATAATAGCTTTAGAAGATAACTTTACCTTCAGCAGTAATGATAAAAAAAGTATGCATAGAACATTAAAAATAAAATAACAAAGGATGGGGAGGAGGATTGGAAATATATTGCTGTAAATTGTTACCCTAAATGTGAAATGGTCTAATATTACTGAAAGGTAGACTGTGATAAGCTAAAATGAGTATTGTAAATATAATGACCATCCCCAAAAAACAGAAGTATGAAAAATAAATCTAACAGTGGAAGTTAAGTGAAATTATAAAAAATAAGTGTTTAATTAAAAAAAAATCAGGAGAGAAAAAGGAAACAAAGAACAATTTAACCAAATAAAATAGTACTGACAAGATGGTAGACTTTAAACTAACCATATTAATAATTAGATTAAAATAAAATCATCTAAATACCTCATTAAAAGACAGATTATCAAAACAGCAAGACTCAGCTATATATTTAAAATAAATCCACTTTGATTATAAAGAAATAAATGGTTTAATAGTTAAAGGATTAAAAAGGCATATGGTAAAAAGAAAAAGAATCAAAAGAAAGCTATTGTGGTTCAAAGTAGGGAATATTAATATTATCAAGGATAAAATTGCATAATGGTAAATGGATCAATTCATCATGAAGACATCACAATTCTAAATACACAATCACCTAAAAACAGAGTTTCCAAATGGAAGAAGCAAAAACCAGCAGACTAGAAAGGAAAAATAAAATAATTTTCAGTTCTTTTAGAGATGCCAATAGTCTTTCCTCTGTCATTGAGAAGAAAAATAGAAAATCAGTAAAGGAATAGAAGACATCAATTACGCTATCAACCCCCATGGCTTAGTAGACATTTTTGCACGTTGTACCTGATAAAAGCAGAAGGCACATTCTTCACAAGAGAATGCATAGGTCATATTTTAAACCATGAAACAATTTTAACCCATTTAAAAGAGTTGAAATTGCTGAGTAGTCTCTCTGACCATAATGGAATTAAACTGGAAATCAGCGAGATAATGGCATATAAGAAATTTCTCAACTGCTTGAAAATTAAACACTGTGCTTTCACATAACTCATGTCAAAGAGGAAGTTACAAAGAAAATTAGAAAATATTTGGAGTTGAATAAAAATGAAAAAGGAACATATAAAAATTATGAGACAGAGCCAAAGCAGTGATAAGAGGGAAATTTGTAGTATTAAATGCTTGGATTAGAAACCAAGAGAAGTTTCAAACAGTAATGAAAGCTTCACCTAAAGAAACTTGGAAAAGAAGAGTAAATGAAATCCAAAGTAAGCCAAGGAGAGACAATAATGACAAAAAGAACCAAAAAATATAAGGAAAGTCAATAACTCCCAAAGCTGGTTTTGTGAAAAGGTGAAAAAAAAATTTTATAGACCTCTAGGAAGACTTAAAGAAACAGACACCAATTACCAGTAATAGAAACCAGAGGACATCACAGAAAATGCCCAACTTAAAACAGCAAGGGACAGTATGAATACCTTTATGCCAATAAATTTGATAAATGAAGCAGACCAACTCTCTTTCATGACATAAAATACCAAAATTTACTCAAGAAAAAATGATAGCTTGGATATGTCTATAATTATTAGTATTGAAAGAATTAAACTCATTGTTAAAAACTGCTTTTAATTCCTGATAATTTCATTGGTAAAGAGCTAAACATTTCAGGAAAACATAGTACTAATTGTATCCAAAATTGAAGAGGAAAGGAATTTCTTAACTCATTTCATGAGGCCAGCATTATCCTGAAGGTAATAATTGAAAAAGTCATAACAGGAAAAAAAAAAAAAAACAAAAACAAAAAACAAAAAACTAGTCAGTTCATCCTTTATCCACACAGGCACAGAAGTCCTGAGCCAAATCTGAAAATGAAATCCAGTCATATATAAAAGAATAATAAGTTGTGATCCAGTGAGAAGAAAGTTTATGTTAGCACTTGTAGAACCAATCAATTAAATTCATTATATCAACAGCCTGAAAAGTTGAAAAATGGTCTGATCATCTTAATAGATGCAAAAACATATTTGACACAAACATCTACTCGTAATAACACCCTCAGGAAACTAGGAATAGAATTGAACATCATTCATCTTTTAAAAGGCATCTATGAAAAAGTCTAGTTTGTATACTCTACAGTAAAGAACTGAACTCTTTACCTTTAAGCTGAGGAATAAGCTAAGGATGGTCCTTTTCATCACTGCTATTCAACATGGTCCTGAAGTTCCTAGCCAATATATCAGGGACATAAATAGATGAAAGGTGTTCAGATCAAAGAAAAAGAAATGAAACTATTTGTATTTGAAAACTTGTCTACACAAAATCTCTAATTTATAAAAACTAAACAGGAACTAATATGTGAGTTTAGCAAGGTACGAGGATAAAATAATCTTTTGAATTTCTAGATAGCATCAAGGAAAAATCAGAACGTAAAATTAAAAAAAAAACATCATTTATAATAATGTTCACCAAAAAAAATGTGAACTTTTATGGATAAAACTAAACATGTCTCATTATTTGTGTGCTAAAAATTACAGCACAATTTAAAGAAATCAAAGAAGATTGAAATAAAGGAGAGTTATACCATGTGTACAGATAAAATATTTGGTATTTTTGAGATTTTTTTTTCTCTCTCATTTTATATAGTGACAATGCAACCCCTATAAAAATTCTGACAAGGTTTTGTGTAAAGATCAAGAGTAAGATTTTAAAATTGATTCATAGGGAGAGGCAAAGACCTAGAATAGTCAAAGCAGTTTTCAATGCTTACTATTTGAGAATCTAACTACAATACTACTGAATTTAACAGATATGATTTTGTTGAAATGTCAGATATACATCCAGGGAATAATGCTAACTAGAACTGTATGCTAGACTTAAAAGAGCAATAGCAAACTACAACATTTCTAGAAGAAAAACATAGTAAAATTTCTAGAAGAAAACGTTATTATTGTGGTCAAGGCAAATATTTCTTAGAAAATAGACAAAAAAGAAGAAATTTTAACAAAAATTTAGATTTTATCAACATTTAAAATTTCTGCTGTTCAAAAATTGATATTAAGAAAATGAAAACAAAGATATTTTCAAAACACATATTTGGTAATGGACATGTATTCAGAACCCTCACAACTCAGGTATAATAAAAATTTTGAAATGAATAAAGAAAAAAACATGCAAATGATTAGAAAATTTCATCAAAAAGAAGATACACATGGTAAATAAACTTATGAACATCAGTCAAATCAAAATGAAACCATAATGAGAAACTACGGTATGCCTATTAGAAAGGTAAAACTTTTAAAATTTTTATTTATTTGTTAAAAATGATAGCAAACTGTTGTAAGAATGTAGAGCAACTGGAACACTCGCTACATTGCCATTGAGAATGCAAAAATGTTTTGCCATTTTGGGTTTTCTTATAAAGTTTTTGAATTTTCTTATAAAATTAAATCTGTATTTGATATTTGACTTAGCAGTCCCTATTGAAGTCACTTACCTAGGAAAAATAAAAACATGACCACATAAAATTGCACGTGACACTTATAGTAGCTTTATTCATTCACTCTCCAAAATAGTTAACAATCTAATGTACATCAACTGCTGGAATTATAAGCAAACGGTAGCATATCCATATATGAAACTTTGCTCAGCAAAAAATGGGGAACTATTTACTGATTTATGTAACAACATGGTTGGATCTCAAGGCAGTTAATATCAAGTGAAAAAAGGCCAGATACTAAAGCAATCATACTGTATTACTCCATACTAGAATTCCATTTAAATGGAAAAGGGAAATTATTGGGACAAATATTATTGTAGTAGATGCCTGGTGCTGGGAATAGGGGTACAAAAGAACTTTTGGGATGATGGGAATATCCTACATTTCTATTCTTTTATTAGCTATTTAACTGTAATTCATAAAAGTATGCACCTAAAAACCTAATGTTAGGAAATAGAATATAATTAAAAAATTAGCTAAAGATTAAACAAGTTTAAGGCACAGAATATTATTATTTAATATCAGATTTTATTGTTATAATTTCATACTATATAATATTATTAAATAATACATAATGTTATTATTATTTAATATTATATTATATTATTATTTAATATTTTTAACTCCTCTCTCTTCCATTCCTTGAAATTAGAAAGACAACACTAATATGTCTTTCTGGTAGAGTTGTTGACACATAAGGAAATCCTATTTTCTATTTACATTGTTTTGAAAGACAATTGCACTTGTTTCTAGAACACTACCAGACCTGGAAAGGTAGCTGTGTGCCTTTCAGGTGAAAGTCAACTTCTGCACTCAGAGTTGTGGAAGGTCAATGCCACTTACAAAATGGTATGTTAAAACTTTGACTTTTCTAGGAGGTTGGTTTCTGTGTATGCAGATGTTTGCTTACAAATTACAGAGTTTAGCTACAGGAAAACAAAAAAGAAGAGCAGCATCTATTATATTTATCACACAGAATACATGAAGGGTTATGTTTTATTTTGTTTTGTAGTTCTGGGGATTGAACTTCGAGGTCTCTACCACTGAACTACATCCTGGCCCTTTTTATTTTTATTTTTTTCATTTTGAGACAGTGTCTTGTTAAGTTTCCGAGGCTGACCTCCAACTTGTGATTCTCCTGCCTCAGCCTCCAGAGTAGGTGAGATGATAGGTATGTGTTACCATGACCAGAAAGAATTCCTGGAGTTCTTGAAGCAAAAACTGATCAATATGAGAAATGTAGTTTTCTTCATTTGCGTCCAGATGTTCCTTAAGTTATATCATCTCTCTGTTTTGTCCTGCTGAATTTTCACTTTTTTCTCAGCCATTGGTTTGAGAAAGAATAATAGCAAGAAGCAGAACAGAAAATAACTTGCATTTTTGCAAGTGATGATTAAAAGTATTCATCAAACAGGGATCCCCAATCCATCCAAATTTTCCCTGGAGTATACCTGTTAGGGTCAGCAAAAGAAGATACTTTAAAAACATTTTTGGCTAAGATGGGAAATCACAGAAATCTCACATCTCCTTTGTCTATGGGTTTTTAATTAAGAAAAAAATCCAAACTATTATTTATTTCTTTTCAGGTGTTTTCTATGTATTCATTTATTTTTTACAAGATCTCTGCATGATAGGTATTTTTATCCCTATTTTTCCAGATGAGGAAATGAAGACTTTGAAGGGATTATATTACTTAAAGATAGAGAGCTAATAAAGTGAAGTTTCATCTGAGCCCTCAGTCCAGACTTTATCCATAATAATATGCCCGGATATCTCCCTAAAGTGGCTATGTTGGCCTTTGACATATTGGTAATGTTCTTGCTCCACTGGTTTTGGTGACTGCTGGTTTAACATCTCTGTGCTTAATCAATTTATGCTCCCAATTCTGCAGTAACATTCTAGTTCATTTTCTTATTTTGAGTGTCTCTACTCCAATCCATTCTGTGTACCTGTAACTCCACACTAATATTCTAATGCAAGCATTTCACCATGACATTTCTGAACTCAGCATTTGTACCCTTTCTTTTTGCCTTATTTCCTACCTTTCGGCTCAGCATTAGAGCTTTTATGCTTTATGTTTCATTCATCTTTGCATTCCCTTAGTCTGGTCAGGTTAACCTCTGCCTTGCTAGCAAACTCAGTCTTTTGCTTGGATTCTTGTTTTCCAGTGCTTTGTCCAGTGGCCTACTTTCTTTTGCATCTTTTTGCCTTGCCAAATCCTAGGGCATCTCTAAAGGCATATTTTGAGTCTCTCCTCTTCCAGTACATTTGCCTTCTCCTAGTTTTGACTTAAGCAAACAAACAAACAAACAAAAAAGCACACCAAAACTCTGAATTCTTGTAGTGTTTATTTGGAGAATGGATAAACAGTGTTTCAAAAGATTTTTAATGCTGTTAAATTAAGTAAAATGTAAAATATTTCTAAGGATTGACCCAAATGATTCCTTTGCAGATATATCTTCTAACCTACAAAGTATTTTTTGTGCATGGAAAGTTTAATATCCAAGTGTATTCTAAATGAAGGATTGTATTATCAGTCTTTGATACTGGGAAGCCATTATTTTTTCTTTCTTTTTGAATTTTTTGAGGCCTACACTCACAAAAAATAGTAACTAAAGTTACTACTACCACATTCTAGAACAGGATTGGCCTAAAAGTAGGCAAGTCTGTGGCCTTGTGTTTCCATATCATTGGTTTTTTTTTTTTATTCCTTAAACTATTTCCCAGTGATTATGGGTTATTCTGTCAGGATAAGTACATTTAAAATAACTCAAAACACTAGATAAAGAATTTTACTCTGAGTATAAGTCCAATGTTCAAGTCATTTCCCTCATAATAATTATCTCTAAGAGCAAGTCAATTCAGGAAGAAAATTGTGTCATATTATGATGTTTTTTGCTATGATTCCTTCCCAGGCCTGAAGGACACTACAAATATAGTCCATACTTATGCCCAGTGTTCTTTCTTGAAGGAGGGTAATGCTGACACTAGATCTGAGGAATGTATACCCACCAGGCTCTAGTAATAAAAAGTTTATTAATCCAAAAGGAAGATTTGCCAACACACCCACATTTTAGGCTCATTAAGCATCTCCGTTATTCTACAAAAGGCTTGTTTTCAATAAAATTCCAAATGCTTTCTATCCCAAGTATTTCCTTCCCTTAATTATTTTTAAATGATGTCAAGGAAATTTCATCCACATGTATTTGCTTCCAATGTATTTACGGAATCATAATTGTTTATAAAAATGATATGATACTGCTGCCCTTCAAGCAGGGGCCCAGATATGCTATTAAAATGTATTTTCCCTGTTAAATAGGAAGTTAATATTTGTTCAAGACAATCTTGGTTGTAATCAATGTTTGGATTAGACTCAACACTAGAAATTCTGAATCAGCTTTGAATTCTTCTTCATTCCTCTACCTTACTTCCAACTAAAGACACATAAACTATACAAGTAGAATCATTTTAAAATTAGAAATAAATAGCTCTAAGTAACCCCTTCTTCCTACCTCATGCTTCTCAACAGTGATAAGGTCTTTTCTAACTGGAGTAAGCGTTGCTCCTAATATCTTCCTAACTGTTGAGTACTCACTCATGTATGTTCAAATTTCTTTAAAGTTTCTTTACACAGTTAGGCAAATATATAGAATACATGAAAAACACACAAATAAGTGCTAAGGAAATCAATGTTATTTTTAAGTTGCTACCCTAGGATTAGAATTCTAAAATATTTTAAATTGATTTTTTAAAAAATAAATGACATCAGAATGCATTGCAATTCTTGTTGCACATATAGAACACTAAAATATTTTTATATTTGAATTATTACATCTGTTATTCTGTTATGTGACTGGGTAAAATGTAAATGGGAGAGTTCTTTATTTTTTCTTCTTCTTTTTTTTTTTTTATGGGCAAAAGCGATTGAACCCAGGGTGCTCTATTACTGAGCTATATTCCCACATCCCTAGTTTTCTTTTTTAATTTTTATTTTGAGACAGAGTCACTCTAAGTTGTTGAGGCTGACCTCAAACTTGTGAATCTCTTTCCTTAGTCTCCCAAATTATTGGGATTACAGGCATGTGCTCCTGACAGAAAGGAGACATTTTAAATAAGAAATACACTTATTTTAAAATTATAAACTTGCTTTATTTGTATTTGTTAAAGCAGAAAAATCTAAATGGTTCATGTGCATGGTAGATAGGGTTTAGCTTTCACTTAAATTATTCTAGGTGAATAAAATCATATTATCTTTTTTGTCTTCTAAATCAATTATTAAAACTGTACTTTCCTTTTGACATCCAAGCTTAAAGGCTTAAAGTTATACATGTAGTAGATTTTGCATTTTTAGGTTGTAGAACATGTCAAAGTTGGTAAAATTTGATTTTCAATCTCAAAACTATCTTGGAAAACAATTGACAGGTAACTAAAGCCATTTTCACAAGGAGAACTTACTACTTAAAACTTTCCTGGGGAAGAGATTCCCAAACCATTTTGACATAGATGAAAGAGCTGCCTAGTGACCTGATATTATGGGAAATTAGAGAATATCTAATGGTACAAAGTATGATGATGGGTCACTACAGGTATAGCTGATATTTAAACCATGATTGGATGATGATGATGATGATGATGATGATGATGATGATGATGATGATGATGATTGGAAAAGCTTTGTTTAAAGATTTTTTGCTGTGCTTTGGGATGCAAATTTTCAAAAAATGTTCTAAATATTTATATAAAACTGACTTGGTAGAATCAATTTAACCTACTCATTAAAAAAGAAATATCCAATTTGTATTTTAAAGGCAGATACTAATAGTCTAAATAAAATGAGGGAGTCAGATCAATAATGTTTCAAAGTCCTTGATGAATATTTGCATCCTCTGAATTTCAGACAGTCCACAAGTAAGTATTTACACATCTTTAGAACCTTTTGCAGTCTAGTCTATCATAGCATCCCCTTTGCACTTCCATCAGGAATTTCTTTCATTAAAAAAAAAAAAACTGTTATAAAAGGAAATTAACAACTTTTAAATAATACTCTTAGAGAAAATCTCCAAAGTCGGGAAACTCTAAGTGAAGGCTAACACTTAATTCCTCACTTTTTCTGCTTATTCCTATGTGTTGGAGGGATCTCAGATAGGCATGGTACAAGCCATATGTGCTGCAATAACGAGATACAATGGAACAAGTTACGCATAGAGTGTCAGCCTGCCACTCCCCCTCCCCAAACTCTTCCCTCTCCCTTTTTTCATGTAAACACAGAACAAAAGTGTTTTGAGGTGTATACTTATTCTTCTTTTAGGTGTATTACAATTTCAATTTGCTTTGATCATAGTATCAGATGACTTAAAATCTGTCTAGAAAAATAAAATAAAGCTCATTCATGTGGAGAGTTAGCTGTGATTGCATTACCTGGTTAAACATGTTCAACTGAATTATTAATTTTCTGTCTTGTTAAGTACTAGATTCATGGCTGGAAGTGAAAATGCATGCAATGTAAAAATATGCTGGAAAACAGTTGTAAAACCATCATTAGGTCTCAGTATTGCATGACTTCTTGTGAGACAGAGCGACACATTTCTTAAAACAGGATCAGCTGTCATTTTCACAGGTTTATCCAAATAGTTTATATTATTAATTATATATTCTAAAAATTTAGGTGACAGAAGGTTCATATAAGATAATTTATATACAAAAAATGCTGGGATGATCAGGGGATGTTCAACCCAATATCTTGCAATATCTTGCATATGATGATGGGCTGTTGGCCAGAGTTGGAGAATCCTTTTCTGACACTTAGAGTTCAGCAAACATTGAAGTTTATTTTCTATCAAGAAGTTGTGGCTTCAGCTTATTAGTGTTTTTACAGCTTTCCTGTGTGGAAGCCATGCTATAGAAGATGTCAGTCTCTAAAGGTGAATGTTCAGAAAAGGAAGAACAATTATTTGTGGTTTTTAAAAATTATGTTGGTATGTTCTGTGTTGTCACAGTATGTTTTATAGTTACATTTTATAGGCTACTTTGTTTTTTTTTTAATTTTTTATTGTGGGTTGTTCAAAACATTACAAATTTCTTGACATATCATATTCCACACTTTGATTCAAGTGGGTTATGAACTCCCACCTTCACCCCATACACAGATTGCAGAATCACATCAGTTACACATCCATTGATTTACATATTGCCATACTAGTGTCTGTTGTGCTCCGCTGCCTTTCCCATCCTCCACCCTCCCCCCTCCCCACCTCTCCCCTCCCCTCCTCTCTCTCTACCCCCTCCACTGTATAACCCTGAGGGTCTCCTTCCATTACCATGCAATTTCCCTTCTCTCTCCCTTTCCCTCCCACCTCTCATCCCTGTTAAATGTTAATCTTCTTCTCCTGCTCTTCGTCCCTACTCTGATCTTAGTTACTCTCCTTATATCAAAGAAGACATTTGGCATTTGTTTTTTAGGGATTGGCTAGCTTCACTTAGCATAATCTGCTCTAATGCCATCCATTTCCCTGTAAATTCTATGATTTTGTCATTTTTTAATGCAGAGTAATACTCCATTGTGTATAAATGCCACATTTTTTTTATCCATTCGTCTATTGAAGGGCATCTAGGTTGGTTCCACAGTCTTGCTATTGTGAACTGTGCTGCTTTATAGGCTACTTTGGAATAACAAATAGGAAAACATTTAGAACATGTACAATAGAGTCATCATAAATTCACCTTTTCTTTCTAGAAGATCTACTATGAATGTTTGGGTAGTTCTACTTCCTACATGAGGCATACAATTTGGGTCTTAAATAGAGAAAACACTGTAGTAAGAAGAAAAGATTCAAGTTAGCTGACTACTTTAACGTTAACATACATTTTAAGTTAATACTTTTGCGGTACCAAAAAGGAAAGTTCCATTTGCTGATGATGAACAACAACACACTTAAATTATTGGCAATGCTTGTTCCCAAGCTCATTATTAAAGGTCAGCAATTTTCCCCAAAGGCACCAAATATATAAAGTTTTGGCATTATTGGACTGAAAAAGGAATGAGAAATTTTCTTCTACTCCATAGATAAAAATAATAAAAACATTCTTGAGATGGTTATCACATTTTACTGATCGTAATTGCACAAATCACCTTATCTTTCTGAATTTCAGTGCCCTCATAAAAGGGGACAGGAGTATTTAATCTTAGGGTCAGGATGAAGATTTTACTGGCACATTGTTCATGAGCTTTGTCCAAAGTGCCTTGTCAGCTAACATCCCCCTTATCATCAGTATTATCAATGTCCCTGTCTTCATTTTAATAATTATCAACACCATTAACCTCGCTGTGAATATCAAGTCCTATAATCACTTAAGTCATTGTTCTTTGTTTGATCAATAATTCTAGTGAGTATCTGTATTTATTTATTAAATTTTCAGAGCCTGTAATTCATTCACTCATTTATTCTACTAATAGTGATTTAACATATACAATGTACTGAATTTGAGCATACCATGGTGAATAGAGTAGATTCTTTACTGCTTACTCTTGAGGAACTTGTTGTTTATGTGCATAAATCTTAATATCACATAGATAATCTTCGTATTATAATGCTTAAAAGTGCCATAAATTAGAGGTATAGGAATGTTATGAGGTCGTATTGGGGAAGTTTGGCTTATTCAGGGAACTCATGGAAAGCTTCTCTGGATAAGTGACATTTGAGGTGAGATCTGCATGAAGAATGACTGATGCAAGAGAAAAAGAGTATTTGGCAAAAAGACCCCCATGCAAGGCAAGAGTATTTGGCAAAAAGACCCCCATGCATGGCATATTAGAGACTGAAAATAGGGTAGGTATACCAACAGCAGAAAGTGTGGAAGAAACTGTGTGGGAGATATGCTAATGAGATGTGTAGAGGAGGAACCATTTAGAGCCTTGCTCTTTGTGCCCTGGGTATTATAAGCAAATTTATTGTTTACCTAAGCTACTATGAATTTTGTGAGGGATTTAGTTTGAATAGGGCAAGAGTAGAAGTATAAAGCTCAATTATTTTAATGGTCTGGATAAGATGTAATGGTAGCTTTAATAAGAGTAGTGGCACCAGAGATGGACCGAAATGGATGAAATCAATAAAAAATTAGGGGAAATCTCCTAGGAATTTCTGATGGAGTGGTTACATGGGGGAAAATTGGTGAAGAGAACTGTTAAAGATCATTCCTAGGTTTCTGGCTGGCACCACTGGATCGATGTGCTTCCATCAGGAAACATTGGAAGAAACCCAAATTTATCTCCATAAAAATTGCATGAGTATCTTATTTTGTTTTCTGTTCCTATAACACAATATCTGAGACTGGCTAATTTATAAACAATAGAGGTTTCTTTAACTCATGATTCTGGAGGCTAGGAAAGTCTAAGAGCATGATGCTGGCATCTGTTCCTCATTTAGTAGGCCTTCTTGCTGCATCTTAAGATGGTAGAGAGCATCACATGGTGACAAAGAGCAAATGTGATAGAGAGTTCTTCTTATACAAAGCTATTTCCATGATAGCTGTTAATCTGTTAATCCACAAGTGGATTAACCCACTCATGAGGGTATAGTTCTCATGACTCATTCACTATGCAGAGGTTCCTTCTCTCAAATATCATTAACATATGACTTTGGGAATTATGTTTCCAACACAGGAAAATTGGGGGACATATTCAAGCCAGACCGAAGGACTTCAAGGGGATATCTGCTGTAGAGAGTATATAGTGAAAAGAGAAAGTGATTTAACACCAACACAAATGCCCAGGGGAAGAAGGGAAAGCGTCTGCCAATAAAGTGGCCAGAATAAAAAGAAAGGTAGGAAAATGACCTTTTATGGAAGTCAACGGAAGTGAGAGTTTTAAGACAGTAGTAAAGAGTTGCCCGTTTTTATTTAAAGGTTAAGTAAGATGAATGATAAAAATATGTCTATTACATTTAGTGTCATTTTTATTTTTTGTAAAGATAAAAAGTTGCTTTCACCTAGTGTGTGTGTGTGTGTGTGTGTGTGTGTGTGTAAGAAGGGATATGAACACAGTTGTTAAGTGGGTGGTAAAAAAAAGTATTTCACACAAGTTTTTAGAGCAGTTTGGAGGTGCTTTCAAGGTGTATATGCCTTTGTTTATTATTGAATTTTTTTATTTTTTTATTATTAGTTGTTCAAAACATTACAAAGCTCTTGACATATCATATTTCATACATTTGATTCAAGTGGGTTATAAACTCCCAATTTTCCCCCGCATACAGATTGCAAAATCACATCCACGTTTTTACATACTGCCATACTAGTGTCTGTTGTATTCTGCTGCCTTTCCTATCCTCTACTATCCCCCCTCCCCTCCCCTTCCCTCCCATCTTCTCTCTCTACCCCATCTACTGTCCTTCATTTCTCTTCCTTGTTTTTTTTTTCCATTTTCCCCTCACTTCCTCTTATATGTAATTTTGTATAACGATGAGGGTCTCCTTCCATTTCCATGCAGTTTCCCTTCTCTCTCTTATTATTGAAATTTTTTTAAAAAATTGAGTTAGAATTTGATTAGTTTTGTTTTCTTTTTAAAAAGAATTCCATACCGAAAGCCAACTTGGGAGAACTTTAATTTTTTAAAATTTTGATTACCTCTGATTATAGGCATGTCATTTGCAATGCCACTGAATGCATCCTGTTCAGACTGAATTATTTTCCCTCCATATTAATAGCCAATTTCCACTGGTAATTAGATCAATCATAGTTCAGTATAATCACTTCATTTGTGAGTCTATCTGGATATAACCCATGTGTCAGTGACTCATAGGAATAGCACAGCAGTCAAGAGGTAAGTGTAGAGCAATGACTTGGAGTTGGTGATATCAACTACTTTTACTGGGCAGTTTCTTTTAGATACAGCCTGCAAGCTTTCTTATACTTTGATAGATAATTTTGTTTGTTTGTTTAAAAAAACAGTTATAAAAATACCTGAAGTAAATGAATATTTATTAAACAATTCAAGTTTGTGTTTAGAAGTAATCATAGCCCTGCTTCAGGTTCTAACAGGCCCACTGAGGGAATAAAAATATAAAAACTATGTTTTGTTGGTGCTCAAACTTCTGTGAGTTCCACAGCATAGAGCATGGCAGAATTTAAACTTCTCTTAAGAGGAGAACCCATTTTTGGATGGGTTTGCCAGCTCCTTTCCTCCCTGCCAGTACCGAGATATGATGTTGCAATCTCCAACACTGTTAAATCAGCAGGGATATCTGTAGCTAATGGTTATGCCTTTCTGTTCTGCAGTTTGACTAAATGAATGGCATGTACTGTCAGATCTAATGACTTTGGAAAGGGGAGGCAAGCCCCTGGTCCCCTCATGAAGTGTTATATTATGTTAGATCTCACCATATGAAACAAATATCTTGATTCCTGCTTCAAACTATGGCAGCACATGCTTGTAAAATTCCAGGGAGAGACCAAAGTGTCCCACATATTGTGGCAAATTTCCCATAATGTCCTGCAAATTGCAACAGAGTTCGTGGGAAAAGGAGGAGGAAATGATCTTCCTGCCCAGGGATTGCTCATGTGGGGAGGCTAATCCACAGGTTCCCACAAGAATGGAGAAATACATCTGGTATATTTTTGAAGCACATCATGGAATGGTTGTTTTGTATCTCAGTTTTACACATTGGGGAAGTATTTGGAACAAATGAATTTCTAATAGATGACTCTCGACTATGAGTTTATATGTTGCACCTTTTTGCTATTAAGAAAGTTGCTTCCCAAAAGAATGAATATGGACTCTGCAACACATACATATGGTCATTTCCCCAAACTGTAGGTTCTTAAAACCATTAGCACTGACATCACAAGTAGATGGCAAGCTACTCTTAAATGCATCGCTTTTAAAAGGGCGTTCCCCAGCAACTTAATTGGGGAACGTATTAGTATAAATTAAAACATATGGAGAAACAGCATGTTCACACTTTCTTCCTAGGCAATAGACAAATAAAATATGATAGTTAATAAATGAAATTTCTGTGACCCATTTCTATTATCTTTCTATTTACTTCTGCCATGCAAGGTGGAAAGTAGGTTTCTGAGGGTAGATTTATTAATATGTTTCCATAAGAACTTTATCATTCCCCAAGTAGGGTGAGTTTAATAAGTAATCATTTATCCTTTTTGTACTTTTTTCTTCTGAACAAGGGCAACTGCTCTCTACTGAACACTTTTACCCTCCCAAGCTGAGCTTGACATAATTGCTGCACTGGAGCTAAGATTCATAATCTGATTGCCAATGTCAACGGAAATGAAGGCTTTCATGAAAAACAAAACCTGTTAAGTATACTCAAGGCTCAGCATCAGTCCCACTCATGAGTAATTAAAATATCAATTTATGATGCATTTGTCTTTTACTGGTAAATCTGGAA
This sequence comes from Marmota monax, assembly GCF_021218885.2. Taxonomy (NCBI): domain Eukaryota; kingdom Metazoa; phylum Chordata; class Mammalia; order Rodentia; family Sciuridae; genus Marmota; species Marmota monax. The sequence continues at coordinate 12,772,703 of NW_026694895.1, read as the reverse complement.
ATCCTATGGAGTTTTTTTTTTTTTTCTCAGACATAGTTGCTTGAAGGAGAATAAATTCCAAGGACAGATATACAGATTCAAACTTTGGATTAGAACTTAATTCCACAAATACTGTTTTGGAATGCCTACTATGTTTGAGAAAGTCAACATTAAACTAAATTAGTTTTGTAATGCTTAAGATTTTCTTAGCTCCACGTTAAAAAGGAAACTTTGCAACTTATACTGGTTCAGTTTTTCGTTGATATTTTTGCTTGTGTCTGGGAATATGGTTCAAAGGGAATCTTTAAAGGGGTGAAATGTTACAATATTTTTTGTGCTTCATGTGTTCTAGGGTCTTGAGAGAAGGTTTTTTTTATAAACTTATATTGCTCATTTATTTCATGCACCTACCCTATGAGATAGATATTATTACCATCATTTTAAAGTCATGGCTCATATCCAGGCAGTGACTTGCCCAGGGACACACAGTCATCAGTGAAAGAATGGGATTCACAAGAGAGAATGGGCAGAGAAGTACAACATCTGGTTGAGAAGGAGAGAGATTATATGCTAAAGGATTCAGGACATTGCCAAATATATCAGTAGGAGTCTGTGCAGCACATGTGAATAGTATTTAAGGGAATTGAGGAGGGAAAACATAAGTTTAGGTAGGACCAAGTTTACTATATAGTTGACTGTAGTTGGGTTTAGAAAACTAATGTGTTGAGTTAACTATCTGGGAATGATGCAAATATGGTAAAGTAAGGACTAGACAAAATGCTGTCTAGACTCAGAGGGGAAGAAATGCTTCAGATCCCTTTGGAATATTGTAGAAAGGAGTTCAAAGCCTTATGGCAGTATGAATGTTGGGATGAATGTTATTATATAAAACTCACTCAGGTGGCCACTAAACAGAACCCAATAAGAAACTCCCTTCACCAGAGTGTTCCGAAATGTTTCATAAGGAAAAACTTCAGCATCTATAGTGTCAGTTCCCCATAGGCCAGTGAAGATAGTAGGAGAGAATATAGTGACAGTGGACTCTTGGATTTCAAGGAAATAACGGCCACAGAGTGGTAGAGCGTATGTCACTGCTTAACTAGCAAGAACAAGTTAAGCACAATTATCTTAAGCTGCAAGGATGAAGTGGTTGACTCATGGGGACTTGTGGCAATAGTTCATTGATTATGGAATCTGTAGAAATGAAAATAGATATGTACTGTTCTCAGGTGTTGTTTCTCATGTGTGAAGAAGCCCTTGTTTGGTTGGCAGGAATTTGACATGGGTTGCCAAGGTTAGCATACATACATGGCCTCATATTCAGTTTCTTGAATTAGTCCAATTCACAGACCCAGAGTCTCTCGATTGAGGGTGGAACAGTTCTCTGAAGAAGTAGACTATAATGCTGACATAAGGATGTATTATTATCTGCTTCTGTGTTTTCTACATTCTCTTCAGGTGGAACTGCTCTTGTAAATGATGTGACCTATGCTATAAAGTTGCAACCAATATGGGTGCTGTCTTTTCCATAGCCAAAATTCATGTTTCCAGGAAGGAGACTGGCAGTTCTTCATACTGCACTAATAAAGCAAAGCTGTTTGACATGGTTTTGTTAATATTCCATGAATTTGGGATGGGTGGCTTTGGAAGTCCTAATCTTTCATGAAAGGAATGTCCTCATCAGGAACCAAGGTCATATTCTGTTACTTTGGAAGGTGATATTTCTCACTGGCATTTTGGCAAAGAATGTGGCCACTTGTTATTCAGCTTTTTCTTTTCTTTTCTTTTTTTGCCACTGTGACCAAAAGACCTGAAAAGAACAATTAGAGGAGGAAGAGTTTATTTGGGGGTTCATGATTTCAGAGTTCTCAGTCCATAGATGGCTGTCTCCATTCCTTGGAGTCTGAGGTGAGGCAGAACATCCTGGTGGCAGAGGAAAGCAGATCAGGACATTACACCAGGAAGCAGAGTGAGAGAGAGTGTAAGCTCTGCTCCCAAAATATATACCCCAAAGGCATGCCCGCATTGACTCGCCTCCTTCAATCACAGCCCCTCTGCCCACAGTCATCACTCAGGTAATCCTATCAGAGAATCAACACACTGATTAGGTTAACATAACTCAATTAGGCTCACATAACTCAATGATTTCACCTCAAAACCTTCTTGCATTGTCTCACGCATGAGCTTTTGGGGGACACCTCATAACAAAACCATAAGACCTCTGAAATGTCAGGAAGGGTCGATACTGGTTAACCAGGGAAAACTGGATTGCCACATAAGGTGGGAGAAAGAGCATCATGTGTGAAACTTAGAGAATTCATTGGGATGTCTCATGATCCTCCCTTGTCTACCAATAATGGTCAATGGGAAATTATGACAGTCCAGGAAAGACTGTAATACTAAGAATACATATCTCTTGGGAATGAAGGCTTAGGATCTCCATCAATGAAAGTCTAGAATAGTGCAGGTGGTGACATGGAAAAGAACAATGGTGGAAAATGAAGAAAGATGTTATTATCCACTTTGTAACAAGACTATAGCAGTGGCTCAATTTTAATTATTTCTTTATCCTCAACTTTCAACTTTGTCTCATTAATCTGATTATCTTATATGTTATATGCTTTAGGTTTTTGTTGGGAATAAAGCTGAATTGGCCTAATTCTGTAATAATGTGCAACAGATGGGACACTGTGTTTCACCTATGTTAGTGAAATGTGTTTTTCATTTGGACATAGGACAAGAGTGGATGATGAAGGGTAAACAATAGGACCTTACTAGCTCTTCTCTGTTTGTCTCTCCATATTCACTCTTCACCCTTCTTGATCTTCAATGATGCCCCAGATGATTTGACTCAATGGGTTGGCTCACTCAGGCTCCCTTGTTTTTGGACTTCTGACTGGTTTAGCCAATGTACTGCCAGGACAACAGAGGTCAGGCACATATTTACTTCTCTGGTTTTTTCCTTATTATTGTTTGATGATTGGCAACAGAAATATTCCTCACTATCAAATCATGTGGAAGGAAACATCTCCCAAAGCTATAATTCTTTTGGGATTCTAGTTACTACTTTTTCCTTTTGACATTGAGTTTTAGAGCTTTGGACCATTACTACTAATCTAGGAGTGTTTCTCAATCCTTTATGGATTTCTCTCAAGCTTGCTCACATATTTATGAATAATACCTATTAAACTCTCCTTGTCTGCATCACTTTGTGATATCACTGACCCATATAACTAGGATCGATTTTATTTAAACTTTTGAGAAATTATCTGGTAGAGGGCACACAAAGTAAAGTTCTCTAAATATGCTCATTATAGGAAACTTTCAAGTTGCTGTGGTAAACTAAACAATATCTACTCAATGATGTCCATGTCTCAATTACTGAAACCCATGAACATGTCACATCACATGGCAAAAGTAGGATGTCTAAGGTAAGAATCTTTAAGGTAAGATATTGTGTAAAATATGTCAACCCATGTAATTTCAAGGTACCTTGTAAAAAGAAGACAGAAGGGCAGTGAGGATTTGATATGGAAATAGAATTTGGAGCAGTGCATTTAAAAGATCAAAGTGCATCTCATGAGTCAAGGAATGTAGGTAGCCCCTAGTAGCAAGGTCAAGGCAAAGAAAATGATTCTCCCTGAAGTCTCCAGATGGAAATAATCTGTCCTGTTGACACTTTGAATGTAGTCCAGTGGGATGGATTTTGGACTTATGACCTCCAGAACGAACGTAGAGATAATAAATTTTTGTTGCTTTAAACTGTGAAGTTTGTGGTAATTTGTTATAGCAGCAGTAGGAAAATCATACAGTGGGGAAAAAATACAAACTTATAAAGACAAATGGGAGAAAGATCTTGCTTGATTGTGTAAGCTAGCAGAAATATCCAATTTCACTATGGATGAGAACAAGGACATAGATATTCTTTAGAACTATGAAATCTGAAAATTTTAAAGATGAAGTTTGGACATTAATTTATATTTCAGGATAAATGTCCGACAATTGCTATAGTGACACTTTTCTGAAAGATTCGTTAGCTGTTTGTGCATTAAAAAGGTAAAAGAATGCTGAGCCAATTCATGGAGAATGTTGCCACCCACCTAGGGTAAGGATGTCCTCTTTGTTTGTGTTACCATTAATCCTTACTCTCCCAAAATATTAGTCAATTTCAAAAATCCCAAATTATTTCTAAGAAGGAAGCTGGAGAGTCCGATTTTAAGCCATTTTTGGTCATATCGCTCTCATTTTACTTCTCACTCACACTTTGTGGGTGTTTTATTACTTTTTTCTTTAAATACTGTCTTCACTTTCCATGAGGCAGAGAGGCCTCAGGCCTGTGTCGTGGCCTAGGAGTGCCTGGGTGGGTGGCTTAAGTCTCTGGGCAATAGCTTCACTTTTCAGACAAGAAGTCTGGGCTCCCCACAACTCCATGTCAAAGTCAGAAGTAGAACCTGAGGTTTCAATGTGGGCTTAAAAACAATTGTAGGTCAGTCAGTGTATTTAGATTTATGCCTCTGTTTGCTTCTAATTGGGAAAAGGGAGTTTTCTACTGGTCCACTCCAGCCAAATAAAATTCTGGTTTTGTTTAGGTATTGGAAACAAAAATCCAAGTTAATAATAATGGTACTTTGCTTCATTCTGTCATTTTTAACGACAGTGTTTCTGTGGCAGCTTTGTGGAGATGAGAGGTGGCAAGGCCAAGATAATATGTATATATTTCTACGTTTCTGTGTTAACTTTGTCTCTTGAAAGCCTTGCTCTTCACCACATCTAAAGATGATACACCAAGCCAATGTTTCACTTTGTCCTTATTCAGTGTCTGAAGCTGGCTACTGTGAACATGATTCCAGCTTTTCCATTCTAAGAAAGACACAATAGAACAGGAATGATGTGCACAAAGCACACATTTTGATTGTGCAACTTGGGTCATTTATTTAGAATAGCCTCAATAGACTTGAATGGTGCTTTGGTTGGTTTATCATTTAAATATGCTTACAAGATCGGATTCATAATGGACAGAGATTTCTAATCTCTACACCATAGGATGAAATATAAGTGTATAAACACGTGTAAATATTTGATATCCTCTCATTCACACTCAGTTTCAGTTGAAACTTTTCTCCAAGCTAAAACTCCTTAGTTCTTAACCTATTAGAGTTGTTCAGAAAAAAAGAAAAAAAAAATCGGAGAAGACATTTCAAAATTGGGCCTGCCAACTGCCCCCCTGCCCTGAGGTTATGCTATGCTTTGTTCTTCAATTTAATAACCCATGAGAATTTATTTTTTGAAAGCTTTGCAAGGAAGGTTTTTTTTTTTCCACCTCAACCCCCAGGGTTTTCAGGATAACATTTCATTAAATTTTAGCCTTTTAATTTTTTTTTAAGTGGCATTTCTGCTCCACTTTGTGGCAAAGGCTATGTGATGAGGAGCACAGCTTCTACATGGTGGCTTCCTCACTGTGGTCTCTTTCCCAGACAGAGGAAGCAATTTATCATATTTTAAAGAAGTTGTCTTTATTGCCCTCCAGCCAGGTAATGGAGATTAAAGTTTATCTTTCTACATCCCTCTTTTTCCTTTCTCTCTTTTGATTCTTCCTTATTTCCTCCTTCCTTTCTTTCCTTTTCCCTCTTCCTTCTCTGTCTTATGCAACTTTTTACTGTCTCTGTCTTGTCTTTTTTCCTTTTGGTCCTTCTTCCTTCCTTCCTTTTTTTGTATGTTTTTAACATTTCTCTACATAAGCTTTTTTTTTTTTTTTTTTTTGTATACAGGGGATTGAACCCAGGGACACTATATCACTGAGCTATATCTACCCCTTTTGTTTTATTAAATTGCTATGGCTGGTCTCAAACTTGCAATCCTCCTGCCTCAGCCTCCCAAATTGCTGGGCTTATAGGCAATGCACCACCACAACCATATTGACAGAGTTGAAAGGAGAGATAAAAAAAATTTGCATGTGCACTAAGATTTCAGTGCTCCTTTCTGAAGAATTAATAGTAAAATTATGAAGGATACTTATTATGAACTAACTGGACCTAAATCACATAAACAGATCATTCCCCGAAACAACAGAAGAATGCCATTCTCTTTGAGTATACATACAATATTTACAAAGAAAAGCAGATGCTGGGTCACAAACAAATCTTTAAAAATTTCAAATAATTAAAATCATATAAAACATGTCTTCTGAACATAATAGACTCTATCTAGAAATCAATAACAGAAGGTAACAAGAAAATCTTCAAACACTTGGAAATTAAGCAATACATTTCTGTATACTCTTTGTGTCAAAGGAAAAGGCTCAAGAGAAATTTGTAAATATTCTGAACTCAAGAAAAATGAAACTATATCATGTCCAAATATGGAAGTTGCTCAGAGGAAATATAGTGTTAAAAGCTCCTATCAGAAAACAAGAGTGGTGTCAAAACAGTAAAGAGAGCTCTATCTTAAGAAACTAGGAATGATATGAAATAGATTCAAAGAAAATACATGTAAAAAGCAATAAATATATGAGAGCAGAAATCAGTAACACTGAAATAGAAAACACAGAATATTAATTAAATAAAAAATGGAATCGTTAAAAAGATCAGTGAAATTGATGTACCTATAGCAGAAAGACAAAAGAGGAAAGACATAAATGAAAATATCATGAATGAAAGGTGACTGGGATAAAGGACAGAATGAATACTATGAGTAAAGCTAAATACATAATTCAATAAGTTAAGCAAGTTAGTAATTGTTTGCAAACTATAATAGTTCTATAATTACTAAATCAGTTAATTCATTATTTAGAAGCTCCGACCCCCCCCCCACAAAAAAAGTCCAGAAATCTGAAGGACTAAAGGATTTTGTTGCTGAATTCTATCACACTTATAAAGAAAAAAAACCAAAAAAAAACAGGTGGGCTTAGTGGCATATGCCTGTAATCTCAGCTTCTTGGGAGGCTGAGACAAGAGGATCCCAAATTTAAGGTCAGTCTGAGAAATTTAGTGAGACTCTGTGTCAGAGTAAAAAATGAAAAGGACTGGGAATGTAGCTCAGTGGCTGAGCTCCCCTGAATTCAATTTGCAGTACCTAAAAAGAAGAAGAATGAGAAGAAGGAGGAGGAAGAAGACAAGGAAAGATGAAACTAAGCTTTCATTCTTGCTTGAAGAGGAGGAAACAGTTCCAAGTCATTTTATGAGGTAGGCATTATTGTGATAAGAAGACAGATGGATAATACGTGAAAACTACAGATCAACTTCTCACATGAAAATAGATGCAAAAATCATTGAAGTATTAGCAAATTAAATGAAAGTGTATGAAAATAGTATACTGTGACCATGTAGTATCTATCTTATGAAAATTTATTAAAATGTTAAAGATTATGAAAAGTCCTTCAATAAATAAATCTACTAAACATTGCTTAATTCAGTATATTCCAAGAATTTGATTACAAATTTCTTTTTTTTGGCAATACATGTAATTACATAATATATATTTGGGAATATATTATAATCATCAGATAATACTGATCTCATTGAATAACTGCAAATAACTGCAAATTTCTAGGTACGATCCCAGCAGGAAACAAGGATAAGGCTTTTTATCCACACTCAATGTTTTGTTCCTGTTTCCTCAACTGTTAATTGGGCTCTGTTCTCCAAGTCCTGTTTGAATTCCCTTTCTCTTTCCAGGTTTCCATCTTCCCTGACATCATAGTTGTTTCCAGAATTCTTTGTTTTCTACTTTTTTTGTGTACTTGTGCTTATTAAATAAACTTCTTTGGGTTTTCCAATAAATTCATCTAACATTTCATTTTATCTTTGCTTAAAATATACTGTATTTTTGCAAGTATAAAAATATACTACTTATATGAAGTAAAACAGGTGGCAGTGTTCCTTTGATTAATTTGCTGTTTTCTATTAAAAAAGAGAAAATGGGTGAAACAATGCATCCAGAGAAGCAATTCCGTGACCCTTGTCCTCTTGCTGTCTCTAGCAGAGAAAAGTATTCATTTGTTGCTTTTTATTTTCTGGAAAGGTATTAGGCCTTTGCCTCAAAGGTGTAACATCAGAATAACAAGACATCCTCTTTTGACTCAGTCTGACCTCTGTGTCCTACTCATCCTTTACTCAGAGTCAGCTAAATATCCTGCCAGATATTATTTCCTTTTAGTAAATTCTTCCTGGAATCCTGTAGTAAACTTTCTGAGGGCGAAGGCAAATAAAGGCACATTTTCTTGTGGACTGCTGAATGCAAGAAACTTACAAGAATTACTTTTGAATTTTCCAGAAATTCATCAGCTATTTTTGTAGACACATTATGCTGTCTTTATTTAAATTGTTAATTATTCTCAATTATTCCTGGTTTGGGGTAAAGGATTTAACCAGACCCCTTCAAAATAGAAAGAAGGAATGCTGTCTTAACCTAGAAAGAACTCATTCCAATACACTTTCAGTTATTTGCCTTCATAACAATTAGTGATCATAAGGGATTTGATCATTTATCATGTGATGTTAACAAGCCAATAGGTCAGAATGTGAGAGAATATCTTATCTGCCATTGAGTAGCAATATTTTTGTGCTATGGTTACATTGTTAAGCAAACTAAAATAAGCAAATCTTCATGCCAGGGTCTTAGTTAATGTCATTTTGCTTGGCTGAGAAAATCTGAAACATCTCTTAGCAGACATATTTTAAGAGAGCATTAGGACATGCATATTTTTAGGATGCTAATAGACTCTCACCCCCTTTGGTTTTAGCTGCCAGAAATTATGATTCATAGTTCTTGATAGCATAGAACAGAAAACATTGTAAAGGGAAAGAAATTCTAACAGATTGCTCAGGAATGATTTCTGAGTGTCAGTTAATCAAACATTTTTCTCTCATTCCTTTAGGAAAATGTACACTTCGGCTTTGAAAAATGCATTTAGAAAAATCTTTACTTTTTGCCTTATAATACCCCACAATTATTGATGAAATTCTCAGTAGTATGAAGAAAACTGGATGGCGAAAGAATATACAGCATTATAATTATTTTAATGATTTGTAACAATAATGACATAACTGAAAAGTTTCCCATAAAGAAGGTTCACGGGGAACAAAAGATGTGGTTTGTTGTAGTATTTCTTTCTTTTGATAAGATTTTGGAGAACATAGTAATATTATATCTTATTACTCTCACTATTTTTGCTAATCTGGGGGAAGAGTTAGCCAATTAAAAATTAATAGATTTAAAAAAAATTATATTAGACCATACATTTTTAAAATATGTGAATTAGTTGTATTATTCTAGAAAGCTTTGGCATAATTTCCATTTAGGGCTTGAAAAGGAATTACTTGATTTCATTATAACTGATGATAAAAGTATTCTGCATTGAATAGCAACTCTGGTAGAAATCCTAAGTTATACACAGTTTGATTGTGATGGTATATAGCCTAGTGCTCATGCTTCTTGTTAACGTTGAATATTTTTGCCTAGTTTTCTAGGCTCATTTTAACTATCTACCTTCCTAGATTTCTGTTCCTCTTTTTTGTATTGGAGCATGTTTATGTGTAGACAGCAATGTGAGTTTAATGCTGTTATCACTGAAACCTTCTAGTGTGCTGATTACTGGCTCCTAACTGGGATTTCACACAAGTAACTCCTTTGTGGGAATTTTCAGGTATAAGAAAACATCTTACTACAAAGAAATACCCTGTTATCCAATTGATCAGTCAGTATTTTTTTTAAAAAAAATGCATGTGTAGGATATTGCCGATTGAAGTGTGCAAAGTATTTGTATTTTAATTAAAATTTTAGAGGAAAAACTCATTCACATGAATTAATAGCAAGATTTTTAGCAGGTTGCATAAATGGTGACAAAATTTATATCTTTGTATTCAAGAAGAGTATAAAGTTACTTGGTGAAGATCACTACATATGTTAAATCCTTTCAACATGTGCTATAAATATTAAAGATCTGTGGATATTAAATTATGTGATAGCAAATGACTCATGAGTAATTACAAATACCTGTTCTGCTTCTACTTAGCACTTATTTTCTTAAAAGTAGCATGGAAATGAAATTCAAAAGCAACATAAAAGAGTATAACTTCCTGTTAAATGATGCTTTTTATCATATAATAAAATATTGCAGCCTAATTCAGTGCAGGACTAAACCAACATTTGAGGGGAAATGAGAATTCCTGAAGCCAGGAGCCTCTGTGTTTTCTGCAGCTTAGGAGTCTGCATTCTGTTTACATGTTTCTTTAAAATGTTGCATTTTTCCCCCCTTAAGCATTCCTGTGGAATAGCAAAGACTTCGTATTAAAATGAACATTGCCAATCATAGAAGTGAAAACATGCAAGTCAATAGCATAAAAAAGGCAGAAATTTGTACAAAAATAATCTGTAGAACTAACCAATGAAATAAAATTAAGCTCAGTTCAAGTTTTCACTATTATACAAGTAGATCCTTGATAATTCTTATCATTTTGTGTTTTGAGAGGAGCCCTCATCTTCCCACATTTGCTTCTTGACTTTTTCTACTTGATGTTAATTAGAGATGGATGTGCTCCTTTTCATGCACTCTCAAAGAGAATAACCACTGTTTAGTTCTTTGAACAGGTGGCCACTTCATCATTAAGAAATGAGTGAGTAGCCACCAGATGCCCAGGGAATGTTGGGAAGGAAGACACTATGCTTGTTAGAGTTTCAAGATGTTCTCTGAGTATCCTTAGAATCCAGACCCACATCCCAAGGGAGCCCAGATATCTGAAGAAAGGATTCCATTTGTTAGAAAAAAAGACATCCAAGTATACCCTGTCATCTTATATGTGAAAAAAAATAGTACCTAAAAAGTATGAATGACCAAGGGAAGGACTAAGAGGCCTCCTTTTTTTTTGTAGTACACGAATAAAATGAATCCATACCTTTGACTAATTCCCAAAGCACTTCTTTTTAATTACTGTGCTTTATTCCTAGTAGTGTGTAAATCTGTCCCCAAGAACACACAGCCTGAGTGATACAACCAGGAGGAGACTTCTGATCATTTTCAACCTAAGCTCTTGTTCAGTGCTGTTTCTAGAGAGTAGATAGAGTACACCCGAGGTTCTGGCCGTGGTGGGTACTTGTTTCCTAGGGTGATGGGGCAAAATAAAAAGATAAGCACCATGGATCCTCTTGTCGTGTAAGGCAGTGAAATAGGGTTAGCTCATCTGCTTTTAAAACCCACACTTCTTTCTTAAGATAATGAGGCTTTCCTAAAGCTAGAGTGGAGAAGGCAAACGGAGTAGGGTGGGGGCAGTGTTAGCTTGCCATGTGACCACAGATCAGAAGCCTGCTCCTCAAATCAGCCCTGGTGACTGGCCAACTGACTTTATTATTATATTTTTTTAGGAGTAGGAATGGTTCCTATTTTCCTATTGGTTCTGAATTTAGGGAAGGAGTGCAACAGTTACTGATTTAATTTTCTAAAAAACCCAAATTGATAGTACTTGAACATGACAACAAGGACACAAGAGGTCTCAAAACACTAGACAATGTCAATATCACCCCAATATACTCTTCAAATTTAATCGACTATTTCAGAGATTGTATACCTTAATAGATATTGTCCAGAGTTCCTTTCTAAAGGAAATGCCTTTTGGCTAGTTTGCCTAAAGAGTACTGATGCATTTGGTACATTTGGGCCTATCTAATAGAAGACCTGGATGAGATCCCTGCAAGCCCTGTGTGACTCAGTTCTGATATCTGGGGGTCATTCCCACCATTGCTCCCTTCCTCACCTTTACATCTAATTGGATAAGCATCTCCTGTCAATTTGGTTTTCAAAAGGGCTTTGGAGCCATCTGCTTCCGCCCCACCCCCCCACCACTGCCATTACCTTATGCTAATCCATCATCATCTTTTTTTTTTTCCTGTGTTTATCTCCGCTGTGATAAATTCCTAATTGGTCTTCCTATTTATTGTCTCCTCATAAATCCATTCCCCACAGAGCAGCCACAGTGATTAAATCATGTCAGTCTCTTGCTTAGATTCTTTCAGTGGTTTCCCATCACACAGAGAATAAAATCCAAGCCCCTTGCCGTGGCTGAGAAGGCCTTCATGCTCTGATCCCTGACCAAATCCTGGGGCTGCCTTTGGCTGCTCTCCCCCTGGATGATACCCCACCCACCCTGGTGGTCTTTCAGTTCCCTCCTGGTCTCAGCTCCTAGAGAGGGCTGAGTTTTTCCCTGCTTTTGAAACTTTTTACATCTATCCTGCCTAGACATCTTTTCCACCAGGTCTTTCTCTGAGATCTTATAGAGCTCAATCTAACTAACACTTCCAAGTTTTTCCTGACCACTCCATCTACATCAATATCTTAAATATTCATTTACTTGCTTTTAATGTGAAGAAAGTGTATCTTTGAATGTAAGTTAAATAATGCCAGTTTACTAAGAGGTAATAATATTTAAATTTATATACATATTTAGGTATATTGAACTAACACATATACAGTCACAGCTGGTGAATGTCTTATGGTAGTCTTTCTGTCTAGAAAGTACTAATGAAAGTCTTAGGTGAGAACAGAGCAAGATACAGGTCTAGACCAGGTTCTCATCTTTGTGTATGATCCTGGTGTTGAACCTTAGCTAACATCAAAGTCAGACATAATGCCTATCTATAGCCATCTAATGTGTTAACAGAAATGCATTTGGTGAGCCTATAATAAGCAAAAGGATAAGATGAATCAAACAGCAAATGGATTCAGGTTGATATATTCCATTTCACCAGAAATAGATAGCTCAGAAACTTTGGCTAGGTATTGACTTCCCATAAACATAGTTGGAAAGCTCTACCAATATGAGTTTTTGTGACTGTTCTTTAGAAAAGCCTTTCAATGGCTGACCAACTCACTTTTGAATGTGCACGTTTTTTCCTTTGTCTGTGAATATAGTCAATTCGAGTTTAATCAAATTTTGCAGATCTTGGAGACCTTTCTCTTTCAAGGTATACATGTCTTCTCTGGAACACGGTTTATAGTAATTTTCTCAAAATCAGTTCTAAACTTCAACTATTAAAAAAATCTGCTTAAGATGACTGTGTAAATAAGCATTAAATAAACCTTTTTAGGCTAACAGGTTAAATTTTTATTTATGCCAATCACAGAAGAAAGGAAGGAGTATTGAGAATAACAACTGAGATGGAGGAAAAGAGTAGAGAAAAGGCTAAAAGTATGTATTGTTGTTAAGGTGCCTTTTCTCAGGTTCTGTTTGACTAGGGCATGTCTCTGTTCACTGGTTTGCTTCCAGTTTAGCATGGAGAGTAGAAAATGGTTTGAATGTCTGTTTCCCATCCAAAAATTTTTGTTAAAAATTTAAATTTCTAATGCGGAGGTATTAAGAGGTGGGGACATTAGGTGGCCCTCATGGATGGGATTGTTGTCTTGTAAAAGGCCGAAGGGAACTTAGCTAGGCCTTTTTCAGACAAATGCAGAAAGAAGACATCACCTAGAAAGTAGAGAACAAGCCTTCACCAGACAAAACAAACAAACAAAAAACCTGCCTAGACCTTGATCTTGTACTAGCCAGACTCCAGGACCATGGAAGGTGTCTGTTCTCTATGACTTACCAGTCTCAGGTTTCTTATTCTAGCAGCACACACAGACTAAGCGAGGTTCCTTGTAGAGCTATGCTACTCTTTTTCCAGATAAAATACTTGACTATAAACCTTTTGATTAGAATTTTGAGAGAGTTTTTTTTTTTGTTTCTCTCTCTCTCTCTCTCTCTCTCTCTCTCTCTCTCTCTCTCTCTTTTGGCATGGTGTTGGGGGTTAAACCCATCTATGATGGAGACATTTTAAACTGTTTAATTTAGTATTTATGTATGGATGTATGTATTCATTATTCTGGTGTTTCAGCTAGTTAATCCACAATAAGTTTAAATATCATTTAGCTGTCTCTCTTTGCTTGTCTAGTTCTTCCTGTTATCTACAGAGTCCCTGTTAGGGTTTCTTTTTTTATGTATTTGTCTTTTGGTCATTTTGTATTTGCCTTTAACTTTAGGAGGGAAAAATTACTACAAGGTTTCCTTCTATTATGAACTGTTCTGAGGTCCTTTTGTTCTTTGTAAATGCTTGCAGAGACATGAAGGCCCAAGATCATCATGGATTCAGGGCACTGGAAAATTGGGAGAAATCCATTTGTGTGTTTGCACTAGCATCCCCAAAATGCAACAGTGGATTTCAGATCATTATGGAAAAAAAGAAGAAACACATCAATGAAGAAAGTAATATATATTAACAGAACCAACAAAGCTATTTTAGCTCTTCACTGTAAATTTAATTTCTTTTTAAAAAACCTTGAAACCAATAAAAAGATAGATGATACATTGAACCAAAAATCTGTAGCTCAAATCTAGATTATGCTCATTTGTGAATGTTTTCAGTGTTTTAAATTGAACGAGATAACTTTTTCCCCAGATGTTTGAAATAAAGTATTTTTGAGAAAAAAAGAATCTGAATCTTACTGTGAAAACTGAAGATCATCAGGTAGTTTTACAGACACACCAGCCCAGATTGGTGAGTATATATTTATTACGTGACACTAAATTATCTCAGGAATGACAGATTAGAGGTTTATAGTCCTGTGGCTGTAGAACATGAACAAGAATTTTTTCTTCCTCTTGTCCTGAATATCATGTAACAAATGCCCTTGTAGGATAAGGGAATCTTTCCATGGTTTAGCTAAATATGTAATATCACATAAAGTATGGAGTTTCCCAAGCTGATAAAAGTGGCAGGACATGGATTCTTTTTTTCTGACTCACAGGGATAAGGTTCTGGGTTTTGGGTCACTGCCTAAGATTTTATTTAAAACAAACAAACAAACAAACAAAAGTGTACCTTTCCTCAGGTTGCAATTTTTGAGGAAAGGGACTCTTCTGTTGTCAGTGTTATTGCAAGCTCTGGTTAAACTCTGGTTGAATTCTGAACTGAATAGAGAAATGCTCCCTTAGGATTTGTCATGGACACCCTGGGCACCCTTTAAATGAGCTCAGGTGTCAGTGAGACTGCAAGCAGAGGTTTATTGGAAATTAGGAAGGAGGTTGAATGAACACCCTCAGAAGAGTAGTGAATGGACTTACACTCCTCTGTGATGGCATTTTCACTGGATTACTGTGAAATAAGATATTCCAGGAAAAAAAAATTTCATTAAGTGTAGCTTTAAATAGGATTATCCTTTACTGAGAGATTCTATACTTGCTACTCTTTTGGTGTTTATATGATACAATGATGTAATGATAACAGTGGGTATAGATTTATTTCCTCTAACCAATGTCCTTCCTTGGCAAGATTGAGAAGTTAGTGGTAACATTTTGGAGGGTGTTTTACTGGTTTGAGAAATCTAACAGTCTATGAAGCTAGGATTAAGAAAATGGTAGCCAGCTATAAAACATGTTCTTAGTGATTGTTCTTCTTGGTTAAAATTTATAGTGACAATGTAATCATTAAAATTGGTAATTCTGGCATGATTATATCTGAGATTAGAAGCCAGATACAGGGAAAGTTTTGAAGCTATTTAATATCATCCAAAGCTTAAGAATTTTTTTTGGTAAAATTTGTCCAATATGGTTATGGCCTAAATATTGTTAACAGAGGGCCACTGTCAGATTCTAGAAGAGTCTCATAAACAAATATTACATTTTATACTGGCACAGTGTGTTTGTTTGTACATTATTTATGCTTAACTCTGACAAGTGATACAAACAGAGTGGATTCTGCACCTTTAGAAAACATGTTGCCCAGTTAACAAGAACGTTTTCAGTAGTTTACATGCCAGAGCTAATCTGGGTTTCTATACCTTGCAAGCCTACTTCTAAAGACTAAGTACTTCTTATCTCAGTAGTTGTCCTGCACATAGTGCAAGCCCGGTTTGTATTTTGACTGTAAAATGCACACAGTCATGAAATTATTGAATATTTAGATGAAAGAGACTTTAGAGTTCTTAATCAGCATTACCCAAACCTACGTGTATTTCAGATTGCTAAATTATCTAAATTCTGCACAACTGATCCCAGATATAGAATAGAAGAGCAAAAAGAGGATGTGGGTGGAAGGTAGTAGCTTGAATAAAAATTTTGCATCATTATTCTGGCCCAAGCTCCATCTGCTCACTAAGACTTTGCTATTTTTCTAGGAAGCTCATTTTATTTTTAAATATTAAAAAAACTTGCATATCTTATTCAAATGTTGATATGATCAAACTCCTAAATATCCACCTAATTTTTTAAGGGAATTTAAAGCTATACATATAAATTTCTAATAATGACATTATCAAAAATGAAACAAATGCTTAGAATAGTTTACTTTTGCTAAGGGATGATAGACATACAACAATAATTATATGTCTAAATATATATTTATTACATGCAATGATGGCTACACATGAGTATCAGCTAGGGAGTTTTAAACCACACTGCTGCCTGGACACACTCCCTGAGATTTTAATTTAATTGTTTTGTTTGGGCCTGGTCCTGAAAGTGTTTAAAGTTCCCCAGGTGATTCTAATAGATCTGAAGAAATATGTATTCTGTCCTGAAGCGCAGGTGCTTTTGAAAGAGAGGACTCCATAAAAAAAGGGTTTTCTTATGTATTATTTGTCCTTATAAAATATATTTCCAAATATTAACTTTAAAATCTGTTCCTAGTGAAAGACAAGTTGGAAGGAAGACAACTTTGAAGGTAATCTTGGTATTTAGCTTCTTCCATATTTTTATAATTCCATGCCCATATATCCTCCCTTTATTTACTTCCTTCCCTTTCTTCTAGAGCTGAATACCAACTCCTACCACTGTTAACCCTCCTCTAGTAACGAGCTCCTCTCTGTACCATTCTGAGTGGGCTTTAGCATCCTTGCATATGTTCAGCTCTTTAAAATCCTGTTGACATAAAAGACAGAAGATATAGGGAAGAGGCCAGCAGAGGGTGAGGTAAGTGGGGGAGGATCCTAAGGGTGTTGGAGGTCACTCAGGGTCAGACTATGTGTGTTTGTCACATATGTTACATATATGTAGCAAATATGCTGTGCTGTGTTGCTGTGTTCCAGGGGTATGAGAAAAGACATGTTATAATGTGTGCTTTTCTTTCACTGCACTGTGTGCTGCTCAAGATTGGGGATCCTGATTTATTATTTTGTATCTTCATCCTCACAGGATGGCTAGCATATGGGTGCTCAGTATCTGTTGGTGAAATGCATGCATGCATATTAAAAAGAGGGAAGGAGGAAAGGATAAGAAAAAGGAAGAAAGATGATCGTATCCAACATGATAGGACAGAATAAGTGATTTAGATGTTTTTAGGCACTAGTACCCACTTCTGTACCACTAGGGAACAAGTCACATATGTGTGGCAGGTTGAGGAAAGATAGAAAGAAGGCTTTTCAGCAGAGACTGTCCACAAGGCACACAAAAGGACTGTCTCGAGATGACCCATGATCTGGGTTCCTTCATGGCCAGAATGGAGGCTCTGGACAGAAAGTAGAAATAGAGATCTGGACCACCTTCACTGGTTATGAAAATAGGTTTTCAGCATCTCTCATCTCCCACTGACTGGGGAACACTACTGTTATGTCGTAGGTGCTTTCATTCTGAGATTGTTTAGGAAAGTAGGGGAGAGCATCTTCATCCCTGACATGGCCTACAAAGAAGTTGAATTCAGGGCTTACTTGGATACCTGTTTCTAGGAATTAAACTTTCCAGGACAGGAAAATGAAAAGAACCATACCTCATTTCCTTTTTCCCTTTGATTGTCCGTTCTTGTTTTACTTTTTCTTCTCTCTTTATTCTCTTAAGGACCTCAGATGGCATAATACCTTACAGGATAGATTGTAGTCTTTTGTTGTTGTTGTTGTTGATATTTTTGGATTATAGTCTTAATAGCAGAAAAACTGAGGTTGGTTGTAGAAGTATAAAATTAATCTGATATTTTATTGTTATAATTATCAACAATTTATCCTTTAATATTTTAAATTTATCATTTGACTTTTATTTTTGAGTTGAAAATAAATTATTATGCATTTTTTAATCCCTATGTAATGTCACATGTTCTTTCTACAAGGATATTATTTTTTCTCCAATAAGATACAAAATATTTCCTCTCCACAATTAAATATTAGAAGTCACTCACCTGCACTGGATATCTTATGGCTGCCCTTCAGTCCACTCTCTTCTGGAGAATTTGACACCCAAGTCTGCCCTCTGCTTCTGGTTGGTCTCTGTCAGACTGACAGTAATGATAGAGCAAAGGGAGGGAGGAAAGCAGGGTCAGGGTATTTATCCCCCCACTTCCCTCTGTAGTAAGTGGCTGTGTATTGACAGAGGCCTTTGAGCAGAGCCATAGCTGCTGTTAATTGAGTCATCCTTTGTACAGACCACCTTTTGGACTCAGGTAACCCACTCCTTCCCTTGACTCTTCAGGCCTCACGTGTCCCAGCTCGCTGCTGTCACTTGCCCAGGTGCCTCCCATCCCTGGGTAGTTTCCCTGCCCACCTCTTTGAGCCCAACCTCCAAGTGTGTCATCTGCTTGGGCTGAGGCACCATCTGATCATTGCTTCAGAGCATTTCTCTTGGGTCCATGCTAAATGGGCAATGTGTAAATGAGTAAGTGGGCTTTTCATTCCTGGCATGTTTAGGGAGAAATCTGTTTCTTGCTTTTGATCTCTCACTCTTCCTTGTTCTCCAGGGAAGATTTTATGCTGTTAGTTCTCTTCAACTTTTCTCAGCTGAGAGTGCTATGATTTAAATATCAGCAGATTTCCAGAAGATATCCAGGAATACCCACATGCTCTCAGACTGAGTGCTCTGGTGTGGGCTTCATGGTATTTCAGGAAGACAGACTGAGATTTGAAGGTACTGGGTTTATGTTGAAAGCAGATGTAGGTAAATTGAGTTCTGCTGTGTATTCAGTAAGATTATGGAGGTACCTGGAATTCACGGGGAGAAACTTCTATTTTGTCACATCATGGATGTGCCACCTATCAAACATTGGCTCAAATTAATAAATATTTTTCCCTTTCAAATGTAGATTTGCCTATCATTTTTATTTCACCTATTGCTTTCAATTAGTTTGTTTGCTTGCATATCACTCTGGTAAATAGCAAATTGTTCAGCTTTTTTATTTTTGAGCAGAATTTAGATTGGCTTTATCAATGTTTTTAAAAACTCTTATTAAAAACAATTAACTGAAAATTCTAAGATATCGCTTTAATGGAAATCAAATGCTTCCTTTTTGCTTTGCATCTTCATTTTGGTTAAAAACTTAAAGTTATATATTGGGAAAGCATGAAGATAGATGCTACCCTTTAGTCTCTTATGAGAAATAGGTAACGGACTAACAGATGAAAAAAACTAGAGACTATTTTATAAAGTTCCAACCATCAAATAAGTGACAGGTTTGACTCAATCAATTTAAGAGGTTACTGGTCCACTGATGAAACCATTTGAAGAAAATGTGCTGTTTGATGTTACAGAAGCCAAAAGCTGAATAAATGTGTCATCTGTTTTTCATTTTAATTCACTATTTCAGAAGTATTTACTGTGTATTAAAAAATCTTTTTACCCTTTCAAATCTTTTGGACAACCTGGAAAAATTCAGAACAGTTTAACATGTATCTATAAAGGCACATTCTCAGCTAAGTTATCTTGTTCTTAGTAATAATACTATTTAAGAACCTGTAAATTTGAATAAAAAATGTTATTTTCCTCTTTAAGTTATGGATTTTTAAACATAATCTGCAAAAGAAAATATAAAAAATAAAAAAAATATTCAGAATAACTGTTTTAAAAATTTTATATAGTATAATCTGAAAAGTATCTCTAGGTTGGGGCAAAAAATATCTAGACACAAGGAAGCAAGTTATCTTGAAAATAAAAAAAATATATATATATATTTTGAAAAGATAATTGCTGTTTTAAGAAACTAGATTGATTTATATTTTTGTCTTTAAGAAAATATTCCCAGACTAGGAAGGAACATCTTCTATTTAATTCTCTCCCAACCTTTATCCTTCCTTTGCAATTAATACCCAATTACTATGGTGTTTTGTTTTACTCTCACTTTTTAAAACCTTCTTGCTCACAGAATTGCTTTTTAAGAAGATCCCTCCCTCCCTGTATTTCCTTCTCCCTCCTCAGTACTTGGCCCTCTCACCCTCGCCACTCCCTCCCGCCTACATCTGCCCTGTCCTACCTCTTGATAATGCTAATTTCCTCCTCTTAGCCTGGCTGCTAAATCTCACAGTATGCCATAAACCGGCTACTCGTGATGCCTCTGGGTATCCATAAGGCATCACCAAATATCCTCAAAATGCCCTCATTCCTTAGTTCTACCCAGAAGCAGTCCAGGAGGAAAATATCTGTGCCTTACATTAAAGCCATTGTCTTCCACTGGTTTTCATTAAAGGAACAAGAGAATCAAATGTAAAATATAGTAATCATCAGGTTTTCTTGAGTGTGTTTCTAGGAGTGAGTGTTTTTACCCAGCCACGTCCGGGCAGCAGGATTGGAAAGTGGCTAGGGAAAGCGACAAGGGTGTTGAAAGTCCCTAAACAGGATCCTGTAATTTCCAGAAAAGAAATAGTTCTGCAAACAGCAGACATGATTACATAGGCTTAATTAACAGTTCAAAGTAATAGGGAGAACTTATCATGGTAGGAAGCATGTTTCTTGTTCTTTAATGAGTAAATGACCCATTTGATGCACAAGCACATATCAGAAGCACATGGCAGCGAAGAAGCTTGGTGGTGGAGGATCTGATCAAAGTTTTTCAAAACTGACTCCAAGTATTTGATGAAGAAGATTAACATGGAGACAATTTACCAAATAAATACAGCATAAAGAGCCCAGAGACCTTCTAAGGGACTTCAAGGCTCCAGCTTGCCCACATAAAGAATATCATTAAACAGAAAGAAAACAAAGACCAGAATAAATATCTAGCGTGCTGAGGCTGTAGAGTAACTGAACTGCTGATTGTTGATTTTTTTTTATTCTATTTTTTAACATATACTCCAGAAGATGTTTTCAGTTCTTATTGCAAAACAAAGCCATTCGTTTGACCTGGGTTCTAACTGGGTAACTCTCTTAAGTGTTCTAAAAGATTTCTGGACCAGAATTGGTTAATTAGTGCTTTGTGTTGCACTGTGTTACATATGACCTAACCAGAGATAAAAAGGTTTAAAGGTCTCTTGTAACCCTGCAATGCCATTTGTAACACAAAAATAACCCCCTTTCATTACTGGCATGCCACTGTAGCACGCAGGTTATTTTTTCCCTTCACTGCAATAAGGGCAGCTTTCGCATCAGAAGAATTCTTGGCAAATTAATGCGCTACCTCTTGGGCTAATTAAATTAGAAAGGATCAAAAATACAGAGCGGCTTTTGTGGTGGACACAATGTCGTGCTTCATGCATCTTGCTCAGAGAGGAATTTCTGCCATTTAGCCCCCTTTTGCCTCTAGCAGTGTTCTGGACTCTCTAACACAGTCAAGTTCCTAATTTGCCTCAATGAGAGAGAATTATTAACTGATAATAAGAAAAGGAGCATTCACAGCTTCAGGCTGGGCTGTGTGGAAAAGGGTGATCTACCCAGCACCTGAAGCGCATGCAATTTTTATTAATTCCTGCCTAAAACAATGCATTCAGGAGTAAAATTGCTGTGCAGATGACAAAAACAATTACGCCTTTGATTCGTTCATTCTAAAAATGTGAACTACTTTAGCTCAAATATAACCAGATTAAACAACCAAAGCGCTTGCTCACCTCTCTTTAAATCCAGTTTGGATTGCAGGGAGTGTGTTTTACATTGAGAAGTTGCCACCGCCACTTAAACTGATTGTTCCTATTGAGATTGCTGAGTGCACAAGTGATTTTGACAATAATTAATATTGTTCTCTCTATACTGTGGCCCTTTGTTTTGAAGATGACACTGATGGTGGTGTTGCTATCTTTATGGGCATTAATCCCAGAAAGAGAGATGTAGGTTCCTACAATCAATTCTTGCTTGACTCTTTGCTTCTCTAGACTTTCTGAGATTTGTTGCAGTTTATTATAGAGTCTTTTGTTTGCTGGTCTGTTTCTTTGTTTTTTGGGGATCGTGGTAACTTTGATCAAAATAAGATACCTTTGTTTCTACTTGCTGCAACCTCACTAATGGCCTATCTCTTTCCAGATATTGTTATTTCATGATGACCAGAGCATCTTCAGTTGATTTTTGCTGAGTATATTCTGTTGTTCTTTTGGAGATGATTATTAGTAAACTCTGCCATATTTCAGGTTTCATGTGGTCAGTTATCAGAGCTTGAACTAACATCTATAACAATGCATTGATTTGAGTACATTCATTTGTAACTGAATGGCAGATATGTTTTTTGAAAATGATGGAAGGAAATGTTGTTGCTTGTGCCATTCCTTACTTACTCTCATGGATATCATTGGATAGGTCATATATTTTGTTGGTTAAAAAGGTGTTCAAAACTGGAAACAGCCTCCTTATACTGTAGTTTTTATGAATGCTTTATTCATTTTTTGAGCCTCCCTCCAATGTAATAGAAATTAGTGATTATTTGGGGGTATTCCGTTAACATCTTGACTTTTTTTTAAAAAAAATAATTGTACTGTATGCACATTCATTACTTTGATTTTTTTCAGGATTTCCACCATGAATTTTTGTCTTTGCACTCCTACCTAAGAGCTAGGCACAGTAGCACACACCTGTAATCCCAGAGATTGGGGAGGTTAAGGCAGAAGGGTTGCAAGTTTGAGCCCAGCCTCAATAACTTAATGAGGCCCTAAGAAACAGCATGAACCTATCTCAAAATAAATTATAAGGACTGATGATAAGACTCAGTGGTAAAGTGTGCCTTGGTTCAATCACCAGTACCAAAAAAAACAAAAACAAAAACATAAAACCCCCCACAAAACCCTCCTCTGTGTGTAGGTGGAGTAGTTCCCAATTCACTAGTGAAAATTTCAAGGGCCATTACTGATAAGTGCACAGCATTAGACCAATGGTTTCCTCTGAAAGTCAAGGAACATTCTAATGTCATTAAAAAATTTCCTGTTTGAATCCCCAAATAGAATGGATAATTAATTTGTTATAGTTGAATATATTGCCTTGCTTTCTTCCTCATCATTATTTCAGTGCTAAGAAATTGTTCTAAACTAGATTATCTATTTTGACCTCATTGGTCATTTAACCACACAGTAGTCACTTTAACTTTGAACTTCATTCACTCTGTCTAATCCTTACTTCCTCACTAAACACTCTTCCTGAGCACCATGTACATAAAATCTTTTTGGATCAAACTATATAGCATGCAAAACAGTTTAGCCTATCCTTTCTAGAACTTTATTCATTGAATACAATGATTCACAAATGATTCACAATTGTTATGTACTAAAATATTGGTCTAGTCTCTGCAATTTCATTCATGCATGATCTTTTAAGTACTTGAGGATTGGTATCATATAGTATGTTTTCTTTTATTGCCCCTAGCATCAAGCTTGGCATACTGTAGACACTCATTAAAATCTCTTTGTTTTGCCAATTGGTTTATTTAATGAGTACCAGGGATCAGTTCTCTTGGCAACGTTAAATGTTTGTGTAAAAAATAAAAAAATAAAAAAGAATGTATGGAGACTTTTCTATGTAGATGGAAAAGAGCTAAAGTTAGGGCATAAGGAGAAAGAGTGTTAGGCAATTGTATTAGGAATCTTCATGGATGCTGCCACTTCAGTGAACTTGAATTTTGTTTCTTAAGTCTCAGATAGTTAGGTTTTTCCTCCAAAACTGGAATAGATTTTCTTTTTCACTTGAACATAAATAAGGTAGTTGACTTGTATTTAGGGTCATGCTGTAAGAAAGAATGGTTATCTCTAAATGCTAGAGTCACCTCAGTGCTGAAACCTGTTTACTATATGAGAGGCACGGGAACCAGAAGTGGCTGATGCAAGAGTGGCTTCTATTTCATGCTTATTCTGTAGAAAGAGTTGGCAGAATTGCCTTCTACATAAGCAGAACTTTTCTACTTAATTTATTTATCTATTTGGCCAAGTTACGCAACGTTGTGATCCTATGGCTTAAATGTACACTATTGTGACTCTATTGTGCAACGGCGGCCTTCTTGTTTCAGGAAAGGCTCTCTGCAACATTTTCAAGAGTTCAGTGCATGGACTTAGCTTGTCAGGGCAAACTTGGGGCTCTTATTTTAATGTAGCACCTACTTTTCACTCTTTTGTCTTCATTATGAGTAGTTTTGTGTGGTGATCAAGGCATTTGATATATAATCCTTTAGATGGAAAGGATGTTGCTCCTTTAAATCTCAATGTTGTCAAGGAATATGCAGTTTAGGGAGACAGATATCTGCCAGATCAGGGAAAAAAAATAAAACCCACTAATGAGCTTTCTTGCTGTCTTCAAGGAGTCCTATAGAATTTCCTTATTATTCTGCAGCGCGTGTGCACACACACACACACACACACACCACACACACAAACACACACACACAAATGCTAAACCATTCAGGTATATGCTCAACCTTCTTCTTACATGCTGTCAGGATTTGGCTTAACTCTCATGAGAATGCTTGCATGCTAATAGTTTGGAAAAGACTTGAAGTGGGAGGGGCCGTACAAGCTTAATAGAAGGTCCCTCATTTTCAGAAAATAGATTTTCATGTGTTGCATTTGCAGGATTTATGGAAGTCTTTACCTTGAAGCTTATTTCCAATAACTTGAGGTTGGCTGAAACATGACATTGATAAACAGATATGTTTAGACCAAACTATTCACTACTCTTTTTAAATAAAGAGATTTTTCTGTCATAATATAATTTAAACTGCTTGAGGTCTGTGTAGGACCTCTTATCTGTACATAATGATTGCACGTGGGGCACACGTGCTTTTACACACTTACATTTTAATAATGGAATGCACATTCTGTCATAAATGTTAAAGTTAAGAAAGTAGACTGCATGGACCATGTCAAATCTTTTATAAATGACAGTTGCAACACCTCAAAGTGTTTCTACAAGCTCTTCTTGGTCCTCCCTGCTTTTAAGCTCTCATTTTTCCTGGACACATATAGGATTCAGAGAAACAGAACATGTCTGACTACTTCCCTTCTGGTATGAGAATGCTATGCTTAAAAATATCATCTGTATGTGCTTTATTTTTATTTCAACCATACGTGCTTTTATAAGTATTTGAAAAGAAAATATTTTAAAGATTTGAAATAGAAGGGAATATATGTGAGTTACAGCAGCCTCAGGGTAACAGTATCTCATACACTAATGATTTGTATGGAGTTTATGTATCTATTTATGCTGTCATTTATTTAGGGTAGGGGTGTCTAGAGAAAGAAAGCAATGTACAGCATACTATCTAAATACTAGTGCTTTCTAAAGGAAAAAAAAAAGGAACACCCTGAACATTATCGTTATTTAATTAGGAGCAATCATTACAAAGTTATTTACATTAATTCAGTTTCTTACAACAGTCTTAAGCTTATTGCCACTTCCTTATTCCACACCCCCATGTTCTTAAAAAAAAAAAAAGGAGGAATGCTCTTTGTTATTTGAAAGCAAAAGGCAAAAAGGTTTATTTTCTGATGAAAAGTGTAAAAAAAATTCCACTTTTGATGTGGCTCTTATGGTCACATGGTGTTTGATTGCTGTACATGATCCTGGATCTCTCTGTAATTATTTCACACACAAATAAGTAATGGTGACTTTAAAGAAACCGGAAAACTTGAACTCATATCTTTGTTATAAATGCAAGGTTTATGTTATCAGAGCCTAGTGTCTGGCTTTGAAGTAATGAATGCAGCATTTAAGAGAATTATAAGTGATGACATAAAACTGAAATTGCATGGGAAACATTGTTAGTGAAGCCAGAACTACACATGAGGGGAGGGTGAGATGAATGGGTGAAATATTATTAAGGCAGTAGGTCCCCGTGAGATATTTTTAACCAGATTACTTATTCACATCGCTTACCTAGAAAATGAGCTTTCTAAGAGATATTATATGAAACAAAACAGTTGTCTTTATCTCTACATCTTAGTTGAACCCAGAAAATGATTACACTAAACAAGCACATAGGTTCATTTTTTTGCCTTCATCAGGAACCTGAAAGAGAAGTCAGATAAATCAGAACAAAATTTTAGAGGTTACTTGCTTTTTATTTTCTGTAAATATGAGATACCTAACAAAATAAAAAGAGTAAAAGTTGGGGGAAATTAATTGAAAAATTATTAGTTCTTAAAATGCAGGAGCAAGAATAAATTAAAGCAGATGCACATTGGAAAGTTTCCCTTCTACTTTTACCCACACATCCATTTCTCTGCCTTTTGCAATTACATAGAAAAGAGGGAGAAAACTATTTCCAGGTGTCTTCACTCAGTCTCTTAGTTTCAGAAATATCAATAGATGACTTTACTACTGACAGGGGACGGAGGAAGACGATCTGATCCCTTCTGATCCTTGCTTACAAATATAGTTACAGAATGGTGTAAAATAGTTCTTTTGAGTTCCAGATTTGTGACTACAAAAAAATTGGGTATTTCTTTCTCCCTTTGCTTGAAAATCAAGTCCACCCTGTCTCGACCACATAAATAGAACAATTTTCCTCTGTGAACTGCTTGATGAGGCTGTGGCCAGATTCATATAAATGTCATAAAAACAGAGTACAGAATGGATTATTTTATGATTAAGATCTGTATGGATCTTTGTATGAATGCAACGTGCTTTGGCAGGGTTCTGCTGCACGCACACTAGTTTTAGTGTGTGTGGTGGAAAAAATGGCCTGCCACACTGTCACTTTAATGTCTTTTTGAAAAGGAACAAAAATCACTGGGCTCCACCAAAGGTTACAGCAATAGTACAAAGGTTTGGTTTGCTAACCAGTACAGTGTGTGTTCTATTTCTCATTGTGATAGCGATGAGAGTAAGATTCAATAAAATGCTGCAGTATTTCTCAGCACTTTGTCATTTAAGTGACATGTTGACATCTAATGGTAATTGCAAGGTGAGACTTTCCTGTTCTCTAATTTATGTAATAGGATTCAATTTTCTTTCCATATCTTCAATTGTGCCAATGAGCTGAAATATATATATATATATATATATATATATATATATATATATATATATATTTTGTCTGTATCTTTCTGTTCTCTCTTTAGTCAGATCTTCTGGGGGAAAGAGAGGCTTCATTCAGATTCATTTTTTTGAAGCATCAGACAAGCTGCTATCAGCACATGGATGCCAAGATGGTCCTTTAATAAAGAATTGTGGTTTAAGAATTTCAACCCAAGGATTAATGTATTAAAGTGAATGATAGCATCCAGGCAGTGGCAAAGATGATGATCAGAGTTGGTGAAAGAAAGATTATTGATCATCTGACTCTATCAGCCACAAGCAGGGAGGAGGAAAACAAAAGGAAGAAAAAGGAGATTAAAGAAACAAAATATAGTTTAGTAATGCCAGCTGATTCTGTTGCTAATTATAACTCCTTGGCAAGAAGCTCTTGGTTATATAGTAACACTCAACTTATCTGGTGGTCAGATTTCCAGCAAAATTTACCACAGCTGAGATTCTGGAATCGTACCTCTCAAAACATTGAATGAGTAAGAAAAACTTTTTCTGGTGGATGTGTTCAACTATCTCCTGGAAAGTTTACTGAATTAATTTTATGCACAGGATTGCTTATATAACAGATGTGTTGTCTTGATTTTTTAATCCAGATCACAGAGGGAA
Organism: Marmota monax; assembly: GCF_021218885.2. Taxonomy (NCBI): domain Eukaryota; kingdom Metazoa; phylum Chordata; class Mammalia; order Rodentia; family Sciuridae; genus Marmota; species Marmota monax. The sequence continues at coordinate 12,744,972 of NW_026694895.1, read as the reverse complement.
GTGGAAATAGGGATGGGGTAGAAATTCACAGTAGGTAGGAGGAAGGATGTATAGCTTAGCAAACTATAAAATAAATGCACGTGAATAACTTATTTGGTAAACAATAAATATTCTAAGAGAAATCGCTAAATTGTCGTGAGTTCTTTAAAGGAGAAAAGATAGCTTTTAGCTTTGAAGCCCAAGGAAGTCTTTGGGGGAATGGACATTGAAAATGAATCTAGTAGGATGTCTAGAAACTGGAAAGGTAGGAACTATGAGACAGGTATTCAGGAAAAATTAAGATAATGGGAGGTAGGGAGGGAGCAGTTAATGAAATGCTGAAGAACTGGTTGAAACTTAAGGTGAATCCATGTGTCCTTGAAAATGTGGTTGAAGTAGCAAATAAGAGCAAACTATGGAGAGTTTTCCACGGACAAACTAAGGAGTTGAGACTTCAAAGACGGCCACTAGAGCTACTGAAAATGTTTGATCAGGGAGTTAGGATATCAGAGTTGAGCTGTAGAAGGTGGTGAATCAAGGAAGGTAGCCACATTCCTGGCTTACTTGTGTGACTCTGTATGTGGTGGTTTCACTAAAAAAAAAAAAAAATAAGGAAACATAAAAGGGCAACATATGAGGAGAGTAGAGACAGTGGTGTATTTGGAGTGAGAAATGCAGTGTTTGAGCTAATGAGCATTCACCAGATGTTTAGCCAGCTGTGGTCTATCATGAGCCAGGAAGGTGGAGGGAGGTTTGGAGTGAACTAAATAGAGGTAAAGGCAATGGTTAAATTTAAAGATTAGGTGCCATAATTAAGTAATACAATGTAAAAAATGAAAGAATGAGGAGCAAGGGTAGAGCTTGAATCCATTTTACTGGGAACAAGATAATGAGGGAGTCTGAGAAGCTACAAAGTAATAGCAAGACAACAAGGAAGGTGGACTATTGTAGATGGCAGAATAACATAAAATGAAGGGCAGAAACAGAGGGTGAAGTAGAACTAACACATACTGAGGATCCACTATATATACAGACTTGCATGTGCATGATAGTATTTAACCTTACCAGGCATTTTATTGGAGGTATGTCCTAATCCTAATTTTACAAAGGAAGGAATTGCTATTCAGAGATTTTTGGTACTATGTTCAAGTTTGCACAGTTAGCAAGTAGCTGAGCTGCAATTTGTTCTCAGGTCTATTCTATTGTAAAGTTGATCCTCTGGACTATCAAATGCTGCAAAAAGTTGGAAGCCTGTATGAGAAGATAAAGAACTGTTTGATTGGTTGACCTTCAGTAGAGTTGTGAGCAGAGAGGCCATATTTTAGAAGAATAAGAGATAAGTGGCTGGTGGATTCTAGTTATTTCATGCATTACTTATTGAGGCACCTTATGTGTAACGAGAAGCTGTTTAAGCAGTGGAGATGCAAAGGTCAACAGACCTAGTCCTTCCTCTCAAGCAGATCGCTGTGTGGGAAGGACAAAACACACCTCTTGATTGTTCGCGACAATAGGGTGACTGCCTTGAGAAAACAGTGTAGCTTTTTAAGAAATTGGATGAACTTTTAGTAAAACAGCAAAATGAAAAAAAAAATTCTTTTTAAGATAATATACACTTGAAGATCTTTGTAGACTGGAAGATGCAGCGACGAAGAGGTCATTGAATATATTGAAGTAAGAACAGACGATAGGAAGATGGGACCAAGTATTTAAGAATGTATGGATATAGTAATGTTGAGGAGAAAATAAGGCAGATAAATCTGATAATGTCCATGGCTAAATGTAACCTATGCCTATCATTATCTTGTGCATAGCTTTGGAAAACAAATGGACCTGAGAATGTTAAGTTAGTGTTTTATGTGTGATCAACATTAAGCCCTCCTCTCACCTTTGGTTGCTCATGGCTCTGTACCTGTAGAGGGCATATAAACCGGACAGTCAAGATCAAGGCAGAGACAGTCTTGTTCACATGGCTGCACATAAGAAATGGAGATTGAAAACCACATCCAGAGCAAACAGACAGTATGAACTTGGGTACAAGAGTTTCAAAATTTTCATACAGAAGACAACCAACCATATACATATGTTGTACACAAAAATTCATTTTGTTTAGTCATTAGTGTTCTAATATTAAAGGGTAAATAATTTCAGTACACTTCATTCCAATTCTCTGGTTAGAGGCTACAAAAGCTGTGTGCAAAAACAGTGTTTGTCTTCTTCATCAGCGACTTCTAAGAAGGAAAGTAAATTTTGTGTTCTTGTACTAGAATAGCTTTTATTATATGATATGGTTATCTCTCATTATTTAAGGATCATGAAAATAATAAAAAATCTTGTGGCCAAGGTGTGAGCTATTCTTCTTCCCAAGCTGCATGGCACTTGCCCTGTTCACCTGAATAGTTACCCTTTTCCTGTTTAGGCTAACGTCTATGATGACACCCACCCTTTACCCCTCTACCACCATGTCTCTCTTATTTTTAGTTTCAATACATTTCTTTTTAGCTTCTGTACTTCTGAAAACACGATTCAATGGTGTGTTTTGTTAGTGCATACATACTAGTAGGTGCTTAAAATGAAAAGGTAAGTGAGAAAATAAAATGATACCCTGGTATTAATAAAAAGATGCTCAAACAGAAAAATCTGCTAATTTCTAACATACCAAATATTAACTATATCATTTATCCTCATTGGTATAAATTTTTAAAAATGACTTTAACCCTAGCAACTATGCAAAAATACATTGAGCTCATATTTTAATTATACAGTGTTTGTCATGTAGGCTGCAATGCCAATAATCACAGGTTTGTCAATTTACTAGAAATGATGATGACTTTGTTTTCAATGGTGGTAAAAAGAGTAAGCTTTTATAAACCCATTTTAGATGTTCAGTTGGAATTTGCACTGCTGGGCCTCTGAGAAGATCCCCACAAAAGTTTAAGGTGACAAGCATCTGTCAATCAGGCATTAAGAGAAAATTCTGTTATTTTGTAGAAAATATAACACTATCTTTGTTAACCCAGGTATTTTATGAAGAGTCAGTGTTTGGTAATTGGTGCCATCATCTTTCCTTTTCTTGCATTTATTTATTTATTTTTATTTGTTCTTTTTAAGATATACATGACAGAAGAGAGTATTTTGACATATTATACATGGAGTTTAACTTATTATAATTAGGATTTCATTCTTGTGGTTGTAGATGATGTGGAGTTTCACTGGTCATGTATTCATATATGAACATGGAAAAGTTATGTCTGATTCATTCTACTGACTTTCCTATTGCCACCAACCAAGTTGTATATGTATTTGCTTCCATACACATAGGAAAAAAAAAAAGAGATTGAGAGGCCACCACTGAATTTTGAAGCAACAATATTCTGATAGTAAATTCCAAAAATAGCAATGATAATTTTTTGAAAACATATGCTTTTTAACCTTTGCTACTTAAAGGGTTAGACCCCCTATCCCAGACCAAAGAGACCCACACTCCACAAGTTATATCCTATGTTTTGAAATTCACATAATGAGTTTGGCCTTTTTAGACTGAATCATTCAACTGTAGTCTACTCACATTTTCCCCTAACATTATAATATTGTAGTTCAAGTCAACAGAGTGCTAAAATAATCTATAATCTCATACAATATATGAGAGCTTTCTTTTCTTCATTCCCTTCTTCTTGGTTTCAGTGTTTGTCTATGTCAGGGGATTTTCTTCCCTCTTTTTAGTTTTTTCACAATCTTCTCAAAATCACCTCCTTTTAAAACTCTTTTACTATTCCCCTCGCCCCTGTTTGCTCATATTGTGTTTTTAATGCAATCTTATTTTCTGTCACTCTTTCTATGCTAATACCACCATGTATGCAGTCTCAATAAGCAGGACAATTCTCAAGGTGTAGATTCAAGAGAATACCCATAAAAGAATCTCATCTCTACTATTGTATTGGTGGCTGGTGCTAATATTCCTTATTCCTATTGTTTATAAGTGTCTGCTGCTAGGTGAAAAAAAATATCTTAAAACATAGCATTTCTATTCAGAGGTGATTAGAATTCTAAGAAATATTTCAAGGCCATTGCAAGGATCCTTTAACCATTGGCTGTGGTGGGTGGATGTGTCAGATTGAAGCCCTTGGGCATGGCCCACATCATTATGACAATAGTTTAAGTTGTTAAGAAGCTCAAGGACCAACAAGTGAGAATGTAATTCTCTATCAAGATTGCCAGCTGTTTTTAAGTGTTTAGAGACCAGGATGAAGACCACAAGAATCAGTGGCAGATTGTCAAAGCAATGATGCAGAAGCCTACCATTACCATTACGAGCCACAAGAGGTACAATTGTGTTTCCTGTGATGATGAAATCTTTGTTGAGCTCATTGAAAGCTTGGGCATAATTAGTTTGTGAAAATTTCTAGAACTCTAAACTTTTTTAAGGAGAAAAATTATCTAAGTGCATAGTAAGTGCAATAGCGTCTATATTTATGAGAGGAAACTGGGATAGAGAACCTTACACAGTTCTCTTACTGGATCAAACATTCTTAATTAGATTTGTGGGTTATATATGGGAATGGGTGACGAGGGATACTGTGAAAAATAGAAGAAAAAAACTTTTGCTCCAAAAGCTTTTGCTTTGGAGCTGGATGTAGATGTGCTTTTCTGCTGGCAGAATGTAACATGGCAGAAGCATCTGTCAGGCTTCTTGTGTTTAAATCCACCTCCATTCAAGGCATTTCTAAAGATTATGACAATAGTCTGAAATTTGAATTATATGCAAATCTAAGTTTGGATTAGTTATGTTAATTCTCAGAGAGAGATATTATCGCTTATATTCATCTTCCTTTTAGTGTCTTTGAGTGAATTAGTCCCCTTTTATTAAATAATAAAACTCTTACTTTCAAAATGACAGATAGAATCCTGGCTTAATGGTGATGACTATTAAAATAACCCATGTCTAAGCCCAGAATTATATGTAGTCTTCCCTACCTTATGGTCCTAAAATGGTCTTTTTAGACTCTACTAAGAACTCCATGTGTGATTTCAACAGGGAGGAGACTTACAAGGCAATATTTAGAGGCTTTTGAACTGGACAGAAGTGAATTCAAATAATGAGGGTCTAGGAAAAAGGTATGTAGTCATTTTCCCATGAAAAATATGAATAACATTATCTAATACCTAGGATTGTGGAGTGGATTACAGATGATAATGCCTACAAATTTCTTAACACACTACCTGACATTTAGTAAGGATTCAAGAAATAATAGCTATTATGATTAGACTTCTCTTGAATTATCCTGGCTCCCTATGGCTCACACACATTTCTATTTTTTAAATACATGCTTGCCACTGAGAAAGGTCAAGGTAATCTGGGATACCTCTATTTGAAGTGAGTGGTTGAATTTAATGTGACTCTTTCTAGTATATAATAGGACTAAAATGGTTATAATTGTGCCCTAATTATTATTTATTAATTTATATTATATAATTCTGATTTTATTTTCAAATTTTTATTTGTTTTAATTAGTTATACATGACAGTAGAATACATTTATGCACTTTGATATATCATACATAGACAGGATATAATTTCTTATTTTTCTGAGTGTACATGTTGCAGAAACATATTGGTCATGTAGTCATATATATACATAAAGTAATAATGTCTGTTTCATTCTACTATCTTTTCTATGCCCACATCCCCTCCCCTCTCATCACTTCCCTCTATGTAATCTAAGGTAACACTATTCTTCCCTAGTGCCTCCCACCTTATTGTGAATTAGTATCTGCATATTAGAAAAAACATTCAGCCTTTGGTTTTGTGAGATTGGCTTATTTCACTTAGCATGATATTCTCCAACTCCAACCATTTACTGGCAAATGCCATGACTTCATTCTTCTTTAAAGCTGAGTAATATTCCATTGAGTATATATACCACATTTTCTTTATCCATTCATTTATTGAAGGACACCTAGGTTGGTTCCATAGTCTAACTACTGTGAAATGAACTGCTATAAACATTGATGTGGCTGCTTTACTGTAGTTGCTAATTTTAAGTCCTTTGGGTATAAACCAAGGAGTGGGATAGCTGGGTCAAATGGTGGTTTCATTCCCAGTTTTCTGAGGTATCTCCATACTGCTTTCCATTTTTCATAAGATCTATTCCTCTATATTTTTAATAGGCTATATGTGGTCAGAACTTATTAAATTTTGTGGTCATTGTATTCTGTATTTTGGGAAATATTTTATGTGTATAGAAAGCACAAGACTGAACATAGGTGAAGACTGGATGCTTTCACTTGGGGCACATAAGATACTTTTGTATATGATGATTTAATACATGATATAACTTTTATCTTATTTAGTCAATGATATAATCAAGGTTCCGAGGTGTAAAATGGTTTTGTGAAATGGCTTTAGACATGTAACTAAAATTCAGGGCTCCCAACTTCTGGTCCCATGATATATTGTTTCCCTTTATAATTATTTAAGTGAGGAATTTATAATCCATCTATTTAAATGTGACCAATATAAAATTTTTTATACTGAATATTATTTTCAAAAGGCAAATGATATGCATACTCATCTCAGTTAAGACACTTTGGATAATATTCACAGTTATGAGAAATAAATGCTAGCCTCTATAAATTCATATAATAATGGGATTTAATGCTTAGTAATGAAGAATCTTTTTCACAGCCCTGATGGTGTTATCTGGCTTACTCATGACTTATTTGTCTCATTTCAACTTACATTTTATGTCACAGTTGGTTACTCAGGACTTAGAGGATGCTAAATGTCTTGAGGGAACCATTCAAGTATGGTTCCATCCTTATCTGGAGGTAGCCCCAAACCTCAGATAACTAAAAATTGTCATGACATCATTACCTTCCTTCTATCTTCCTGGGAAAAATTGTGAACCTGTTTTGGTTGTTGTCTGTTTAGTGACTAACATGAATTAGCACAAACATTTCTTTTCTTATAGAATTGAAAACAGAGGTCTATACTTAAAATAGACACACATTTCTGAGATCTTTACTATGGTTTATGTAACCAATTTTGGCTACTTTTATATTGTTACTTTTTTATATTGACATGATATCCAAAAGATTGGGTTGAATAAGTAGACAATATAAATCACTGTACCTGGCTATTTATACTGTGAGAATAGAACCATGATTAATGAGTTGAGTGGTGTTATGTAAAACCAACTATCGAAATCATATAAATGATTTAAGTTGGATTAATATCCTCAAGCCATATTTTTAGTCATATATTGGAAGCATGAATTACTTTGCTCATCATAATGATCTACAGGGTTATCAGCAACTTTGATCATATAATGGGGAAATTTCTTAGTTAGATGGTAGGAAATGAGATAAATTGTTTTAGCCCTGTTGAATTTATGTCAATAACTTTCTAGTATTTATGTATTTTGTAGAGTGGGTTTGTATTAATTCATATTAGTTCTGTTCTTTAGAATGGGTTTTCAGTGCCATGCAAGTTTCATATGGCTTAGATGTTATTCATAATTCTAAGTGTTATTTTTGAAGCCCTTCAAGATCTTTGTATTTCAAGGAAAAGGCATTGTCATACATTGTCATCAACACTTCAAACTTTAATTTCTTTAACATAATCATAAAAATCTAACCAGGTATACATTAGGACTCTTTTACAGAAAATAGGAAATCCAAGCATTAAAGGTTAAGCAAACTGTACAAGATCACATACTTCCTAAGTGGTGTGAGAAGAAGCAGCCTAGGTCAATCTGAGGCCAGAAACTGTCCTTAATCAATCAACTATATAGTGTATGCTAACAGTTGTCAAGACTTAACTCCTGCTGCATTTAAAATCCTCCTATCTCATTGGCTTCCTTTATTCTCACATGGACATTTGGGATAAACTTTCATTATTTATTTAGCTTTCTTGAATCAGCAAGCTGATTTCTTACCTCTGAGCCCACTCTGGTGTTGTTTGCTCTTTGAAAATTTAGGAACCTGGTTGGTGGTGCCTTCTACATATGGAGTGTTTTGTAGAGATTGGGTGGGGCAGGGATATTGATCACTTTTTCTGGTCTATTTATATTCGGTTAATCAGTATGACCAAGTAGCAAGGTACTAAAGTAAGATCGAGAAGATTCAAATCCTGATCTAAAATTTGCACCATCCTCACCTTAGGAAAGCTGTCATTTCTCTGCACCATCCTTTCTCAGGTTATAGGACTCATAAAGATTTACTGAAGGAAGCTATAAGAACACACACTCAGAAATGTTATTTTTCCTAGGTGCTTGGTTTTCAGTAATTGTGTAATTCCATTGTCATCACTATTGAAGAATATTTTTCTTTTGTTATTTAATATTTGATATAAATTCTATCTCTAAATGCATGATCTAGGTTGTGGTATGTTAAAACCAAGAAGCTTTTTTAGAGTTTCTGAGGGTATTCGAAATGCAAGTACCATTTAGAATGATGATGACTAGTTTGCTCCAAAATGTTCTGTTTGGAGAAAATTCAAGTACACTCTATTTCCCATACCATTATAAGTTAGGCAATGCCATTCAGCTATTTCTAGCCAGTGGGCTGAAAGGGGAAGACATATAGGCTATCCCAGACAAAAGCATTTTGAGAATGAGTAGGGGCCTTCGACTCTCCTTTTCTAATGTAGTAACTTACAAGTTGAATGTCTCTGTTAACAAAGTAACAAGATGTAAGTAGCCTGAATCCATGTGATTTCAGTTGGAAGATAGCAGACCTAAAGAGGACCTTGCATGACAATTACTTTCCTTTCATGAATATGCTATAATTCTTTGGGGGTGTGTTTGTTATTATGCTAGAGCTTAACCTGACTTGACTATTATATGTTACCAAGGGAAAAGTCTGTTTTTTACATGATAAGGATACAGGGAATGAAAATAGGTTAGGAAGTGTTGCAACCAATTACTTCAATAATTCAAGTAGACATTTAATTGGAAAAAACTTTTTTTTTTTTTGCTAATCACTAGTTCTATGGTTCCATCATAAGGAGAAAATGACTTTTTAAAACCACTTTCAAAGCAAGTATTTGTCACACTCAATATTTCTTGTTGAATTAGAGATTTATCTAGACAAGCCCATGGTCAGTATAAGACTCTTCAATGTAAACAAGACAAAAAATGCAAGTAATCATGTCATATCTGGTTAGATTAATGCTCTGTTCAATCTGGAATTAACATCTCTTACATTATTAAAAATAAATACTTTGAAGCAGAGTGAAAAATCAAGAATAGAGCTGTTTACTGCATGGACAATTCCTGTACAAAGACAATTGAATTTTAATAAAAAGATTTATGGAAGTTTCACAATTCAATTATTTTGCTTACCATAATGACAAAATCAGATCAATGATACAACAATTCAATCAACCTCAAAGTATTATTCTATAACTGCTTAGATAAATTGAATGGCTATTGTGTCAATGGATCAATTGTGAACTGAAATGCCTTTATTTCCAGGCCCCTCATTTACTTCTGTACCAAAATATTTGTATCTGGTAGTTTGGAGACACAGATGTGAAGTTTGGGTTTCATGTTCTATGTGATTTGATTGCCATGGTTCATGAACACTTAAAATCGGCATGGTATTCTTATTGCTTATGTTAAGATTATGAAGTTCTTTTTCTAATGGATAGGCCAAAATGATATTCCCCACTGTTCTTTAGTCTTGAGCTCCCCTGCCTTTTTAGTGAGGATGTGATGAACAGGATAATGGCAGAATGCAGTGTAGCAGATGATGGTAGAGCTGGAAGTCAGAGAAGCTGGTAGCTTACTCCTGGCTTTATTACAGATGCATTTTTACTTGAGTGACACTGGATTGGTCACAGAGCTATCTGGGCTTTACTGTCCTCACCTGTAGAATGAAGGTACCAAAATTCCTTCATGCTTCAACTTCAAGAGTTGGGATAGGATAGATTTTTAGCTAAAGTCCATGAAAATGACTTAGTGACATACAAATGTCATATTTTTTTAAATTTAAGGACACACACACACACACACACACATTTATTTGGCCAAGTCAATCCCCTTGGTTTTCTGTCTTCCAACTTGGAACACCAACCTAATTCCCCAGTCTCCTCTTGGAGACATATTCTCACCTTACACCCCATGCCCAAATCTTGACCAAATGCTCTTTTATCTATGTTCCAGAGAATTCCCTGCATAACTGCATTACAGCATTTGCCACATCACACTGATGGGATGCATCTCTGCCTGTCTCCTCCTCTAGGCAGAGAGCTCCTTGAGAACAGTGGCAATCGCTTTAATTTTTGCATCTGTCATTCTCAACATAATACTTGGCACATTGTAGATGCTTCTAACTGCACCAAACTGATCATAAAGCTTAGAGACACTATAATGACTACTATATTTTTAAACAATAATTCCCATTTAAAAATATTATTCCACTTGGCTAGGTGACACTTTATAATAAATATGACTTTGCAATTTCTAATTGGAAACCTTTTAATTTCTTAATTAACTTCATACAATTTATCTTAATCTAGTAGGAAGCAATAAGAGGGTAATTATTTTTTCAGCTTCTAATATTACTAGTAATATTTTTTAGTTTTTTTTTCAAAACATGAAAATTCTTTGCAACTTTTTCCTTTTCAAGTTCTACTGAGCCATTTATGGAATGGCAACCTGCCAAATGGTGATCCATTTTCTCAAAAACATCGTTTGAGACCATGCCAACCAGGCACACTGAGCTTATCTACTGCATCATAGTACAGTCACATAATTCGTGCAAAATTATGTTTGACATTAAATTATGGACCCTTAGCATAATAATAAAAAAATAAATAACCCTAAAAGCAAATTAAAAATATGTTTTCACTGGAGCAGGTTATTAGAGCACTGGAAACTTGATCTGTGGTAGTCAATCCATGGGCATGCTTCCATTTCTGGAGGGGTTTGAAATTTCTCTCTGTGCAGAGAAAATCCCTAATTCATGAAAGGAAAATTAGCTAATAAAATAATTTTTTCCTCCTGAACTGCTCTGTTGATGAAAACATGTCCACTGCAATCATAGAAATGAGTGACTTTTCAAATAAAGTAGCCTGCGTTGCCATAAACAGAAGGATGGTAAGGCCGTTGCTGTTTCTTGCCAAAGGAAAGAGTAGACAGCTGTGTCCGGCTTTTTTTTTCCCCCCCTACTGCAATATTCATATAAATAGTCTATTCTTCAGATTGGTGTAGCCCAAAGACAGCCCATCAAAGAGTCTCTGAATTCCCTCTGAGTTTGTGCGTTCTGAAACCCCAGTTATCAGTTAAAACACACACACACACACACACACACACACAAAGAAAGAAAGAAAATATTTCTACTTAATTGACCCTAGAATTTCAGCCTTCGTAACTATCTTTCTGTTTAAGTGATTTTCTCAGTTGTTGACAGACCTGTAAATTATAGACTTATGTTTTGGTAGAGTCTACATGGTCACTATTGTGATATATAAATCCAGCAATTTATCTTTTGGTCAAAGCATATCAAATGACTGCAGTTCTGGTTGCTCTTAAACTGAGATTAAATTATTTGGTATCTCCTATGATAAATGACAACAGTTATGAAATAAAACAGAATTTATCTCCATTTTATTTATAAGGTTAAATTTTAATTGCCTTTCATATAAGCATACTGTTCATTCTTGTTTGTAGTTAAAATTTAGCATGATTTTTTTTCTTATAGTTAAACATATTTTGGCATCTGTATAAATTTTTATGAAAGATAACTTGTATTCTTTTATAAAAGCATCAAAAGGGTATATTTTCTTTAATGTAATGAGAAATAAAGCTCAGGAATCAGACAGACTACATCTGCGGGGAAGATACCAGAGTACATTTTACCCAAGATAACATTTCAAAAGGATTGCCAGGTAACCTGCAAAATTGTAAAGTGTTTTGCTGCCAAATTCATTTTAGCATTGGGAATTAATTTTCCAACGTGTTTTTGGAAGTAAGAGGTGAATTAATTATTGCAGGCACTGTGATATCTTTGGGAGTCTAAAGTTAGACAGTGATTCAGATGAACTCAGAACGAGTAATCAAATTGGACTTAGCTCCTTTATCTTTCAAGGACTCTTTTACATGACAACACAACATACACACTGCTCCAAGGGATACCTTTGGCACTTCTACAATTCTAATTTCATCCTACACTCCAATTCATTGTTGATTCTTGGAACCTAAGCAGGATAGAGGCGGGTGGAATAGAGATCAGACTTGTCAGCCTTCCCAAGCAAACCTGAGATCTCCTGTCAGCTCAAGGAACATTTGCAAAAGTTTTTAGCGAGAGCATTTGGTCTTCTTAGCTAGGAATGCAAACCTTGGCTATGAATTTCAACAAGATTCATGACTCAGGAGGGGTCTGAAGGTGAGCAACTGTCACCAGGACACTAGGACTGATCCTGTACCACCTCGTGGAGTAGTTACATGTTTAGACCCTTGACGTGCCACCGTGTTAGACCAGGAACAAGAGACAGAACAGGTGTCTTCCCCAACAGACAGGTTTGGAAAGGTGTCAAGTAGTATATATTTGTCTTTCAGATCAGAGAACTAAAAGACTATGTCACTAGTGAAAATCAGTCCCGAGCCTATAGAGAAGCATGAAATGACAGGAGTTTGTGAAGCAGCATAATGTGTCTCTGCTGGCAGTTATTTTTACTTCCTCTCAGTTTTCTAGTGCATATTGTGTTTGCCTCTTTCTTTTATTTCTTTCATTTTTCAAACAAAACCAGACCAGTAGCATATCATATTAAAGTTTATCTGATAATATTTAGGAGGTTCACATTCTGTCAGAATTCTTTTTTCCATGGGTGTACAAGAAACTTGAGCTATTAAGGCAGAGTTCTTTCTTTCTTATTTTATTTTTATTTTTTAGTAGTAGTAGATTATATAGTGCAGATGGTTTTTCTGGGGCAACATGCTTCCTCAGCTGCAAGTCTACTGGGTCAAAGGCTCTTTGGTGAAGAGTTAGCTGCACTTAGATTTTGGCCTTTAAGTTCCAGATTGAACATCTCTCCTCTGGCTGAATTTTATTACCATGCAATAAAATAAAATCCAAGGTACTTAAACTCCTTTTAATGAGGACTACCAAAATATTTTTATGCTCTGACTCTCTCTTTGTCCTCTCCATATTTTAATGAGTTTTAGGGGGGGGGAGAGAGAGAGAGAGAGAGAGAGAGAGAGAGAGAGAGAGAGAGAGAGAGAGAGAGAGAATTTCAACCATGTCTACTATATAGCATTGATATAATGATCGGAGCATAAAAATTCAGATAAACAATTATTTTGTTTGTCTGCATATGAAACAAAAATCAAGGTTTATTTTTTTCCTGTTCTTTTCTTTCTGATGCATTTATCAGATTAACTAGGTGTTTGCCTCAGAATCAAGGCAGTTATAGCTGGTTTCAAAAAGAAAACAAAATAATTTACACTCTGTTTCTTAGTTACCCTTTCCTTTTCTTCTAGCTTGACCATTTGTTTATTTTGACCTTGCATTTGGACACCAAGATTCCCCTAAAGAAGAGCAAGCAAACAAAAAACCCCAATTGACAATTCTGGAATTTTTTTGAAGGTTATTTTCTTAAACTTAGTAATTGATGTTTTTAAGTATAAGACTAAATTTATAGTTAGAACACAAGGTTTGGCTCCTTTCTTTGCTGAGACAGTAACTGAAGTATTTAATATATGTACACAGAGCTGTATATGTTCATTTAAACAGGACTATAAGCAGCAAATTTTGTTTTTGTTTTTTTGAAATATCACATTTACTATTTGACTACATGGTTATTCTGCTGTTGGCTTCCTCTCCAGTATAAAAATAAAATAGACAACTAGAGCAATACCATGGCTAACTCAGGGTAAAATTACTTTAACTGAATTATTGAATTGAAATGAAAAAAAAAAAATTAATGACTCACTCTTGACTTTTTCAATGAGAAGCAATATGGTCTTCACTTCAGGCATTCTGCATGCAGTTATTTCAAAGTTGCACTAATTTTGTATCAGATAAAGAAAATTACACATATCTTCCCAAACCAACACAGCAGAGCACACTGGCTATGTCTCTTGCTAGCATATGGTATTCATCATTAGCAGTAGCGGCAGCAGCCACCTCTTTTAGTTGACTGGTGGAAAACAGAGCTCCAACTTCAGTCTCTGTCTGTTCGCCATAGCTTTTTCCAGCTAAATTGGTACCACGATCTGTATGGTTTCATCACTCCATTGGCAGTTTAATATAAACATCTGTTTCCAGTCTTTTATATCCTATCTGAGATTTATTCAGTCCCTCTGAGTTATCTGTCCTTTTCTCCTTCCCTATTTCTTTCCCTTGACTTGGAAATGCTGTTATATTTTCCAATACTTCCTTGATCTTTGGCTCAGATGTGGGCATCATTAAATCTATTTAATTATTTTTCTTTCCTTCTGGAGTCTGAACGGTTTGTTTATACTCTCTCCTATCCTTGTACTTTATCCTTATGCATTATATGTGTAATTAAGCTCATTACCCTTGAAGTTAAACTTGCCTTGGAAATAAAGGAAGACAATTCTAGGTTCCAATGATGAAGGTGATTGTTTCATTGGGATTGACATCATGATCACCCTGAGGAATTTTACTCACATTCAATGATTTTTCTACTCTCCACCCATATTTTACATTTGCCACTATAAAATGTAAGCATTTGAAGGTGCTAGTGCTCCGGATTCCTATTATTCGTTTTCTCTTCCATTAAATTTGTAATGTTGGATAGCAAGGGTCTTTTTGCAAGGCAATAATCTTTGGGAGAAGCAGACACCCTGAATCAAAGACAGTAGAGTCTTTTAATCCAGCGATTGGTTAAATGTCAGGAAATGTCCAGCCCAGAGGTCATTATTATTAAGTCAAATAGAAAGCTTTTATTTTCCTATCTTCTTTTTATTCTGGGAGCTGGTCATACAGATTGATGCTGTATATGTCACTAACCGCTGGGAAATGGTGGAATTCTGTAAACAATTGGCAAGCAGAACTTTGTTCTTATTGTCCCATTAAGCTTAATATGAGGTGTTAAATTTAATGAAATGTGGTGAGTGAAGTGCTATTTTCTTATTGGTTACTGTAACAGTCATTAACAAGTAGGACACGACTAGCACTGAAAATAGAATACTGTATCCATGACAACACAGAGTTCAGCTTTTCCATTTTCAGCAAATGGGACAGCAATTACTTAATATTTTCTTGATTTATTAATTTCCTTATAAGTGGGAGTAACAAAGAGACTCTTGAACATGGCATTTACTAATCTAAATTTAAATTTTTAGCTACACCATATATGAAATCAGTTGATCATTCATGCATTCCTGTAAACATTTCCTGAGGTTCTACTACTTGGTAGACCATAACCTCACAGAGATGAGTGAGATCCAGTTCCTGCCTACAAGTTGGTCATGGTCTGAGCATCACATCCCAGAACAACTCAGTCAGCCGCATTGGGATGAGGCCTACTGCTCTGCATCCTAACGTGCCCAGTAAGTGATTCTGGGGTTCCCTAAAATTCAAGAACAACCAGTTAAACGGAGAAATTAAACATTTTCCAACTAATACCTTATTTTATATTTAAATGAAAGACAAAAATAAGAGGATACTTTAAGAGAGTTGTCATCAGGTAAAACTTCAGAAAATTCATAAATAGTTATTCTTTTAGATTTATGGCCAAGAAATATAAACCATGGACAAGCCAACTATACATAATTTATTAAAAACTTAATGGAAATGAAAATTTCCTTGTGAAAACCTTACACATTTCATGGTTATTGCTACATCTCCTTGGTTAACCAACTGCTTCATGAATATTATAAATGACCACCCTTAAAATACAATTGTACGTTACAAGATTCTTGCAGAAATAATCACTAATTTATTTCAAAATTCTGCATCTACCACAACAATAGACAGATGAACTTTCAATAAATGTCCAGCCTATTCATGGATTTAAATCATCAAAGAATTACCTCACTTTTCCATGTGTTTTTCTTTTACAAATTGAAGGTGGAAATAGTGGTTGGAGAATAGGATGGTTTCTCAGTTCTCTCGCAATTTCAATATTTTATTATCCTGTTTTAAAAAGTTTACAAATTCTAAATTCTCCAGTTTTTTCTCTCTTTCTCTCATACACACATGTATTTTACTACATGTATTATGTATTCTCTCTATTGCTTATTAAACCTTGATTCTTTGTGCAATTATATCTCAGTTTCTCACTACAGCCGTGGATCTCTGCCCACTAGTAACTTTATGCATGTTTTTCCAAACCACTAGTCTATACCCAGGACTGTATTTTCTTGAACATACCATAAGGTACTTTACCTTGGTACTTGGGAGGCAATCTGTCCTGTGACATGTTCCAATGACAATAACCACCAACCCCTTTGTGCTGTTATAGTTATCATTCCCATCTCCCATCAGTTAAACTTGACAGTATTACTTGAGAAGAACACTATTCTCTCTGATTTTGAATTGTAACTGGTGGCATGCTTTATAAATTCCCCCAAATTATGTTTCACACAAGGGCATCCAATATGTTAAGTAGAATCATTTGTAACAATGTGACAGTAATTTAAAAAGTGAATTGCTTTGCAGGTAGGTGGATAGACTAGCTTATTTGTGAGGATAATGTGAAGCTATTTGTGGTTCAGGTGTGATCCCTGTGGGACCAGTTACCATATTATCTGTTACAGATGAAAATTGTAGCTCTACCCTAATTCACCATTTCAACATGAAGATGGTGTTACGGATAGTGTGTTGGAGGCAGAGTAAAGAACATTCTTCATGCAATCAGACCTGGGTTCATATTCCTTCACTG
Source organism: Marmota monax (assembly GCF_021218885.2). Taxonomy (NCBI): domain Eukaryota; kingdom Metazoa; phylum Chordata; class Mammalia; order Rodentia; family Sciuridae; genus Marmota; species Marmota monax. Next base: position 12,728,142 of record NW_026694895.1, on the reverse strand, counting down.
CTATTCACTTTCTGTGTGATCCTAAACAAATTAAATGTCCCCTCTGAATCTATTTTCCTAAACACATGATTGTAAAAACAACCTTCATGTTTTAGGATTGCTCTGAAGGTTAAGTGATGTGGTGAATATTTGGAATACATATCACAGAGCCCAACATATGCCATTTAAATATACATGTGTAGCTGCAATTCAAACCACTACCAAGAAAAGAAAAAAAATCAAACAAAACAAAAACAAGAAAATCTCTCTCTCCATGGGAATTTTATCCCCAAGCTAAAATATGAATTCATTCCCCCATCAAACTCCAGCTCTTATATTTCTTTTATTTTATCATTGAGTGAATGACATTTCTACACAGATGCTGTCCCACATCATAAATTCCTCTCTCTTTCACTCTTATGTTCAACTGAGCACTAATATCAGATAGTTTTTACCATTTGTATCATTAATTAGGACTTAAAATATCTTGCTTCACAGTTAATTCATTAATTAGGACTTAAAATATCTTGCTTAGATCATATTACACTAAGTCAGCCTCCTGGTACATGGTCTAAGATGTTGACTTTTATTCCTTACACTATTACCAGGGAGAAACTTTAAAATAAAAATTTTGATCATGATACTCTCCTGTTTGAAATCATTCAATGGTATCTTATAACATTTTTGCATAAAATTAAAACTTGTTTGCATGATACACAAAGCTCTTTGTAGTTTCCAGAATAATATCCTACCCCAGATACCTTGACCGCACATTTTTCTTCAGTCATCCTGAATAAATTACTTTTCATCTTGATTTAGATTCTTCTAAAATAAAGCCTGAGGCAAGGACTTGGTAGCAGGGAGGATATTTGGGTGCTTATATAATGGAGAATTAGGGTGTGATTTAGATAGGCCTTATTATTGCAGTCCCTATAATAGACAATACAGCTTCATTCCTTGAGACCTCTGAGCAGCCTATAATACTACAAAAATTGTTGGAAGGACAGAAGACTGAGTCATTTATGCACAATCTCCTGTGCTTCACTGATTGTAGGATAAATTTTAGTGTGATGTTTTAACACTTCTGTGTTGTATTTGTGCAGGAACTAGCTGGGCTTCTAGAACTTCAGAAAAATCCATGTAGGGCTTGGCACAGTGGTACATGCCTATAACCCCAGCAACTCAGGAGGCTGAGGCAGGTGGATTGCAAGTTTGAAGCTAGCCTCATCAACTTAGTGAGAATTTTTCCCAAAACAACAAAAGAAAAAAGTATGAAAGATGTAGTTCATTGGAAAAGCATTCCTGGACTTGACCCCCAATAACCCTCCCCCCGCCAAAAAAAAAAAAAAAAAAAGCCATGAAGTGGGAAATGCTTCAGTGGGTCGCTAGCTCTGAATTCTGTGTGGAAATCACACGGGAACATGACATTGAACATCAAAGAGATGGCTCCACTGTGCTTATGCTTCTGAGCCTTGGCATGAATTATTCCCACGTGCCTAAAATGTCTTCCTTTCTTCTTTAGACCCAAGGTCATATTATTAACACATAGTGATCCTTCTGCCATGGATTTTTCTGATCATGAGCTTTATCTGGAAGTCTTTTTCCTTGTGCCATCACCTGTTAAAATAAATGGCTCTTATCACCTTATTTCTGTCCCTAGAGAAAAAGTGCCTTGAGGGTAGGAAATGCTTGACTATGCTTAGATTTTTAGCACAAGAATATACTACAGTATTCTAGAACTTGAATCAGTGTTTGTTGAATGAATGGGGACATAAATAAATAGAAGAAAGCTCTCAGATTATTTTAAAGTGTTATTTTTTTATTATGTCATCTCTTCTTTCAAAAATTATCACTAATTCTACCCTTCTGATACATAATAATTAAATCTTTTAACTTGGCTTTCCAGAATATCTTGAATGTAGATAATGGTATTCTAACCAACTAGTATTCTTAGGGTGTTCTATCCTGATTGCCCATTACCCCCAGTTATTAATTTTTCACTGCTACTATACCACTCATTGTCCCTTATATAGCCTTTTAGAGCTCCATCTTCATATCTTTGGGTCACAGTATTCTGGATTTTTAAAATATGTATCCGACTCTTACACAAATTTTAAGACATAATTTAAAAACTCTTTTCGTAAAAAGAAAAAAGTACACCTCTGACTGAGCCTGAATGGTCATTCTTTCTCATTTGAATTTTTGCATTTATTTATTTTTGTTCAAGGATTACTAATGACAGTATCATGAGTTTGTCATGTGCATGAACTCTATCTCTTCAAATAGACTTTATGTTCTTGAGGTCAGGTTCCTGTCTCACACATATTCTGGGATGAGACTTCATGTCTGCAAGTGAATTCTTAGACATATTGCAAAATCAATGCTGTTTCTTTATAAAAAAGACATTTTCTTACATATTAGTCTTTCCAATCATACTTGGGATTCCAGATAGAGTAGAACTGCATATTATTATGTACAATACCAGTGACTTGACCAACAAGTGGTGAAGGAGATGGAGATAGGCTTATAATTTTACAAATGGGAGAGAATTACTTTGAAGTGTTCAAAAAGAGAGATCATAAAGAAGGACTGCTTAATAAAAAAATCAGGGCAAAGTAGAGGGAACTGTGACCATGCACAGAGCAGGCCCAGCGGCCTGCTGAGGGGCAGAGCCGCCCCACACCCCCCGCGCCTGCCAGGTAGGGGAACTGTGACCACCAACAGAAAAGGCCCAGTGGCCCGCGGCGGGACAGAGCTTCCAATCACTCCTGCAAGGTAGGCGGGCCTGCGACCCTCCGGCAGAAGAGGAGCAGCGGCTTGCTGAGAGGCAGAGCCGCCCCCTCCCCCTGGACCTGCAAGGTAGAGGGAACTGTGACCACGCACAGAGCAGGCCCAGCGGCCTGCTGAGGGGCAGAGCCGCCCCCCACCCCCCGCGCCTGCCAGGTAGGTGGAATGGTGACCACCGACAGAAAAGGCTCAGTGGCCCGCGGCGGGACAGAGCTTCCAATCACTCCTGCAAGGTAGGCGGGCCTGCGACCCACCAGCAGAAGAGGAACAGCGGCCTGCTGAGAGGCAGAGCCGCCCCCTCCCCCCCGCGCCTGCAAGGTAGACGGAACTGTGACCACCATCAGAACAGGCCAGACCTGCAACCGAGAGACAGAACAGGCCCAGTGGCCTGAGGAAGGGTAGAGCCGCCCCCCCCGCGCCTGCAAGATACGCGGACCTGCGACCCACTGGCAGTACAGCCCCAGAGGCCTGCAGAGGGGCAGTGCCACTGCCTGCGCCTGCAAAGTAGACAGAACTGCGACCACCAACAGAACAAGCCTAGCGGCCCGCAGAGGGACAGAGCCGCCGCCCGCGCCTGCAAGGTCGGCGGACCTGCTACCGACCGGCAGAGCAGGCCCAGCGGCCAGCCGGCATGGTAGGCACATTGCCCCAATTGGAGGAGGGGCAGAGCCGCCGCCCGCGCCTGCGAGGGAGACTTTGCAACTATACAAGACCAATATAAATATATAGGAGGAAAATTCAATAGCACAACAGTTTCACCAAGTAGAAAGGAATGCGAACAGTATGAAGAGACAAGGAAAGAAAGGACCACAAGCAATGCAGGTCAACTCAACGTTAGAAAAGGTAATAGCTGCAGCAGATGGAATGTCAGATAAAGAATTCAGGATATACATGCTTCAGATGATCTGGAGTCTCAAGGAAGACATCAGACAGCAAAATCAGACAATGAAAGATCACTTCAACAATGAATTACATAAACAAATCCAAGAAGCAAAAGATCAACTATACAGGGAAATAGAGGTTATAAAAAACAAACAAACAGAAATCCTAGAAATGCAGGAAGCAATAAGCCAACTTAAAAACTCAATTGAGAATACTACCAGCAGAGTAGAACACTTAGAAGATAGAACATCAGACAATGAAGATAAAGTATTTCAACTTGAAAAGAACATAGACAGCTCAGCAAGACTGTTAAGAAACCATGAGCAGAACATCCAAGAAATATGGGATAACATCAAGAGACCAAACTTAAGAGTCATTGGGATACAGGAAGGGACAGAGTTTCAAACCAAAGGAATGAGCAATCTATTCAATGAAATAATACGAGAAAACTTCCCAGACTTGAAGAATGAGACAGAACCCCAAATCCTAGAAGCCTACAGGACACCGAATGTGCAAAATCAAAAGAGACCCACACCTAGACACATTATAATGAAGATGCCCAACATACAGAATAAGGAGAGAATTTTAAAAGCTACAAGAGAAAGGAAGCAGATCACATTTAGGGGTAAGCCAATCAGGATAACAGCTGATCTTTCAACACAGACTCTGAAAGCTAGAAGATCCTGGAATAACATATTTCAAACACTGAAAGAAAATGGGTTCCAACCAAGAATTGTGTTTCCAGCGAAATTAAGCTTCAGGATGGAAGATGAAATTAAAACCTTCCACGATAAACAAAAGTTAAAAGAATTTGCAGCTAGAAAACCATCTCTTCAAAACATCCTTGGCAAAACATTACAGGAAGAGGAAATGGAAAATAACAATGAAAACCAACAGTGGGAGGTAGGACACTGAAGGGGGGAAAATAATCAAAGAGGAAAACAAACCATGTTTAGTAACATAAATAAACAAATATGGCTGGAAGAACAACCCATATCTCAATAATAACCCTTAATGTTAATGGCTTAAACTCACCAATCAAGAGACACAGGCTAGTAGAATGGATCACAAAACAAGACCCAACAATATGCTGCCTACAGGAGACGCATTTGATAGGAAAAGACATACATAGGCTGAAGGTGAAAGGTTGGGAAAAATCATATCACTCATATGGACTTCGGAAACAAGCAGGAGTATCCATACTCATATCAAATAAAATAGATTTCAAGCCAAAGTTAATCAAAAGGGATAAAGAGGGACACTACATACTGCTCAAGGGAACCATACACCAACAAGACATAACAATCATAAATATATATGCCCCAAACAATGGTGCAGCTATGTTCATCAAACAAACTCATCTCAAGTTCAAGAGTCTAATAGACCACCATACAATAATCATGGGAGACTTCAACACACCTCTGTCACCACTGGACAGATCTTCCAAACAAAAGTTGAATAAGGAAACTACAGAACTCAATAACACAATTAATAACCTAGACTTAATTGACATATATAGAATATACCACCCAACATCAAGCAGTTACACTTTTTTCTCAGCAGCACATGGATCCTTCTCAAAAATAGATCATATATTATGTCACAGGGCAACTCTTAGACAATATAAAGGAGTAGAGATAATACCATGCATCCTATCTGATCATAATGGAATGGAACTGAAAATCAACGATAAAAGAAGGAAGGAAAAAGAATACATCACTTGGAGAATGAACAATAGGTTACTGAATGATCAATGGGTTATAGAAGACATCAAGGAAGAAATTAAAAAATTCTTAGAGATTAATGAAAACACAGACACAACATATCGGAATCTATGGGACACATTGAAAGCAGTTCTAAGAGGAAAATTCATTGCTTGGAGTTCATTCCTTAAAAAAAGAAAAAACCAACAAATAAATGATCTCATACTTCATCTCAAAATCCTAGAAAAAGAAGAGCAAAACAACAGCAAAAGAAGTAGAAGGCAAGAAATAATTAAAATCAGAGCTGAAATTAATGAAATCGAAACAAAAGAAACAATTGAAAAAATTGACAAAACTAAAAGTTGGTTCTTTGAAAAAATAAACAAAATCGACAGACCCTTAGCCATGCTAGCGAAGAGAAGAAGAGAGAGAACTCAAATTACTAACATACGGGATGAAAGAGGCAATATCACAACAGACACTTCAGAAATACACAAGATAATCAAAAATTATTTTGAATCCTTATACTCCAATAAATTAGAAGATAGTGAAGGCATAGATAAATTTCTTAAGTCATATGATCTGCTCAGATTGAGTCAGGAGGATATAGACAACCTAAACAGACCAATATCAATTGAGGAAATAGAAGAAACCATCAAAAGACTACCAACTAAGAAAAGCCCAGGACCGGATGGGTATACAGCAGAGTTTTACAAAACCTTTAAAGAGGAACTAATACCAATACTTTTCAAGCTACTTCGGGAAATAGAAAAAGAGGGAAAACTTCCAAATTCATTCTACGAGGCCAACATCACCCTGATACCTAAACCAGACAAAGACACTTCAAAGAAAGAAAACTACAGACCAATATCTCTAATGAACCTAGATGCAAAAATCCTCAATAAAATTCTGGCCACTCAGATACAAAAACATATCAAAAAAATTGTGCACCATGATCAAGTAGGATTCATCCCTGGGATGCAAGGCTGGTTCAATATACGGAAATCAAAAAATGTTATTCACCACATCAATAGACTTAAAAATAAGAACCATATGATCATCTCGATAGATGCGGAAAAAGCATTCGACAAAGTACAGCATCCCTTTATGTTCAAAACTCTAGAAAAACTAGGGATAACAGGAACATACCTCAATATTGTAAAAGCAATCTATGCTAAGCCTCAGGCTAGCATCATTCTAAATGGAGAAAAATTGAAGGCATTCCCTCTAAAATCTGGAACAAGACAGGGATGCCCTCTCTCACCACTTCTGTTCAACATAGTTCTCGAAACATTGGCCAGAGCAATTAGACAGACGTAAGAAATTAAAGGCATCAAAATAGGAAAAGAAGAACTTAAATTATCACTATTTGCAGATGACATGATTCTATACCTAGCAGACCCAAAAGGGTCTACAAAGAAACTATTAGAGCTAATAAATGAATTCAGCAAAGTGGCAGGATATAAAATCAACACGCATAAATCAAAGGCATTCCTGTATATCAGCGACAAATCCTCTGAAATGGAAATGAGGACAACCACTCCATTCACAATATCTTCAAAAAAAATAAAATACTTGGGAATCAACCTAACAAAAGAGGTGAAAGACTTATACAATGAAAACTACAGAACCCTAAAGAGAGAAATAGAAGAAGATCTTAGAAGATGGAAAAATATACCCTGTTCATGGATAGGCAGAACTAACATCATCAAAATGGCGATATTACCAAAAGTTCTCTATAGGTTTAATGCAATGCCAATCAAAATCCCAACGGCATTTCTTGTAGAAATAGAGAAAGCAATCATGAAATTCATATGGAAAAATAAAAGACCCAGAATAGCAAAAACAATGCTAAGCAGGAAGTGTGAATCAGGCGGTATAGCGATACCAGACTTCAAACTATACTACAGAGCAATAGTAACAAAAACAGCATGGTACTGGTACCAAAACAGGCGGGTGGACCAATGGTACAGAATAGAGGACACAGAAACCAATCCACAAAACTACAACTACCTTATATTTGATAAAGGGGCTAAAAGCATGCAATGGAGGAAGGATAGCATCTTCAACAAATGGTGCTGGGAAAACTGGAAATCCATATGCAACAAAATGAAACTGAATCCCTTTCTCTCGCCATGCACAAAAGTTAATTCAAAATGGATCAAGTAGCTTGATATCAAATCAGAGACACGCCGTCTGATAGAAGAAAAAGTTGGCTACGATCTACATACTGTGGGGTCGGGCTCCAAATTCCTCAATAGGACACCCATAGCACAAAAGTTAATAACTAGAATCAACAAATGGGACTTACTCAAACTAAAAAGTTTTTTCTCAGCAAAAGATACAATAAGAGAGGTAAATAGAGAGCCTACATCCTGGGAACAAATCTTTACTCCTCACACTTCAGATAGAGCCCTAATATCCAGAGTATACAAAGAACTCAAAAAATTAGACAATAAGAGAACAAACAACCCAATCAACAAATGGGCCAAGGACCTGAACAGACACTTCTCAGAGGAGGACATACAATCAATCAACAAGTATATGAAAAAATGCTCACCATCTCTAGCAGTCAGAGAAATGCAAATCAAAACCACCCTAAGATACCATCTCACTCCAGTTAGAGTGGCAGCCATTATGAAGTCAAACAACAACAAGTGCTGGCGAGGATGTGGGGAAAAGGGTACACTTGTACATTGCTGGTGGGACTGCAAATTGGTGCAGCCAATTTGGAAAGCAGTATGGAGATTTCTTGGAAAGCTGGGAATGGAGCCACCATTTGACCCAGCTATTCCCCTTCTCGGTCTATTCCCTAAAGACCTAAAAAGAGCATGCTACAGGGACAAGGCTACATCGATGTTCATAGCAGCACAATTCACAATAGCTAGACTGTGGAACCAACCTAGATGCCCTTCAATGGATGAATGGATAAAAAAAAATGTGGCATTTATACACAATGGAGTATTACTCTGCATTAAAAAATGACAAAATCATAGAATTTACAGGGAAATGGATGGCATTAGAGCAGATTATGCTAAGTGAAGCTAGCCAATCCCTAAAAAACAAATGCCAAATGTCTTCTTTGATATAAGGAGAGTAACTAAGAACAGAGTAGGGTCGATGAGCATGAGAAGAAGATTAACATTAAACAGGGATGAGAGGTGGGAGGGAAAGGGAGAGAGAAGGGAAAATGCATGGAAATGGAAGGAGACCCTCAGAGTTATACAAAAGTACATACAAGAGGAAGTGAGGGGAAGGGGAAAAATAATATAAGGGGGACAAACGAATGTCAGTAGAGGGGGCAGAGAGAGAAGAGGGGAGGGGAGGGGAGGGGAGGGGGGATAGTAGAGGATAGGAAAGGCAGCAGAATACAACAGACACTAGTGTGGCAATATGTAAATCAATGGATGTGTAACTGATGTGATTCTGCAATCTGTATATGGGGTAAAAATGGGAGCTCATAACCCACTTGAATCAAATTGTGAAATATGATATATCAAGAACTATGTAATGTTTTGAACAGCCAACAATAAAAAATTAAAAAAATAAAAAAATAAAAAAATCAAGTATATCTCCTACAATAATAAAACTTTGCTGGATATAAAAAGAACTGGAGAATACAAATTAATTTTTGAAAAACAAATACTGATATTCCCATTCTAAAATTTATTTATTTGATTTTATAATGTTTTGATGAAGGTAAAAGAGATATATTTAAATGATCATAAAATATATCCAATATTTCATAAATTATTAACTTTTAAGAAATATGGCTTTTAAAATTTGGAAGAATTAGAAATAACTGCTAAAAGGTTTATTTAATTTTTATATTTTGTAGAGGAGAAGTGAAAAACTGGGGGTTAGAAATGAGTGCAGATTTTCACTATAATATCTCTTTTTAAAACTGCTACTATATATTATTTAATAAAATCACTGAAATATTGAAATACTTCCTTCTTTATTTTTGTTCTTTCAAGAAATGTAGCATCAATATGGAGCATGATGATATTGGCAATTTAACATTTTGCCTGTGTGAGTATCATTTAATATTGGACCAATTACACAATATGGAAATTATACGTGCTCAAATAGACATTGGTTAAATCAATCAATAAAGGTGAACTAAGAGACTACATTGAAAAACAGGAAAATAATTAATATTTAATGACCTTTGTTAAATCATATTTACAAACTTTAATTACAACAGAATTTAGACTTTTCAGGACAATATGACTTTCTGATTAATTCTGTGAATTTACTTGAAAAAATATAATAAAGTTAAGCAGGGGATTTTCTTATTGTATGTTAGAAATAGAAAAGAAATGGATTTTTTTAAAAAAGCCTCTCCCTCCCCCTCACTTGGCTACCTACCCCCTAATTCTTCCAACTTTAATACAATGTTGCTGACTATGTTATGTTGTTACTAGGTTGTGTCAAATCAAGAGAATAATTGGACATTAAGATTCATCTCTGAATACATTAATTAGATGATTTCTTTATTTCTGTCTTAAGTTACTAATGATTTCCTCTCCATAACTAGGGAAACTCTGTAAGAACTCATTATCCTTTTGGGAGTCTATAGCTACTTTAAGATGATTTTTGGTGGTTGTGGTTGTTCTGGTAACAGTAGACTCAGTATTGAGTTCCAAAAATTAAAATTTCAAAAAGAAAGGGTACTATTTATATTTAAAATGTGTGCCCTTCAGGGGGTTATTTCTTTTCAGATGAAATATGTTCCACAACAATGGTACCTATGGAGAGACATGAGGACCTCATGAATACTAATATGCTCATCAGGATGATTGTTGCTAACTCATATTCTCTCTACAAATATCTTTTCTACACGTAGAAGACCTGGCCATAATTCTCTTGGACTCAGAGGTCCTGTGCCTTACTGTGCTGGGTACTCACTGTGAACATTCTCAGTTTTACTTAACTCTGTGTTCCAAGTGTCCTGCCCATTGCAGATTATAGGAGGCACTTACTTTCCATTATTAGCTAATTAATAAACTCCCTTAACCTTTCTGAGTTGGAAGGCATTAATCCAGAAATCATCTGAAGACCTCTCTTGTTGTAACATTCTATGAAATTGAAGCAGGCATCTTTTTGCAGATAGTGAAGTCTTTTAAGATGTTATTCATCATAATGTCTTAAATTGCTATAATTTGATGTCATTTCTTATAAGTAAAAGTTCACTTCAAAATGGTAAAAAAATTAATCAGATGATTTAAGTCCTTTATTACATCAATACATAGAGTTATAACCCATTGCATCTTATTACAGGACACAGGTATGAAAGTGACAAGCTGAAGGTCCAACATGGAGTCAGAACTACTAAACTGGGAGAGGCAGTTCAAAGTCAAACTCAACCTCATTTACTAGTAACATCAGGTTGTGTGGACCAGTCCTTATAGCACTATTTTTTCCTAACTACTTTTGGCTCTTGTGCTTTGATTCCATCTTGTAGACATGGTTATTATTACAAAATCTTCAGTGTAAACGGAGGTTTTGTAGATGAGATCATTAATTCCACTAGGAGTTACCATATTGCAGCACACCCTGTGTTCCAGGCTGTCTGGGTAGAGGCAGATCTTGACTTCAGTGATACATAATCCATTAAGAAAAACCCAAGAATATGGATGATGATGAGTCAGAACCACCAAGAGTTATAAAAGAAGCCTTCCTCTACAGACAAGTGTGGAATCATGTAGGAGTGAAGCTCTAGGGCTCAACAAAAGAAGGAAGGAGGTTGTGGATGCTCTTCAAAGGTCTTTTGGTTTCAAGTAATATACACTGAGATTTATCTACCATAAGTTTGAGTTTCCCATGTATGAACTTTTCTTCCCCATGTAATGGATTTTTGCCAAAAAGCTAAAAACCTAATGATTCTTTAAAAAAATTGTAACAATTGGTTATTTCACTGCTTCCACTGACTTACTGCTGCCCCAGTTTGTGCTCCTGAAAACTGCACAAGATACTCTCAATATTTATATAACCATTAGAGGAAGAGGCAGAATTATGGATTATATTTTCAGTACCTTCCATGAAGCAGGGTCACTCTTTGGCATGAATTGATAAGCAGGGTCACTCTTTGGCAAGAAGATGAAGTTATTTTTTGTCTTTTTTTTTTCCTGATAGTAAGTTAAGATCTTCTACATGTTATAATGATTTGTTAGCAAACAAACAGGAAGAATTCTTATGTTGCAGTTCACCCCTTTTTCACCATTTCCCTTTCCATGGTTTTGGTTATTCACAATGAACAACAGAAAGCATGAAATAATAACTATAAACAAACAATTCATAAGTTTTAAATGACTTTTTTGTTATTTTTATTAGTTATTAGTAGTTATTTTAGTAGTTTTTGTTAACCTCTTACTGTGCCTGGTTCGTGAATTAAGATTTAGTGTAAGATTATGTTAAAGGAAAAGCAATATTTATACATTTATGGGATATCCTCAGTTTCAGACATCTGCAGAAAAAGGACTTTAAAAAAATCCTCTGGAGATAAGGAGGGACTATGGTGATTTGACTCTAATCTTCCTCCACAATGTTGTTTTACCTGTTTAATGAAAATAACATGCTAATGTAACTCAAAATAAGTTAAATTCAGCTACTGAATGCATACTTTTGACAAAGTTAGGGACCATATGTTATATATAGGCATTTTGTAGAGAGGGCCCTTGAAATAGAGATAGGAACCCAAACAAGCTCAGTTCCTGCTCTAAGAATGGGGTTTAAGCCTGTGAGGGAAGAATTACTTTAATCAAATAATCACACAATAAACATACATTGACATATTTAGATAATAATTATAATAGCCCTGGAGTCATGGATGACAGTCCAATAGCTTTCAATGTGTGTGATGTTTTACATATTTACAATTTTGAAGAACTCCATGTACAATGAACTTGGCTTTGCCAATAGTGAGTGTGAGGAAGCCAGAGAAGACAGCGGTGTCAGCCTGGAGAAAGGTAATGACAATGACAATGAGATAAGACAGATGACCCAATTACTACTTCAAAAGAGGACTTAAATGAATTTAAGAATCAATATTTATCAATTTTCTATAATGTTTCAAATATTCCCTTAAGTGTTATGGGTACAAAATGAATACGTTAAAAACATTTTTTATTCTAGTATGGCATTTCTGAGTATGGTCAACTAGGCTTTCATGTAAGGGAGAGTAAGGCAAAATGTCAATGTCAGGTGATTCCTATTCATGTCATCACTGACCTGGTGTGCAGTATCTGACTTTTTATTCTTAGGAATTCTTTCAAGAATCAACAGAAATAATGGATTTGAAAATATTTTTAATACAAATAGGTCATTATAGTTTGGGTGTGAGGTGTCCCCCAAAAGCTCATACGTGTGAGACAATGCAAGAAAGTTTGGAGGAGAAATGATTGGGTTATAAACTTAACCTAACTAGTTAATTGATCCCTGATGGGATTAAATGATCGAAAACTGGAGGCAGGTGGGGTGTGGTTGGAGGAAGTGGTTCACTGGGGGCGTGGCTATGGAGTATATATTTTGTATCTGGAGCGTGGTCTCTCTCTTTGCTTTCTGATGGTCATGTGAGCTGTTATCTCTATGCCATACTCTACTGCCATGATGTTCTTCTGCCTCTCTCAACGTGCCTAGGAATGGAGCCTAGACTGAGACCTCTGAAACCGTGAGCCCCCAAACAACCCTTTCCTTCTCTATAATTGTTCTGGTTCGGTCTTTTAGTCACAGCAGCAAAAAAGCTGACTAAAACATAGGTGGTGTTAATTTTCTCCTTGATAGCCTCTGATAATACTTAGGATAGGCAAATATTGAATAGATTTTTGTTTCTTAATTGGAAAGGACTTGAGTGTGCTGACCAGTAACAGTCTGATGTCCATTGGTATTTAAGTTGACAGACAAGCTTTTGGAATACCAAATATCTCATAGTATTTTCACCACTATCATACCTGTACTACCTCTGTCCCCTCTTCTCACAATTGGAATCAAACTGAAATTAATATCTAAGATGAATCAACCACATCACCTATATTAAACACACATTAAACACAAATGGAGCTAGGTGTGGTGGTGTACACCTGTAATCCCAGAGGCTCAGGAGGCTAAGGCAGAGGATCACAAATTCAAAGCCAGCCTCAGCAACTTTGTGAGGTCCTAAAGCAACTTGGCAAGACCTTGTCTCTAAATAAAATGTAAAAAAGAGGGCTAGGGATGTGGTTCACTGGTTAAGCACCAGTGGGTTCAATCTCTGGTACCAAAAAAAAAATAGGGTTGATTTCATTTTATGTATTTGAATTCAGGGTTTTTTAAAGCCATCACATTAAAAAAAATGTTTGTGTGTGTGTATATATATATGTAATTTCAAACATAAAAGTAGAGGGAATAATAACGATAATGATTTCCCTTTTCCTATCACCACCTTCAACAATGATTTTTAACAGTCTGATGTCATCTATTTCCTACTTTTGACTTTTTGTTTTGCTTGAATATTTTAAAACAATTTCAGATTAAAAAAATACCTTTCCGCTTGTTAATGCTTCCATATGTATCTTATCTGATAAAGCTTTTCTTTTTATATAACCACTTCCACCTTGCCATTATCACACCTAACAAAATTAACAAAACTTTTCTTAAAACCCATTATGTCTTGGCATCCCATATTTAGGACACCTATAAAATCTAAATTGAGCAACAAAGTTATCATAAGTGTTATATTTGTTGCTCAATTTAGTTTTATAGGTGTCCTATATATGGGACACTGGAATGTATTAATATCACCTAATACTCAGTTTATAGTCAGACTCTTGCACTTGTTTCCAAGGTGACTTTTTTTTTGTTGCTGTTTAACTCAAATCGGGATTCAAATAAGATTCACAGATTGCAGTCAGTTGCTGTGTTTTAGGTCTTTCTCATTCTGTAAACACTTCCTCCATCCCTCCTTTTCTTACCACTTTTAAACTTTTCTCCCTACCACCCTTCTTCCCTTCTTCCTTCCTTTCTTTTCATGATTGATTTGTTGGGAATAGCAGCTATTCATCCTGAGATTGCCCATTCCTTGAGCAAATGTTAATTCCTCTACCTCTTGAGTTTCCTGGAAATGGGTGATTAGGTCTCAGTTCCATTAATGACTTAGCTAAAGCTTTTACCGAAGTGAAGCTTTCAACAAGGACTTCAAATGCAGGTGCTTATAGTTTATTTGGTTTTGCAAGATGGGAGTGAGAAGATAAGACAGGAAAAGAGAAGGTCCATGTAGGTTGGGGTACCCAGGTGTCTGCTATAGACAACAGGGCTCTGTTGAGAAACATCCCAAATTTTCCCACTGCCTCCCATTTTCCTTTGGATGCTTGCATGCAGTGAGACAGATCCATTTCCCAGGCTGCAGCTGAGATCAGAGGTCAGCCAAGGGGTGAGAAGTGAGCACCAGAGACATCTGCTGTGATTAGTTTCAGGTGTGTTTTGTTTAGTTTTTCCCCTGGCTAGAACATTTCATAGGTGATTCTATGTACGCCTTTTGTATGAGGCATATAGCAAATGATTGTTTCATTGTATAGGATTCTAAGCCTGAATAGTGATGGGTTGGCCTTTTAAAATTCCCTAACAGCTTTTCAAGTACTGAATTTACATTCACTGATGTTATAACAAAATATAATATCTTTCAGGGTTGCAAAGTGGTGACTTTCTAATCCCACCATTCTTTCTGTATTTATTGGTTGGAATTCTTCTAAAAGAAGACAATTTTATTCATTAATTATTTAGTTATTTTACATGTAGTTTATGTGGGAAAGACCTGACAAATTGTTGATATATTTTCCCTATACTCTTCTTAAAAATCAGTTTTCTGAGTAAACAGTTGGTATGGTGATGACCTCCAATGCAATCCATAGGATCCTACTTCTTCCCTTGAACAGGAGGCCATCCTTCCTGCTGTTAACAAGTGGTGGTCTGGGGATTATTAGTTGTTTCACCTTACTAGCAAATGATCAAGTCCTCAGGCCTACTAAAGGGGAGTGTGGGTATAATAGGGGGTGAACTGATAATTCAGCAGCAGGAAGGAGATAAGGAAGGCGAAAGGGAGTTTCTCATAGTAACACAAGATGAATACGAGAGGTAAGGAAGGTCACCATCTTGGATGGGCAAAACCTGAGTTGCTTGCATAAACTAAGAAGTTCGAAACCCCAGGTTGGTGATACTAAGGAGCATTTGGGGGTTCTTAATTCTCATAATAGAAACCTGGACCCTAAGCAGTCCTATTTTCATAATTGTTTTTTTTTCTTTTTAGTTATACATGACAGTTAGTTATACATGATAGGAGAGTCTACTTTGACATATTTAGTCAGATTAACTCCACAGCCTTTCCTATTTCCTATATCCCCTCCCTTCCCTTCATTCCTCTTAGACTAATCCAATGAACACCTATTCTGCCCCCTGTTGTGTGTTAGCATCCACACATCAGAGAGAACATTTGATCTTTGTTTTTTTTTTTTTTTTTTTTTTTTGCAATTGGCTTATTAAACTTAGCGTAATATTCTCCTGATCCAACCATTTACCAGCAAATGTCATAAAGTTATTCTTTGAGTAATATTCCATTGTGTATATACACCACAGTTTCTTTATCCGTTCATCTGATGTAGGGCACCTAGGTTGGTTCCATAGCTTAGCTGTTGTGAATTGTGCTGCTATAAACATTGGTATGGCTGCATCTCTTTAGTATGTTGATTTTTAGATCTTTTGGGTATATGCTGAGGAGTGGGATAACTGGGTCAAAAGGTGGTTCCATTTTAAGTTTTCTGAGGATCACAAAATGTTTTATAAATAAATGGAAAAGGCTATGAGCATTGGTGGCAAATTAAATTGTAAGCCAAGTTATCCCACAGCTAGTAGGTAGGGTGACCAATTCATGATGGTTTGCCTGGGATTTTCTCAGTTTAGTCCTGAAAGTTTCATATTCTGAGAACCCCTTGAAGTCCCAGGTAAATCTAGTATTTGGACACACTAGCCCTAGAAATATTTTTACTTAAACCTTAGACACAATCTTCAGTTTTACTAGTGAGAAATATAAATGTGATTGCCTTCATTTGGTGGCCCTTCCAATCATTCCCTCATTTTATTTCCCTTTGTGACCATGTTTATAAGTGACTCTGAAGGAAATGTTGTATTCCCTATTCTAAGAACAGAGAAAGTGAGGTCCCCAGGCTACATAGAGGTCAAAACATTTCTGTTAACTTCACTAGCCCGATATGAAATTAATACAAAACAAGGATCAGAAATAATGATTTCTGCATAGCTGTTTTTGTATTTTTGTCAGTTACATCTTGCATGGGACAAAGTAAACTAAAAAATTGTTTTCTTTTAGTCTTGGATTGCATTGACTGCCTGTGAGAATACGCTACTAGTTCTTATCCTACTTTGCATTTCTGTGGAGTCCAAGATCCTGCAACAATTTTTGAACTATATTTTCATAAATATTTTACTCTGTAATACTTTCATGTAATTCAGTAGCACTAAAGTCAATTATCCTGATATATAAGAGTTTTTCTTTACCCCCTGAATACCTATTTGTGGGATCAAAGTTCCCTTCTGTGATCTCATAATACATCTTATATAGTAACCATTTTCGAGTGTGTTTTGGTCATACTCTGATATGGTACAACCAGATAGATTGGGTGAGTCAGCTTTCCATCATTGTGACAAAATTCCCGAGATAAGCAATGTTAAAGTAGAAAAGGTTTATTTTGACAGATCAGAGGTTTCAGCACATAGTAGAGGAAAATGCTGTTTTTTATGGCAGCCAGGAAGCAAAGAAATAAAGCAAGGTGCTGGGGTCCCAATGTCCCCTTCAAAGGCACATCCCCAATGACCTAAGTGCCCCCCATGGGGTCCACCTTCCAAAGTTTCCACAACCTCCCAAGGGTACTATGGCTTAGGAACAAGCCTTCAACACATGGACCTTAGGGGGACATCCAGTATCCAAATTGCACTGCAGGTGTGTGGTAGTATGCATCAGCTGTTCACCTCTTGTTCATTTTTTCTCCATCTTTCTGTGTAATTAAAATTATTTTCTCCCCTCAGGAAACCTATGGATATTCATGGCAGTGGGGCAAATTATGTGGAATTCAAAGCTAAATTTAAAAGCACTTTCTCCTTCACATCAAACATATTCACAGATAGCAGATGAAGAGAATGATTCAGCTGCTTCTCAGAATCTCTACCTTATCGGCAGAGACTTTCAACTCTGACTGGGACTAGGACAACTTTAGCAAAAGCCATCTGGGACTCATGTAGGAAATTGTCACTGCCCAATATATAGATGATAGAAAGATGAAGTGCAACCTAAAATGGAAGAGTAAAAGCCACAGGATTGAGTTTGGTTCATAAATTACAAACAAATTTGGGGATACTCATGAAAATGGAGCCTGTGTAGGACACTTTGAACATTGGTCAACCATTATGTCAGTTATCTGTCCAAGAGACCTCTTGCTACCTTAGCTTGAGTCTGTGTGTTCATATGTATTTCCTCTTGACGTTTTGAATGTAAATTAAATCTTTTTTTTTTTTTTTTTTTGATAGCATAGTTGCTTCTAATCTGAACAAGGAGGATTTTAGAATCTTAGCCCAGGGAGGCATGGAAAAACCAATACACCTTTCTGAACTTAGGTTTCCTCATTTTCACATGAATGATGGTGAGGGCCTCTTGGTCTGCATGGTAGATTCTTTAGGAGTATAAAATGGGATAATCTAGAAAAAAGTACTATAAAATAATAAACATCAGATAAATACTAGTCATTATTATAGAGCTAATATTTTCTCTTTCTTTCCCTGTCTCTCTCTTTTTCCTAGTACTGGGGATTGAGCGCAGGAATGCTCTATCATTGAGCTACATCCCCAACCTGTTTTATTTTTCTTTTAAGACTGGATCTGGCTAAATTGCCAAGGCTGGTTCAAATTTGTGATTCTCCTGCATCAGCTCCAGAGTTGCTGTGATTACAGTTGTGTGCCACTACCAGACACAACTTGGTCTAATGTTTTCTAGGCTCAAGAGGTAGTTTTTATTTGTTGATGTCTTCCTCATAAAAAAAAAACATGAAAAATTTTAAAAAAATGCTAAATAGTGCATTATATAGTAATTGATACATATTAGAAATCCACAATTTTTTTTTCTGAATTTATGGTATCAGACATTTCTCTGTATGTTTCTTTCTAAGAAGAAAATGGTGGAGATTCTTATCTGCTCCTTAGACTTAGGTAGGGGTTTTCAAATGCTCTATGGATATTCACTTCTTTTCTATGGACTTGTTTTAGGAGAGGAAATAAACCTTATTTATTTCTAATAATATAAATATTACTGCATAAAATATAACCTAGTTACTGTCTTTACTGTTTTAAACATTTTCAAAGGGAAACATTTTCCTCCTGGATTATACTAGATTTCTAAATGAATTGATTCTCACCCTGAAGTCACTGAAATAACATTTTAATGCCATTTTCAAAATATAAATTTCTATGTGGTTTTGAAAGGTAAAATAAATAAAATTTTTGAAGCTGTGAATAAATGAATGACTAGGACAATCATTTGAGAGCAAAGTATGTGATTATAGGCCAATGTCTAAAGGACCGAGAGATTCTGAACACTGAAACTACAGACATACTCCATTTGCTCTTTCCTAATTTAAATAACATAATGGCTATCAAGACATCAAGCATATATTTTTTTGTCAGGTTTATGATATGCAGATGATAATTATCAGATTACTTTGGCATGGCCATTTAGGGCCTTCTGATATTTTGCTTTAAATTTGCTCAAAGTAGCCTTAGTCATATTTGCTTTCTTTAAATTTGCAGGATCTGAGGGAAACAGGCCACGCTCTTGTGACAAAGAGAACCCAGGAAAGGGGCAGTGTTTTTTCCCTCACAGGTGATGGAGTTTGTATAAAGAATGCAGCAAATAATGGCAGGCTTGTCCTCTGAACAGATGGTGATGGTCTTGTTGCTAGGATAAGGCCTCAAGAATTTAGTTTTTAATTCCACATTATTTGCCTCAGTGCCATGAATATCTCTAGGTTTCCTGAGGCAAAAAAAAAAAAAAGGGGGGGGGGCGCTTGCCCAAGAGATGAGAGGACAGAGCAGAGATGGGAATGGGAGCCAGGTCAGCAGAGGCTTTGCCTGCTCAGCTGTCTGCAATCACCTGGGTTTAAAAAGCAGGCAGGAAGGAAGATTGGTTTGGCAGGACAACTGGGCCTTTGATGCCTTCGATACCACAGAGAAAAATACCCATTTCTTCCCATTAGAAGTCTGTTGACTTTCCTAATTAAGATAAACATGTTTCGGAAGGAGTTAGTTCTTACAGCATGACACTTATTAAAAACAACTATATATACACAAAAGAAAGTTTGCCAAGACTTTGGGCCGATTATGATTGTACGAAACATTTTATCGAAATATTTTTAAGTAGCTGCCTTACTTAAAAGTGAGTGACTTTCATTCCCTCCAGTCAATTAAATATCTAATTTCAACTCTAGGAGATAATAACTGATGTATTTTTTTTAAAATAAATGAGTGAACAGTTAGAAAACTGTTAAACACATAGCCCCAGAGCATGAAAATATATTCATCTAACAGCTTTATTCTTTTATTTTTAATTTACTTCAGAGAATTTCCACTTGTGTAATTTTCAATAACAATCTCTTATTTTGACTTTTCCTTTATTGACTAGCAGAGCAATGTATGTGACTATAGGCCAATAGTCTAAAGAACTTGAAGATCCTGAACACTCAGTGGTAGGTGGGGGTATGGCTGTGTGTCAGAACAGAACCTGGTAGAATTGTCAGACCACCTGCCTGAATTAGGAACATCCATCACACCCTTATGCTGCATCCCTCTCTGTGCCCCCAAACATACTCTCTGCAACTGACATTAATCACTTTTCTCAGAATTATCTGAATGCAATTTTAATAATTTGATCATGGTTATCTGATGTTTATGAATAATATGATTGATGGCACTGTATGCAAGTATTAAGGTTATGATATGTCTCATTATAAAATGCTCATGTGTGTTTGCTGTGTCTGACACTTTGGTTCAGTCTATGATCAGGTACCTGCTAGTGCTGAGAATTCTATAACACTCAGAATTGTTAACAGTAATATAAAGTTGAGAGAAGTCACTGAAGTCTATATATATTCTTAGGCTAGGAGTATAAATAATATACTGTTACCATTTGTTGTTGTTGTTGTTGTTGGTACTGTGTTTTGAAATTGTCAATCATACTCAGATTTTATGTTCATTGGCATGGAGGAAAATGATGTCACAGGTTTTCTCCCTTTTGTATCTTCTCCACCTTTGCGTTGATGACACTGCAATTCTTCCTCTGACAAACAACCCAGTATTTTAGGATCCCTTCCTGGAAAATGGCCCAATAGTTGTGTTTTTAAACTCTGCGCCCTCATCAAAATTACCTGTTTGATATTATACTCCCTCCAGGCCTTTAAGTAAACTATTTGTATGGTCTGATTGATTTAATTCAAGATAAGGTGTTAATGACTTATTAATGACTTCTTAGATAATATGTTTGCTTTCTGGTAAAGATTTTTAATGATGTGAAAAAATAATGACTAGTGATTAGAATTCTAAATGCTTACAGAAGAAATGGTGACAAGAACATGGGGGCTGGAACAGATCATTTTGGCAGAGATGGTCTCTAACATTTCTCAATTCACACCATGTAGATGGCTGCCTTTTGTACTAAATATCTGACCAGACCTGTTTTAGAGTTTTTTTTTTTTACCATATTCAACTGCGTATGTCTGGAGATGTGACAGACACCATAATCTGGCTTTTTATTTCTACTGACTAGGAGATGCTATAAAAGATATCCTCCACAAAAGTAGACTTCATTTAAATAACCAGTTGTTTTGGAAGTGCCCAATTATTACACTATCCATTTTTTTCAGATTTACTTATAAAAAATTATTTTCAAACTTATTTGTATGGAGATGCAATCTTATCTTTACCTTAAAATAATTTAATTCAAACTTTGTATTCAAACATCGGATCTTCACAGAATTCACACTCTTAAAAACATTGCATTCATCAAAGAAAGTTATTAATGAGTTTCACTTTATGGATCAAGTTACAAATGTATTTGGTACATTCCTCTAATTTTTGTTATTGTTTCTAATTTCAGTAAAGAGAAGCAAAGGCATTTTCATATAACTTTATATAAATAAAAAAAGCTCAAGTATTTTCAAATAAAATACTGTACTTAAATTTCCCTTAAATTTAAATGGTTTGTATTTTAGGCTATTTCTTACTTCACTTTGTTATTTCTAACATTCTTGGGTATATGTGTATATCTGTATGTGCTTTTGTATTTGGAAAGCCTGATTAAAAAAAAAAAAAAAAGATTGTCATATTTCAGTTACCAGATCACTAGAAAACTGCATTTAACAACGGTGAAGTCCTGTTGAGTTTTAAATCACCCTTTCCCCTTTTAAATGTAGAGAATTCATGCTGGCAGCAGACTTTAAAATACTGATTTATGACTACTCCCACTTAACACTTTCATGATTTCAATAAGACTAAGTCAGCTTTGGAAGAAAAAGAAAAAAAGCCTGAAAGGTCAGGGCTGGTGCTCTGGAATCACATAGGGTTTGGAAGGACCTGTTACTTCAGCTGAGATATTTCCTTTGGTCACTTTCATCCATGAGCATTAGGTGAAGAACGTGTAATAATATTTGTGGGTAAGGGGAGCATAATGAAGTTTAGAGAAAGCAATCACTTGCTTGTCCCTTTAAAAACCTTGTTTTCTGCTCTTCACTTCTTGATTTTAATGTAGTTTATGTATTTTCTGACAAACCATATAAACTATGTGATGTGGAGAGAATTGTCATTGTATTGGAGAATGACTTCCTATGAGAACACTTCAGGGGGTCCGGGCATTTGCAACAGAGTTCAGTAATTGTATCATCCTGCTTAGAACAAACTGCAAACTATGCCTGCTATTTTTTGGTGAGGACGTTATCAATCTGTTTAAGTAAACTTTGGTATCACCCACAAGATTGTTCAATGCTTATTATATTGTTTACACTGTGTTCAAATTGTGTGATTGTTCTGTCGTAAATGAACGCTGCATGTAGATTTAGCAGGGATCTCTAAACAGTGGGTCGTTTCATTGCATGTCACAGCTATGAATATTGTATGTGAAGCCAAATGCATAAAACAAACTTTTCAACATTATTTGATTATAGATCATTACTATTTAATGAAAGGACTATAAGCTTGAGTAAAAGTGTGAAAGAGAAAAGAAGTGAAAGTATGGTTATCATATGGTTTTGTATTTGAGTATATCAGTCAGCCTGGTCCCTTATTTCTTGGTGACTTCTCAAGGGATTAACCCTGTACCCTGTATAGTATAGATTTGATATTTTCCTAATAAAATAACTGATATGACAGCATGGGTTAAATCTGGTTACATCCTAAACCTATGTTTCAAGTACAAAAAATAAAGGGAGTAGATTCAGGAAAATTGGGGAGAATTTGGAATTAGAAGAAAAGCAGAGGCCAGGCATGGTGGTACATGCCTGTAATCCCAGTGACTTGGGAGGCTGAGACTGGAGGATCACAAGACTCATCAAAAGCAATGAGCTAAGTAACTCAGTGAAACCCTGTCTCTAAATAAAATAGGGCTGGGGATGTGGCTCAGTGGTCGAGTGCCATGGAATTCAATCCCTGGTACCAAAAAAACAAAAACAAACAAACAAACAAAAAAACCCTGACTCAATTAAGAAAGTTAACATTTTATTCACACCCCCTTCATCCTGCCAAATTCTTCTGATCTATGGAAAGTGGACTAGCTAAAGGAAAAGGATAACAGAAATAAGAGAAAGAACACGTTGCCTATAAAGTCTGTAGCTCATTGCCTTAGATAGGATTTAAAAGTATTTTGGAGAGCAATTTGCACCTAATCAAAACTTTGGAGATTATGAATATGTAGGCTGGATTCTGTGAGTATTTGCAGCCACTCCCTGAAAAGAAATGAATATTTCTTCCTTGAATCCTTAGCCAAACTGGCAACTGCTTTGACATGTTGAGAACCTGGCTTAATGCAGCACAGATAATACACAGATGATGCTGTCTGAACTATATGTTCCCTACTATTTTCAGTACAGTTATTGAGGGTTATAGAGATTGATTCACCTTCTTAGACTGCTTTTATCATGTTCTCAAAAACGAGTTAGTCATATATTACTAGATATGTGTTAGTATATACTGCATATGAAAGTAGAACATCATTCTTAAATATTTTTAGTTATTTTTTTTAGTTATACATTAAAACACATTCGACTGTCATATATAATACATACAAGGAGCATAAATTTCTTTTTTTTTTGTGGTTGTACATGATGTGGAGTTGCACTGGTGGTATATTCATATATGAACATAGAAAAGTTATGCCTGAGTCATTCTATTCTTTCCCATTCCCATCCCCTTCTTCCCCCCACTCCCCCCTATCCAATCTGGTGAACCTCCACTCCCCTGCCCCTGGCCCCTGCTTATTGTGAGTCAGTGTCTGCATATCAGAACATTCGACCTTTGGGTTTTGGGGGGTTGGCTTAATTTCTTATTTATTCTGATTTGTTATACATGACAGCAGAATGCATTTCAATTCATAGTACACATATAGAGCATATTTTTCCATGTCTCTGGTTGTACACAAAGTGCAATCCTTAGCAAGAAGAGTGAAGCAGGTGACATCACTATACCAGACCTTAAACTGTACTACACAGCAATAGTAACAAAAATGTCATGGTATTGGCACCAAAATAGACTTGTAGACCAATGGTACCCAATAGAGGACTGTTAGGGTCTGTAAACAAGTCAAGATGGCGCCTGGGATTTTGCCAGAGGGAGTGGTTTGTGAAGTAACACCAGCGAGCCATAAAGTGTGGAGATTCCTTATTGGTTGATTGCTGTATCTAGTTTATGTTAATTAAGATAAGCTGTGTGTAATGTATATATACCCCTCTGGTCCTACAATAAACGGCTCCTATTCCTGCTGTATCAATGTACACAAGTTGTTCGTCACCCCCCGGTTATTTTGCTGCAGCCGGACTGCGGCAGAGGACCCAGAGGATAACCAACATAAACATAGTTCTCATATTAGACAAAGGCACCAAGAACATGCATTGGAGAAAAGATAGCCTCTTCAACAAATGGTGCTGGGAAAACTGGAAAGCCATATGCAAAAAAATGAAATTAAGCCCTATCTCTCACCATGCACAAAACTCAACTCAAACTGGATCAAGGACCTGGGAATTAAACCAGAGATCCTGGGCCTAATAGGAAAAAAAAAATGTAGGCCCAATTCTTTATCATGTTGGATTAGGCCCCAATTTCCTTAATAAGACAAGAAATAAAATCAAGAATCAATAAATGGGGTGGATTCAGACTAAAAAGCAAAAGGAACAGTCAAAAGCAAAAGAAACAATCAGTGAGGTGAACAGGGATTGGCTTAATTTCACTCAGCATAATACTCTCCAGTTCCATCCATTTACTGGCAAATGGCTTAATTTCATTCTTCTTTATAGCTGAGTAATATTTCATTATGTATATATTCCACATTTTCTTTATCCATTCATCTGTTGAAGAGCACCTAGGTTGGTTCCATAGCTTAGCTATTGTGAATTGAGCTGCTATAAACATTGATGTGGCTGCATCACTATAGTATGCTGATTTTTAAGTCTTTTGGGGTATATGCCAAGGAGTAGGATAATTGTTTCAAATGGTGGTTCCATTTCAAGTATTCTGAGGAATCTCCATACTGCTTTCCATTGTGCTTGCACCAATTTGCAGTCCCACAGTAATGTATGAGTGTGCAATTTTATCCCCACATCCTTACCAACATTTATTGTTAATTGTATTGTTGATAATTGCCAGACTGACTGGATGAGATTGCTAGTGATGTTGAACATTTTTTCCTATTTTTGTTGACCAATTGTATTTCTTCTGTGAAGTGCCTGTTCAGTTCCTTTTCCCATTTATTGATTGAGTTACTTGTTTTTTTTTTTTTTTTTGGTGGTAATTTTTTTGAGTTCTTTATATATCCTGGAGATTAGTGCTCTATCTTAGGTGCAGATGACAAAGATTTTCTCCCATTCTGTAGACTCCCTGTTCATGTTCTTGATTGTTTCCTTTGCTATGAGGAATCTTTTTAATTGGATACCATCCCATTTATTGATTCTTTATTTTTTTCATTTTTACATTTGTTCTAATTATTTATACATGACAGAATGCATTTTGAGGTATCATACATAAATGATTGGAATCTGGTTGTACATGATGTGGAATCACATCAGTTGTATAATCATATATGTACATAGGTAAATAATGTCTGATTTATTCTACTCTCTTCCCTACCCCCATACTCCTTCCCGTCTCTTCATTCCCCCTCTGTCTAATTCAATGCACCTCTATTTTTCCCTCCCCCTCCCCCATTGTGAATAGCACTTGCATATCAGAGAAAATATTCAGCCATTGTTTTGGGGGGATTGGCTTATTTTGCTTAGCATGATACTCTCCAGCTCCATCCATTTACCTGCAAATGCCATAGTTTAATTCTTCTTTATGGCTGAGTAATAGTTCATTGTTTATATGTAACACGTTTTCTTTATCCTGTCTTCTGTTGAAGGGCATCTAGGTTGGTTTCATAGTTTGGCTATTGCAAATTGTCATTATTCTTTATGATACACTGTTCTATTTTTTCTATTCTATTTCAACAGATGATTTTTTTCTTAAATCCTGAGATCAATCCTATAAAGATGAAAGAGGTGGCAAAAATAGAAAAAAAAACATACACATATTCATACCTTCTGGAAGAATAAACCTAAGATCCTGTGAGTTTTATTCATCATAATGTAAGAGCTGGTTTATTGAAGCAAAAGCTGGCCTTGTTCAGTGATCTTTCTTTGGGTCTCAGAATTTGACTATGGTAATAATTTGTTTAACTCCTTTGGACAATACGTAAGGGGGCTCTTTTAACTTGTTGCTTGTTGCAGAGAGCAAAGGTAGACAAAGTGATAAAGAAATAAATTTAGAATATAGTTATTTACTGGGCACTGTCCTAAGTATTTTTAAATACATTCTCTTTTTTCTTAAAAAAATTAATCTTTACAAGAACTATCAAAGATAACTATTATGACCTCCATTAATCATATAAGAAAACAGACTCGGAGATAAAAGTAACCTGCCCAAGTTCACAGTGGCAGGAACACATTTCTCTCTTTCCCTCTGTCTCTCTGCCTCTCTCCTTAGTGCAGGAACCAATGCTCCACTAGTGCTCATAAGGCATATGTTTTATTTGATATTGAATCTGCCTCCAAGTCTGCACTTTCCTCACTATTGTCATACTATCCATACTGTGAACTAAACTCATTGCAGGTATTGAGTTGTGTTAGCTTTGATTGTGCATCACATAGAGTTGTCTCTCTATGTTTGTAGTATACTTTTGTTGTTGTTGTTGTAGATGAACACATACCTTTATTTTATTTATTTTTATGTGGTGCTGAGGATTGAACCCAGTGCCTCACACATGCTAGACAAGTGCTCTACCACTAAGCCCCAGCCCCAGCCCTGAAGTATACTTTAGTTAACCGGTATGGTGTTGATGGTAGCCATAAGACAGTCCTCATAAGAAAATTGGTGAAATCCTTAGCCAATAATTGTCCATGTGGCTCATATCCAAGCCCTATTCCATCTGTTCAAAGTATACTGCCATCCAAGTGTCAGCTGCCCCTTAGCATGGTAGGAACTAAAGAATCTGGTCAGCAGATGCGGATTATTCTGGCCAGCTGCTTAGAACCACATTCTGCACCTCAGGTTCCCACTACTCAGTGTAGGTCAACATGGGTGTCAGCTCCCCAGAGTCCCCTGGGAAGAATCCTAGATACACAGCTCTTTTCTGTGTTCTGGGATCTCTGGTGTACACTGTTTCTACATATTCCATCTCCCTAGTCTCTAGGTTCCCCCCAGACATAATCCCCATCTGAGCTGTCTGTCATTCACTGATGGCATCTGTCATGGTACTCTGTCTGCAGTGCTCACTTATCAACTATGTTCTGGAGCAGCCAAGAGAGGCTGCATTCACTACCCACTGCTTAGGAATGGAAGCTATGCACTTGTCCCACGACTTCTCCTAAACCAACCAATTGTGTATTTCCCTTTCTCCCCTATGTATTTGTTTTCTTGGACCGCCATAGCACCCACAGACTGGATGGCTTAAACAATTCCTTCTCTTAGCTCTAGAGGGTAAAAGTCGAGATCAAGGGGCCAGCAGGCTGGTTTCTTCTGAAGCCTCACTCCTTAGCTTCTGGGTGACTGTACTTCTCGCTGTGTGTGAAAGTGATGAGCCCTGGGCCTGTTTTCTGCATCCTGCCCTCCTTATTACCACATGATGCCATTTTACCTTAATTACTTATTTACAGGTGTAATATCCAAATACAGTCATATTCTGAGATCCTGGGATTTGTTCTTTTAATATAAATTCTAGGGAACCACAATTCGACCTGTAACACCATAAGAGGGAGTGCAGAGCAGAAGGATGCTAAAAATGCTCCCTCTTTCGTTAACTTTCTCTTCTAAGGAGTGGAGCCAACAGAGGAACAGTGTATCTCTCCCAATGTCCTCCTCCACCAATGTATGAAATGAAAATTCTTCCCAACACTTCAGGCGTTCAACTCCCTCTTAACATGACCATGTCCTATAATGCCCCTCTCAACATACATATAAAAAGCTCTCAGCCTAATGATGTGTATTGTGCCCACACATGCCCAGAAAATTCTCTGTATCCATGATGGAGAGAGGTTTCATAAGTTTTTCTAATTTATTCTTTTTAGTTATATACAATGTCAGGATTCACCCCGACATAATCACAAAGCATGGAACAAAACCAGCTCCAATTCATTACCCAGAACTTCCCCAGAACCCTGCTCCCCTCCCTCCACTTCACCAATCATTCTTCAATCTATGTAGCTTACTTATTTTTTTTTTAATTAGTTTCCTGTGGATGCACCTGATGCCGGGACCCACCCCACCATGTCACAGCCATGATGCTCCTAAGAAAGTTCAGGCAGATTCATTCCACTGTTGTCCCCCTTCCCCATCATTTTCCCCTCTTTCTCTTCAATGTCCTTTATCTACTGATCTTTCTTCTATTTTGATGAAATTCCGTCTGCATTTTTCCCCCCTTTTACCTCTCTCTTTTTGACCCCCACCCTCTCTTATTTTGGCTTGGCTTCCACCTATCAGAGAAAACATTTGGCCTTTGACTTTTTGGGATTGGCTTATTTCACTTAGCACGGTACTCCCCAGTTCTGTCCACTTGCCAGTAAATATTATAATGTCACTCTTCTTTATGACTGAGTAATATTTCATTGTGTAGATATGCACATTTTCTTTATCATTCATCTGTCAATGGGAACCTAGATTGGTTCCATAGCTTAGATATCGCAAATTGAATGGCTATAATCATTGAGGTGGCTATGTCACTGTAGTTTAATGATTTAAAATCTTTTGGATATATATACTGAGGAGTGTGAGAGCTGGGTTATATGGTAGTTTCATAGCTTTCCTAATTTTAAGAAAAAGAAATACATATTCTTGATTGTTGCTTGAAAGATACTTTGCATCTCATTCATAAAGGAGTCTCTTCATTTTTTATTTTTGTATTAATTTGGGTAAGAGTACTACCCTACGATTTGTTCACTGGCCAAGTACTATTATTTAAGCAAGAAATAAACTTCAATTTGGTTTGAGTATATGCCTCAATTTATTAATGCAGAAATTAATATCTAGAAGTATATTATTGCCATATCAAATTTTGCAAAACAGGCATTGACTCAAGAACAGTTGGTCAGTAGATAGCAAGGAGACAAATATCAGGAAGCAGAAAGATACTGGAGATTATAAGCATTTGGTAAAATATTATAAACAACAACCCAGAAAGAAGATGTACTGAACATGCCAGTCTAGGGAAAGTTGTTAGTAAGAGCCAGAATGTTTTTGTTTTTCTTTGTTGCGTTTAGCAAGATATAAGAAGATGACCTCAAGAAAGACTAGGTTGATTTGTAATTATAAATTGCTTCCCAGGAATGTAAAAACGACTGCTTCTGCACTCCAAAGAGTAAGTAACAAGGACAAGAAAAGAAAACTTTTTCCAAGTCCCAGTAACACTTCTCATTAAAGAAATAGACTCAACACAATATCAAAGATAAAATCAAAGGGGTTGGGAGTTCTACACTTGGAATGGCAGTATGCAGAGTGCTGAAGACCTCCTCCCCACGTAAACAGGTAAAAAGTAAGAAGAGTAAGATCCCTGGAAATGACCCTATGGATATACAGCAAATGGAGAAGTACTAAATCCAAAAACTCAAATTAGGCAAGGACTAAAGAGTTGGCCTCCTCCCTCTCCTTTCAGAAAGGCAGAAACTCCATTCCAGGCTGGTGTAGGCAAGAACACAAGGCTCCCCTCCCCTCCCCTCCTATGTATGGGTGCCTAGTTGGTGGGCTTTCTTCCTGGGAAGGACAGGGCATCAGCATTTATCATCCTATCCCACCTAACTGTGGCTGAAGCTAAATTCTGGTCAAGCGTGGCTGAATCTTCTCTACCTGGCTCACTCTGATGGGAAGGAGCTCCACCTGGGGTGTGGTTCTCCCAAGAGCACTGGAGCTTCAGCCATCCTTTCCGTTCCTCAAAGGGTAGAGTGCTTCATGCCCAGAGAGGCAAAGAGATTGCAGCCGATTCCACACCCTACCCCAGTCTACTGAGTGCCAGGTTCCTGAAGGTGAGGCTATCACTAGGAGAAACATGCCATTTCTCTGCCATCCCAACCATTTCTCAGAGATTTTCCAAGAGGTAGGGGATGGAGAAGGGAGAAGAAGCAGACCATAGAGGTATTTTTAAATTTTCCCCAAGTAGTGGGCATTATTTGCAACAGGGCATGGAGAAATTCAAGGCTAAATACACTCTAAAGTGAGTATCATTTTTGATAAATGCAGATTAATATTTATTGGTGAACCAGAAATGATAAACAAGATTAACAACCCAAGTGATAAAATATGCTTGTTCTCCTTTTCACTGTCAACTTCTTTAAAGGATATAAAATGATAGAAAGTGCAATGCCTTGTTAAATTTTAATACTGTTTGATGTCAAATTATATATGTAATTATATAAATTAGTATAATTATTAACATAATTATATTATTGTGGAACAATAATACCCAAAAAAGAGTGAAAAAGAGAGCAAAGATGTGTAGGACTAACATTTCTCTCATTGGAGATAACTTATCAAAAACAGCTTTAAATTATACTAACTTTAAGAGGCAAATAGTAAACTCAGTCAACCATTAAAGAAATTACTAAAACACATAGCATTTTAATGTCTTCAATAATTTTTGTACTATGAAGAAATATATTCACAAAGAAAGCAGTAAAGGAGAAACAGGAACAAAACATGACAAATAAAAATTGAAATGAAATAGCAAACCATATCATAGTATATTCATTGTTAGTAGAAAAAAAACTAATGTAAAAAAGCAAAGACTGTCAGACTAGGTAAACAATAAACCAACAACAAAAACCAAAAAACAACCCGAAAAATTGTTGTTTATAGGAGAGTCACTTTAGATTCAAATGTACAAATAGTAAAAAGATGAAAAAAAGGATTACCATTCAAACAGCAACCATAATGGAAACTAAAGCAGCTATAGTAGTATCAGGCAAAATAAACTTTACAACAAAAATGTTATTAGAGTTGGAGACAACTTACAATGGTGAAGGGTCAAACTGGAGTGAAAATATAAAAAATCATAAATATGTATACACATAACAGAGTACTAAAATAGATGAAATTAGTTTTCAGAAATGTGAGAAATAGACAATTTAGGAATAATAGTTGGAGACTTCACTTTCTTTCAAAATGAATAGAATAACCAGCAGAAGATTAAAAAAAAAGATAAAAGAAAAAAGAAAAAATCCACCACTGTATACTAGAACAGACATCTTTGGACTGTCCTGCTCAGATATGAAAAATGCACATTTTTCTTAAGTACACATGGAACATGCTCCATAATATATCATACTGGGACATAAAAATGAAACAATAAATCTAAAAGGATAAAAGTATTAAAAGCTTTTTCTCTGATCATGATTAAATATAATTGGAAATTAATCAAAAGAAATTTTAGAAATTAGAAAATACATGGAAATTACCAACATACTTCTAAACTAATGATTCAGAGAAAAATTAAAATTAAAAAATTCAAATATAGAAATACAAAAATTTGTGCAATACAGCTAGTACAAGGCATAGAGAAGAGTTTATTGGTATAAATGCCTATTATTTAAAAAGAAGTGAGACCTCAGATCAACAATCTAACCTTGACTCACTCTTAAGGTACTGGAAGAATAAAAAATAACTATACCGGAGAGCCAATAGAATGAAGAATAGAATAAAGAATCAAGTGGAAATTAATGAAATAGAGAACAGAAAAATCAATAAAGAAAAATCAATGAAACCAAAGCCAGGTTCTTGGAAAAAAAATTACCAAATTGAGAAAACTTTGACAGAGAGAAACGCCAAGTTACAGGAATCAAATATCAAAAGAAGGACATTACTACTAACTCTAGAGAAATAAAAAGCATTATAAAGAAATGCTATGCTCAGTTGTATGTCAGTGTATTATGTAACTTTGATAGAATTAACAAATTTCCAGAATAACACAAGCTACCAAACTGACTCAAGAAGCAAGATACAATCTGAAAATATCTATAACAAGTAAAGGGATTGAATTTGTCATTAAAAACAAAACAAAAAACCAAAACACTATCCACAAATAAAAGGCCAGGAACAGATTAATTCACTGGTGAATTCTGTCAAATATTTGCAAAAGAATTAAGATCTTCACAAACTCTTCCAAAAATTAGAAGAAAAGGGAACACTTCCCAGGTATTCTGTGAAGCCAGTATTCCTTTGGTACCAAAACTAGACAAAGACATCGCAAGAAAAGGAAACAAGCTATTGACCAATTTTTATGAACATGGATGCAAAAGATCATCCACAAAATACTAAAACCAAATCAAGTCATATGTGAAATGATTATACCATGACCAAGTGAGGCTTACCCCAGGGTTGTAAATTGGTTTAATACCTGAAAATCCACTAATGTGTTTTATTCTATTGATAAGGTGTATTACAAGAAAACCGCACACATTTGTCTTAATAGATTCAGAAAAAAAAAAAAAAAACTGACAAATCCAATGCCTTTTCATTATAAAAACATCCAATCTACTAGTTACAGAATGGGATGTTTTTAACCTAAAAAGGGTATCCATGAAGGCTCACTGGTGACATGGTTCTCAGTGATAAGATAGGAGCTTTCCCTCCAAGAGTAAGACAAGAACACCTGCTCTTACTGCTGCTGCATGACAGATTGTGACCAGGGCAGTGAGTCGAGAAATAGAAGCATTGTAACTGGAATGAGGAAGCAAAACTATTCACAGATTACATTACTTTATATGTAGGACATTTCCAGTAATCCACCAGAACACTATTAGAGCTAAGAAATGTGTTTGACAAACTTGGAGGACATAAATTCAATATTGAAAAATGATCTGTATATAGGCTGGGTGTGGTGGCAAATGCCAGTAATGTCAGTGGCTTGGGAGGCTGAGGCAGGAGGATCAAAAGTTCAAAGCCAGTCACAGCAATGATGAGGTGCCAAGCAATTCAGTAAGCCCTTGTCTCTAAATAAAACACAAAATAGGGCTGGGGATGTGGCTTAGTGGTCAAGTGTCCCCGAGTTCAATGCCTGGCATTGCCCCCTTCAAAAAAACATAGCTGTATATCTATGTACTTGCCATAAATGGTATGGCATGAAAATTAAATAAACAACAAAAACATAATAGCAAAACTTAAAATATTTAGGAAAAAAATCTAATAAAGGATATAAAAAAGCATACTCTTAAATCTATAAAACATTACATACCACAAAGGAAGAGTAATGAAGATGTTGTGATACTGGCATCAGGATAGACATAGATATACAAATAAAATTGAGTATCCAAATAATAAGCACATTTCAATGGTTGACTGATTTTGATAGGGCTGTCAAGACAATTCAGTAGAGAAAGGAGTTTTTTTTTTTTTTCAAACAATGGAAGTTGGATCACTACATACAAAAAAAAAATGAAATTGGCCATTGACGTCACATGTTTTCCAAAAATTGACTCAAAATTCATAAATGATCTGAACAAAAGTGCTTAAACCATAAAACTCTTAGAAGAAAACATAGGGCTAAATTATTAGGATGTTGCATTTGGCAATGAATTTTCAAATATGACATCAAAAGCACAAGCAAACACAAAATAATGGATTAGTTGAACTCTTATCAAAATTACCTTTCAAGAAAGTGAAAAGACAAACCACAGAATGGATGAAAACTTTATAGGTGATATTTCTGATAAGGGAATTATAGCTAGAATATATGTAAGAACACTTACAACTAAAAAATAAAGAAGTCTTATTGAGAAATTGCCAAATAAGTGGAATAGACATTTCTCTAAAGATGATGTTCAAATGAACAAAAAGCACATGAGAAGTGCTCAACACTAGGATGGATATAAAAAAATCAGATAATATCTGGTGAGGATGTGACGAGATTGGAATTCTCATATACTTTTTAGGATGTAAATTAGTGTAGACACTACAGGAAACATTCTGCTGATTCCTCAGATGGTTAAATACAGTGTTACCAGTAATTCCACTTCTATGTATAAATCCAAGAGAAATGAGAACATATACACAAAAAAATTGTGTTTAAATATTTATAGTAGCATTCATAATGTTCCCAAAGTAGAAAAAAACCCTCAAATATCTATCAATTGATGAGTGAATAAGCAAAATGTGGTATTTTCATGCAGTGGAATATTATTCTGCCAGAAAAAGGAATAAATGAAAGGGTGATATGTTTAAACACAAATAAGACTTGAAGACATTTTTATCAGTAAAAGAAATGTGTCGTGAGAGACCATATAATGTATGACCACATTTTTATAAAATGTCTGGAATAGGCAAATCTATAGAGACTGAAAGTAATAGATTGACCAGAGGTGGAGTGGAAGAGTAGGGATATGGTAGTGAAAGAACATGGTATTTCTCTGCTGTGAGGAAAATGTACTAAAATTGTCTCTGGTGATGCTTGCTAAACTCTGCAAATGTACTAAAAGCCATTGAAATATATACTTTAAAATGGCAAACTGTATGTTATGCTAGTTTTATCTCAATAGAAAAAAGTGGATGATCTTTTCACCCAATCCTAGTGTTTTAGATGACCCCCACTAACTACTTCCTGATTGAGAGCAAGGCATGGACACTAAAAAGCAAAACAAGATAGTAAACAAAAGAAAAAAAAATTAAATGAACGTAAGAGGCCCAAGTCTTTAATCTGAAAAAAAGAATTTAGAGGATGATTACTTAGGCACTGAGTGGAAACAGATACCTCAGATTCTCCCAAAGATTTTGAGGGAAACATGTTGCCAATAGAGCAATGATTATGGTCCTAAAAAAAACTCTTGATTTTCATAAAACAACCCTTGATTCCCAAAACTAGCAGAAAATGGACAATGATGGTTGTGACCTCTAAACATGAGCACATTTTTCCATGCTTACTTCAGATAGAGCCACGCAGGATGGTGAATGAGGAAAAGTATCCCGGGAGGTAAAGCAAAGGGGTCAAGGAGAACAAGGCACACTGCAGATTCTCCTTGGAGAGTTGAAGCAAGGAGGTGGACCTTGCCCAGTTCTCATGAATTGGGGCTTCATATACTGCCTAGCAGGGGGTTCATCATTGAAATGGATCTGCCATTACTGTGTATCTCCCATTTCCCCCTTTACATAGAATCTATCAAAGTTTCCTTGTTTGGGCACAATTCTTGATGTAGAGGTATACATGGGAGAGGGGAAAATCTCTTAGTTCATAGGTCATGGGACCAGAAACCACCTAAAGTTGCAGAGAAAAACCTAGTAAGTCAGCAGCCCATAGACTGCTGTGTGTCTTTGCAGGATATTATTGAATGAGTTCTATGTGCAGGAAAAAGAGTGAATATGACTATAATTCGCACAGGGACATATAGTGGCAGGGACTGCTACCTATTAAAAACAATGTTTATTCTTCTCTTCACAATCACACAACTACCTTTCACAGTTTAACATTTACTGTGACCATGTGACAAATTTTACCCAAATGAATTTGAATAGAAGTGGTTGGCTTCATATCCTGTCCCATTAAACATTGCCACACACACATATCCACTCTTTTGTCTCTGATCTGCTGACTAGGAGGCAGATGACTTCCAGGGTGACCTTGAAAGTCTTGTTCAGTGTGGTAGAGCACCCACAAGCCCAGGCTCTCCAGTGAGAGCATAGAAGAAGGTTCCATGAACATATTCATCCAAAATAAAATCAATTAAATATTTAAAAAAAAAATAGGGATGGGGATGTGGCTCGTTGAGTGCCCCTGAGCTCAATTGCTGGTACCAAAAAAAAAAAAAAAAAAAAAAAAAAAAAAATCCATCCTCTCCGACCAGTATTTAAATACTAAAAATTCTCTTGAATTTTCACTATTATATATTTTCAATCTGCCTCTTCTTAAAAAGTAATTAGTCTCCCCTAACAAATATAGCTCTCATCACTGAATTTCTTCCCTGTACCTGCTGAGTTTAGTAAATTGTTCTCCCTGGGTATTCCTGGGTATTCGTTTCTTTCCCATACACGGATCCTGTACATCCTAGGTGGTGGTTTCAACGACTTCTCTGACAGCTTACTTTCTAGTCAAGGTGGTTTCCTGGTTTCCCCCTGTTGAGTTTTATATCCTTCTCCTTGTATTTGATCTTACTGGTAGTTTCATCCCTGTAATTTTTAGTTGTATGTGTGATACAACTGTAATATGGCTTTAAATAAAATGGGGAACTTGAAGAATTTGCTCTCTAGGAAGTTTAAATAGGCTGAATAAAGACTGGATAAACACATGTTACGGCTATTCCACTTGTCTTCCTCAGTCTGTACACTAGGAAGTTAAGATTAAAAACTAATCTTATGCTGGGATTTTAATGTATTTTTGTCTGTAAAGGGGATAAAATATATTTAGGTCCGTAGCAGACAATCTGCACTTTTAGATCATCTTAACAGCCATTTTAGACTACCATCCCATACATTTGATAACTGCAGAACCAATTGACGATGAGACCCAACAATTTGGATGAACTCTGTGTAGTCTGTACACAGCTTTAATCTGGTCAACTTGTACCATCTTGGTAGTAAATTGTCATATTATTTTTTCAAACTTTAACTTGCTTGAAAACCTTTCAAATGTTGAAAAAAGAATTTGAGAAAGTAGCATATTGGAAAAAAAAACTGAGAGTGTTACTCATTTAAATAATTTATTTTTCCATCAGGGACATCGGTTTGATGATTAATATACTGCATTCATTTTCTTCCTTTAAGAAACCTGAAACAAACAGGCTTGCATGGCGTATATATAATTCATTTAGGTGTTGAAGTCTGAGCCTACATTTGTAAGAGAAAATTTCAAATGAGCCATAATTAATATGTCACTTTAGGAGCAGCAGTGGGATGAGGGGGCGGAAGTAAATGGATTTACCTGATGTTCTTTCAGTGTGTGTGTGGAAAGGAGAAATTGAAGTTAATGCACAAAGAAAGGGCCAGCTTTGCAAGCTTGTTTCTTTGAGTTCATGCCAAAGTCAATAGGTGCATCTGTGGGTATCTCCTTCTGGAGGTGTGGAAAGAGTAGGTTAAGTGTGATGGACTGCAGCACATTTCAGGAGAGGAAGTTTGAAGAGTATGCGAATCTGAAAGGCCAACCTTGTTTTCTTCAGTTCTATTGCCATTTACTTGGTGAAACTTAAAATAAAAAAAACTTCTTGAGCACGTCCAGTTCTTTTCTCTCTTACCTGTGAATATGAAGCAATATATTAAAGGCAGAAATGCTATATGCACGTATGTTATACTGTTTGCTCAATACTTGTCTTCCATGAGATTTTGACTGCCATCATCACTTGGATAGGACGTGTCCCCCAAAAGCTCCTGAGTTCGTGCAGCAAGGTCTGGAGGCAAAATGATTGGATTATGAGTGCTGTAAGCTAATCAGTCCATCCTAGTTTGGGTGGCAACTATAAGTGGTGGGCCGTAACTGCAGGAGGTGGATCCCTGGGAGGGCAGTGCCCTGGGAGGGTTCATCTTCCTTGCAGCCCCTTCTGTCTCCCCCTCTTTGCTTCCTATCTGTCATAAATGGAGCAGGGCTTCTCCATTACGCCCTTCCGCCAGGATGTCCTGCCTCATCTTGGGCCCAGAGCAGTGGAATCTGCCTACCATGGATGAAACCTCTGAACCATGAGCCAAGATAAACTTCTCTTTCTCTAAGTTGTTCTTGTTGGGTATTTTGGTCACAGTGACTCAACCCCGACTAAAACAACTGTCACAGGAGCTTGATATTTCAATCTAGGTAAAAAGGTGCTCTGGATATTTTTTCCAGACTGATCTTCAAGTATTTCAAATGACACTCTTGGTGAGTTCAGTTCTTTTTCACATACACAGGACTAGGAAGGGTTTCTATCAATGTGATTAAACTTGTCTGGTTGATATCAAGCTCATCATAGAAGGATTTTAGGGGAAGGTTCTGCAGACTTGGCTCTTACCCCAGAAGTTTCATCCAAATCCAAAGTTATTACTGTATCAATGGGTCCAGTAAATCATCCAAAATGGAAAATAGTGCCCGTGTTTTCAGGGGTACTGTCTCTATACTATCTGGCTAATAATACATCTTCTAGCAAAACTTAGAAATAAATTGGCATCTTTATACATTATGTCAGAACTCCAAGGTAAAAAGGATCGGAGCTCAGAATCAGGAGGCTTATTGTTCCTAGTGATCAAGTCCTCATGAAGGCCTGTGCCTAGCTGAGCCATCCTTTTTAAAGAGATGCTTGGATGTTCAGTGGACCTAAGGGCACAAGAAAAGATAGTGATAGTGAGAAAACTTGATAATTACCCTTTGTGGGACAGCTACTGCACATGAGGTTGTGTAGCCTGAAAATGAGATGCTTTATGGGAGTTATGGTAGCACACTTATAGTTATGTTAGTCAGTTTTCTATCCCTGGGACAAAATACCTGAGAAAAAGAACTTAGAGGAGGAAAGATTTATTTTGGCTCACAGTGTCAGAGGTCTCAGTCCATAATGGATTGATTCTATTGCTCTGGGCCTGAAGCAAAGCAGGATATCATGGCAAAAGGGTGTGGTGGAGGAAAGCTGCTCACCTGATGGCAGGTAGGAAGCAGAGAGAAAAAGAACAAGGAGTCCAGGGACAAGATAAACCCTTCCAGGACCCCTCCTCAGTGATTAGGCTGTACCTGTGAATGCTGCATTGTGGAGCAAGTGAAAATGTTAGAAAAGAATAACTGGAACTTTAGGGTTAAATGTGTAGACTTGGGAATCAGAGAGGTTGGAATTTTATTCTGGATTCCCTCACTTATTATTGTATGTTTTTGATATTTATTATCTTGAAACTTTGTTTTCTCATCTAAAATACAAATGAACACAATATTTACTTGATAGGGTTGCTTGATGGTTAAATAAGATAATGCATTAAAGTATTTACTAGAATACAGAAGGTGATCAATAAATGAAAAATACAAAGTTATTAATATTATCAATATATATATATTGGCACAGGAGTACCAGGGATTGAACTCAGGGCCATTTGACCACTGAGCCACATCCCCAGCCCTATTTTGTATTTTATTTAGAGATGGGGTCTCACTGAGGTGCTTAGGACCTCCCTTTTGCTGAGGCTGGCTTTGAACTCCCAATCTTCCTGCCTCCGCCTCCTGAGCTGCTACGATTACAGGCATGTGCCACCATACCCAGCTTGATGTCTTTTAACCTGAAAAATTGTATATGATAATATGCTGAATACATTGCAACAGATATCTTCCATGGAAAAAATAGTACTTTGATTTTTTTTAGTAGTTTGAAATGTTGAAAAAGCAGTTATTAATACATCACTAAATCTGCATGTTATTTAAGAATTGCTCTTAATATTATGCTGCATCCTGTGTTTATGTAGAAAGTCCATTTAACCCTTCCTTTAATAAACAACAACAAAAAAAGACATTCACCAAGTAAGTGCTAGGAATGAGCAAAAAGGAGACTATTTGAAGAAAGTCAAATCGCTTAATTTTTAGAATATGTTGGGCATTTGTTCATAAATTGAGACTGCCTTTACCCAGCATTCCAAGTTTTCTCTGTGATGACAGAAAATTCCATTTTATAACAGCGGAGTGTCAGGAATTAATTATGTCACCAGTTATTTGTTCAACATTAAGATGTCATTGGGAGTTTGAGAAAGAAATCAAATGAATACATTTTTGTTGTCAT
Source organism: Marmota monax (assembly GCF_021218885.2). Lineage (NCBI taxonomy): Eukaryota > Metazoa > Chordata > Mammalia > Rodentia > Sciuridae > Marmota > Marmota monax. Next base: position 12,688,289 of record NW_026694895.1, on the reverse strand, counting down.
TGGTGTGAAGGTCTAAAAATCCCTTCTTGTCAAAAATTAGAACAAGTAGCTTGAGAATTTGGAAGAAAAAAAACAAGAAGACATTTCCAGGGGAAGTTCACATTAATAGCCATGAGTGTCTAATTAATTTAATGCCATTTAGCTTGCATTCACATAAACAGGTTTAGTTTTATAGGAGTTTACATTTTGTGATATAGGAGTTGCAATTTTTCTGAGCTCCTTGAAAACTCTATGCTCTGCTCTATTCTTTGCTTTCATAAATTTTGGTGTTGCAAAACTGTTAGTCATAAAAAGGCATTTATAGTTCAATATAATTTTCCTTCTTTTTCTTTTATTTTCTTTAAAAATGCAGTTTTAAAAGTAATAAAGCTCTTCCTTCTGTAAATCTTCAATCTTTTTTTCCTAAGGGAAGATTAATTTGTAAATATGCTAATGGATTTGTATAATATTAAACTTTCCCAAGAAAAATTACATTACTTCATATGAATGAACACATCTATCTTATCCAATTTATAAACTAATGGTTGAAAACCCCCAAACTGTTTCCTACTATGTGTCTTATAACTAAAATGGCTGTAGGCACAGCCGCAAACTTGGCATTTCTCAGCAAATTTATTGGGTGAAATTTTTTTTCAGTCCCTTTATTGAGTTTTCCTCATTTAGTTGTATTTGGATTCCAGCTAATAAAATGCAATTTCTCTTAGCAAAAGGTGAAAAAGTAAACGTGCTGCTCAAAATAGAAGCAATTTCTAAACAGGAAGTAGATTAAAAAGAACAAATGCTTAGTTTAAAAGTGATATTGGTGGTTGGGATGCTGTGATGGAGATGTTCCCACAGCTAACTTTCATTAAAACAGCAGGGTGACTTTTTAGGTCAGGCAATGAGCTAAGGGCTTGGAGGTTTAGTTAGGTAGCTATTACAGATTTGCTTTGATATTATACATGAGAACTTCACCCCTCTTCATCTTGTTTGTTTCTTTATTACTTATTTTTACCAGCGAGATCATTCTATTATATTAATGGCTTTCTGCAGACAGGCAAACATCCTGTTACCTGCCAGTACTCTGAGATGACCTTCAAAGCGATCCCTGGTTGTTGTTCTTATGGGATACCCTGAATTCAGCTCTGAGGTGGGATTTATATTACTTGGGCATTTCCCCCTGAGGGTCTCAGTGAGACTGGCTGAACTATTCAGGGAATTAAGCAGGAGGAGAGAGGCTATAAATGAGAATCAACACTGTTAATTCCACAAATAGACAGCGACTTGGAATTCTGATAATTCTTCTCAATAATTAGATACCCTGTTTCATAAAAATTATCTACTAGTAACTCCAAGGAATCCCCACTCAAGAGAAGACTACAGTCAAGGACAATTATGGTAGTTATCTTCTTTCTAGATATTCCCAGAAGTTTATCTTAGGAGGGTTCTGTGTAATGTGAAGAAAATGGGATCTGGTTAGTAGTCCCACAAAAGTAAGACTGTGTGGAGAATTCACCAGATAGGTTTGCTTCCTTGTGTTAGGTTAGAGCTGGGTGGTGGATGGGAAGGAAAATAAATCAAGTTTGGATAAATGGAAAGTCCAGGAATGTACTTAGCATCAGACATTGCTGTCTTCTGGTGTTCGCATTATGCCTGTAGCAATCGGTCAGCGTCCATTGCTCAGCTCTTGTTTTCTTTGTTTGGCTTTATTGTTAGTCATCTTCTGTCTGGTCATCAGCTAGTGTAGCCATACATTGACTTTCTCTTCCTCAACATTTTCTGCAAATTCGAGGGCTGCTGGTCTTGGATCATGTACCTACTCTTAGAGCTGGAGTCTGTGCATCAGTCAGTCTCGCCCAAAACATTAGCACTAAGAATGGGAGAACAGAGTTCCTGAGGGTAACATAGCCTGCTGGTTGCAGAAGCAGGGGCAATGCAACACGTGCAAGCAAGAAGAACATGTCCCCATCACCATGATGAATTGAAAACACGGGTCATAATAAATAGGAAGAGGAATTCGAGTTATAAAATGATAAGAGGGAGCATTTTGCTTCACATAAAGAGTACTCAGGGAATTCTTTGTTGAGATCACCTTATTCAAAATGAGGTCTTTGATGGAAATGTTGCTAGGTGGGTCTAGATAAAACTGGATGGGAAAAGAGCATCCTTGGCTTATGAGTAGTTTTGTAATGTTATCTGCAAGTTCTGTTTCTTCCAACATGAAAGTAGTTTCTCCCAAAGCAGGCACTGTCTTCCAGTATCTTACTGAACTTCTCTAAGAACATAACATAGGGCTGGATTCAAAGCAAAGTCTAAGTACGTACTTCTGATGGATTTATTTCAGCTGTTGGTCATGCTTATCACACTGAAGGATTTCTCAGGGAGTTTTTTTAAACCTATCCTCACTGAGAGTGGCATTTGTTTCCTATCTTTCCATATGACTTGAAGAGTCTGAATATGTCCTTTTAACGTGCCTCCAGGTTTCTGTGCTTTCTCTCACACCACCAACGCTCTGTCTGGCAGAAGCTGGGACCGCGGCTGCTGTCTTTCTTCCATACTGAAGGTCTGTGCTGTGCATAGTACTGCTTCATGCTGCTTTCCTGATCCACTTTGCAAAACTGCCTGGAAGAAAGTGCTTTTTGGATAATCTGAAAGAGGGAAATATATTGAACATCATTTTGCTTGGGCATATTTCATGGGTTAAATACATTTAAAATGCTATTACAGTGAATTGCTACAGAGAGCAAGCATTTCTCAAATTCTAACAGTGGTCATCTAGTTTCAGAGCATGTAGGATACATTGTAACTAAAAAACAGGCAGACCTTTAGGGTAGTTTTTTTTTTTTTTTTTTTTTTTTTTTTTAGAAACATGGGATTTTAGTGGACTGTAAGAGTTCTTGATAGGATTTTTGGATGAGGCCTCAGAGATAATATAGTCCAGAGATAGAAAATAGATTCATCTTGTGTGCCAAATTTGATCAGTTGGTGGTGGTTGCCTGGAGAGCTGTGTTAAGAAGGAATTTATGGCAAAGTCCAGACTCAGTGGGGAAAGTGCCTGGATAAATTTTTTTTCATGTCTACCACGGTTAAAGAAGGGGAGAGTGGCACCATATGTAGAATGTACTTGCCGACTCGGTGCAGTCTCCCACTTTACAAAATTAGAAAAACCACTCTAAGATCATATTCCTTGTTAGTAGCAGAACCCAGTCTTTTTTAGTTCAGCCTCTAAATGTTCCCCCAAAGTGATTTCCAAATGGGTTAACTGAGATAGGTCTGCAAAAGCAGTCATAATAGGGCCTGATAGATTATCTAATTTCAGCAACTATTAGCTAAATGCAACATTTAATTAAATTATACATTCCCTTCTTAACCAAGGAGTCATCAAATACTTACTGACCTTGTACTATGTGCTAGGTACACTTAGTACTTAGCACACATGATGAGCATGCTCCCCAGAGTTTTGACAACCTCTTCCATCAGAAGCAAGTAGCTGGAGTATAGCAGCCATCATCTGGGCCACGTTGTTCTGTTTTCACTCATTACCAATTTGGTTCTCTCTCTGATCTGTAAACCTAGATAGATGAGGGAGAAGCACACAGTTATTTCACTTGTATCATCCTGTGTAAATTGTCTACTTTCCTAAACAAGTACTACCCTTTGGTCTCTATGATAAATCTCATGAAAATGGAATTATATTCAAATGAATCAGCAGCACATTATGGACCTGGTTTTTAATAACAGGTGTCTAACGTGTGCATGCGACATGCAAAATATGCTGATGCAAATGGATGATTGCATGTGCAAAAATATGCAGATTAATGTGCAAACAGATGTTCAAATAATTTCCCATTATTGCATGCCATTACCCTTTATGAATGCACAACTGCATATTTTGTATACAGATATGTTTGCATTGTTTGTATTTCGTGTGTGCAATTTATACAAATCTTTTCAAGGATTGCTCTCCATCATATCCCTAATTGGGAAGTCTTAACCTTCCCATGCATTTTCAGTCCCCTGAGAGAGTTCCTCTGCAAGCAAAGGAAAATACTATGACTTACCATTAGAAAGCTTGATATCACCAGAAGATAAATGCTAATTTTTATCTGTCTCTCTTTGTTAGAAATGTGGTCCTTTCCTATCAATACAGCTTTTGATGTCAGTGTAATAAAATGTAAAATCTGTGCAGATTCTCAAACTGTCAAAACAACAGTATGCACTTAACAAAACTTATCTGGCTCTTGGTAAGTGTTTAATTTTTGTTTTGTTGGTTTTTCTTACATCTCCATTCCCTCAGAGTTATCAGTGCTCACAGATAACCCCATGAAATATATCTTTGATTTTGAGGTAAAAGAAACCTTGGCTTATGATGAACTCTTTTAGGGATTTTTTTTCCTAGACAATTTTAGATATCAGATCAAGAAATAGAAAATAAAGTTAGAATCTCGCTTTTACACCAAGCATTTTAGATGATTTTTTTCAAATTGCTGTATTTTCTTACTAAGTTGGCTTAGTCTATTCCATTATCGCTGGAAAATTAAAATTGCAAAAGTTCGATTTCCTTCTCTAATACTTGTTATTAACATCACATTTTAATATACTCCAACGAATACATTTGTGAAATAATATTTTACTTTATAATTTTTGTCAAGCTGAGTTTTGCCATAATTTGGTTTAAAAACTCCGTATATTTCTTCATTAATATGGTACTTTCTGGTCTCATCAGTAGTTTCAATTTATCTCTTACAAAAAAAAAAACAAACCTGAAATTCGTACTTCCCCTATAGAATCAAGAGGTATATATGTTTAAATAGAATTTAAGTACAAAATAATTGTTGGGAGGTGGTGAAGAGAAAAAGAAACAAAGATCATTGTGGACAACTACTTCTCTGTTCTATAAAGAAAAAAAATATGGCGAATCATCTATTTTTATCCAATTACTGAAGTATTATTAAAATACAATCTCCTATATTTCTACAACTTAAAAAAAAAAGTGTGTGTGTGTGGGGGGGGCTTTAGTGTGGTTATTATTACCTATAGTGAAACATAGAGGTTATGTTAGAAAATAATATTTGAGATATAGTATCTCTTTTGTAATCTGCAAAGAAAAACGTGTACATGTTTTCACTGCTGCAACCTGAAGCAAAGCGAAGAGTTAAACGCTTGTTGTCTTTTGAGGTGCCCTCCCCTCCGATGCGACTTATGATTATGAGTTCCGAGGCATTAAATCTCAAGGCCCATCGACTTGCATCTTACAGCCCTGCCTGTCTGTGGACAGGACCCTGTCTGTCTGTTTCCTCTATTGCACTATTTTGTTTGTACTACTGTAATCATTTTGCCGGCCCAGATCTGTGTGGGTGTGCTGGCAGCTTTACAACAAAGTTACATGGGAACAGAGTTAAGGTTGAATATTTATTAGAAGAAGCCATCTGGCGTCAGGCTGTCTGTACAGGGGGGCTCGTTTCTTTAGTAGGCTCTCCTCTTTCTCTATAGCTCTTCCTCCCTTTCTCTTTCCTGCTCTCTCTCCCCCTGCTCCTCATTTCACAGTTCTGAAAAAGTTGAATGTGCTTCTCTATCCCATTAATTTTGTCCTTTGCATTTATGTTCTTAAAAAAAAATCACCAGATTGCTTTTTCTTTAATTTTTTTTTTCTCTATCTGGGGGGCAGCTTGCTGTTTGTGTCCACAATGGCAGTGCCCACTGAGGGTCACCCCTTGAAGGCAGCAGGACTACCACAGTGGGACAGCAGCTTCGTATAGGGGCTTACAAGTTGCCCTAGACATCCAGTTTTCTGTTTCTGCTTTCCTTTTCTTTTTTCACCTCCAGTAAGCAAATTAATATAAAAGCACCTCTCTTTGGAGCCAGACTAAGTCCACATACGCAATCAGATGCATTCTTGGAGAATAAGCAGTTCCTTCAGCAGTTGTGCCATCTTGCTCCACGTCAGCTGTCTGAAATCGCTTTTTAAATGGTCTTTGAGATGGTTAGCTTTTTTCACTTACCATTTTTGTGTAAATTGTTCATTTTCCTCTTCTGTGAACGTGCCCATTTTCTTTTTTGTTGTGGCTGCAACTCTCCCTGGCTCTGTGTATCCTCCTGCACACATGGCCTCTGCTGGGAGCCTCCCCCAGTCTGTGCAGTTTGTACTGAACTCTTAAGTGTGCTCCGTAAGATGCCATTATCACCAGCCTGATAGAAGGATGCCCACTTTAAAACACGCACAGTATGTAACCCAGGAGGCCGGGGCGGGGGGTGGGGGGAAGGAGGCTCGTGAGCCAATGATCACCATTGCACCTGAAAACCCACCCAGACATGGCAACAAGTATTTTGTGAATGCAAAGGAAGCCTGTCAGTTTTGCTTTGCTTCTTTGTGGGATGACAGCCAAATTCTGGGTTAGCCTCTGTCACGTCGTCGCTGCAAGCTGACTTCTCTCCCTTCACTCCACAATGTGGGAAACTGCCCAGAGAGATTCCATGGAGAGACTGCACTAGGGAGAGGAGGATTTCTCAAGGCTTGATAAATCTCCAGTAACACATTTATCCTGATATTGGAAGGGGTGGGGGTGATTTGTTTACTCATTTGTCTAGTTATCCAGGGTACAGGAGTTATCAAAGGAATCAAATGGGAGAAATTAAAATGATTAGGGCAGCACCTCTAGTGCAGATGGGCTGTTAGAAATCTAAAGAGTTCAAAGAGCCTGAGTCAAATCAGCTTAATAGCCACTGTCTTTGCTCCATTGTAAGCATGGCTTTTTGTTGTTGTTGTTCCTCTGAACTTGATTTTTCATTTTCTCAGGTGGGCTATGGACTAGCTAGTCACTTTAGTAGAGAGCCCTTATTTCAGGCAGCTTCAAATGCCTCATCATTTCTGAATGAGTTTCAGCTCCAGGAGATTTCAGTGCTGGAAGAATTGCAATAAGCTATGAAACTTTATCCCTTCTCAAGACTCTTCCGAGTCACTGGGGAGCCCTGGCTTCCACGGGTAATGGTAATCGCTCTCCTCACTTAGGGAAGGAAGGTGCCACCCCAGGGTCACATGACAATACCAGAGAGGTTAAATCAACTTCCAGCTGAGGTTTTACAGATACATTTGGGATCTTGGAATGATATTACCATATTATTGTGCTTTTACTCTTGTTTCTTTTGGCTCAGGGGTGAGGGAATGGTCTTGTGTAACAGATTTACCCAGGGAAAGCTTCACCTGATCCAAGGAAGACTGGGCTCCAATGTCACCCTGTTTTAGTTTAACGGATACAAAATGTCTCAAAGAGAAATGTTGTTGGTATTCTGAGACTTGTATTTATCTTTAATTTTTGAAAGACTTAGTCAGGAAAAGAATCCAACACATTATCTCAGGGGAGATGAGTATGGAATGAGAGTAATAACTATTAAAATAAGAGAGGCGTTCAGGGAAATGGCTGGTCATTTGATGCTTTTTTTTCCCATCAGAAATCTGCCAAATAAAAAAAAAGTTACCTGATACATATGCCACTGGGATAACTAATTGTGACTATTTTTAAGAAATTATGTATCACCTATGTTTTTCTGCAAAGATTTAATTGGATAAAGAAATAGCTTTAACCTAATGATCACCCTAATCATCAAGATTTCATTATGGATCAAGTACTGATAAATCATAGGGGGGAAAAAACAACTTTTTTATTCTTTATACTTTTTTCCTAAAACAAAAACAAACAAAAAACCCTCCAGGAGTATGACACCTGGTGAAATTCCTTTGTCTATAGCAGGTTTCCCAGACTATCTTAAAGAAAATAATTATTTTTATTAAAGGAGAAACATGAGTCACATTCCCAAGGATTTAACAATCTTTTTTTTTTTTTTAAAGAGAGAGAGGTAGAGAGAGGATTTTAATATTTATTTTTTAGTTATCGGCGGGCACAACATCTTTGTTTGTATGTGGTGCTGAGGATCGAACCTGGGCCGTGCCCATGCCAGGCGAGCGCGCTACCGCTTGAGCCCACATCCCCAGCCCAGGATTTAACAATCTTAACACAGGAGACAACAAACTATTTTATTAACAAAAACATATAAATACAACAACAGTCAAAATGTGTTAGTTTGCTGTCTGCATATTTATTGATTGATTCATTCCTCAATATTTGAGCATTCCTCGGTCTATGCAAAATATTGTGCCAGGTGTTGTGACATAGTCTAAGCTTATTTCATACAATCTGTATCCTCAAGGACCCTACAGTATAGCTTAGGAGAAAGGCATCTCACTAACAGTAACAAATAGAATTGATTAATTATCTTAAGAGTGATGAAAAAAAGGAACAAGTTTAGGAAGTTTTCTGTTTCAGAAGACGTGACCCACACAGAGAAAGCAGTCCGTCTTAGAGCACAGGACATTTGTGCAGTGGTAGTGAAAAATAAAAAGGGACAGATTGGCCTGAACAAGATTTTGAATGCCTAGGACAGAACATTCACTTAATTTGAGGGACAGTGGGAACTGTTGGATGAGCAAGTGTTATATTTTGAGAATCAGAAGAGTGTGTGAGAAGTTAGATCAGAACTTTACTCCAAGGAATCAGACCAAGTAAGGTAAGGGTGGTTCTATGGCAGTTGGAAAGAACAAGAAAGGAAATGAAAAATCTATGTATATAAAAAAAGTGGTAGACCTTCACTCAACTGGGTGAAGAGAAACAAGACAATGACACAGTCTAAGATTTTCAAATTGGCATGAATCAAAATTTGGGGAAAATAAATAGGACCAGGGGAATAAAGACTCTGAGGAAAGAAATGGTAAAGTAAATATTTTGGTTTTAGATAAGTTGACTTTGAGATGTGTAGATCATGCCCAGGGGATGACCTGGAGCATAAAACTGAAAAAGAGTGTGACCTATGGTCCAATAGTGAATCAGAATAGTAATGGGAATCGTGAGTTACATGCAGGGATTGATAATTGAATATTTGAAAGTGGATGACATCCTCAAGGAAGAGTATAGAGAGTCAGAAGAGAAGTCTCAGGATAAAACACAGAGACAAAGCAAATATTTCAGAGTTGGAGGAGAAAGAACTGGAAAGCTATATTTTCGAAAACGATCCAAAGACAATCACAATCAGGTAATGCAGATAATACAAGGAGCATATCAAGGATAGAGAACATTGAATCCTGAACAGATATATTAGTAAATTGACACCTTTACATGTGGTGGCGTGGGGGGCTGCTTTACAGGGATACAGGGATGGTGAAAAGGAAAATAGAGTGTTCTTTCAAAAAAATTGACAATAACAGGTGGGGGAAGGGGTGAAATATAGGCTAGTTCCAATGAACAGAGGAAGTAAAATTTAAATTGGAAAGAACTAAATTCCTTTGTGGGCAGAGGAAAGAAAAAAATCCAAAAGAAACAAGACAAAGATAGACCAACCTTCAAATGCTGCCTTTGAAACCTGTCATTATCTTCAGAGGAGTAATATCTCCCCCTCCAATTCCATTAAATGTTAAAATGAATAAATTTCTTTTGATGATAAAAATGATAAAGTTATTAAAAGCAATTATAGCACTTCAACATGTTGGCAAAGGAACTGATTTCCTGAATGAGAATCCTAGAGCATAAGAAACAAAATTTAAAAAATCAATAAGTGGGATGGCAGCAAACTAAAACCTTCTTCATGGCAAAAGAAACAAGAGTGTGAAGAGAGAGCACACAGAATGGGAGAAAATCTTCATGCCTTAGATAAGGCTTTCATTTCCAGGATATACAAAGGACTCAAAAAGCTTAACACCAAAAAATCAAATAATCAAATTAACAAATGGGCAAAGGAACTGAACAGACCTTATTCAAAAGAAGAAATATGATCAACAAATATATGAAGAAATGTTCACCATTCCAAGTAGTTAGAGAAATGTAAATTAAAACTATAAATAGATTCCATCTCACTCCAGTCAGATGACAATTATCAAAAGTACAAGTAATAACATATGTTGGCAAGGATGTGTGGAAAAGGGAACACTCATGCATTGTTGATGGGACTGCAAATTGGTGTAACCCTTCTGGAAAGCAGTATGGAGATTCCTTAAAAAAACAGGAATGGAACCCCCATTTGACTCAGTTATCCCACTCCTCTGCATACTGCAGGATTTAAATTAGCATATTATAGTGACATAGCCATATCAATGTTTATAGCAGCACAATTCATAACAGCAAAGCTATGGAACCAACCTAGGTGTCTTTGAACAGATGAATGGATAAAGAAAATGTGATATATCCACATAATGGAATATTACTTAGCTATAAAGAAGAATGACTTTATGATATTTACCAGTTTATGGATGGATCTGGAGAATATCATGCTAAGTGAAATAAGCCAATCCCAAAAAACCAAAGGTGGAATGTTTTTTGCTGATATGTGGAAGCTAAACCACAACAAAGGGGTAGAAGGGAAAGAAGAGAAAATTAGCAGAATAGACAAAGGGGAAAAAATAATGGGAGTGGGGATAGGAAAAGGAAAGACAGCAAGATGTATCTAACATAATTATGCCTATGTACACATATGGAAACACCTAAGTGAATCCCACCATTGTACCCACCCACATGAATTGAGTCTTAATTAGAGTTAGATATATGCCATGCTTGTATAATTTTATCAAAATGGATTCTATGATCATGTATAACTAAGAAGAACCAATAAAAATAAAAAAAAATTACATAGTAGTATTGACAAAGAAATAAAAATAATCTAATTGTCTATATAGTGATAGCATCTCTTAATCCTTGGTCTGTGTGTGTGTGTGTGTGTGTGCGCGTTCGCTCACGTGTCACAAAATCATGTTCATACTACAAATGATGTTTAGTCCTTTTAACTATACACCGGTTCTTAAAATTTTTGAAAAATTTTGATTTTTACCTAATGAGTGTACACAGAACTGTATGGAGACATCAATGTTTATTGTTGGAGTTTTAATGTATCTTATAGTTCCTTTTGTGGTTAGTAATGTTGTACACTGTTTATCTTCTTAGAACTCATACTTCTTTTGTGACATTTTTGTTAATGTAATTATGATTTTAGGTTTTACTTATTGGTTTTTATCAGGTAATAGCAAGACTGTAGTAGATCTTTACAAAATATTTTCACAGCATGTTACATTTTAGCTGTGCTATTTGCTGCAAGAATTTTTTCTCCTCCTCCTCCTCCTCCTCCTCCTCCTCCTCCTCCTCCTCCTCCTCCTCTTTTTAAAGGTATGGGGGAATTCTACCACTGAGCTACATCATCTTTGACCCAAGTCCTTTTAATTGTTTATTTAGAGACAAGAAGTCACTAAGTTGCTGAGGCTGGCCTTGAAATTGTGATCCTCCTACCTGGGTCTTCCAAATTGCTGGGATTACAGGTGTGTGCCATTGCAACCAGCTTAATGGGAGCTATTTGGTATAAGAATTAAAAAAATTAAAATTAAAAAAAATATATATATATATTGCAGTCCTTTTAATCTATGGAACCTTAAAATTTCCAAATAATGAATTGAATATTAAATAGTATTTTTCTCAATGATGTATTAGGCTACACTTGTTGCATTCTATATTTTTACTTGAATTATGAGTTCCTCCTAAGCTATTACTGTATTGTTTTTTTTGCTGACTTAGAAGATATTTCCATGCCATGTTAATTATTGTACTACTATGATGCCTCTTTACATTTTAAAAATTTCCATACATATTTTCATCTTTATTCTTTCAGATTTATTTTTGAATTAAAAAAAAAAACCTACATAAAAAGGCCATTGGGATTTTGTTCTTTTTTTCTGAATATTCTGGTCCTAACAATATTCAGAAAAGGGACTTATCTCTAATTTTTTCCAAACTGTAAAATTCTTTGGCAAACTTGATTTTTTTTTCTTTACCTGTGTCTCCATTTGTCACGTGAAGTTGTTATCTCTATATTTTATCTTTTTGTAGTGATTTTGAATGAAAACTTTTAAATCTGTAAATAGTAATCAGACAATATAGAAACACTACAGGATTTTTTTAAAATGTATTTGCCTTTAGGCTCTCAACTTGGTGCTCATTAATTTTAATTTTAAATTGATTCTTCTAGATTATCCAGTCATATAATCATAAAATAAGTACAGGGGGATAAATATTGCCCTTTAATTACAAAACTCCTGACACTTATCTCATTCCATGTTTATTGCATTGTTCAAATTTTTAGGAGGTTATATATTTGTATGTTTATATATTACATATGCATATGTTTCTGTATGCAGATACATACATAAACACATATACACCATATATTTTATGGGAATGTGTGTGTATGTATGTATATATATATATATATATATATATATATATATATATATATATATATATGTATATATATGTATATATATATCATATCCTTGAGGACAATACCATTCAAATATATACTCCTAGAATCTAACACTTTGCTGGTTACAAAGACTATTGTATACCAAATACAACATTAATTGCAAAATTTTCAATTTCTCATTTCATCTTCATAATGGGATATCATTTCACAGTTGACCAAACTGTGTGCCAGAGAGATTAAGAAATTTGCCTGTGCTTGTGTAGCCGGAAAATGATAGATCAGGTATCAGAACCCAACTCTGCCTTCAAACTACATGTATGCACAAGAAGTATTTGTGGACTGACCAGGTGACTGACTGACTGGATTAATGAGTGAATAAATGACATGGAATGAGTAGGATAAGCAGAAGTAGGAAACAGAAGTGAACTTTGCAAAATACTGTGTACTTTTCTCCTAAGAATGTAGGGATGGAGCACAGAGACATAATACAGTGGCAGTTTGGGGATCCAGGAAATGGAATTTAAGAACATGGCCTTATTCTTCTTAGTAATGAAAAGAAATGGAGTTAGTGTAGGGAATGAACAAAGCTGAAGAAGGATTGCGGGGTGAAGAGGTGGGGGATGGTGTGCACAGCCACTAGGAGACTGCTCCCATGATAGAAATGATGAATGATAAGGTTTTTGAGCAGCTCTGATGCCTAGGTGAGGTTTCAGAGCTTTGTTCAGCCTGTGAAATGGGTTGGTAGTGCTTTGTCACTGACCTAAGAATCCCGTGGAGACCAATATGCTAAGCAAAGGCTAAACGATGCTGAAGGATCAGAATATCATAAAATGCAGAGTGCCTGTCTTAAACATCCCTGCTTCTGAGAGCTTTTGCTTGGTCTCATTTGAAGCCCTGGGTATTCATTTATTTATTTTTTAGAAAGAGATGGAAAAATCTGGCTAATGAGCCTTAAATATTATTTTAAAATCCTATATTACTAAGCATTATATATGCTTATGTATATTATATATAACATATATATATAATATATATACAATATTGTATCACACATATTCTCATTGTTCATCATTTTCAAGGGAAAATAATCCATATTGTCTCCCTGGAGTGAATATTTAGCTCAATTATTAGGTAGTTGCTTTTCGATAAGATATTCCTTATCTTGTCTGTCAGTCATTACTTTTGGTTATTTAGATTACAGTTCAGTAACATGGAAAACTTTTAACAACTAAGTACTAGTATAAAATTTTACTAGTATCAATTTACATTTTATAGTAGCGATAGTCTAAAGTGCCTGTTATTTCAAAATCATTAGGATGAATATAAATCTAGCTTCTTATTCAATCTTTTCATTCCCTCTCTGTTTTTCTGTCTCTTATAATTTCAGTTTGCTTGTCTGGGTTGGACTTTATGTGCCACAAACAACTGGAAGTGTAATAGCAACCTCAAATTAGGAATGGTGAGGGAAAAATGAGTTGGGTTTATGGACCACTGATACATCAGAAGGCACATGCCCAAAGACCCAGAATGTCAGCAAAAGGAATTAGAGGTCAGATGGTACAGACACTGAGAATGTTTTTTGACATTGTTTTGAGAGAAGAACATAATGTCTACTTTAAAAGCTCTGGGAAGGGGTTAATTAAATGACTTATACACTTATTCAATTTCCTCATTCAATTTGCCTAGGAAAGATGGTTCTCAGACCATCACCGTGATGACAACCCAGTAGTCAATGGAATAGACTAGCAAGAAACTACAGTTGAGAAATCTACCCATTGACCCTTATTGCAGTAGACTGTTGAGAAACAGAATAGCCAAAGGGCTGTGTGTGCTGTGATATTATTTGCAGTCCTTGATTCAGCACAAAAGTTCTATTTTGTTTCTTAGTTTTGTTGGAATGTTGCACATAGACACACTTGTAATGCATGTACTCAGATTATACAAAACATCCATATTTTAATTATTTTTTTCTTTATTAGCATGAGTTTTTATAAAACATTTACCAGTATTTCCAAAAAAGGCATGTTGAAGATAAGATAAATGCGTTAGTGGGATTTAAGTTGATTCCCTAGCTACACAGGAAACAAACAAACAAACAAAAACAGCTGTTTAAGCCAGGGAGAATCAGACCTAGTTTATGAATTAGTACAACATTTAAACCAAACCATTTTTTTGTACTTTTTACTTGGTCAAACAAATTGTTTTTGTTTTTCTTGACTTTTTCTTCTAAATTTTAGTTCCTTCAGGCTGTTGTCAGTTCAGTCAAAAGGCAAATAGCTTGCTTTAAAAGAGATTTCAGTAAAGAATTAGGTATTTTAATGTCCGATAATGAAAAAGCTCAAATATTTTCTAATGACATATATAATTAAAATCATTTGAAATAATAGTACTTATATAATAATACATTTAAAAATTTTAAAGCATTAAGAATAAAAAACTAATTTGATATGTATATCACATATTCTGTAGGAATTACATTTAAAATCATTTTTCACAAAATATTATGGCTGTACTTTAATAAAATATAGACATCTTGCTGTTTCAATTGATGCTCAGAAATTATGAACTTTCCTCTTTCCTCTGAGGCTCTGTTACTGCCACATAGAAATATTATAAATTATCAATTATTTGGAAGCAATAATTTAAGAAAATTTAAGAAAATGTATTATTATAGTTATAATTAGTTAAAGTAAAAATGCATTACCTTTGCTTTTGAATAATATTAAATGAATTTAAATTTTTAATATTAAATGCTGAATTTTGTAACATTTGTACATTGAAATTACACTTTTTTACACCCATGATCTTCCACATCTTTGAAACTATGTTGTAATGTTTTAGTAACTAACAATTTTGTTACTCTGCAATGAGAGAAAAACACCTCCTTTAATCACTTTCAAGATAATGATTTTTTTTGCCTCTTTGGATCATACACAGCAAGAGAATAAAAGGGGAGACAGGGTTCCTTTGACCTTGAATTTGAGAATAAATAGGGAAACAACTAATAAAAACCAAAATGTTGCTGCTTCAAAATGTATCCCACAAATTATACTGTGATATGCTTGTGTACTTTAGCATTTGCATATGATCTATTCTCTGGTTGGGCTTTACAGCCTGTTTTTACTTTTGGCTTTTATATTCCACAGAACTTCTAAAAATTCGGCAGGGACAGTGCTAATTAATTTATAATGTTCTCTCTCTCTCTCTGTCTCTCTCTGTATGTGTGTGTGTCTGAACAAGGTACCTCAGTAATTAAGTGAAATATTTATGATGAATATAAAACAATGCAAATTTATTTGTTTGCCCGAAAGCTAACTTGTTATTTATTTAGATGGATCTTTTGAAAGATTCTAGAAACTGAATCTTAGTATAAAGATGCATGATATTTAGAACAAAGATAGGCACAACACTGTGGATTGTTGTGTTAGAATGTATTATATGATACATCAGCAAAGGATAGTTGTTAAAATTTGGACTAAATTGATGAAGAAGTTCTTGGTTTCCCTTGAGGAAGAAAATAAACTATAGTGATAGAGAATCAATAATACATGGTGAACAGAAAGTATATGACTCAAATATACTCTGTACTACTCAGTCCAGCCCTCAATTTAAAAGTCTCTGTGTGTGTGTGTGTGTGTGTGTGTGTGTGGTGTGTGTGTAATGATAAAATATTGGAATCTCACAGTCCTTTGTAGAGTTTTATAATAAATTTTGTAACCATTTTTAATACAACATACACTTAATCTGGATTTATCTCAGTCTATATTAAATGAAGACACTGCTTTAATTTTAATGCCACTTACTACACTATACTTATTCCCCTAGAGAAGAGTAATATGCTTTATGGTATTGCCTATGAAAATAAAATATCTGCATATTCACAGGTAGGGAATTTAAACACTCATTTTCCTGGGGGGGGGGCGAAAAAGACCACATTATTCTCAACTTTCAAGTAATAATATCTTCAAATGAATATTTGCAACTTTATGAATTTGGTTAATGCCACTCTCCTGGTCTTTTTCATAATAACGATCATCACAGTTATGACAGAAATATCACCAAAACCAACAAAGAAGCAAAAAACCCCACAAAACCATTAAAGCACACACAAAAATTTTGATGTAAAACTGAAGGAAGAAAAAGATGTTCCAGCTAATGGCTTGTCTGTTTTCAAAGAAAAATGTTCTGATTTGGCTATGTGGGATATTTACTAGTTACTTAGACTATATTATTTGTTGTAATGAAATAGCTTTATAGTTATTCATTTTAAACTAAGTGATACCTGGTATTAGAGGCTATATATTGAAAGTAACTTACTTGCTCTGTGGGCTGTCATGAGCAGCCCTAAAGAGAAGCCCACAGAGCAAGTAAGTAAGTGAGGCCTCCAACTGAAAGATTGTATGTTCACAAATAATAACTACAGCTAATATTTTCATATTTATTTGTGTCAGACATAAATCCCCACTACAGTCTTGGTGGGGGGGGGATAAGTACTTCTATTTTGCCAGAGGAGAAACTGAGGCAAAAAAAGGGAAGAACAATTACGAAGGTCAAAGCACTTGTGAATGAAGAACCAGATCAGAACCTAAGTGATTAGACCCTACAGCTTTATTGTTTGTCATAAGACAACATTTCTTTCTTTCTTTCTTTCTTTCTTTCTTTCTTTCTTTCTTTCTTTCTTTCTTTCTTTCTTTCTCTCTTTCTCTCTTTCTCTCTTTCTCTCTTTCTCTCTTTCTCTCTTTCTCTCTTTCTCTCTCTCTCTCTCTCTCTCTCTCTCTCTCTTTCTCTCTTTCTCTCTCTCTCTCTCTCTCTTTCTTTCTTTCTCTCTTTCTCTCTTTCTCTCTTTCTTTCTTTCTTTCTTTCTCTCTTTCTTTCTTACCAGGGATTGAACCCAGGCCCACTTAACCACTGAGTCACCTCTCCAGCTTCTTTTATCTTTTTTTTTTTTTTAATTTTTTATTGTTGGTTGTTCAAAACATTACAAATTTCTTGACATATCATATTCCACACTTTGATTCAAGTGGGTTATGAACTCTCACCTTCACCCCATACACAGATTGCAGAATCACATCAGCTACACATCCATTGATTTACATATTGCCATACTAGTGTCTGTTGTGCTCCGCTGCCTTTCCCATCCTCCCACCTCTCCCCTCCCCTCCCCTCCTCTCTCTGTACCCCCTCCACTGTATAACCCTGAGGGTCTCCTTCCATTACCATGCAATTTCCCTTCTCTCTCCCTTTCCCTCCCACCTCTCATCCCTGTTAAATGTTAATCTTCTTCTCCTGCTCTTCGTCCCTACTCTGATCTTAGTTACTCTCCTTATATCAAAGAAGACATTTGGCATTTGTTGTTTTAGGGATTGGCTAGCTTCACTTAGCATAATCTGCTCTAATGCCATCCATTTCCCTGCAAGAAAAAGAAAGAAAGGAAGGAAGGAAGGAAGGAAGGAAGGAAGGAAGAAAGGAAGGAAGAGAAAAAGAAACTAGCTACTTGTATATCTATCTATCACATTTACAATGTGTGTATTTATACATGTGTACCAATAAATAAGGATTACAATAAAAAAAAAGACAACATTAAAGATACATTCGTTTAATGTCTATATCAAAAGAAAATGAAAGAATAAATGTTGGTCTAGGCCTGCACTGTCCAATAATGGACATGGCCACATGAGGTTAAGATTAAGTTTGAATAAATTGAAATGAAATAAAATTTAAGATTTATTTCTCTAGTCACACTAGTCATATTTGAAGTTCTGAATAGCCACATATAGCTGATGGCTACTCTTTTAGATAATACAGCTATTGAACATTTCCATCAGTGCAGAGAGTTCTACCAGATGGCATTAACCCAAAAACTTGATGTTAACTTAAAAATTAAGAATTTTGGGGGGGGGAGGTGAGATGTAAAAAGATTTCACCCGGCATATTAGTAAAATTGATTATTGAGCCATTTATCACACATCTGTTGAGTCTTGTTAAATAATGAGATTATCTAGTTATTAATTCATTCTGTTAAAATTATTTTTTAAACTCATTGTGACTATTCTGATCTGTGCAAACACGAAGGATATCAAGATAGCGCTAGTGCTAATCTCCTATCCTGTCAGTGATTGTTTTGGCTATTTTCTGCTATGTAAAGTGAAGGTGTCTATGGAAGTCAGTTTTCAATATGGCCCCCAGTTATTCCTTACCTTAGTTTCATCCCTGTGCAAGTTTCCTTCTCAATCTGTACCGATATGGGTCTGATAAGTAGCATCTGACTTTTTTAAAAAAAAGATATTTATTTACTCTAACTTGTTATACATGAGAGCAGAATGCATTTCAATTCATAGTACACATATGGAGCATAATTTTTCATGTCTCTGGTTGTTCACAAAGTAGAGTCACACCATTCATGTCTTCATACGTGGGCTTAGGGTAATGATGTCCATCTCATTCCACCATCTTTCCTACCTCCATGACCCCTCCCTTCCCCTCCCTCCCTTTTGCCCTATCTAAAGTTCTTCCATCTCTCCCTTGCTCCCCCAGCATTTGACTTTTGAGATTTACTTATAAAATACATTGTCATTTCTCTCATGCTCTTTTTTCTTTTGAGTGACTCAGTGTGGGGGGAAGCAATGTTCTATGTCATGAGCAGCCCTAAAGAGAAGCCCACAGAGCAAGTAAGTAGATGAGGCCTCCAACTGAAAGCCAGAAAGAAACTCAGACCTTCACCAGCCACTGTGTGAGTGAACTTGGAAGCAGGTATTCCTGTTGTCAAATATCTTCAAATGACTGTAGTCTTGCTAATAGTCCTCTTGAAAGACAGAGTCAGAACCACTAGTTCAGTTGTTTTCACAATTCAGACCCTCAGAAATTCTGAGATAATTTTTGTGGTTTTAAGCCTCTGAGTTCTGGGGTAGTTTTTTAAATATAGCAAGAGATATCTAATATAATGTATGAACAGAAGTTATACTAGAATTTAATGAAATTGGTATTATTTGTTAAATGCATTATTGTAAGTTAGTGGAAGATATAATCATGGGAAAAATAGTCCCTGTCATCAAATACTCAACCAATAACTATACTACAATTATAACAATGTGAATAGGTAAATGAAGGGAAAAACACTTTGAGTATTTAAAATGACTGTGTTGGGCTGGGGATGTAGCTCAAGCGGCATGCGTGCGGCCCGGGTTCGATCCTTAGCACCACATACAAACAAAGATGTTGTGTCTGCCGAAAACTGAAAAATAAATATTAAAAAATTCTCTCTCTCTCTCTAAATAAAATAACTGTGTTGGGAGAATCATATCTAGAGTAATGAGTTGCAGAATTTATACAATGTCTTGCTATATTCAGAACCTAGAAGAATGAAGACAAGAACAAAGAATTAAGGATGGGTTGAAGATGTTGTAGGAAATGCAAAGGAATTTTGACTCATTAAGGTGATGAAAACTGTTTAAGTAAAACAATAAATGTTCAATTGCACTGAAAAAGAAATAAAAATCACTAAGAATTGAAGCCTGTAGCTTGAAGATCAGTGTCAACAGTGAATCCTGTTGTTGATGATCCCCAGTGCAACTTCTTACATTGCCCTTTGTTAAAATGCTCCTCCTGGAGGACTTTGTCCTTATTCTTGGTTTCTTCTGAAGTGCCACACAAGATAATCCAGGGACCACAGCCTTGTCTGAGTTCAAAGTCAGTGTTTGTAACCACTGGACTTCACCCTCATATCACTAGCTGCCACCACTTGACTTGAATTTGGGTGAAACTGACCTAGTCTAAGTCTACTTACCAACCTATCAGCTATGCACACTGAGGGGTGAAAATTTGAGATTAAAATGAGGTTACAATGTGGTTCCGTAGCCACTGCTCATTTGTCTTCTACTTTCCTCCCATGAGATCTTGCATTATAAAACTCATTTAACTTGACATTAACTCTTAGTCATAAAAATGACATTGTGCATCTAAAGAGCTGCCCCACTTAGATGAGGCACTGAGCTAGCTTTGTAACATGGAATTTAAAAAAAAAAAATCCACAAAATAAATTTTCTTAAGATTATAGTTCATTTATGAGACATTTTTACAGAGTGAATTCTGGAAAAGTTTTAAAGTTAGTAAGAAAAAAAATAGTGTTTTCTTTTTCTTTCTTTCTTTTTCTTTTTTTTTTTTTTTTTTAGTGAGGGGAGTGAATTTTAGCATCCCGCTGCAAAGTTGAGAATAGGTTCACAAATCAGCAGAATCTGAGCAGGAAATAGGTACCAACCAACCTCTCATCCAAGAGCTAGTGAAGGAGGGCTATGAACATGAATAAAATAGGATTCTTACTTTGGCTAAACTTGAAGCCTGTTGGGGGAGTTCTTCCCCTGAATCTTAAGTAACAATCCAGGGTGCATACATGTAGCTCATATAAAATCTATTTTTTAACTTCAGTTCTTACCATATGCTAAAATTTCCAAGAGGAGGACACATTGTGTGGGTATGGCTAAAATAATTAGAAACAGGACTTAATTATTATAAGAACTCTCACCAGAGAAGAAGTGATTGCTAACATGGAATGCTACAGAATATTCCTTTCTTTTTTTCCCCCCTTTTATGGACCAAGATTCTCTTGCCAGCACCCCACAGGTTTAGACTTCGTAAGCAGGTAGAAAGATGACTGTGGATTTGGGGATGGCAGTTTTATATGTGCAATGTTCCAAAAAAGCTTTTATTCACTTGCTTTATGCTTTCGGATATGCACATTCATCAGTTTTCAATTAGTCAACGTGTAAACCTCTGCCAAGTGGGCCAAAGTTCACCGTGTGCTCTGACGTGGTGTTCCTAGGCAGACTAGATTCTGCCCACCATGGGCAAAGGTACCCTGCATCTCGGAAACCAGAACCACAAAACAGCAGTGTGCATTATGGGAAAGGTGGCAGCCTGCTTTGCATTCGGAAAATGAAGCTTTGCACTTGGGGGAAAAAGATGCTAAGAAAACAAAACAAAATGAAATGGAAGCAAAATGTTGGCAAAACTCAAATTGCATTGAATTTATACTTATTGGATTTTTGAAGTAAGCTGACAAGAAAAATTATCTTCATTGCATATCACTGAAGGGCTTTTCTATAGAAAAAACACTCACAGTGAAGTGGTAATTCAAAGGAAGTTTCAACATGTTAATATAATAATTAAGCAGTAAGGCACAATAGGCAGCCCATTTCTGAGGAGCTCAACCTGTCTCAGGTGGGGTATGAGATGCAAGGCTGAAGGCTAAATTACTTTAACCACCTGAAGTTGGCTATAATCACCTTAAAATATGGTATGAGGTGAGTATTTCCCTCATTGGAATATATTTTCTCATGCAAACAAGGAAGAATACTGAATTCTGTGTATTATATGGGCTGTCTTTAGGAGCTGAATTATTGGAATCAGCCTGAAAACTTGGAAACTTAAATGCTTCTAATTGGAGTCTACATTTCCCTAAATTCTTGGTGGTCTTTCTCCTTTTCTGAGTGTTTCATGGTCTCATCCTTTTATTTAAATTTCCTCTGGCCAAATTATTTCTGTTTGGAAAACTTGTGCACTGCTTTTGGTTTATTAGTTACGTGTGTGTATTTAAAGTGGTTTTGTTTAAGTAGCTCATCAGCCTGATACCTGGGTAGCTTCATTTACCACAGTGCAGAGTAGAGCAGTACTTTCTCAACATCACTGTGCACAAGTTGTCTGGGATCTTGTTGATTTGCAGACTCAGTTTCAGGAGATCTGGGGTGAAGCCTGGGGTTCTGCATTTCTCAAAAGCTCCCAGGAGATGACAGTATAAATGTCTAAGCCTGTTGGATCTTTTAAATATCAGGGAGCTAGGTAATGATAGGACTATAAAGACTATAGGATAGGAACAGAGCGGAGGTGAAAAAAAATGTTTTCTGGTTGTTTATAATCAATCCGATAAGGAAGAAATGACAGAACATGAACCATGAACTTTCTGAACTTTCTGTGGAATTAGTGTTATTTGGGGTCTGGGTGATATTGGTTGAAGACGAGAGAATTCCCTTTTGATACAGTCACAAGAAAGTTTTAAGTCAGTGACATATTATTGTTTAGGAGCTTTGTTATCAGTTAAAATTTAGACCAGGTAAACAGTGACTGGAAACAGATGGAGTGAAGGGGAAGATTCTGGTCTTAACTGAATGGGCAGAATGGTTTTTTGCATGGTTGCTATCTGCATATACTCAACATTTTCCTCTTGTGTTATACTTCTGGTTTGCTTTGGACCCTACAAGTAATGTGAATGTCAATTCTATAAATCCATAGTAAATAGAACTGGTGAGAAAAAGATTTTTCTGAATTCTCTGTAAA
This sequence comes from Marmota monax, assembly GCF_021218885.2. Classification (NCBI taxonomy): domain Eukaryota; kingdom Metazoa; phylum Chordata; class Mammalia; order Rodentia; family Sciuridae; genus Marmota; species Marmota monax. Next base: position 12,665,696 of record NW_026694895.1, on the reverse strand, counting down.
TAGAAACCAATGATGTTTTCATTTGTCTGTGTATTTTGTCTTTTTATTTTTCCTCCAAATTAAAAAAAAAAAAGTGTCTGGGTGTGGGAGTGCACATAAGAGCCCTGAACATTTAGTGTGAAATAAGCTGGATTTCCAGCTTCTCATCTGCTGTCATATTTAACTCTGAACATCATTTAGTACCAATAATGGAATGGTGGGCTGGTCAACATGAAGTCCTAAGGAGAAACAATTTTTCCCCCTGAAATGTTTTTAAAATTTAATTGACTTCTATTTTCAGGTTGACTCCAATCTCAATTGTATTTCCTTAAAGTAGCAACCACTCTCTGGGAAACTGAAGAAAAGTATGCTCTCCCACACTTGCTAGTTGCTTCTTAGAAATATCTCTTAGTGCTGATATCTGATCTTCATCCTGTTTGCATTAGCTGGGTTAGGTTCATCATGGTCCCTCATCTGGGACAATGTCCTTGTAAAGGATGTAGAACTCCATAAAGTGTTGTTATCACTGGAGTACATGACAGTGGCACTCCCGTGGAGTTGTGCAGTGCTCAGCCTGAACAGCACAATGTGTACAGCATAACTATTACACGAGGGCACTCCCCCTAAGGATCTGCTTAGCCCCTTCTGATGACTCCCTGTACAACTTTAACAAAGTTGACATTACAAAAATTAAAAAAAAAATGCTTACTTAGTACCTCAACTTGCTTAGGCCAAATGTCTAAATAAGGCAGGCAATTCTAGTCCAAACTACCTTTGCACTTTTTATCTTCTGTTTACCCTACCCAAGTACTGCTTGTCTCACCTGGCCCATGTCTACTCCTCTCTTTCTCCCTCTGCAAGCCTTCTCTCATGTTTTTGGAAGAAATCAGTTACCAACTTTTATTTTCTTGGTGCTTTCATATTCTATCTATCATTTACCTATCTTTCTGAACTTCTGTCTGGCTGTCTGTTTCTCCTCTCTCCCTGCCTCTCTCTAACTACTCATCTATCTATCTATCTATCTTTCTATCTATGTAATTGTACTATAATTTTATTTGTGTCTACTTGACCTATAAAATGGATCTATCGTTGGTTCTTAGTTTTATAGCTCCAGAAAACAATTTGACTGGGACATCTTACCTCCCAAGACAATTTGGCTTGGACATTTTATCTCTCTTGTCAGGCCAGTTATGATGGGGTCCCTTCCATTACTGGAGGATTCTGTAAAGGATGTCCTTTCATGCAGCCTACCAGATTGATGAGTGCAATTATGTCAGAGAAAAGACCAGGAACAGAATATAGAATGGCTATGGTCCATTATCTCTGTCTTTCTTCAAATCTTTCAAGACCTCTGGTGTCATGTGACTTGGTACATACAAGATAATCATTATTATTATTTTGACAATAACTAATGCTAATATTTACTGAAGATAAGTTCTTAATAACAGTTTATTGAGTTTTTCTATGTAATCTTCTTTAATCTTCATCCAGTCCTAGAGGCAGAGGAACTATGAAACTAATGAAGTTTAAATATCAGGGTTATTCATTTAAAAGGGCTCTTTCTAATGCCTTGTTTTAAAATTTCTCATTTAAAAATGCATAATTCTTTTAGTTCTAAATAAATATTCTTTTCATACCTAATTTCATATTAATAACTTTTTTCTTTAAGAAAGTGTTCAGAATTGTTCCAACCCTCAGGCCCCACAAAACTAGATCTGCTTTGCCTGGTGCTATGAGATAGGTACTGTTAAACATCCCCATAATAGAAGAAGGGCATCCAGAAAATTTAATCACAAAATGAAAGGTTATATTATTGAAAACTAAATGAAAAATGGTAATTTTCATTTGGTCTGTTCTATCAAAATAGCACAAATCTAATATATATATATATATATATATATATATATATATATGTGTGTGTGTGTGTGTATATATATGTGTGTGTGTGTGTGTATATATATGTGTGTGTGTGTGTATATATATATATATATATATATATATATATATATATATATATATATATATATATAAAATGAGACAGTGAAAATGTACTGACCTGGGAGGGTCTCAGGTGATACAAGCACTGATTTATGACGTGCAAATCTTGTTCAGCCCACTTTCATTTGAGAAATGGGACTGGGTGAAGATTGACAGCTAACCTTCAGTAGTGTGATCAAATGTCAATATTTGTTTTACTAGGTTTTATATAGTATGTGTGTTTATTTTATATATGAGAACCAAAGATCAGAGAAGTTCACTAATTTGTCAAAATGACATAGCTAGTAAGCAATAAGACTTGGATTCCAAACTGGAATAGGTGTTTGTTGTCCAAACTGTCTCTATATGTGTTTGTTGATTGATTTTAATGTCTAGAACACAAGTGAACAGGGAACATAATTACTGACTTCATTCCAATCCCCTTTGCTGCTCCCTCTGGAATTCCCCTTATCCTAGGGCCGCCCTCATGGCATTGGAGATGCCTAAAGCCTAGAGACATGATGAAAAAGTTAAAACCTCATGGCTTTTTCCTGACTCCCATCATCTTGCTTCAGACTGCAAACTGTAAAACTGAACTTGCTCATTTATTTGATTTCCTGGGGGTCAAATTTCTTAAATTTCTTAAAAGACAAGATTGACTTTTCTATACACCCTTCTCTTCTCTGGATGCCTTCAGAATGAATCTTGCTATGTTTTTTGTTTCCTGTTAAGTTTGAGTCTTCTGTCTCCCTTGCCCCTTTCTGAGTCCCTCTCCTACTCTGACTTTGCTAGGCAGGCTCTGTCCATGTTGAGTTTCTTTAACTTGGGCTCCAGAAACTGGCCCCAGAAACCCTTCTCTGCTGAAATGAATGCCTGTCTCCTGCATTCTTAAGGCATCCCCAACTATGGCAAAATTCATCTTCGGCAAGACCTATATGCCAAGCTAAGTACATACAAAAATGTAGATATTATAAGGGGATCACTTGGGCATCCTCTTTATGGACAGTCTCTTTCTTCTTGAGTATAAATTAAATAGGTAACAATGAAAAAAAAAATTCCAAATCAATATTGTCTTGAAAAATCTAACATGTACATTAGTACAGAAGAATTCTTTCAAATAAACATTAATTGGCCAAATTTGAAAAGTTTAATATTTTGATGAATATCTTCCTAAAATGTGTTATAACCTTTCTATCTTTTTTGATAGGATACATCGAACAAACTCTTAACTTGCTTTCTTTTTTTTTTTTTATTTTGTTGAATCTTTTTAAGTGTTCAATAATTTCTTGGTAACTCAGGATCACCTCAGTGAACATTAATTATCTCACTTGGCATAAACTCAGGTATGTTCTCCCTATACGGCTCTATGTTAATGCAGAATAAGATATTTGCTATTAATATTTATTGTAGTGTCGTTCACTACTATTACTATTATTATTCAATTACTATTTAGTATAGTAATTGAATTCCCTATACCAAAGACCTCCAAGTGCTATGCAACCAGTTGTTTTAATGGTTCTGTCTCAATTCTCACTCTTTTTTTTTCTCATTGAGAGTTGTCAACTCTGTGAAGTTGTCAACTCATGCTTCTTGCTTTCCTTCAAGTAAGCCCATCTGTAACAAAGTTATTTCTCTTCCTCTAGAATAGCAGTTCTCAACAGCAGCAAATTTAAACCCCATGGAACACTAACATATATGATGGCATTTTTCATTGTCACAATTTGGGTTGAGGGTGCTACTGTCATTTAGTGGGTAGAAATCATGGATGCTGCCAAGCTTCTTACGATGTACAGACAGACCTCCACAACAGAAATACCCGATTTGAAGTGACAGTAGTGTCCATTTTGAGTAATATTGTTCTAAAATTCTGGAAAAGTGAATAGGTGCTAGGGGAAGATCCAGGAGGTTTGTTTAATGCTAGGAAAAAAAAAAAAACAAGTGTATAATTCTTCATGGTCACTGGTAAGGTAAGGGGCCAAATGTTCTCATGCATTGAGGTACTTTGACATTCATTCAGGTGAGGGAGTTCTTGCAAGTTATCCTAAATTTAATGGACTCAACACTTGATGTGCACATGCCAATGATTCTCCTTTTAATTATTTTATTCTTCTGTAGGTATTTGGCTACATTAAAAACTGTCATTCTGGAGTTCATTTAATCCTCTCATCCCCTCCCCACCTCCCGCATCATATTGTGGATCAGCATCCTTAAATAAGAGAAATCCTTTGGCATTTGGGTTTTTGGGGTTGGTTAATTTCACTTAGCATTATATTCTCCAGTTCCATCCATTTGCCTGAAAATGCCATGATTTTTATTCTCTTTTAATGCTGAATAATATTCCATTGTGTATATATACACCACATTTTCTTTATTCATTCATGTACTTAAGGGCATCTAGGTTGGTTCCATAATTTAGCTATTGTGAATTGTGCTGCTATACACATTGATGTGACTGTGTCCCTGTAGTATGCTGATTTTAAGTCCTTTGGGTATAGACCAAGGAGTGAGATAGCTGGGTCAAATGATAGTTCCATTCCCAGTTTTCCAAGGAATCTCCATACTGCTTTCCATATTGGCTGCACCAATTTGCAGTCCAACCATCAGTGTATGAGTGTGCCTTTTCCACCACGTCCTCTCCAACACTTATTGTTGTTTGTATTCTTAATAGCTGCAATTCTGACTAGAATGAGATGAAATCTTAGAGTAGTTTTGATTTGCATTTCTCTAATTGCTAAAAATGTTGAATATTTTTTCATATATCTGTTGATTATATATCTTCTTCTGAAAAGTGTCTGTTAGTTCCTTGGCCCATTTATTGATTGGGTTATTTGTATTTTGGTGTTTAGCTTTTTGAGTTCTTTATATACTCTAGAGATTAGTGTTCTATCTGATGTGTAAGTGGTAAAAATTTGCTCTCAAGCTGTAGGCTTTCTATTCACCTCATTGATTGTTTCTTTTGCTGAGAAGAAGCTTTTTAGTTTGAATCTATCCCATTTTTGATTCTTGATATTAATTCTTGCACTATAAGTGTCTTATTAAGGAACTTGAGGCCTAATCCAACATGACGGAAATGTGAGCCTGCTTTTTCTTCTAATACATGCAGTGTCTCTGGTTAATGGGAGGATTAAATGAACTCTATAGAGGGAAAAGGGGAAAAGGGGAGGGAGGGGAAGAGAGGGGATATGGGTTAGGAAAGTTGGTGCAATGCAATGGTCATCATTACCCTAAGTACATGTATGAAGGATATGATTCTACTTTGTGTACAACCAGAGATGAAAAATTGTGCTCTATATGTGTAATATGAATTGTAATGCACTCTGTTGTCATATATAACAAAATAAAAAAAAACTGTCATTCTGGTACAAAACTGTGCATATAGTAATTTTCTAAGGGATTTTCAAACCTCTTTTTAAGACCACTTTAATGCTAATAGCAACTTAATTGTTCAAGTCATAGGACAGTTTTTTTTATTTTTTTCCTGCTGCCATTCGTTTTGAGAAAATTGGTGGACAAGCAAGTGACTCCTCCCTACTTTTAAAAAACTGAATTATTGGGGGAATGTGAGTTTTAACAAACAAAATTGTAGATAGCTTTTATTTTTTGAGGAAGATTTTATTGAAAGTCAATTGGTTGACTATAATCTCCTTCTTCTTCAGCCCTTCTCATTAGTTTTCTAATAGTTAGAGGACACTGACCACGAAAGAAATTTTTTTTTATTGTTTCTTCTTCATTATACATAACATTAGGATTCGTTTGTACATAATTTTAAAAGCCAAATATAATTGGCTCTAATTCAATCCTCTGTATTTCCCCAACACTACTGCCTATCTGTTCCCTTCCCTCTCCTCTACTGGCCCTAAAAGGAATTTTCATGGCATAAGGTTTGTGCCTGCCTGAACTTAAAGTGTCCATGTTCTGACCTGTTCACCTGATGATGCTTTACTTTGGAGATTATCTCCTTTGATTATAAAATAAAGGGAAGTCATATTTCTGAACTTTAGTATAAATTATTGAAAGTTTTTTCCATTTTACTTGATTATGAAAAATATTTAATTTAAATTACTTTACATAGAGAAATTGTTTTTAATGATACATACATAGCATACATCTCACTATAAATCTAGATATAAAGTAATGCATAAGATAAAGAAATGCTTTTTTATTTTTTAACAATGCATATTTGGCTAATTTGACCTCATTCCCATGCATTTTACCAATTACGTACATTTATTTAGTGCATAAAAAGTGTAACAATTAATATCAAAGTGTAAATGAGTATGCATGTTCTACCACTGTTTTATTCAAATGTGATGTGTCAAAATAAATTTGATATGAAATTCAGAGTGATAGATGAAGAGTGATAGATCCAAGGTATATACAGCACAGCATGGAATTTCAAAAGAAAAAGTATAGTATGGATTTAAATTATACAGTGTCTTCCTGATCTTGATAAGATACTGTAAATGGGGCAATGCACACCTTCAGAGGGAAAAGTTGACTAATAAAACTAACTTTTGTATATAGACAAATCATTTTTCTTATTTACATGAAAATTAAATACATTCTGAAAGTAAAAGCAATTCAGTATAAAAAACTTCAAATAATGTTTTAGTATTCTAGTTAGTTGTTTCAAAATTTAATATTTTACAATTATGCCTTTCAGTTTTTATTTTCCTTTGTAAAGTTACTATTTAACTTTGCTCATGTTTACAAGTTTTAAAGGCAGACTCAGTATTTTTTACGTATTGTTTATTATCACTTTTAAATAAAAAGTATTATTTATATGTCTGTTGTTGTGACATTTATAATTTTAAAAAAGAAAAATGGTTTTGTGTTTCCTGAGAGTTCAGGAATCAATTTAATACAATAATTTAATTGTTGAGCTCTCTAATAATTAAGAAAAATTAGATAAAGGGTATAAGATTTTTCACTATGGTCAATCTTGTACTTAAGATAGCAAATTACAATTGCATACCAATAGATTATTCTTAATTTAGAAATAAAAATGTTTTTAATTCAAAACTATCATTTTTGTCCATTTAAAGTATTTTTAAAGATGGTCATGGAGGAAATTATGAAAGAAAGTGGAAATAATTAATGCTCCATTTATTTATTTGTAAAGGAAAAAGTGCACATTGTTCCCTTCTAAGCTTTGTCTTGAAAATTTCAGTTAAATCTGCAAAAATTATTGCCATATGACAATGTTAACATAGATATAAAGTTTTCCTATAGTTGGAGGGACAAATTATTTTGAATAATTTTTACCATTCTCCATCTTTATATATATTTTTTAAAAAACTCATAAATGAAGCAATCATTTCTGGAACAAAGGTCTAACATATTGAGTTAAAGCTTATTTTGTGAATTAAATCTGTGTCAAAATTCAAAGGGCTGATATTTTAGTGAGGCAAATCCTTCAGTAACCATTTAGTTATTTTATTCCAGTTCTTTCCTACATGTCTTTTTAACCAGTTTCTATTTTTTTTTTTTTAACACAGGAACAACTTCAAGTTCTCACAAATTCTCCACTGTTCCCAAGAAAGGTATACCTAAGCTTAACATAGCTGAAGAGTATTGATATGAAATCAAAATGTGTTTTCAATGACTGAGCCCCTTCCTCTTTTCATTCAAGCCACTTAGAACTTTCCCATTTTCTTAATACATTTAGATTTCATATCAGATATGTAGAAGGAAAAAGCCAATCTCTTTTAATTGTGCTCCTCAGTAGTACATGACACAGATTCTCTATGACAAGTTCTGAGCTTATATTTCATGCTGGACTTACTAAAAGTTTAAGATTCAGCCTAAAGAGTACGAATTTAGATGCCCCTGTTCACTAGAACTGTAAACTCCATTATAAAGTGAGTGCATTGAACATCCAGAAAAATCTGCTCTGAGCTTTCCTAAGACGATGCTGAAATGTTGCATTACAAATTCCAAAATGAATTAATGAAGAACAACACTGGAGATGAAATGTATATGTGTGTGTATCACAGCTAACATGGCAACTGGAATACAAAGCCTTTTTTTTCTCACATTTTGCCAGCCATAGCATAAGCTTCCCACAGAGGATGGGGATTAACAGCCTGTCTCCTTTGGGGTGGGGGAGTAGGAGTCGAATAAAATGTAGAATCTGCAAATGGAGCTCTGAAATGATGTAGTTAATGTTACATATGTAGTCTATTATGGTAACTGGGAACATGTGTGTCATAATGCTGGGCAAACCGATTCTAAAAATGGGAGAGAGTAGAACAAAAACTGCCCCCCATATTCCGCTCATGTTGCATGATCCAAGGACACGCTGTTGGGGAAGATTTGATAAAGAACCCTTTTCTTTATGTCTACCAACTTTATCCCTATCCTTCCTACCCCTTCACATTTTCTCCTCTTATTCTTTACATAAAAGTTTATTTTTCATTTGAATGACTAATTTTTCCTAGCGTGTTATGGTAGAGTCTTTCAGACTTTACTAGGCTTTTCTGAACCCATGGATATCTTTATATATCATGAACTTGAAATATTTTCCAAGGGAAAAAATGAATTATTCTGACACAGGACTTGAAAGAATACAGGAGACTGGAAGATTTCAAGGCTGTTGGACCCTTACAGATACTAACCATGCATTTGGTACCTGAATCACTTACATCACTGGTTAAAACCTATGGTGCTATTTGTGTTCAGGTGTTTGTAGGCCTATGTGCAATGAGTCATTTGAAAGAGAAATGGGAATTAGCACAAAAATGGAAATGACAGCTCAATCGCAGTCTGGGAAATCATTAGGTGCAGAATAGAAAATGACTATTAAGAATTAGTGCATAGAAAGGAATTAGACTGAGTATCAAGAGAAAGAAGGAAGCAAAATGTTAAAAAAAAATGGAGAATAAATGGCAGATTGCACACTCTGGATAAAAATGCACTGATGTAATGAAGTTAATTTGAAACTTGCTCAAATTTATTGACTCATGGGGGTTTCACATTAATTTTTCTTATTGGTGTGATGATTTTTGTTTGATTAGCCTTTTATTGTCTTCAGTTTATTATTCAGCTTAAAATGTGAACATTTCAGTCCAATATGGTATTAAAAGTTTATTATTTAACTCCTTATTGGTGCTATAATAAATGCCTGTGTTTTCACCTCTGCTGTGGTACCTCAACCCTATTCATTTCCAGGGGATTCCAGAACACAGGCTCATCAGCAGAAATGTTTTTAAATTGAGAAAGATTGGGATACACAGCAAACAGTCAGTGAATAGAGGAAAACAAAATTCGGGTGAGTCCATGATACTTTTGGATTGGTCACCTTGCCAAATACTCCCCTTAGAAAGGGAGAATAGGTAAATCGCCATCCCCCCTTCCTCCCTGCCCCTCCCTACAGCTCTACCCCAATAGATTTAACAGACATGGAAATTTGCAGGATAAATGCCAGGTAAAACTTGCCAAGGGGGAAAATATAAATCCAACTGGTTACTATGCCTTGCCAATCACTTTCTGTAATCTTAGAGAAGAGGCATGATGTTGGAGATTGTAGGATAAATGTCATGGGAATATAAACTTGAGAAGTGTTCATAAAATGAATTAAAATGAGAAGAGGCTAATAACGGGAAGAACAGAGACCATGGTAGCAGAAAGAGAAATGGCAAGGAAGAAGTTAAGGAGGACTGTATTTAGTTACAAGGATGGACAATATGACCCCAAGATAGGCCTGAAAGTTACCCCTGAAAAATTTAAATTTGTACACATATTCTTGGCACATTACCATCTTACAGTGTAGTTCTCATATAGAGCAATATCTGAACCTATGTAGCTCTATCTGCATTTTTATTTGCATCTATAACTAATGTGTCTTTCTTAGCTCCATTATTCAATGTATGATCCTTAAGAGCATGGTCTGGGTTAGATTCACCTTTATATATCTATAGCCTGTAGCATATTGTTTAACTCTTAAATCTGTTGAGTGGATTGATACGTATGCTTAGAATTTACCATATGTGTATCTTGAGTGCATTGGTAGCAGCTTCCCAGTGGCTTTGAGCTGCTCATTCTTGTTTTGGTAAACACTGTAACTTGCCCATAGCTTTTGGTCATCTTCACATCCATTTCAAAGGCCATATTTGATAAGTCACTTGGAAGTTCTGTGTTTTAAGAGATCCCAAAGTTGAGTCAGCTTAGTTATATCTTAACAATCTATAGGAAAGTTTTTTTTTTCCATAGAAAATAAGTGTCTAAGAAGAGTTTTGAAGATTTCCTAACTGTATTTAGTAACAGAATTGTGGATTCTTATATAAAGTATGCCATTAGTTAAAAGAGGTAAAAATAATTTGTTATTTCAAGTTGTATTCAACAGTACATTTTAATATTATGAAAAAAACAACTGTTGATTTTGATCTCAGGTATACCAAAATAAAAAGTGGATAAAGGAAATAATCATATTAACATAAAAGACATTTAAATGTAAAAGGTCCTCAAAACACATTTTTGGACTAAAAATTTTTTTTTTTGAGTTAGATAGCTCAAAATCTCTTAGTCTTGTTCCCTTGAAAATATATTTGAGTCTATACTTCCCAAAGTGGATGTTTGGAAAAAATTGTTTTTAAAAATTGAGCAATGAGGCTGGCTTGTAGCTCAGTGGTAGTGTACTTGCCTAGCATGTGTGAAACACTGGGTTTGATTCTCAGCACCACATAAAAATAAATAAATAAATAATAAGTAAATAAATAAAAGGTCCATCAACAACTCAATTTTTTTTTTTTTTTAAATTGAGCAATGTCTTTCATGTATATAAATGGAAAACAACTGGTTTGGCCAATTTTGTGTTATTTCACAGTTTACAAAATATTTTTATATATTTAGTTATTTTAAATAGTCCTATGAGATGAGTGAAATTAAATTATTTTACATGAGAAAATCAAATTTGAATTAGTTTAGATTACCTTGAATGAGCTGCGGGTGCAAAGATGTAACTTTGAATTCTGGATTAGCATTTTTCAAAACACCATTCATTTCATGCAGCATATTGTATAAACTCAATAAATATTTGTGAATCACTGGATATTTTTCAAGACTGAGGATAATCTTTTAAGACATGGGTGTATTCAGCACAAAGTTGCATTTGATGCATGAATTTCATTAAATTTATGTAATAATTGTCTAGACTGTGATTCTCAAAATATAGAATTACATGTGAGTTTATCTCCAACCAAATCCTGTGCTGTATATGACATACCTTTGAATAACTCAGACACCGGTACCTTTTTGGGAATCTCTCTTGATCTTTTCAGTTCTAACATTGAGAATATGCTATTGAGACAATGGGTGATATTCTCATGACATATGATTGATAAATTCAAAATTATCCCTAAAAATTCATGAACTTATTTTGGAATGTTGGGTAATATTGGATTAATAAATGACTTATTTGCTGTCAATTGTGTGATAATTTGTTAGTATTCTTTTCTGAATGTTTACTCTTTTTATATACATTTTATTTTAAAAAAAGAAATAAAAATTCTCCAGGCTATTTATTTCAGCATGATTATTATAACTCACAGGTAGTTAAATATATTTTAACTGACTTGATCACTAGATTCTATAGCTTATGCTCAGTTTTGACCATGATAACTTTTAAATTGAGGGAATTTATTGAATTTTAATTAAGAACATTGTTAAGATACTGCTGTTCTAAATTTAGCAAACTGGAAAGACATTTGGGTTTTATTAAAATAAAAAGCTCTCTGGGGGGTAGCATAGAGCACAAATGATGAAGTGAACATTTATTTACAAATATTGATTACATTTCTAGCATGCTTCAGGAGCTGGACTCTGAGTGAATAGCCAGTTGTGATCATGATTCCATATGCTCTTAACACCAAGTAAAATTGTCTTTCAGTACTTTAGATCCCATATTTACCAAATGGAAGTGAGTAGGTCACTTTCAAGCACATGGTGTATTTTACAGGTGCTATCTCATAAAAAACCTTTTCTGTTAATAGGCATTTATAGCAATTTTTGCTATTCTTTAAGTATATTCCATTCATTAAGAGAAACTCTTAAGCTTTACAGGTGTTAGCATTTTCAAGTACAGAACTCTTTCCAGTGTAGATCCTAACACACTCATAGCTATGATTTCTTTATCTCCTGATTGAAATATTACACAGTAATAGTAAGGTGATTTGTAATTTAATTATTTGAAATATAGTAAACATGTGTGAGAGAGAGACCATTTCATAGTCTGCAGACAGTGTTCCTTTCCTAGTGAACCACTGAAATTAAAAGCTTTTTCATGGGGATAAATATGCTGAGCATTACTCCTGTGGGAAATGTTATTCAGAACTGTCTCATTTAAAGCTCCTTTGAATGAATTCAGCTTAGAGGGGAGGGTACATTGATGTTAGACAAACCTGGTTTCTGGTCTTGGCTTAACATTTACTTTATAATAAGGACAGATAATTTAACTATTGTATATCTCAGTGTTCTCCTCTGTAAATTGGAGATATAATGACATCTACTTCAGGGAGTTGTAAGGGTTAAATTACATTATATATAATTTTATATGCATATATATCATATATATATATTAGTATATACAGTATATATATATATATATATATATATATATATATATATATATAAATTTATGTATCGCTTGGCACATCATGCATTTAGGGATATTATCATTATTGTTTTTATTATTATTGATATTCTTATGCTAGTCAGAACCTGAATTCTAGTGTAATAGTAGTATTCCACTATGATAACATTTAATATACATACTAGTTATTCACTGAGATTATATGACTGTGGTATGCTAAAAACATGCAAAAGTTCACAATTTAGTTAACTAAAGTGACACTTTCAGTGTTTCTCTTATGTAATCTTCAAGTTTGTTTTGTATATAGAAAAACAAGTGAGAACACGTAATCCAGTAAATTAGAATTCATTTAGCATTTTTAAGCTGTTTCATTTGCTAATTTTAGGAAAGAATAGTATTGCATCTAAAATTAATCTATTAGTAAATGACTGAAGTCTCTCCTCAAAACATTGACTATCATATTTAAAAGATAACTAAGCAACCTATAGTATTATTTCCCTCACTGAATTGATATACTTCTCAAATTCATCTGTTTATACAGTTTTTATTTTTAATGTACATAAATTGGTCTAAAATAGTATCTGTGCTTCCTTACATGATGTGCTAGCTCATGAAGCCAGATGTGCCATTTAGGAATCAAATTGAAAAAAATTTGTTCTATAAATGATTGTAGAAGTGGCCTAGTTCACTTCGAAACAGTGCCCTTCATTTTACATTTGATAAAACTCAGTGTAGATAGTGTCCTTGGGAAAACTTCAATAGCATGCTTGAAACAGGTGTTGCATTTCTGGGTCTACAGTATGCTTTTGCCAGGCATCCAAGAGGAGTACATCAAGGAAACTCAGATTTTTTTTTCTGATAAAGCTATGCAAATACCCATCCGAGGGCAGAGTTTGGCATTTAGGAAACACATTGATATGATGAATTGAGAATGGTGACCACAGAATTTGGAATCCTTATACCCTGTTGGTGGGAATACACAATGGGACAGCCGCTTTGGAAAATTGGTAGTTTCTCAAAAGAGTAAATGTGGGAGCTGGGGTTGTAGCTCAGCAGTAGAGTGATCACCTGGCATGTGTGAGGCACTGGGTTTGATCCTCAGCACCACATATAAATAAATATAGGTATTGTGTCCATCTACAACTAAAAAAATATTTAAAATAAAGAGTACATGTGGATTTGACATATGCAATTGTGTATTTAACACCCCTAAGTATATATCCAAGAGAATTGAAAACATACTCTTTTTAAAAAGTTGTTCAGAAAAATTCATACCAATGTTATTCCTGATAGTCAAAAAGTAAAAGCAACACAATGTATATTAACTGATGGATGAATACATAAAACATGATGTATCCATAAAGTAGAACATTATTCAGCAATAAAAAGAAATGAAATAGTAATATCTACTACTATACCCGAAAAACATTATTCCAAGTAAAAAAATCCAGTCACAAGGGATGGTATGATCTACAGTTTCATTTATATAAAATGTTCGATATAGGGCAGATTCATAGAGCAGAGGATCTCTAGGGATGGGATGGGGTAGAGTGGGAGGGAATAAAGAATGAATTTTTGGTCATTAGTATAGAATTTCTTTGGGGGTGATAAAAATATTCTAAAACAGACTATACCACCGGTTGTACAACTCTATGAATACATTTAGAAACATTGACTTGTACACTTTAAGTGGAAAAATTGTATAAGTGAATTATATCTCAATGAAGCTGTTATGTAAAAAATTGAGTTTCCCATCTTGCATGTCCATAGGTATTACAATCAGTTTCCTAAACCAGACTATCATAATTATTTTCAGTTTTCAAAACAGTCAAAACAAGCACTTTTAAGAACATTATTCATTGAAATGCATCAAAGCATAAGTATACTCCCTGAAGAAACACTTTCAATCACAAGCTTAAATAATAACCAAATATAATTCATTCCAGGTACATTCTCATTAAAGAAATGGCTGGCCAAAATGTTGAAATAAACATTTAGCTGCTAAGTGAACAAATTAAACTCCTTTATGATTTAACTGTACCAGTGAGTATTTCCTTTTGGAATGTATTTCTGCTTTGATACATTTCAATAAACATCATGAATTTTGTTGAATGATGGCATTTTGGAATGTGTGTGAGTATGTATATACATATGTATTTTCAAACTGCATTGAAAATGTTATTTAAAATATGAATGCATGTGTACATGCAATCATTCCAACTTCTATGTTTAAGTGTATGTATACAATACAAAAAGACATATTCCCCTAAGTTCCATGCAGTGTAGTCATATTGTGGGGTATGTATTTGCCAACTAGTTGCAAGCATTAATAGAAATATTCTTTCTGCCTCCTCTTGTCTTTGCTCCATACATGTGTGTGTGTACATACATATGTAAATGTACAAATACTTGATAGTGTTTATTTGTCACATGCTAGACCAACATTATTTATAGATGGATATTTTGATCATTATGCATATTCTGAACCACTGGAACTATTTTGAGGCATATTTGGAGCTTAGAAAATATACAGCACTTTGCTTCTTGATATGTACGGATTCATGGGAGTGATTATGGAGCAGGAAAGACTATAAAAACTAAACAATTCAGTCTAAATCTTTTCCTACTTTTTCAAATCTCAGTGCAATGCTTTGCAGTTACTTGTTTTTCCTGTTGAATTGTTTTACAGTTTTAATTTTAAAAGTGAAACTTATTTCTTTTACCCTATTGTAATCTAATGAGAACTTTTACTTCCATAAAATTTGTTTGAAAAATTACTGTTTTTAAAAATTTGTTTTCTCTGTGAACTTAAGCATTCCCACAAACAAGAGTATATTTACATTTTTTCTTACCTAATTTTAGCTCTAGTCAGCTCTGGTTGTATATTTACTAAGCATGTTAAAGATGGTCTGAAGATAAATATTGCCACTCCTCTGTCTATAGTTGAAAAAAATCAGCATTTATATCTTTTTCTCTCATCTATTCTGGAATATCCCATTTCCTCTGTCACTCACAAACACTCAGAGATAATTATTATAATTATTAACTTTCCCATAACTTGCGTTTATGTGTCTCTTTTCTATATCTTTAAATAGCACATAGGATTTATAAAAGTGAAAAAGCAAAATATACTTCCAAGATGTTGCAACAGGTATGATTTTTAATAGTGTTTAAACAGAAATGTGGTAGTAGTCTTATTTCTCCCTAATCAAAGTTTTGTTTTCTATTCATTTTGTGCTACAAAAAGCAGAAAGGAACAAAATGTAGATGAGAAAAAGAAAATAAAGAAGATCTCTTAAGATGGGACACAGAATGTTAGTCTGAGTAGGTTGATAGTACGCACAGACTCAGGTGAGGAGTCAGGCTGTCCAAAAGGAAGGTCACTGCTCTCCAAGCCAAATAATTCTCAAGATAAATATATCACAGCAGATTTGGCATTTAGTGAAAGTGACATTATAGAAAGTGACATTACAGAGAATAAGGATTTCCTATATATAACAACAGATGACACTAAAAATCTGTGCAAATTGGTGAAGATCAAGAATAGAAGGGGCTAGCAGGGTACCATGGCACATTCCTGTAATCCTAGCAGCTTGGGAGGCTAAGGCAGGAAGATTGTGTGTTCAAAGCTAGCCTCAGCAAATATGAGGCTTACTAAGCAACTCAGTGAGACCCTGTCTCTAAATAAAATACAAACTAGGGCTGGGGATGTGGCTCAGGGGTCAAGTGCCCCCAAGTGCAATCCCCGTGACCGCCCCCCCCCCCCAATAACAAAATAAAAAAGGAATAGAAGGGGCTCATAAAAAGGGTCCTCAGCAATGGAACATGTAGAAGTCAAGATGTCTAGGCGGGAATGAGAATGGCTTTGAGTCTCAATACATGGACTCTCACAGTTTCCTGGAGAAAGTCAGAATTTAGAGAATCATATGTTTTCCTGGTTTCATGGAGTTGGCTGTAGTCAAATTCATCGATTCCTTTGTCTTCATAAATCCTCAAAAATTCCTGTGAACTGATATCTGCCCTTAATATGGGACAGATTTATTTATTTTTCGCCAAGTTGCTCATCCTCAGAGTAACAAATCTAGAAAACATGATATCTCTAAAATTGTTTGTGCTGTATTATTTGTATAAAATGTGTTCTTCCACTTTTCCTACTTGATGAACTCCTACTTCTTTGCTAGGAATCCAGTGAAATGTCATTTCCTCTATGACCTCTTCCTTGTTCTTTCAGCATAATTTCTATGTCCTCCACCATGAACCCATGATTCTCTTAATCCTGTTTTATAGATTTTTGCTTGAACCTGAGATTCACTGGAAGAGATTGTATATTATTTAATTTAATACCTGTAATCATTAACTCAGTACTTAAACATGGCATATAAATGTGAAACCAATAAATGAGATCTGCTGATTGTCTAGTTCGATCTTATGATGCAATGTCCAGTTCATTTAGTCTCAACTAGTATTTGTTTCTACCTCACATCTGAGCTTCATTTAAAATAGAATAGAAAATGAAGCCATAGCACCTGAGAGTTCAGTGCCTCACCCAATAACAATTATTGAGGTCTCAGAGCAAATTAGCAGTCAGAACTTCCTTTCACTTTGACCTGGGTCAAAAAGCATTACTTACCTGTCCTCTGTGATCTTTCCCATGTTCTTGTCTTCTCAATTCTCAGGGAAGGTTCTCTCCTATCTAAGAATCAGGGGTTTGTGAGGCATATATATCCTATTCTTCATGAGACTATGTGTGAAGTACCTCTCAACTGGCATATTTTCCAGAAAAATTCCTCCATTCACCTACTCTCTTCCACATGGATGACTGCAGCTTAATAAAAGAACTAGTCCAGGCATATCACCCAAATTAAGAAATCCCAGAGATTTGGGTTTGCCGGCTTAAGTGGTTAGAACACTATATTCCACTTTTTCTCCACTATCATAAAAGTAGAACATCTTGTCAGAGAAACCAAGGAAAACAGAGAAAAAGATAACTGATCACATGTAAAGAGGAAAGAAAGAATGAGACAGGGAAAGATAAGTAGACATAATATATGCAAGTTCTTGAATTCCTAGTATCTGTGAACTTTTGAGTTCCTAGTATCTGTGAGCTTCTTGTCTCTGAGAGCCCAAACACATGAGTAGTCTTGGATTTCACAAGATTGTCTAGTTATCTTTATAATATATTGTCTTTTTGCACAAGTTAGCTAAAGTGGGATTGCTAACTTTTGACCCAAATAATTTAATTGTTTTGTCTTTGTCTAGCTTAATGCATTGGTTGAAAAATGATATTATTTTTCACATACAATATGCCCCTTACTCATATCCTCATACTCTATGATAGCTTTCTCCATGTAGATACATAAGGGAGCTCCTGAAGAGTCTGGTCACCACTGCTCGGTGTTCCTGGTCTTCTGACAATTACAGGAGACAGACTTTGGGACCAACTTTCTAAAGCAGATGAATGTAAGATACACATGAGGTTACAGCATTATTTTAGTGTTAAAGGGAGGGAAATATCCATGTATATAAATGTCAGCCTCTCAATTTATTCCCAGAATAGTCAGTAATAACCTCATGACTGGAACACACCATGGAAGAGTTACTCAGGGAACTAAAGATGTTATTCAGGCATAGAAAGGGTATGGACGTATGTGAAAACAGAGGTAGGGGGGAAATCAGTGAGGTTATGTGGATTCTGGTAAGGAAGATGGTGTGAGAAGCACAGAGCAGAAGGTAAGGAACACTATGTGGGCAGAAGCTGACACATAGATGCTTGAAAAAAGGAGCTATCAGACTGAGGCAGGGAGACGTACTGAGTATTTTACTTTTCACTGTGGTATGTATAGGGTAGGAATTATCTTTTTATCTCTTTTTATTATTAAACAACTAAGATCATTTACCAGTTTGCTTTGGAATGTTTTATGCATTTGGTTTTTCAGTACATTTTAATGGAGTATCTATAACATATGAGGCCCTGTTTCACACTATTG
This sequence comes from Marmota monax, assembly GCF_021218885.2. Taxonomy (NCBI): domain Eukaryota; kingdom Metazoa; phylum Chordata; class Mammalia; order Rodentia; family Sciuridae; genus Marmota; species Marmota monax. Next base: position 12,647,165 of record NW_026694895.1, on the reverse strand, counting down.
TAAAAACAGCCACAGTCCCTATTTCATAGTTCTACCAACCATTTTCTCAAGTATTTTGAGACTAGAGAGGAGATTACATGTTCAATTTTGTAAACAGCATCACGTACCAATTCATAAGGTTCAAAAAACACCTTCTAAAATAAGGTGCATGGCTTTCCCTAATTAGTAAACAAAATAAGTCTTCCTGTGTTTTCTTGGTTTTGAGTGATTCAGGTTTGAAAGACAAGTGATGTATTAGTATACATGGCAGCCTGGTCTGCAAACTGGAAGAGGACCAAGGACTCCACTGTCTCCTGGAAGTTTATGCATGAGAGTGATGTTAGAAGAGGACAAGTGTATTGTGCCTTTTGGGACTAGCCATTTTAAGAATTCATTTTAGAAATATATTAATGTCTGATGGCTGAATTTTCTTAGTTGGAATTAATAAATCTGAGGGATTAATTGTTCATTTGAAGTTGGAAATTTCGAGAGGGAGTCAAGGATGCAGTATGCCAACTTCTACCATTGCCCTGTTCCTTCCTCTCACCTTAGACACCAGCACAGCCCTGCAGTCATTGTCCTCAATCCACCTGAATGGAAGCTTTATGTCCTACAAGATGTTTCCTCATCACCAGATAAAAATGATTTTAAACCCTAAAACAGTAACATGATAAATACCAGAGCACAACAATCCAATTATTTGCAAAAGTCATTGGATTTGCTCAGAGTCACACTATGGCAGGTTAGAACAGCAGTCAGGGTGCTCAAGTAATTAAATAAATAATGTGAGTCTGACTGGACAGATACAGAGAGCCAGATGTGGGAATAGATACTCCCTAATCTCCAGAAGCAGATCAAACAGGCTGGAGAGTAAACCATCATAGAAGCAGCTAGAAGGACACCATAGCCTGCCTGCTAGCAAGGATGGAATGACCCAGTTTCATGTTGTATGAGTCTACATGCACTCTGATTTGTCCAGATCTTGAGTTTGATATTAATTATGTATTCCTGCGTCATTTTGGCTTTGCCTACTAATTACTACTTCAGAAGTACTTTTTCTGTCCTTTATAATTATTTCTAAATTGGAGATTTAATGTCACAACACAGGCTTTCATTTATCATATGCGTAGCCTCATCATGTGTTCAGTCTAAACAGAGGCTAATTTCTCACAATTATCTAGCCAGTCAACCAGTCAACAAATGTGTATTGATTGCCTAAAGCAGAGGTCAGCAAAATACGGCCCACTGGCCAAACCTGATCTGCTGACTTTTTGTATGGCCTGTGAATCAAGATCTGTGTTATTTTTTTTTTTAAATAGTTGGAAAAAATAGAAAAAAAATATTTTGTGGAACATAAAAATTGCTTTTAGGTTTTTGTGTCCATAAGTAAAGCTTTATTAAAACCAGCCACACCCATTGATTTGTAACAGTATTTGCATTATATTAAGCAGAATTGAGTAATCGCCACACAAATTGTATAACCTACAAAAGTCTAAAGTATTTACCTTCTAGTCTTTTACAGAAATAAATTGTAGACCATGGCCTGGCATATGTCCAGAAAATCAGAATTACATATTGGGATAAGGAGAAAAATCACAGAAGCCTACATCTTGGGGGCTCCCAGTCTCATGTTCTGAATCCTGTAGGCCCAAGGTGCTGGGGGACACCAAGAAAAGGTCCATAAGACAAACTGCAAGACTCTGCCATGCCTTCAGGATCAAAGGACATCTCTGAAAGAAGAGCAGTGCTTTGATATCCACTTGGAAGTGCATTCACTAGCTTTTCAGGAAAAAAAATTTTTTTTTGAACTTTCCTGCCAGTATCTTTGGACATATTTTGGTAGAGATTTTTTTTTTTCATTTATATAAGACAGCAGAATACATTACAATTCTTATTACACATATAGAGCACAATTTTTCATATCTCTGGTTGTATATAAAATATATTCACACCAATTTGTGACTTCATACATGTGCTTTGGATAATAATGATCATCACATTCCACCTCATTTATACCCCTCTGCCCTACCTAGAGTTTTCTATTCCTCCCATGCTCCCTCTCCCTATCCCACCATGAATCAGCCTCCTTATATCAAAGAAAACATTCAGCATTGACATAGATTTTTAATGTAGTTATGAATCAGTGAGTGGAAAGGTGGTAGTCATATAGCGATTGAGCATATTAAGTACATTATTTTTTCTCACTGAGCTACTTTGTAAAACCTTTTAATATAGACAATCATGGAATATGGCAACAATGAAGAATTCTGATGCAAATCAGACATTTCATATTGAATCAAAATTGAATCAAACCAATAATGATAATAACGAGAGGGACATCAATCATTGAGGTCATTTCATCTTTAGTGGTGGTAAGTGGGCAGCCAACGTGGACAGTTTTTCAAAATATGCACAGTTCTTTTTGTTTGAATCTCCTAGTATAGAAGAGTTGTCAGAATTATGTGTGGCATTTGGTAACACCCAGTATATATTTATCATTGATACTAACAAAAATGGCCAACATGAAAAAGGGCAACCAAAGAAATACAGTATAAGGAATTCTTGTTTTTCTCAATCCCCAGTTCCCCAACAAGAACTTCCTGCATAAAATCTACTAATCTTCAGTTTTCTTTAAATCTGACTGATCACAGAAACCATTAGACATATTTTAAAAATACAGATTTTATTTCTGTCTTCCAATTTTTGGACTAAGAAACTTTGACAATGGCTCCAGGAATTTTTATTAAAAACAACAACAAACATCTCCCCAGATATGGAAAACCCTAAAATCTTTAGAGATGCTAAGATTGTGTAATCCCTCAACAAATATATAAAACTGCTGTCCCTTAAAACAAAACCTAATTTAGGGAAATACATAATCTGAACAGAGTAAGTAAAGGTATTTGTGGTAAGCCAACATTTCAGAAAATAGAAAGTTTTGTGGTTCATATACGTAATTTATATAAGGCAAGTCTCCCAATGTATATTCTATACTGTCTTTCTTCTAATTAAAACCAGAATTAGCCTTTCAACATACTACAATAGTGCTTCCTTTCAGTTAAAATTGTAAGTTCGTTTTACTTTTTTTTTCACAAGTGTTCTTTTTTCCCTCATCAAAGAGTCTGCTTTTATTCTACTTTAGTCATAAGCCTCAATGTTTCATAGACATGAGCTAAGAACAGTCTTATTGAGAAGAGAGAAACATTTAGAATAATAGGAGTTGTTACACGCACAGTAACAAATGAAATACATCTTTTGTAAATAACTCCCACCAGAAATCTTATATTTCCAGGCATCTATGCATATACCTTCATATAACAACTTTTGCGTTCGTAAAACATTCATTGAAGGCAGCTCTGCAGTTTTATAGAAAAACAACGTGCCAGGGATGCAAGAATCTTGCCAGTTCTGTGAAAAATGACACCAATTAAAGCTTAAATTGCTTGTTTTCTCATAAGGTACATATTTTCATAACTTTGAAATCAAATAATTGCTGCTTTTATATTAAATACAATAAAACAAAAAGGATGCTAGTTTAGAGGAACTGCTACAAGCATTTTAATATAATTTTCCCACCATTTAAAGTCACAAAATATGGAAAACAAGTCAAGTATGCAAAGTTCCAAGGAGATAGAGAAACTCCTTCAGATTATTACATCATTTGTCTTTTGTGTCAGGAAATGTGTATATGATTTCATTGTTTGATTAAATGCCAAAAAAAGGCACATTGCTCTTATCTAACTGATTACAGATTTTATTCATATGAAAAAGTATTTGTTAATGCTTTACCATTAGGAGATTTTTTTTCCTCTTTCCTTTCTCTCTCTTTTTAAAGTTCTAAGCATGAATTTCTAATAATAATAATAATAATAATAATAATAATAATAATAACAAAAGAACAATATTATTATTATTATTATTATTATTATTATTATTATTATTATTATTATTATTCTAACTTCCCAGGCTTTATTTTACACTCACAATATATGGTACTCAAATTTCCCACAGTGAAACCCATTCCCTAATGATTATGTACCTGCAAACTGAGCAAACAACTTCTTTCTGTCTGGGTGACTAAGTGAGTGTGTGTGTGTATGTGTGCAAGATCTAAAATATATCAACTTTCAAAAATACTAGGGAAAATGGTTTTTAGGTGTTGTGTTACCTAAAAACAAAGGTTTTTGATATGTGTCTCCAGGGTATTACTAATCAGAGGAAAGAACAATTTAAATTCTGAGTCAAGTTTTGTAAGATAATGTTTCATTTTAATACCTTTATATAATAATTCATGTGTGTGTGTACATAAAGGTTCTACTGAGCAGATGAATTCCAATTTTCATAGGAAACAAAATAATATTTAATAAACTTGTATATTTATTAAATACATGAAAAAGTGTAAAGATGCAGTCCCATTGATGCTTTTATTTGCATCTGGGGGACCCTGAGTGACAGCTGTGGTTTCACAGAGAGATACCATGTGCTTTTCATGGTATAAACTAGCTGTCTGCATTAATAATAAGCTTGTGCTGAAGCCAATTTGAGGCTACATCGAGGGATTTCAAGGTCATTTGCCAATGGCCTGGCCTCCATTAACTTCTTCAGTAAAAGTCCCAATGATCCTTATTTTGGCCTTGAGTGTGGGTTATCAAAATCATCCCTCTTAATATTTCCACATAAATAGCTTGTTTCCTTAAATAGTCATTATGTTCAGTGTGGACAGTTTCTGAAAGCTTCTCAGTTCAATAGAAAAATGCATTTGGAAAAGTATGTTATTTTAAAATATATCTATATTTGGACAAAGAAGAATTTAAGAATGTTTTGAGTATTTAATTAGAAGACATTAAAGGCAACTAAATGTTCCCTTGTCATGGGGACCATGAAGTGATATAAAACAGTGAGACTTCCAAAAGATTGAGACTGTCAGTTTGCTAAAAGACAAGTAAGAAAGTGGGGTAAGTCATTATTCTATGTTCACATATGTAAGACGGTTAAAAAAAAAATCTTTCAATTGCTTAACATATTAAAAAAATTGATGTTAATCCCTTGAGCTTCTTCTTTTACCATACACTTTGGAAATCCCCCACCCCCGCCCCATAAATATGTTGTTATTTACATTAAAATTTGTAAAAAAAAAAAAAAAAAGAAAAGAAAAAAGAAACACTTTAACAAAAAGGGGTTGGAAAAAATTGGTGAGAAAGACCGAAGAGAAATAGATCTTATTTATTGTGTTATTTAAACCTGAGTTACATTACACCATCTTACATTTAAGAGGCAGCCTGCTAATGCAAGCAAGGGTGTCTCCTGCAACGAGACAAAGATTAATGCCATGTGTACTGATGATGCTCCACCACAATTCAGAATTCTGTGGCGCCATGACGCCCCTGTTTTATATGGTGGTTTGCCAAGAGAAAATTACTTAAACCAATTGTGAATGCATTCCTTTTTTACTTTTTATACAACCACATTTATGTAAGTAAATAGTATAATGAATATTTTTGAAATGATCCATCATTTTGAATTCACCTAGTTTGTATAAAATGCAATGTGCAGTTTTTTTCTCTTGCAAGAAAGACTTTCACATGGGAATGTTCATTTTTTTTTCCCTATGAAAAAAGATTTCTCATAGACAACCAACCACAACTGGAATAGATTCTTTTAAACATATTGTAATGTGAGAATTTTCTTCAGCTGGAGGGTGTTTTATTCTTTAAATTGAAAGCCGTTGTTCCTCAGAACTAGTATGACATTGTAATGCATGATGTGCTAGTCACTCTTTATATGCAGAAATTGATATGCTTCAAATACATATTAAATATTGAAATGTTATGTGATATTTGAAACTCCTCAGTGCTTCAGGTTTGTGGACTTGTTATCTGGAGTTACCTATCATACATATATGTGAGCTGCAAAGAGCATACAAGACTGAACTTGGGAATCACAGCTCTTTTTTCTAGACTCAACCTAACTTCTTTCTTAAAGATGTTGAATGTAGCCACCAATAGTTTGGGGTCAGTAACATATGTATCATAAAACCATCACTTCTCACATTCAACAATTAGCCCAATTTATTCATGAATGGTACAAAAAGAGAGTGAATGTTGAAACTAAAACTTACTTCATTTCTCCTTAGAGAGTAGTTTCTTCCAAAACAGAACTGAGATCATTTATAGGAGGTTTTGGTGAAGCTATTTTCTGGATTTGTTCATTACATTTTTCCAAAGGGGTTTTTAGTTTTATCAGCCAATGTAAATGGGCATACATGTGCAATCCCACAGAAACATTTCTTATGTATACAATTTGCCTATTGTTATTTTTAGTAAAAGGGGTAAATTAATATGTCAATGTTTAGAAGGAGAATTTAATTTGGGGTGCTTTGTGTCTTTGACCTGAAGACGCTTTCTCTTTTCCTTATTTCTTTTGAACATGTCCACTGTTTACACTTGCAATTTAGTTTTCTTATCTGTAGGATGAAGAGTAATATCTAATTTATAGGGTTTTGAGGATTAAATAAAAGGATATTTTATGTACAGGATGTATTTAATGCATATCTAATGCGTGATGGATCCTCCTGAATTTTATTCTTCCTCCCATGTGCTTCCTCTGCATCATGCACACTTTGTTCTAGATAAGTGAAGACCGGAGAGTCACTTCATACTGCCTTGGTCATGCTGTTCTTCACATGGTGCATGCCATGGTCGAACTACCTGAAATTTATAGTCTTTTGTGCTCATTATTTTTTCCATGAAAACTAGAAATTAATTCATTATATTTTAAAACAAATTAAAAAAATTTAATTTAATAATTAATTTAATAATAATAATTTAATAATTTAAATTAATTAATTAAATTAACTTAATAATTAATTTAATAATAATAATTTAATAATTATTATTATTAAATTAATAATTTAATAATTTAATTTCCTCTTCCATGGCTATTAAACTTCCTTAGACATCCTTGAACACTTTTTATTGCCTCTTCTTCCTTCACCAAAGACTACACTGGTGGAGATTGGTTCTCACAAATACTCAAAACTGTTGAAAAGGTGTCTAATATGTTTGATTTCCAATGGTAGGCACTTATGTGTAGATCTTAAACTTTTATATTCTAAGAACTTTTTTTTAAAAAACACAGGTTATATAACTCAAATAAATTCTAAATGCTATGCCACGCCACAGTGGCAGCCTACAAGGTTGTGTAGGTGTGTTATTTGCTGTACAATTTCAATTGTACTTTTCATCTCTGAGCCACTTTTTCCTCCAGAAATGGTATAGTTTATTCCTCATCAAAATCCAAGGTGGACCCTCATCAGAAAGATATTTGTTTAAGGATAAAATCTACCTCCATTAAAGTCTTAAGTGTAATTAGTATATACAAATCGAGAGTGAAAATGAATGTCTAGCTTGTCAGCTCAACTCAGGGACTTTGGCTATATGAATTTTTTGCTTTCCCCTCAGCTGTAAGACTTAGTGACTCCTGATGTGGTTAATCCTAATGTTTCCCCTGTTGTAGGTATTAATGTAAGTTACCATGACTAGGCTACACTTTTTATTACATGTTAAATTTCTTAGTCATCTTGGTATCTCCTCATTTTCTAGCAAAGTAGCTTGCATGAAATAGGTAGATAAAATTGAGTCTGGGAACTGAGGAAGGAGCACAATAAACTGAACTTCATAGTCAAACAGTGGAAGTACTGAGACAAGGCTATTTAACTCCAAACCCCTGCCATACATACATCATTAATTGTGTATGTATTATTTATCTTCATCATTCTAGCATTGCAAAATGAGGTTTTTATTGATCAAGTAATAATATTTGTGACCATGCAGGATTATCTCAGAACTTCCAGAGCAATCACACTGATAGGATGGTCTCAGCTGATCCCAACCAGACCTCCTAAATGAAACACAGTTTATTGGGTGTGAGAGACTTTCAAGTGAGCTCATAATCAATGTTCACTCCCTCTGTCCTTTATATGTAGTAAACATCTCATGGCAGCCAGAAGTGGCATGGAACCTCAGAGCATGAATCAAATCTCTTAGTTCTGGTGCTGGGCTTTGTTCTCAGTGTTTGTCTTTATCTTTCAGCTGCCTGGCAGTTGGGCTACATTTGTGGAAAGAAAAAGGTATGCACAGTTGAATTGAGACAAGGATTTCTCTATAACTGAAATCTGCATATATAAGCATGTTTGCTTTCAAAGTCTCTGAAACATTAACATCTTATTCAATGTGATATACAATTTAGCAGTTTGTAATATATGACTGTTTGGAGAATGTCTTTAGAAGTTTCATGATTGTGCCATGCATTTTGTATACACAGATTTCCCAAGATTTGCAAGGTCATGGATTTGATCTATCACCCTGATGTCATGATAATTTTGGCAAGTTTTCCTTGCCCATTCCTTGGATCTCTCCTTTTTTTCATACATAACCACTTCAGAGCTGGCTCATCAACTGTGCACAGTCCTGCCTCTTTCTTCGGAGAGTAAACATTTTGTCAAATGAAAACAGTTTTAAGACGAGGGTTTCCTTGGCCAGAGTTGAAATAAAAGCTTTGCCCTTATGCAATTAAGGGAGAGACATCTCTAGACATGTTTAAAATCTTTTAAATGTTCAATCTTTCCACAATCTCTATGTACCCTAGAGGAGCCAATGTCATCTCAATTATGAATTATAGGTGGAAAGAAAAAGACCAAATCCCTTCTTGTGCAGACTCCAAAGTGTTTCAAACCTCATCCATAACTCCTTGGTTTTTCTTTCACTTAATATTAAGTGTTCCATCATTATACTTTAACTTGCTATTGATGTGCTACTTTTTATTTCAAAATAGGAATGGGGGCCTAATTAATGATTAAGACCATTTTCCCCAATGTCCAATTCCTTCCTTGGGAATGATGTACCAGATTAGTTTATGGATTCAATTCATTAGTATATCTATATTTATAGGAACCTTAAACATATAGGTAATAGGACAGTCAGACATTATGTCCATTTCTCTCACTTCCAATTTTTTTTATATATGTAACTCAATTAAAATAGCATATAAGGCAGTCTGTAGAAATTAGCTATAAAAATGTTATAGATATCTTAAATGTGTATGTGCATTGTGAAGATGGTCTGTGTGGGTGCATGCATTTGCATCAAGAAAGCAGGGGGAATAGGGATGGGTGGTATATAGATATGTATAATTATTGAGAGCCTACTATTCCCATGCATGATTCTGACCACTGAATACATGGTAATATAGACATGATCTCTAATCCTATGGAGTCCATAGAAAAAGGTGAGTGATAGATACTGAATGAATAAATATATACTTTGATTCTGATAAATGCTAAGACATGAAATGGAACAATGACAAGAAGAGAGACTTCTGAAATTTAAAAAAAAAAAAATGACTGTAAAAAGAACTCTCTGAAATGATGAAAGAGAGCCGGTCACATGAAAAATTGAAAGAGAGCTTCAGAGGAGAAATTACAAAAACACAAAGATCCTTATGTGGGAACATATTTCTCCACAGTTACTTGGGTTGGGGATGTGAAGAAGACTGATGTGTTTGGTGTAAATTCTCTTGTAAAAGTGGCCAATTCAGTTGTAATGGTAAATTTGGATTGTCAACTTGATTGGATTAAGAGATGCCAAAGGTTAAGAGGCTTCCAGGGCATGTCAATGAAGGTGTGTTCTAGGAATGATTGGCATGTAGGGTAGGGAACTAAAGTGGAGACCCTCCCTAAATATGGACAACACCATCCAATAGGATGGTGGCTTGGGTGGAATAAAAAAAAAAAATTTGGAAGAATAAGGAAGCAGCTGCAGATGCAAGCTCAATTCTTCTTGAACTGGTTCTTGTTTGTTGCTGTAATCATCTGAGGATATCAGACTCTTGCTCCTTCAGTCTTCCAAAGTGAGCTCTGCCAGTGATTCTCCAGGGAGTTTTTAGAAGCCTTTGGTCTTGGATTGGGTAGCATCATTGATCCCTCTTATTCTGAGGCTTCAGCCTCTTAGACTGCATAGCTACTGCTTGGTCCAGTTCTCCAGCCCACAGACAGCCATTGTAGGCTCTCTGGCTGCTGGTCATGTAAGCTAATCGAATAAATCCCCTTCTTATTATCATAATTCCTATTGTTTCTATTCCTCTAGAGAATACTGACTAATACAGAAATCGGTATCCAGAGTGGGGCCATTGCTGTGACTTAACCTGACCATGTGGTTCAGAAGCTTTGGGAACATTCTGGACTTTGTTGGAGGAATTTCAAGATGCTTAGCAGTGCACGCAGGAAATGCTTTAGATGGTTGTAAGCAGAGCTTAATGTTCAATTCTGGAGGAATCACAGAAGACCAGAATGCCAGTAGAACCACAGACAATGAAGACAGGGCTCAAGAGGGTTCAGAGGACACTATTGGTAATTGGACTAGAGGCCATTACTATTATGTTCTTGCTAAGAAGTTGTCTGCATTTTGCCCATGTGGTAAGAGTTTCTGTGAGGCTGATTTTAAAAGTGATGGATTTCTTAATCTGGTGGAAGATTTCAAAGGAAGGCCTGGAAGGCCAAGCAACTTGCAACAGGTCAGACTCCCTGCAGGCAGCCCCTGAGAGGGCAAAGCATGGAGATGTGCAGAGGAAGCCGAAGCTACAGTGGAGACCTCCGAGATTAAGAAATTCCAGTAATGTGGGACACTGTCCTAGGAAAGCTCTAGAGATTGAACCAGACAAGTCAGTAGAAAGGCCACTTGGGCTACAACCAACAAGGTGTAGGGGCAGAGTTACAGAAGCCTTTTGGAGATGATATCATGCCATGTGCTCAAGATGCCACACACAGAACTACAGGACTTTTTGGCTGAGCTGGATTTCTATCTTGCTTTGGTCCCATCCCTTCTTCCTATGCCCCTATTTTTGTTAATGGAAATGTTTACTGTGTACCTTTTTATATTGGATATTTGTAAATTGCTTTTAATTTTATAGGAGCTCACAATGCAAGATGGTCTTGAGCCTCAGAGAAGATTTTGGACTTGAACTTTGAGTAATCTCAGAACTGTTGAGACAATAGGGACTCTGGGGAATGGACTAAATGTATTTTGCATTGTCAAATAAGCATGAGCTTTTGGGAGCCAGGGGATAGAATGTTATGGTTTGGATGTGAGGTGTCCCCCAAAAGTTCACATGTACAACCATGTGAGAGGATTCAGGGGGTAAATGATTGTGTTGCAAGAGCCTTAACCCAATCAGTGAAGTGATCGCCTGATGGGATTAACTGAGTGGTAATTGAAGGGAGGTGGGGCATTGGAGGCATGGCTTTGAGATGTATATTTGTATCTGTCAAGTGGAGATCACTCTCTTGGCTTTCTCATCATAACATGAGCTACTTCTCTCTGCCTTGCTCTTCCACCATGATGTTCTGCCTTACCTGGAGCCATGAAGAATGGAGCCAGCCTCCTTATGTACTGAAAGCTCTGAAACTGTGAGCTCTCAAATAAACTTTTCCTCTTCTGCAGTTGTTCTGGGTTAGATCTTTTCATTACAACAGTTAAAAAAAAAAAAAACAAAAAACAAAACCTGACTTATACATCAGTAAAGTTTAATAAAGTGATTGTTTACAAAGCTATAGGCAACACCCATGTTAAGAAGGTTAGGTGCAGTAGCCAGTCATTTGGAAGAGGAGGAAGGTTTTACCAATCTAAATATAAAGGTATAAAAGAAGAATAGGTTACAGGATCTCAGAGAGGGGATCTAATGGAGAGGGCTGACGACTGCAGTGGTAATCTGCAAAAGACAACTTCAATCACTCCTCAGTCATCTGGAATAAATACCTTAGCCTCACTCTCCTCTAGTTCTTGATCTACTCTATTGATAAAGTCAAATAGAAGCTAGAATCTGGAGACTCAAGGGTATTTGTTGATACCAACCACCCTGGTTACTTTAAAAGGCAAAGAGAAGATTGAAAATGATTCAGAGTTGGAATGACAGAACCATGAAAAACATTCAGTTGGTCTGTTTTGAATTTCTTCTACAGTGCTAATCACTGATTCAGTGGGGCATCTTCCAAGGTGCAGAGGCTAATGGGGTATCACAGTAATTCACCATATATTTGGATGACTCTGACATTGGTAGAACATATGATAACCTAGTGGTCAGGCAGTGTTCATGTTTCTTCCTAGGTAACTATACTGATGAATAATTTCAGTGAAGAATTTTGCCCCTAGAGCAATATAGGTAGCCTCTAAGGTTACTGTCTACCAGTAACTTAATGTCAATTTTTACATTTCCTATTTTGAGAATTGAGCCTTCAGAGGCTAAAAAGAAAGTATAATAGTGAAGTGTAAGTTATTCATTTCTTGTTTGAAATAAACTTGAAATTTTAGAAAATCAAAGTGGAATTATTTTATTCTTAGATTCCATTTTGGATATTGCCTCATAGGTAACTGCATTTGTCTAATGATTTTCCAATACTGACTTCGCAGCACAGCATACAAAGGAAAAGTATAACAGTCTGCTTAGCTGCCATAGCCAATCATACAGACTAGGTGGCACAAACAGTAGAAATTAATTTTCTCAAAGTTCTGGGGACTAGAGTTCCAAGGTCAAGAGGCTGTCAGGGTTGGTGTATGGTAAGACTTCTTTCCCTGGTTTCTAGGCAGTCACCCATTGATAGAGCTTCAACATAAGAATTTGGGGTGGACACAATTCAGTCTACAATAGAGAGTACTGTCTTAATTAAGGCTCGGGCTAGCTATCTGTAACTAGACAATGTCATAACAAAATGCCAGATTGGGTGGCTTAAATAACACAGGTTTATTTTCTCAAGTACCTAAAGGTTGGAAGTTCAAGATCAAGGTGTGGACAAGGTTGTTCCTTTGAAGCTTGCAAATAGCTGTTTTCTTCCAGTGTCTTTATATGGTGCCTGTGTGTGGTGTCATCTTTATCCAAATCTCCTGTTCTTATAAGAGCATAAATCATAGTAGAGTAGGACCCTCCTTAAAGATACCATTTTTATCTTATTTCTTTAAAGGTTCTATTTCCAAATTCACATTCTGAGATATGGGAGAAGGAGCATTGTGTCTTTAACCTCCAAGTTTTGGAAGCATGTAAGCAAATGACAAATACCATACAGGACATCCATTGAAGGAAGATTTTGAATAATCTGGCATTTAAGAGGGTAAGTGTTTGTGGTCATCTCGGCAACATATTTGTTGAAAGGTAGAGTCAGGGAAAGAAGACTGGATAGGGAAAACAGAATCCACTGGGCATCAACATTATCCCTACACTGTTGCCCAAGAACAATGGAGCCTAGTTCATTAATGGATCACTGAGCAGCAGCAATGCAGCCCTTCCTCCCACTCTCCACACACTAAGCTTTGTGCAACTGATTATTTCAACTTTTGATTTTTTTTTGCATTTCTTCTGCAAATAATGGTGCACTAGTGTGCAAACAGTTACACTACGATATCTTCTCATATCTGTCTGTTCTCGTTCAGCCAATTGAATTCAACTTTAGCAAGCTACCATTAAATTTTGATGACCTTAGTGCATTGGGGACAGTTTAAAACCAAGCAAACCAAATCACTCACTACAAAAAAGATTGGACTCAATTTGTGCCAGCTAGAAATATGACTGCCTTTCAAGTATGGGTCCCCAACAGTGCCATAAAGTGATTATAGAGTTAACAGCTCAAGGCCCTGCTTCTGGAAGATGTCAAATGGTATTATACCTGGCACAGCATGGTTCTTGTTTTGGTGTAAGGAGGCACTTGTTTTCAGTTTGTATTATGAGTGAATGCAAATCTGTCAAATTGTATTTAAGGTCCCCCTTTTATCACAACTGCTCAGAAAGCAGTCGTCCTATGGAGAGAAAATAAGATAGTGTGTGCTGGAAAATATCAAGTGGCTTTCTTGGGGAGCAGAGTAGTTTTAGCTTTTGCCATTTTCCATGGTGTAAACACTCCTACTGTGGCCAATTTTAAGCCACTGCCATAGTGGCTTAAAATTGGCCGATTTGGAAAGAGATGTATATAACCACCTCTGGCAAGTGGTAGAAACCAATTCCAGCTTACCATTGGTAGTGGGTGGAACTAAGATGCCTAGCCCACAAGTTCAAGCTACACCTTATCAATCTGAGTGTCAACACAGACACCAATACTCTTCAGAACATATGCAGAGCAGTTCAGTCACATAGAATTCTGCTGATGACCACTCCAATAATGCAATTGATAAAAACCATTGTTTGGGCAAATTAACAAGCACAGAAAAATTTTTCTAATATTAGCAATGCAAACCTTAAAGAAAGGAGAAACTATGAGACAAGAAAACTGAGCAACCTTGTGAAAGGATTCATACTAATATGGTCAATATTTTTTTCCTGAACACAAGAGACTTTTTTTTTTAAATCTTTATTTTTTAGTTGGACACAATATCTTTATTTTATTTATTTATTTTTATGTGGTGCTGAGGATCAGACCCAGGGCCTTGCACATGTTAGGTGAGTGCTCTATCACTGAGCCACAACCCCAGCCCCAAAATACTTTTATTCTTTCTTTTGGGGGGAGGCAGGAGAAAGGTTGTTGATTTTTTAATTTGGTTTGTTCCATTCTTATGATCAGAAATGGGATTAGAATACATTCTGTGTACTGTAAAGTATGTAACTATATATTGTAAGCTGTACACTTTTTCAGCCCAGAAGGTGAGCCTAGTCATTTCCAGAGAATCACTTCCTAGTCTAGGTATATAGAGTCCATCTAAGTATTGTTATAAGGAGCTAGTTGGCTTGAACCTACCTGCCTGCATAGTATATTTAAGATTACAAAGCAAAACTGAAGATCCTCTCCTCTCCTGGTGTCTTTATTTCAAATATTTTTGTTGTTGTTGTTGTTATCAGGGTATGTCACACATTATATCTGAAAATTCCTTTCTCTGAGTTATTAAAACCCAGAGGGGCAAAGAGGCCATCATTTTTCATCTTGCCACTAGTGTGTCTCTGTGGATAGAGAGGTTGGGCACAGCAGTAATGGTCCCACATGAGAACAGGGATGGCCACTTTCTTTGTTTCTTCCTTAGCTAACGTCCCTCTGCGAAGTCTTTGTGAGCACTCTATTCTTTGGACTGGCTTCACTAAAGGTGCCAGGGACTTGCCTCTGCCTCAACTTCTCACAGTACCTTCTGCTGCTTCTATACATTGACTCTTGGCAGATGATAATTTGCCATTTGGGATAATTATTTTTCTGCATAGTGATCCAATTTAGTTTTATATAATAAAGTTCAAATCAATAAAATGTGGTTTCATAGAAAGCAGCAAACATGTTCTAGCTTTGGCTCTATAAATTCCAAGACTGCTATCATGCTCCATAGAGTGTCCCCATAAACTTGATAATCTGGATTTCTTATATTAAAACATAAATATGGGGCTGAGGTTGTGGCTCAGTGGTAGAGCGATTGCCTAGCAAGTATGAGGCACTGGGTTTGATCCTCAGCACCACATAAAAACAAACAAACAAACAAATGAAGGCACTGTGTCCATCTACAATTAAAAATATTTAAAAGTTAGATATATTTTTAAAATATTTTTTCTCCAGTTGCAGGTGGACACAATAACCTTCATTTTATTTTTATGTGGTGCCCAGGATCAAACCCAGTGCCTCAAGCATGCTAGGTGAACATTCTACCACTGAGCCACAAACCTAGCCCCCAAAAGTTACATTTTTATTGTGCTTAAATATATAACTTATTAAATAGCAATGAATATTTGTGTAGTTTTTAAAGATTATGAAGTCTAATTCAGATGTATTAGATTATTTAATCACAATACTAACCCTGTGACATCGATAGGAATTATCTCATTAATCCCATTAGTTGATTAGAAAATTAAATTTCAGAAAGATTAAGTCATTTTCCTAAGGTTATGTGGTTGGTAAGGGAGAGAATGAGAACTTGAACCTGTATCTTCTGACTGTAAATCTTTATAATCCATGTTCCTTCTAAAATATACAAGGGATTAGCATACTTAACTTGAAAGATCTCTCAGAATTTTTATTTCAGAATCTCAACCAGAGGCCCTTTAAAATCAGGTTCCTTTTCTGTGTTTATATTTCTCTGATATTTTTGTATATATCACTCTACTTGAAAGAAAATAGATTGTACATTTATTTCTGAAAAGTAGCTGCTTAAGGTTTGGCACAGACTGGTATTTTATTCCAGGAAAAAAATCTTAAAGTTTTAGAATTGTGTAGAACAATTTAAAAAAAATACTAAAATGTATATTTGCTTCACAGTTAGAAGTCTTCACTGTTTCAAAGTTATGAACAGCTCACCTACAATGCATTTTCTTCCTTCCTTCTCTCCTCCCTCCCTCTTTCCCTTTCTTCTTCCCTATCCTCCCCACTTTCTCTGCCCTTCCCTTTCCTTTCCTTCCCCCGTCCTTCCATTTTTTAGGAATATTGATACATTGATGAAATGGTACTTGAAGTGCATGAAGTATGAATCCAATATTTTGTTTTGGATGGGTATCCATGCGTCCAGAAAATTTATAGAATAGTTGGATTTTCTGCACTAATTTGAGGTGATGTTTTTATTGTAAACTCAATTTCTATATTTATTAGACTTGTTTTTGTATTTCTTATAACAAAGTTTGTTGATATTTATGTGATAATTGAATGCTGTTTTAATTATTGAGGATTTAGAATATGTTCTAACATTGTAGAACTAATTTACATTAGGGCTTTTTCTGTATTAGATGTTCATGGATATTCTTGTGTACTTTTATTCTCATGTAGATTTTATGATTATTTTGGCTAGTTCTGTGTTAGCTTTCTGTAACTGTGGCAAAACACCTGAGATAAATGAATGACTTATAAGAAGGAAAGGTTTATTTTGGTGAATGGTTTCAAATCATTGTTACTTGGCCCTATTGTTTTGGCCCCGTGGCATGTCATGACAATAGCAAGTGACAGAGGAGAACCACTTACCTAATGACAGCCAGGTGGCCAAAAGTGAGAGAGAGTGTCTGGGATCCCAATATCTCTGGAGATAACTCCAATGACCTAACTTCCTTCCATGAGACTCCATTAAAAAAAATTGTATTGATTCTTTTTACTTATACATAACATTAGAATTCATTTTGACATAATTATAAAAGCATGAAATATAATTTGCTCTCATTCAGTCCCCAGTACTTCCTTTCCCTCCCCTTCTTCCTGTCCCTGTTCCCTTCCTTCCAACCTATTGATGTGTCTGCTACTTATTTAAGATTTTTTTTTTAAGTTAGTGTCTTGGGGTTGTATGTAAGAGTGAGACTTAGTGTGGTCTATTCATGTGTGTACATAGGAAAGTTAGGTCAGACTCATTCTGACCTAATGAGTGAGTTCTCCCTATATCTACCTTCCTCCTCCTTACCCCCTTCTTCTATTCCACTGATATTTCTTCCATTTCAATGGAATTCCCTCCCCCACCCCCCCTTTTCTTTTCTTCTTTATTTTGGACTAGCTTCCACATGTGGAGAGTCCTCAAAAAAACTAGGAAGGGGACCACTATATGATCCGGCTATCTCACTCCTCAGTATGTATGCAAAAGGTCTGAAATCATCATACTGTGGAGATGTAGCCACACCAGTGTTTATAGAAGCCCCGTTTCTTAAAGGTTCTACTGCCACCAGACAGTACCACATGGTGAAGACCAAGCCATTAACACATGTGCCCTTGGGGGACACTTCCAAATGATAAAGAGTTCTTAAAACAGGAAAAGATTTGTTAAAAAAAAAGTATACATTAACTTCAGATAAATTGACATTTTTATAAGGTTGTGACTAGGGAAAGTCGCGTTTTCCATTCACCTCACTCTTCTTTCATCCTGCATTGGCATTAACGTAATTTCTGAACATTTTTTGGTTATGCCTCATTATGTTTTTTGACTTCTATTTTCATTTCTTTTCTTCAGTGTTTTTTGGTCAGCACCTTTCGTTCCATGCTAATCATTGTGGTGATATTGGATATTGTTTTTTTTTTTTTTTCCTGTATCTAGTGAAATCCAGATTTTAAGTATAATGCTATTTTGGAAGAAAGAATGTATTTTGATTATCTTATTAATGTATTTTCATTTTATTGTTTTATAAAAGCCAAACCAGGTTAATACATTTGACAAACGAAAATGAAAACAAAAACTTGTGCCTAGCCAAGATTATTTAAAATTCTAAAGATAAACAAAGCTCGTTCTGGGTATTCATGCTGTAGAAAAGGGGCTGATATCATAAAGGTCTTTTAGAAATCAATAATTTAAAAGAACCAAAAATTTAAGAGAAATATAAAGTTTGTGCATAGGAAACACACCATTGTCTCTTATATATGAACAGATGCTCTATAACACCCATAATAAAAGCTATACCAATTAAACAGTGTCATGATACCAGAGTTATTCACTTACAGAGTAGCAAAAGTCAAAAGTTTGTTTAAATTGTTTGTTGGTGAGGCCGTGGGGAAATAGGAATTGATGTGACACTGTGAAAGGCCTTTATCTATATTACAATTAAAAATGCAAAACATCCTAATTCATCAAATTTATTTCTAGCATTTTTGAGATATCATTGCATAAGTACAATATGGTGTATAGACAAGTATGACATGACTACATTGTTTGTAGCTATAAATACCTGGAAACAACATAAATGTCTATGTTAATTGTCTCTATTAAATGATTGGTTAAATTATTATGTACATTTCAACAATGGAATACTATGCAACTCTAAAGAATGTGAAAAATCTCTGCTTATACCAAAAAAAGAGCAAGGTTCAGAGTAAGCAATGTGCTATGTTTTGCTTAGAAAAGGAAGAAATGAGAACATAGTTTTATATGTGATTATAAATTGTAAAATTCTGAAGAATTAGCAAGGAATTAATGACAGTGTTTACTTTCATGTGTGGTGGTATGGAACTAAACCTCGAGGGCACAAAACTAAACACTTCTGCCAGCAAAGAAAGGCCTCATTACTCTGTATTACTAAGTTGCTTGTCTATCTTCTCCAGAGACTATAAGACATGTAAGGGTGGGGGCACTATTTTTTGTTAATTATCATATTCCAAGGAATCTTATTCCTAGTATACTTATCAAATGGAATTTTAAAGTTTTTTGAGCTATTTTTGAATATATCATCTACTCAAAATTATATTTAAAAAGACATGTCTATTTTGCAACATTTATTTTGGAGAAAACTAGGTCAGTAAACTGGTTCTTAATTAGAGATCACCTAAACTGGTTTCTTATTTAGGTGATTTTAGTCTTTTTTTTTTTTTTTTGCTACATCAAATCTAAAATAAATAGAAGGAAATCTGGGTGAATAAAGGAAGTTCCCTAGAATAAGGTGAATAAAGAAAGACCAATTATATGCTATCATAGGAAATTACTCAAAATAGAATTTGGCGTTTTCTATTTTTAAAATTCTTGGAGAGAAATCCAATTAAATTTGAAATCATATTTTTCCATTGACTTTAATTTGATGTAAAATAAGGCTCCCATGACTGCCAGATATTTTAGTAAATTCATAAATAATATTCAGAGTAAGTATTTTACAAAAAACTTACCTGTTTTAAAAGAATGTGCAGAAGGTAGTTAAGACACTCTCCATACGATTCTTGGTGTGTTCTTCAAGGCAAAAGTTCCTGCAAAGGCAGAGGTTATTCTCACTTGTCCCATTCTCACCTCATAGATTGCATTTGGGGAATGCCAGTCCGTGGACAGAGAATGCCTCCAAAGGACACAGGGCCTTAGGGAGGACCATGGGTTCAGCAGCAGTTCTGGGGCTTGTTCTGATGTGCTAATCCTGTGACTGCTTCTTGGCTTTGCCCATAGCCTTGGCTCCGACTCCCGGCTTGGATCTTGGGCCTTGGCTTGGTTAACTCTCTGACTTCTGGTTCTGAACGCTGGCTGTGACCCCAGAATAAATACTTGCAACAACCTCATTAGAACTCCTGGTCTGTGGTTCTATCCTGGTTTCCTGGCCCTAGGCTGCTTCTCTAATGCCAGCTCACAGACTTGAGACTTGGTCCAGAGCTGCATGGGAAAGAATTTTAGTAAACTGTGAAGGACTATACAAGTGCAAGAGAGGAATATTATTTCCAGTCAATCTTCTGGCAAAGGCAGTGGTCAGGAATGTGATTGTATGATAAGGGGAAAGATGTCCAAGCCTTTTGATGATACACATGAAGAACTAGGCTAGAGACCCTTTGCTTTTGGATCTATGTTTGAAAGATTAGCTTAATCTCTGTATAATAGATTCATTCCATTGAGGAAAAAAAAATATCATTTTCAAATCCATCTGCTGATGACTTTTGTCCTATGATTCAGACCAATAAGACCACACAGCCTACCTCAGGCCCCACATGTGGATGTCCACCCAGTAACTGTGACAAAGGAGACTAATACTGAACTCATCCTATTCTTTCTCTGGCTCCTGGCCTCAACTTTTTGCCCCTTTGGTGCTCTCCAGCTCAGGGAAAGGTACCACCATCTACTAATGGTCCAAGTAAGAGACTTTACATTAGCTTTACTTTTCCTGCCCTGGTTCTCAACTAATCACAGTTCTGTTTATCTCCTTTGATTCTTCTCTCTTCTATTCAACTACCACTGCCTTTTGGTTGGCCACCCTGTTTCCAATTCTTCCTTTCTATAGTATCACATGGACATGGAAGTGACATTTGGAAAATACACATCCCGTTGTGTCACTTTTGGAGTACAATTCCCACCAGGTGGAATAACCATTCTTCATTGACTGGTAGCTTAAGACCTAACTCTCTAGATTCAAGCCTACATGTCAAAAGGTCCGTTTCTTCCTTAAAACTCAACATTGGTGTCTCTTCCCTTTTTTGACACCACTTCTTCCATCAAAAGGGCTTATTACTCTGAGTTGTCAATTTCCTTGTCTATCTTCTCCAAAGAGTATAAGACACTTAAGGATAGGGACAGTATGTTTTGTTAATTTTCATGTTTCTAGTACCTTATGTGAGCCAGAAATATAGTAAGTGTTCAATAATTACATATGAAATAACTGATTGAATTCATAAACCTTCAAAATAAAATGTAAAATAATTTAAGTACTGAAACTGGTAAATATCTATTAATTCTTGGGACTAGTCAATTGAGAGAAATATACAGATAATTAAACAACAATAGCAAAAAGTCACCCAGAATAAAAATGGAAAGGGCATTAAAAAATAAAGACAATAGAATGAGGACTTTGCTAAATCTACTTGAGGTAAAGTACAAAAAGAGAAAGGATGTGTTCTTCACTTGTATTCTCCGAGAGAGAGAGAGAGAGAGAGAGAGAGACACCAACCAATCCACAAAGATAACTTGGTTTCTTAGACTTAGCAGTTCTTGTGTAAAAAAGAAGGTGACTGAATATCCTTGAAATGTTTTGTTAATGTAAGATTCTGAATGTCTGATGGGTGTGAAGAATGAATGTCTGATGGGTGTGAAGAATTAACATTGTATTATGTATAGACATAAATAGGTGCTGTTTTTTTGACATTTCACCATCAGGTAGAATTAGGTTGTACACAACTTCCCCATCAATGACCTTCCAATAGAGGAGATCTTACTGTTAAACAAAGTCTAATTTGCACCAAACAACTGAGCATAGTTTTTCAAACTAAACTTTGTAAGACTGGCAAGAAGGTCAGGTTGTAAAATTCCAAGAATCCTGCCATATTATGATTTATCTTTATCTGGTTAAAACTTTCCTGTAAGTGAACTGAATATTGTGTATTTATTTGAAATTTAAATATTTTATCATATCTTCTTTTATCACATATGAAGTTATTGGATATTATTTTTCTACTAAGGATTATTGAGCAAAGAGAACTTGGGTCTTAGCCAATCTCAAGCTGTGGAGTGGCCCTGATATTTACCAGGATTTCAGAAATACAATGGTAGTATAAATATAGCTTTTCTAAACTTAACCTCACCTGTTATTATCTTCTTTATTTCTTTTAGTCAGGAAAATACTAATTCTATTCTAAGGAAATTAGGAAATAAAAAGAGTTTGTTTCCATCTAGGAAATTCTTTTCAGTAATAAAATCTTCTCAATAACTTCTTTTTATAGTTTTTGTCTTATATCTGCATCTAAAGTTGTCACTATTTCTGTTACATTGTTTAACAAAGTACACATATTGAAATTATTGCCTTTCAGAACAGTGGGAAAAGAAGAAATCACTATTAAGAAGTTTGTATTAAAATTGCTCTTTACTCAGAGATTCCCTTACTATATAAGACCAGGTCTCTCAACCTGGCTATGATTGACATTTGGAGTTGAATAATTCTTTGTTATGGAGATGGCCCTCAGCATTATAATCATTTTCTTCCATCCACAAGGTACCAGCAACACTTCCCATTCCAATGGGGTGATCAATTTCTGTCCAGACATTGCCCAGTGTTTCCTAGAGGCAAAATTATCATTGGTTGAGAAGAAAGCTTTAAAGTTATAGCTCATTCTTGTTGACACCAACTTCATATAGTAGAGGCTATGAGGTAGGTAGTTGTTTTAATCAGCTTTTTCATCACTGCGATCAAAAGACCTGACAAGAACAACATAAGGGAGGAAAAATTTCAGAGGTTTCAGTTCAGACAAAGCTGACTGCAGGAGGGGAGACAGGACATCATAGCAGAATATAGTGTAAAGGAGGAAAGTAGATTAGCACATGACACAAGGAAGCAGAGGGAGCCCTAGCTCACAAGGAACAAAATTTATACCCCAAAGCATACCCTGGTGACCCTTCTAGTCACATCCTACCTGCCTACATTTACCACCCAGTTAATTCCTATCAGGGAATTAATGCACTAATTAGGTTAAGACTCCATAACCCAATCATTTCACCTCTAAATTTCTTGCACTGCTTACACATGAGCTTTTTGGGGGACAACTCATATCTAAATGGTAACAGTACTTAAAAGTACTTCTCTTTTCAAATTAGTAAATAAAATTGCTCTCTCTGTGTTTTAAATAGTTATCTTCATAAAGAAAGTTTCAGGGCATTTACTATGTTTTCAACTTTGAGGTATTGCAGTTTACCTAAAAGAAATGCACAGCTTGGCTTCTGCACTAGTGAAGGTTTAAATCAAATTTGAGAAAAGAGATCAATACTCAAAGAACATGAGAGACTAATGGAAGACAGAATATACTGGCAAGAGACTAAAAGGCAGAGTGGTCACATTCCAAATTGTATGGCACAAGCTATGGTTATGTGATTGATCTCCTGATTTGATGTTCTCTTGAAGGTTCTATGACCTATTTTGACATGTAGGCAGTGGTGAAATGCTGTTTATTAACTCAAAGCTTTCTGCTATGATATTCAATAACAAAGAGAACAGTAAGAAAATATTCTGTTTAAACAAGCCAGATCACTTTTACATGTGACAGCCAAGCCATGCTGGAGAGAAGGCGCTGAGCCTGGTTACGTTAGTAACCCAGTGGTAACTGAAGGAGACAAATCTAACCAGGCATGGAGAGTCTATGGCTGACATGTGAGCTGGTGCGTTTAGAATGAGGGCGCATTAATGGAGATCAAACCATGTTTTTCCACTAACTTCAGACCTTAGCTATTTAACAATTATAAAACTTTCCTAACATTTACGAGTTTCTAAACACATTTATTTTCTTTTATTCTGCAAATTCCCCACTAGTAATGAAATGATTTAAGTCATTTTATGTTTTTGTGTTATCTAATAACATTCAAAGACAAAAAAACAAAACAAAACAAAACAAAACAAAACCAAAAAGACAACCTTTGCTTTTAACTGTTAAAATGCTGGTAAAATGGCTCATATCAAATTCTCATATGAAATCTTCACTGATATTAATAATGGAAATATGAAGGATATAAGTATGATGCATTTCTGTATGTATATGTAAAAATTTTTTAAACCAAATAATACAGGTTAGAAAAACTCACAATCATTTGATCTTACAGTGAATTTTGATGTTATAGTGACAGAATTTAGTAAATACAAAGAATGTAGAGACTGTTGAGTTGATGGAGGTTACTATGACTACACACAAATATTTTGTCACCTTCACCTTCTGGTCCTGTGGCAGAATTTACACATCTCTACCAGCTAAAACTAGGTGTAGTCACATGAACTGCTTTAATTAATGAAGCATGAGTATGGTCAAAATTTTAAGAAGCAGTGGGTGATTTTCCCGTGTCCTTGTGATCAGTCGTATTTCACACTAGTAGTAGTTACATTATCTTGAAGTAAGGATGATGACCAAGCAGAAAAATGACTCCCGTTGACCTACACAACATCTAGAAGAAAGGAGATACCAAGATTTTGTTCAAACATCAACTATAAATGTTCCAACAGATACACATATAGCCAGTGAGATTTAGTGATTGGTTGTTAGCACAGCATAATCTGGACCATTCTGTTTGATATAAAGTCCAAATTTCACATTTTGCCATTGAGTCAACTGAGGCCTAGAGAAGTCACAGCACTTGACTGCGATTGCCAGCAAGATGGCAGAATCAATTCCAGAATCAACATCTGCTGTCTGGGATAGTGTATTTTTTCCCTTACACAAATGCTCTTCAGAGTTGGGGTGTGTACCAACAGAGAACATGATGTGATTTTAGTTATAATGTAAATATTATCTTAATAATGAAACACAGGAAGAAAAAGATAATTTCTTTCCAATTATCTTCATTTCTACGTATTAATAAAGGGAAAATTCTCTATTTTATGTTACAAATCTATAATAGTGCCTTTGTCTCCTTCCTTTTCCTCTTCCCTTTCCCTTCCGTTCCTTCTCCTCCTCCTCCTCCTGCAAAAATCAAGAAAAGGACTAAGGAAAAAATACAAAGATGTAAATAGAGTCTGGAGATTCCCATCAGGGCTTTTGGCTGGAGACCTGCTTGGAGTCGGTTTCTTGCAGGTACTTCTTAAAAGTTGTAAGTTTTTTCATCTGTCAGAAGCATGTGTTTTCAAAAGGTTGTCAGTGTTGGGTTATCTCAGTAGGCTCTAGATGGAGAGCAGGATGGTCCTGGCATCATGCACAGTGAACCAATTGTGTGTCTTCAGTTTGCTTCTAACTATTGCGAATGTCCTTTTCTTGCAAAATATAACAAGAGAGCAGGACTCAGGCTTTGAGCCTTCCTTGGGTGCTAGATGAAATTTAATAAGGTAGGTTTTTTTTTTTAGGTATATTTTATAGTTACCTTCTTGAAATGGTAGATGTTGCTGGCTTTCCATTGTTATAGTCATATAAAGTTTACTTTTAAGACACATTTGTTTAACAACCAAAAGTTAATGATAATATTAAGTAACAAGTCAGGTGATGTGTATATGTGGGTGAAATTGTGAAAGTCCTACTCAGTGGTGTGAGGAATAAAGGTAAACATGAGAGGTGAAGTTAAAATAGTTAAAGTTTAGGGGAAATCTATCATGTTGAAATACTTTATCTCTTTTATTTTCATATAAAATAGAAAAATGTGGCATTATTCATTTATTTTATTAATTTCTATCCATTCTGTTGGAAAAAAAATGCATTTTTTAACATCACGTAAAAAGAATTTTCTAAGTTCTGGATGACAGAGTAGGGTCTTCAAAGACTGAATGTCTCATATAGCTAGAAAAAAAGTTCTTCAAATATAAAGATAACTAAAAATATGAGCAATTTTTACTGACTTTCTCTGATCTTATTTGAACCTTGCCTACACTTGCACATTTAATGGATATAAACAGTGCTTGTGTAAATTGATTTCAAAAGTATTTTCTATTCTTATTGCTTTTTCCATAGTTTTTGGTCTCTAAATATTATCCTTAGTTGACATTTATTCTATATGCATGAAGATAGACTTTGTTTGTCTCAATTAGATAGCATCTCTTTGTTGGCTTGGTCAGGATTAGGAGCAGGTAAAGGTTTTATTTTTTATTGTCTTTTTTTTTTTTTTTACAGGTAAGTGTTTTTTATTTAAATTAGTATTAAAAATGGAGCAAACAGTGGTAAGGAGAAAGAAGAGAAAAGGTGATTTTGTTTCTTGAGTAATAGTGAAGAAGGCATAATTAAGAAAAATTGGTAAGAAGAGGAACAAGTTTTAAAACAAGGTGCTGGGTATCGATTTGAACAGAGATTTCATTTAGCTTATAGCAATATGATAATTAAAAATATTGCACTACATTAAACTGCTTTACACAGAACTTCAAAATTTAAAGTTATGTAGCATCATGAAAATTTAATATTATTTATTTTCTTTTTTTGGTTACTCATGTAGTTGTCATATAATTTATTAGATACATATGTGTGCATTTCAATTTTGAGTCTCTAGGGCCAAACTCCATTTAAAACCACAATGTCCATACAACGTCTTTGTTTTATACTGTTCTACACTTTACCCCACTCCACTTTAGCAGTAAAAAGCTATGTAAATGAAGTGGGATATTGCAATGGCTCTTTTGGCCTTTTCAACAAACCATATTTCTTGAATACTATTATATTACATGTGATTGGAGGAAGGGTTCAGAATATTCTACTGAATACCAGGTGCTCTTAAGAAATTTGAAATCTAATAAAATATATTGTATTTAAGGAAGAGTCAAATGCAAATTGTACAAAGATGATTCTGTATTGATCAGCCTGAGATTTATGTTGTAGTTTCTCTTTCATTCTGTTGGCAGATGATAGCTGAAGTTCTGCTCTCAGGCTCCTTTTGAAAACATGAATTGTTCCAATGTGACTGATATATGAGGAAACAATTTGCATAATGAAAATTTTACACCAGCTTATGCACATCTTGATTCACAAGAAATGCAAGGTGAACATCAAAAGTGCACACAGCAGAACCACACTGCTTAGAAATACACAATACACACATATGCACATTTCTTAAATATCCATGAGCCACCTTGCTCACTGCATGTGTTATGAGCCACACCTGTCCTCATCTGGTAATATAGATTCTAGTCTAAATTCATGTTAATCTTCTACCTACCCATTCACAAGCTTTTACCTTTCTGAAGCTCACTTCTTAAGAAAACTTCAGGTCTCTCTCAAAGTAAAGTGAAGCTTACCTGAACTATGCATTTCTTAAACATTTATCATTCTCTGTATCATCCCCATGGTCAAAACTATGAGACCATGTTAATTGGGTCTCTTTTTAATGAGTCACTGATAAAATTTTTGAATGTGGTATCCCAACATAATTTTCCCATAAACCCTGATTTTGATTGCATGGTTTTACATATATCTCATTACAGCAGAACTGATTGTACATACACCTGCTTATTTGGGTTTAATAATAATGGTAGTGATACCAACAGTAAGACTAAGGGGGACATTTGGAAGCTTAAGACTACTGCACCATTTTAAACTTGTTCAGAAATATCTGGAATTTTGGAACATTGCCCTTATCTCATAAAAAGTATTCAGACATGTCTAGAACTCTGATAGTACCTGTTGGAAAGAGTAATTGTTTCCCAAATGAAGAAGCAACTATGTCATCTGATAAGAAAAGTTCTTGGGTAATCAGCAAGTTCTCAGTTTCCAAGAGCAATTACTGCCACTTTAGTTTTTCTTTCAGCAATACAGAAAATACTGAATGAAGTCCAGTTTTCCAATTCATTCATTTATTCGTGGTTTTAGCAAACATCTATTGGATAACTACTATATTCTAGATAAGGTGGATATTATGGTGAATAAGATAGATCAAATCTTTGCTCTCATAGAGTTTATATTTGTCATTAAAATGATAAATATGCAGCCGGGTGTAATGGCATATGCTGCTGTAGTTCCAGCAGCTCAGGAGACTGAGACAGGATAATCGAGGTGCAAAGCCAGCCTCAGCAACAGTGAGTCACTAAGCAACTCAGTGAGACCCTGTCTCTAAATAAAATACAAAAAAGGGCTGTGGATGTGGCTCAGTGGTCGAATATCCCTGAATTCAATCTCTGATACAAAAAAAAAAAAAAAAGCAATCATCTGAATTATCAAAGAGAGTTAAGGGTAGTTTCCTCCTATACTTTTGGTTTTGGCATGAGTTTGTGGGGGTAATCTTTTGGGACTAATTTTTATTTTCATTTGGATGGACTCTGACAAATAAGAATAGGAAGTTTTTCTCTGAGAAGGGAATGCCAGAGACAAGTATTCTATAGAATGTGTTCTCCAAAAGGATTTCTTTCTTCTCGACAGTCAGAAACCTGCATCAGACCAGGCTGTAGCTATGGGGCCTGGTGCTGAGTTCTGGGTCATGTGGTGAAAAGCTGCAAGAAGGGCAGGCTTGGCTTCCAGTGGTTTCTAAATTGAATTAACCAAGCAAACATTTCAGCTATTCACCACCAGTTGGAAACATTAACTATTTTACATTAAGCTATTAAAATTTTTGACCATGTTTAAGTTCTCAATATGAATTTAGCAGAACTCATTTAGTCTTAGAGGAAGAGGGTTAACTTCTTTCATTTCTTCTAAATATACAATTGCTTTCCTAGTCCTGTTATTCAGGATCTTTCCCAGTCCTCCTGCCTGGCCTTCTCTCTTCCTGATCTCTTTTTGTTCTGTAGAGGACTCCAGCTTTGGGTGAGGTATTGAACTACAATGGAAGAGGAGGGGGGCATTTGTGGTCTGTTTTGAGCCCTACCAAAGTGTATTGGACAAGTTTTACTTTCTTAGAGTGCTATACAGTGATTTTTTTATGTGTCTAAGAAATGGAAACATTTTGTCTCATATAAAAAAGAAATATTTTTATACTGTGCTCCACTTGCAGACCACATCAGAGGTATTCTAAGAATAGAATAGATCAAATATATTTTATGGAAATATAATGAGAAAAGGATGTGTTCCCAAAACTCACTCTGAACAAAGGAATGCAGCCTAGTCAGGAATACTTTAATGCTCCTAACAGTTTTCTCATGTGAAAGGCTGAGGAACAGCCCTGGTTTGAAGAAATCTCCCACTTCTCCCCAGGCTCCCCTGAACTTGAAATCAGAACTAGGAAATCTATACATTGTGAATAAGAAAATGTATGGAAAAAGTGACTTAGGGCATTACCAAAAAGACACATTTGAAAGAAGAAAACATCAGTATGAAATATTTTGTCATATTTCATTTCATTGATCATGTATTTATTTTATGTATTCCAGAGTACTGAAGCTTAGAAGCAACTGAATTTCTGGGGGTTCATATTAAATTTGTCAGTCTGTGTTTGAGAGAACTTACTAGGAAACAAAATATATTACAATCATTTGCTTTTTATCATACTGTTTTATCATGTATACAAAGCACAGTAAGACTAAGTACATTGAACATATATCTTTTTAAAAAAAAAACTACATCAAGGACTGAATATATAGATGAATAAAAATATTTCTTTCAACAACAATAACTTACAGGTGTTCAAGAAACTGAACTTACTGGTTTCATTAAAGTGAACTGATCAGAAGTATATTTTCTTCTAATCATATTACATAATGCACTCTAACAATATGTTAGTTTGCTTTTCAAAATTTTCTAGTTGTTACACTAATGTAAAAGTGTGATTTTCTTTCTTCTTCCAGATTCTGTGTTCCAGTTTATACATTCATATTCATTTTTATGCTGGATTCAGTGTTGGCACCAAATGTCTGTATTGTCTTGCTGAGTTTATTTAGCTTAATAATTTTTCACTTCAGAGCTATTCTAAATTGGGCAATAATATTCAGCCCCATTAAACCCTACTTTGTGTTTTCTCAAAAAATATATGCATTCTCAAATAATACTGTTTATTTATTATATGTACTATAGTAAAGTCTGAAGGGACTACAGAGTCCCATGAAAGGAAAGTCATCATAATATTTATGCATTAAACACACATATTCATGTACATATATCTATTTTTTGAAAGACCCAAAATGCATATGCTATCATGGCCCCCAAGGTAGCAATAACATATGCAGAGAAAATTTATGCAGTTCCAGGCTGTGAACAGGATTTCTACGAGCTACTTCCAGAAAACATTACCCCCCTCCTCGTTCTTCAATCTGTCCACTTACTTCACTCTGAAGACCTCCTTCTCTTTCTAAATTGACTAGTGAGCTGGGTGAGTTAGTCTAATCATTTAGGTTTGCAGTTTGGTGACTTCTGTGGGGTAATGGAAACATTTTTAAGAAAATTGTGTGTGTGTGTGTGTGTGTGTGTGTGTTTCTGCATGTTTTTTTTTTCCCTTGTAAAGAATTTGAAGAATGGATACACTGTTTAAATATAGGGAGTTGCTTTATTTCTTAAAAAAAAAATTAAGAGAGTGTATTCAAGTTGTATTTTTGTCCCCTAAAATTCTCTTAGTTATTTTGAATAAGAAAACTAATAGAAACTATATGGCACTTAAAAATAGTGTTTAATGTTTTCAAAAGATGAACCTAAAAAATACTACTTTTACAAATTTACTGAAAGAGGAATTAATATATAACCTGAGAATCTTAGTTTTCATATTTAACAGGAAATTCTGCTGGAAAATTAAAAATGGCACGCATATCATGCTTAGTTTTGATGATATACTTCCACAATGTTTGTCATTTAATGTTTTAAATATTATATTTATTAATAAGTTTAATGCTGAATATTTATATAGTCTATACATGTTATTCTTTTGACTTATAAGTATACTGTACATTTTAGCACTGTACATTTTGTACATAATATATTTTTATTTTTATACTTTGTTATATAGTACTTATAACATTACATTAAAATCTGTTATTTGGGGCCTTTCCTCTTAAGTTCTGATAAATCATGAGGTCCACCATTAAAATTCTGCATTAGTCCATGCATGGTGGCACATGCCTATAATCCCAGCTACTGGGAGACTGAGGCAGGAGTATTGCAAGTTCAATGTCAGTCTCAGAAACTTAATGAGACCCTAGCAATTTACTGAGAACTTGACTCAAAATAAAAAAGTAAAAGGGCTGGGAATGTAAAACATTCCTGAGTTCAATCCCTGGTCCCTCAACCCAAAATAAACAATAAATAAAATAAAACAAAAATATGCATTAGAATACAATAAAATGGAAAGATGAAAAGGATTTATGAGGTCTTGAAATCTCATCTTATTGGTATTTCTTGTCTTCTGCCTCCATTTTTTGTAAAGAAAATCAACATGATTTAAGGAATGAATATTCAAGTTGTTTCCTAGATATAAATTAAAAACTGATTTATTCATGATAAAATAGTCCATTCTATTTTTTAACTGCTGTTCTTAATAATATTAAAATAGTGTCAAATTTTGTCACTTTATAATTTTCATTCCATGCATAATTGTAGCATATAGGTTTTCCTTCAGTCCTACTTATTTACTCATCTAAGGGGAGATGACAATTCCTCTGCAGTGGTGTGCAAGGTCTCCCATAATCTGGTTTCCTGCTGTTCAGACAGCCTTTCCTGTACCTTCCTCCCTGACTGCCTCAGCACATTAGTCCTCTTGTTGCCCCTCCAGTGTACCAGGCAATCTCTGTCCCACTAAGGCACCTGCTTGAGTATTTCTCTGCCCAGTGCATTCTTCTCAAGATATCCAGTTAGTTGACTCTCTTATTTCCTTCCATTTTTGATCAAATATTACTTTTACTTAAGGTCAACCTTTATTATGGTATTCACACTGCAGCCTATCACCCCATTCTCTTTCCAGCCCATACTTTAAGCCTCTTTAATTATTCAAAATTACCTACAGGGCTTATTGTCACCTAATAAACTGGATGATTTACTTGCTTATTATATTTAGTGTCTGTTGTTCCTTAAAGAATACAGGATACCTGAAGCAGAGACCACTGTCTATTTTATTTGCTGATATATCCAAGTGCCCAGGTTTGTGACTGGTACAATATTTTCCATAGTACTCATTGATAAATGGAATGGGTGAATGATGACTAAATTAATAAAATAATACAAGATGACTCTTTTCAGTGATTTTAATAGTTTTGAACTCCCCTCATTCCAAATTCTATTCTCTGAATAATTTCCAGCTTCTTAGTATTCCTACAAAACTAGTATTCCAGTTTTCTTGATCAATTTAGAGTACGAAGACAGAAGCAGTATAATGATGTCAGGCACTGTAGTCTCAGTAATCCTGTCAAGGCAGTCAAGTTTTGCCTTTGCCGCACATGGAAATTATAATTAACTGAAACACTGAGATACACTTCTATATGAGCCACCCTTACATTGCCTGTTCCCTATTCTATACTTGTGTCATTGTTATATAGTTTGTTTTATAGACATAAAATTTAGAATTTCCATTTATTCATTTCACATTCGATTTTGTTATTTTTGACAATTACCCTCAGGTGATTGAGATCTTCACCTTCCCATTTATTCAGTCATTGAGTGGATTAGTTGAGTATCTACCAGTCAATACCCATGGTCCTCAATGATGAATGAGAAGACAAGGGAGATAACAGCTCTCTTGTGATCTGCAGTCCTGAAGGACAAGTAGACACTAACATATAAGCATGATGCACAACAGAAACTGTGACAGGAGGGTCTCCTATCATCAGGACATGGAATAGGAAATTTGATCTGTTTTTCTAGAAATGACAAGTTGAAAGCTGAAACATAATTTGAGGAAAAATGAAAGAATTTTCATCACACATTTATGATGGAGTGGAAAATAAAGTCCTTGGGTCATAAAGTACCATGATGTATTTAGGACCTGAAAGAAGATCAAAGTGTCAAAAGTCAAAGAGGTACAAGGGAATAGGATGAGGTGGTGGGCAGCAGGTAAGGCTACAAAGCCCAAGATAGTGAGCTTGTGTCTTGGACTCTCTTAGCTCTCTGGTATTTAGGGGCCCTCAGAGGCAAAAGTTATTTTGTCTGCTCTACACAAGGATTGTGCTAATGTGGTATGGTTGTGCTTTAGCTTCTTATAGAACTCAGAGACATTCCATAGAAGATTTATTTCAGTTAAGATGCAATCACAGTCTTCAAGTATAAGGACCCAAGGGAATAAGAAGATGGAGGTTAGAGAAAGTCTGGTAATAAACAGCTCTTCTTTATCGCCTCTGAGGATAGCACAGTGGGGAGTAGTTTTAAAATGCAGCAGAAAGTTGAGTACAGCCTGGAAGCAGCTCATGGTTTCTTTGCTGTCTTGGCTTATATTTATAGGGTCAGGGAGAAGAGTTGTTGCAAACCTTCTTCCATTTAAAATTGGATGCTTTTATCAGAAGAATCAGCTGGGTCCTTATAAATCCCATGCTTAAGCATCTTCAAAAAAAAGGAAGAAAAAAACTTTCTCATCCCAAATATGAAGGCAAATATAAAGACTGTCAAACAAATACTAATTAGATGTTGGTTTAATTCAACTTGAATGTACTTTTTCAATATCCCAGACTTCTAGCCTGGTAATAATTTCCTTTTCTCAGCGCATCACTCTGCCCCCCTCGTACTTATTATTATTAGCAGGATGTCTAAAGTAGAAAGAGACTTCTTCCTACTCCTGAATTGCTCAAGAATCCCAGGGGCTTGGTTCATATGAAAGTGGTATACTTTAGATATCTTGCTTCCCAAAGATTGTTGTGGAGAGAATTGAAAGTTCTAAGTTCTCATCCTGCCATGGGGGGAGGCCCCTGTTTTTCCAGGGTCCTACATGCCAGGCTGCATGCTGGAGTTCAATGCTATTAGTACCTTATTTCACATGCATATATCAGCCATTGTTTCTCAAGACAAAACTCCATAATGTAAAGGGCTGGAATACCAAGAGCTTTAGGTGATCCATCAGAATCAGTTTTTCTCATAACCCTGGAAGCCTTCCCTAATTTGCTCCTGGTAATTTTGCCATTGTATTTACTGGTATCATTTTCTGTCTGCAAACTTTGATTCTGGCCACCTTATTCTCCCTGCCAAATTTCTTTAGCTTTGAGTCTTTACGAGTCAAGTTCTCCCAGTCAGAAGAGTCTTGGACCACTGTGTCAATCCACTCTACTCCTATACCAGGAATCCCCTGAATTTAAGACACTCAAGACATGAAACATTTTCTTATACCTTTTTCATCTGTTTTCAGATGAAGCCCTTCAAATGACCTTGAAAAACTTAAAATCCATTTTGTGGTGACACACTTACAACTGACATGGTAACTGGGAATAATTTAGATTTGGGTTTGTGTGTTTTATGAATTCAAATGAAAACATTGTCAATTAGAAATATGGAAGCAGAATGGCATTTTTTTTTTTTTTTTTTAGATTTTTGGTACACTGTTGTGTCTTCAGAACCCAGAAAAGAACCTGATGTACAGCAGGTGTATATTTATTTGTGGAATTAATAACCAAATAGTGATCATTTGGGGTCCAAGTGATTATTTAGTGGCAGAATTGTGGTCATGAAGTACTTCATCAAGAAGAATAATGTGGATAAGACTGGCTCAAAGTTACAATTTAAATCTAATTGATTCAGATTTGAAACAGAAAATAAAGGGAGACAATATGATGGTAAGAGTAGGGTGATAGAGTAAAGCAGTAAAGCAGAGTCAAACAAAAATTTACTTTTAGAAAATATTTACTTCTGTGATAATTTCACACATGTGAGGAAAGAAAGTTTTCATGTGAACATGAGGCAAATAATTTGTTCTCAACTCTTCATACCCATACATACATTCTCATCATACACAACCATATACACTCCCCTCACATATATTGCATGTCTGCCATATAAAAATAGACTTTTAAAGTATGTTAGATAAATGTTAAAACAGCAAATTTGATAAATTTTACTGTTCAAGTGTCTCTTTAATGTTCCTTTTTAAAATAAAGCAATGGAATGTTGTTTAGGGTAATTATTAGTGTGCCACATAGATTTCATATATGTGATTTTATTAAACAAAATGTATGACTTAATTAAATAATTTGCATCCTAACCTCCAAAGAAGGTATTCTGGTCTATTGGGCACATAAGAAAGGATTAAAAAAATACCTAATCATATAATTATCTATCTAACCAACATATTTGGAATTTACTATATATAAACCACTTATTTTTCTCATTTACAGGATTTCGTCCTCCTATATTACATGCTAGCACCTCTTTTTCTGTCAGTTAAAAGCCATATATAATTTGGGGATGGAAAGAGAAGGTATAAAAATGTAAATTCACTGTGGTTCAGTGGTTTAATTGCTCCTGGGTTCAATCCCTGGTACCACAAAACAAAAACAAGGAAATGTATATTCATTTATGTTTGTCACATAATTTTAAATCCCATGAAAAATTAGCATTGGTAAAGATCCAATAAGAGGACATTATTTTTAAATTCAACATACAGCTGGCATTCCTTTATCAGGTCATCCCATTTTTATCTTATTACTGAAGTAATATTTAACGTTTATATTAACTTCAAATTTCTTGTTTTATATTCTTATGGGAATCTGGTCTTAATTAAATTAATTTTATTTACATAATTTAAAGTGCTTCTGTTCAGAGATCAATTTTGTTCTAATTCCCAGTAAAATTTCTGGTTTCCTCGTGTTTGAACATCAATTTTAAATTCACTTCTGCATAATTCCTAGGGATTTATTTTCTCATCAAAATGGTTTACAAGGATATGTGATGCTTCTTAATAGTGAAGGAATTCAATTGTGATGTTTTCTTAGGAAATTCATAACATACAAACAATAATTTACTGGTTTACAAGTTAGGAATACCTCAAAATGAAATTCTGAAAATATAATAGCTACTTATCCCAGAAAAGCAGAAGTAGTTAAAATTATATTAGACTATCCATAGTGTTTACTTGAGGGCATTGGGGGGGGGGAGGTATTCTGAATCTAGTGAGATGATTGTTAAAGCCTATTAGAAACCATAGAACCTAACATGGACTTTTTTTTAAAAATATTCAGAGAATGTCCTTTAGAATATTTAAGGACACCTTTATTGCTTGCATAGATGTGGTTTACCAAAGTAACCAATCTATTTGACTTGATCAGTGCCATTCCACACAGTGGTCAATCTGATGTTTCTCTTGTCTAAAGGCAGCCAGTATCACTGTGATTGGTTAAAATATATGCTGCATGGAAACTCTGAGGCCATCAGAATTTTTGTTTTAAAGGACTTTTTCATTTTTATTCTGGGAAACAAAATTAGAAATTCAAATCTGAGACATGTTCTGTGAGTTATTTTTAAAGAAAAATTTGTTTAATCTGACCAAGTAAATTGTGACCATTTTTTGGTAGTAGGATTGACACACTCTTTTGGATCCTTAATAGAAATAAATACTTTGGTTAAAAACATCTGTATTGAAATAGATGAAAATAGACCTAACTAAAATAGACCTAGCCCTTTCTTTTATTAACTGTGGAATTATGGGCAAATTCTTCAACCTTTCTAAGGCTTTACGTCTGCAAAATGGAAACATGAGTAGTATTTATGTGAAGATAATATTAAATGAGAAAATAAACTTATAGCAGGGCTTGATGTTTTGTAAATAGCAAGTTTTGTAGTATGTCATAATATGCTGTTGTTATTGTTATTATTTCCCCAGCTAGTAAAAGACTATCTTCTGCTGGCACTCCATAAATATTTAGATGATTTTTTATGAGGCTTATTGGAGTAAATATAAGATTTGGGATATGAAATAAGAAATGGACCATTGTCATCATTACATAAAATCATTTTGTACCCAGGTCCTGAAAGTACAGATCATTCACACAATTCCATATAAATATTACCCAAAATTTATGTCTGAGTCATTCAGTTCCTGTCCTGTGCCATGTTTGATGGAGGTTTCAATCCATCACTATATTCCTGCCCCCATAATCGTGTGGAACTGAATAGTGGTTTAGGAAGCAATATGGGATTCTACTGATGTTTTCATTGGGAGGTTGAAAAGATTATTTATATCTGACAACACTAAGCAACATATGAAATAAAAGTGCCCATTGGACATCTCTGTTTTTCCCAGAAGGTAGCTTCCTTGACTCTTGTCAGTACTGAGCCTCTTCACTCTCAAATCTACTTTCTTGTCATGGAAGATCCAGCTTCAAGCTCATATGCTCCAATCACTTACAATGTCTGAACTTACTACCCCCTTAGAAAGCAATTTATAGATTATCTGTTGTTTCTGCAAAGACGCCGCTTTGGGGGTCTCACACTTCTCTTGAGGATGCCTTATCCCAGTTAGCACAGAGTACTCCTTCTGTAAAGACCAGGCTCTTGGGAGGGGATTATGATATCAACAAACTGAAATTTCCTCCATGTCATTACTTATACAGTATATTACATCTGAAATTTTTAATTTATTTCAATTTATGTAATGTTTACTGAGCATTTGAGAAAGCACTGGAAGTGAGAGGACAGAAATAGGATCAACATGTCTGTGTCCTCCTGTCTGTAGAGAGATAGACACATAATTAAATAACACTAACAAAGGGTCAGATTTCATTAAATACATTAACAGAGCTTGGGGCTAGTATGTGGACATAAAAGAGGGAAAATTAATTTTAATTGGGTTATTCCTGGTAACAATGATTTTGGTTGTATGAAATTGTATCTCCATTCTGTAGGGTGAATTGAACTTTTATTTGTGAATATTAGGGTAGAAAGTTATTAAGGGAACTGTTGAGAGCAGAGCAGTGGGGAAGGGGTCATGTTAGGGGGGTACTGTAGAGACTTTGAAGTGCAGTTGGTAGGATGGAGAAATGAGGGAGGGTGTATTGGAACATAGCTCTGAAAAAGAAGGTTTTTGGTGGCATAGATGCTAAAGGAAATGGGGTCATGAACAGAAGTCATGAAAAGTTTTTAAACAGGGACTGGTTTGTGCCAAGTGGATTGCAATGAACCCAGAGTCAAAAATTCTGTTTAATACTATGATGGATATGGTATGTAATATGACATATAATATGATGGATATGATTGTTGAGATATGATGTTATTGAGCTACACCTGTCATTTCATTTAATCTTTGCAGCACTGTTTTATGTCCACATTCCTGAGGGAGAAAACTGAGACTTAAAAAGATAAAGAAATTTGCTCAAGAACTCACAGTGATTATCTGAGTTGTGTTGAATTTAGGGCTTTCTGACTGTAAACTTTGTTTTTAATTTTTCTTTACTACAAGGGAATTGCAGCTCATCAGACAGAAGTAGAATTTAGTACTTCACTTGCACAACTGCAAGTGTAGAGATTAGGCAGGAAGATTTTTAAAATACTGTAAAAGCTTCTATGGGTTTGCAAAATTGATTAGATAAGAAATGCGAGAAAGAGAGAGGTCTCTGGACAAGAGAAGGAAAAAAGTAAAGTCCCATTGCCACATGGTTCCCAAACCAGGAGGAGCATCTTGCTCAGAAACCTAGACCTGGAGTTCATCTTTAGGAGGAGATGATGGATATGGTTGGAGTAAAGAATGTAATGGAGAGGATGAGATTACAAGAGAAGGATATATGGAGAAAGGGAATAAAGGGAAGAAAGAGTCAGTACCTCCTAGAACTAGGAGGAGAGCCAGGTAAGACAGGTCAAGAGTTAGAGGCTATAAAGAAAAAAAAATGATGGGCTGTCAATGAAAATAGAAAACATAACATTGCAAGGTGCCAAGTGCATACTAGATGGGCAGCCTCGAGAAAGTAAGTCAATTTCTTAAAGGCGCCATTGCTTGAGTTGCTGTTAAAAAACTGTTGATAAGGGAAAGATTATTGTGAAGATGAATGTGCTAACTAGCACATGTAAATCACCAATCTTAGCAAGAGGCATATTGTTCATATTCAATCAGGTCAGTTATCAGAATTTATTTTATCGTTATCATCATTACTGATAAGATTTAAAAGAGGACTGGGCTTGATGACACATGGATTTGTATTGCACATTTGTGGTGCAGAAACAGATCACAAGAGGGTAAAAGGAGTCAAAGAAGTAGGGAAAGAAACCCTAAACTATTTTTCAAAGAGCTTTATAGTAAATGTGAAGGTAGAAGGCAGTAACTCAATGCAGATTATTCTAGAGAATTTTAATGGGATTGAATATGTTTTTTTAATTTGAGAGAAAGGAGGCAGCAGAAAGGGAGAAGGTAGGAACAACTGGTATAGGACTATGCTTGCAAATAGACATGCAGAAAATGGTCTTCTGAAGCAGAATTCATTTCAGCAACATCATAATGAAGTTATCTGAGAATATGTGTTCTTCATGCACAGGTGGGATGAGTTGTACCAGGGATTACACTGGGGTGTAGTCTCATTCAGTGATTCATTTGTACAACTCAATTCCCGTTGTGGAAATTATTTGGGAGTAAGCTCTACAACTAAAGCTGTGACTATAGTTTTTCCATTCTTTAAATATTAGTGATGCTGAGATTGATCTCAAGGAATGTGATTTAGATTCCTGATGGATATTGCAGGGACTTCACTGATTTCTCAGAGAGAGAGGGAAAGAGAGAGAAGAACATCTCATTTTCCCCCTGTGCCAGAGGACATGAAAGTGAGTATATCTTCACAGGCTATGAGATTGCAATAAAGATGTGTGCAAATTTAGATGGAAATTAGGCATGTTCCCAGGGCTCCTGGAAAATTGCCAGCATAGCGCTCAAGACATTGCCTTTATAGACTATGTATATATTTATTTCTTTGTAAAGCCAGTCTATAGAGTTTTCTGTTTATGATTGTTCCCAAGGACATTCTTTCTCCAAGCATTTCTGTAAGTAGAGACTAACTCAAAGCCAGTTTTTAAACTATATCAAAGGTAACCAGAATTTTCCATGAAGTTCTATTTCATTGATATTATGATTTTTTTTTTTTTTTACAATTTCTCTTGTGCAATAATCATGCTGAAAGACTATTCAAAGATGAATAGGTGTATGCGTGTGTATAGGGGGCAATTCAAAATACGGAGAGAATTAGCCATGTTACTTTTCTCAGTTCCTTTAAATGCACTTTGAATAGATTCTTGAAACATTTTCTGTTTGGTATTATAGTTTAATCCCTAAATATCTTTCCTATTCTAAATATTTAAAGCCTTAGTTGTTTTGTAAATCAAAATATGACAGTGTAAGTTGTAAAGCGGGATATTAATTGCTGAAAAGATCAATGCTATTACTTTTGAAATACTTAATCATATCAATCTATTTTTCTTATGCTTTCTTATTATTTATTTCAAAAGCATGTGCTAAGGTAAAGACTATTAAACTTCTATGACTTAAAGAAATTTACCATGAATCATAGTTTCCCTGAAAGATACAA
Source organism: Marmota monax (assembly GCF_021218885.2). Taxonomy (NCBI): domain Eukaryota; kingdom Metazoa; phylum Chordata; class Mammalia; order Rodentia; family Sciuridae; genus Marmota; species Marmota monax. The sequence continues at coordinate 12,607,058 of NW_026694895.1, read as the reverse complement.
ATATGCTTAATTAGGTGACTTACACACTTTTGTTTATGGTTTTCTTTCTTTACACAATTCTAACTTTCTTTAAAGTAATGTAGTTCTAACTAAAATGATTTATTACCCAAAAAATAAATAAGTAATTTGGTGACTCAATATTTATAAAATTGGAGAAATCTGGTTTGGGCATACTTAAACACTTATAACTTTACTAAATAAATAAATTTAAATATAGGACCCACTTAATCTTTTTTCCTCTTTGTACCTTCACGTTATTGCTCAGAATCAAATTACTCAATACAAGTTATTTATAAATTTCCATTTCATATAGATTTTTATTAAATATTTATACTATTCTATTAACATTAGAATACTTTTTCATAAAATAAACAGGTACCTCCCTAAGCACATTATATTCCTGTTTTCTAAATTTGTAGCACAATTTTGAGAATAAAGAAAGGCAATTTGTAAAAAGACACCTCTTTGATCCTTTGTATCAATATGGACTGGCATCCAGATGAATAGCTCTTCTTCAGGCTCCCATGTCCAGCCAAAAGCCTCTGCAAGCTGGGGACCCATCACTAAATGTATAGAGGAATGCCAGCCTTGCATCTTCTATCAGAAGACCACTTCAAAGCTCAGTAAGAGTTGAAGAGAATATTAAGAGCATGCATTTATTTTTTATCTATATAATGTTTTCATTTTTTCTAATTGCTGTCTTGAAATAATGCTGTTCATTGGACAGCATGTGTGGATGCGTGCGCGCGCGCGTGTGTGTATATATATACACATATATACTTTCTTTCTTGCACAAATGTGTGTATTTTCCTTTCTTGCACAAATTTGTATTTTCCTCCCTTTTTATTCTGCTTAGTTTTCTACCAGGTGTTTATCATTTTTTCAAATCTAGACTCACCTCTAGTTGACAAAATCTCTCTCTGGAATGTTGAAAGTGTCATGCATGTCATTAGTATCACATCTCCCTCCAAGAGGCTTTGATTTCCTCCAGTCTGGGCCAGTTGCCCTCTGTGCCTGGGGCAAAGGTGCTTCTCTTTCTTAATCACATTGTACTGATTTCCCATTCCCAGTCCTCATGCATTCTCTGCTAGTATACTCTTTATTTATTTATTTATTTTTTTGAGCACATCACTAAGAGCTTGAGAAAAAAATGCACAGGAGAGAAATGGGGTTTGAGGCTACTCATGTGTGAGAATGTATATTTATTTAAGTAGTATTTTTATATAAAATTCTACGTTGAAAAGTACTTTTTCTTTGATATTTTAATACCATCCTTCCACCTTACTGTGCATTTAGTGATGTTCATTTTGGTGGCTGCATAGTAGGTTTTGTCAACTTGAAAATTTATGTCTTCCATTTCTGAAAATTTTCTTGACTTATTTTATGGACTTTTTATTTCTTTATATTTCATTTATTCCTTAAAACTCTAGTTATTTGTATGATTGTCCTCCTGGACTTAACCTCTTATTCTCTTGATTTTCTTCTCTATTTTCTATTCCTTTCTTCCATTTTCTGAGAGGCTTCTTTAATTTTGAGAAAACTTTTTCCTTTGAATCTTTCTTTGTAGTAGTTATTTTTGTTTAATGAATGTAATATTTACTTTCATCTTTTAAAAGCTAAAAATTAAAGCCTTTTAAGCCTTTTTCCCCTCTTATATAAAAATCTCAAGTGTTTCTACCTACTTCCTTTTTGGTGACTGTCATTATGTCTCATGTTAGACCATTTGTTTATTTATTTATTTGCAGTGCTGGGGATGACCAATTCTTTAATTAAGAGCCAGATACTCTTAATTAAAAGGTTTCTCTGAGGCACTGAGCATATGAATAGGGTTTTTTGAGGATGGGCCTTTCTGTAAGGCATCTGGCTGGGACACTTAATTGGAGAATATTTCATGTCATGATCTTTGGGTCTTCTTTGCTTGGGTTGGTATATTTTGCACACAGATTACTTCTATTCTCCTTTCTGGAGGCTCTATCAGTCACTTTCAGCATTTAGGGGAGCAGAGACACCACTCAAAAGCAGCTTATCATTTTAGTCAAGTCACCTCTTTCTCTTTTATTTCTTAATGGAATTACAATTCTCCCTGTCATCCAGGCTCAAAACCTTAAAACCATCTTAAAATATTATTCCTCTTATATTCATATATCTAAATAGGTTAGCAACATCTTATCTTTGTACTATGTTATAAGATATTTGTTGGCAAGACCCAAGAGTCAGAGTATCACGTTAGATTGTGCAGAATACAGAGGTGGGCTTGAATTGTGGTTCTATCATTTGCTAGGCATGTTACATTTTCAATATTTTTAATCACTTACAAGGTTCAGTTTTTGGTACTTCCCAGTAAATCTTCAAACCTACAATTAACAGTACATCATGCTTTTCTACTCAAGAAAACTTTTCTCTGTATATTTAAGAAACTTATATCTTGATTTTCTATTACTATATTTTAAAACCTCATTAATTTTATAAACAAAGCATTGTTTAGAAATCCATCTTCCATTTTAAAGTACCACAAATCATTCCCCCTAGTATTTTGTGCTTATCCATACATTATTTTTTTTTTTAATTTGGAAGTTTCAGTTTTTCTACCTCCACGAGTTACCCAACTATTGTTTCTGTACATCCTAATCACGGATTGGTATTTTTCTGAACTTACAAGGTCTTTATGAACTACTTGTCTTTCCGGTCACTGAGGAAATGTTTTTCTTTGGTTACATTTATCTCCTAAAACTTTTTTCTGATTAGTAATCTCCATTATGGAGTTTTTTACATGGTCAATACTTATTCAGTTTACTCTTGCTTACTCACTCTGAAAACCTTTCTGATGAATGGATGTGTAGGAGGAGGTGTCTAGTATGCATATAAATTGTAGTTGCTCCATTCAGTGGTGGTGTAAAGTTTAACCGTAATTACAGTGAAATTGCAGGCAATGGGAAAGCGCTAGGTGCGCCAGTCATTAATGAAGGCTGTATGATGCAGTGTCAAATGTAGGGGAAGCTGTGTGAAGGGAATGTTTTGTGACTTAAAAGATGCAAGAACTGGTTACCATGCTCTGTTACTATCGTAAATAGGTCATATTGAAAGAAAATAGCATAATGCAAAAGCATTTAAGAACAGACTGCTCAAGAATGAATTGAGGCTGAGGGATTGCTTCCACAATAGCACATGTAAAAAGGCCCTTTTCATTTGAGTCAATGGGACTTTGAAATATGTTAAGACAGAAATCTTCCTTTTTAATAGCAAGTTGGATACCATAATATCATTTGTTTCTTGGAGTCTTACAGCATTGTGGGAGTTAGTGGTTTTAAAAGCCTCTCTCTAAAGATAGCTAAGATGATCTGAATTTGACTGTGGTTAGGGAAAGTTTTCTGAGGTTAGATTGCTATTTAGAAATAGCCTTTCAGCTTTATTTTTTTAAATCTTTCACAAGCTTTGTAAATAAACTTTTGGAATTATACCTTAAGTGCCTTGGAATTTATTTACTAACAGACACTCTCTATGGAAACATAGTACTTTACTGCTTTTTAACTTATGGCTTGAATGTGAATCACTAAGCTCTATAGGGTAGATAATTTGGTTCTTCTCACCTGTGATTTAAAAATACTTCATATTTCCAGAGACAAAGCAACAATCACAGATTTGAAAGACCTTCATTTTGTATTATCGTTTCTTGCTCGCCTAACAAAGTAGTACATTTTCAAGCTCTAACAATTTTCCTGTATATCAAGTGTGGTTTACTCTAAAAATTGTATAGACATAAAATGACAGGGGCTATCAGTTCATAAGCCAAAACACATTGCAGTGATTTAGCATAAATGAATGCATGAAATTGTGGGGAACGAGTCTCTGTGAAAGTGTAATACACTGAGATCAGCACTGCAGGTCTCTCACCCATAGTGCTTGGAGATGATTCTCTTGCTCAGTAAATATTAGCCCCTAATGGCTCCCACGCATGGGATTTATGGCTTGTACCCTGCTGCTAAGATAGTTACTCACCAGAAAGAGCCACGAGTGTGGCAGAGATCGCATCATTTTTGTTTTTTACTTTAGGTTCTAGAAGGCTTATAAAAATGACACATTCTTGTTTTATTTTGGTCCATGCTTTCATGTATTTCTATAGGTATATATGCATGCACGTACACAAATATATGTATGCATAGATGGGTGCCTGTATATCAACATTGATATTGACTTTTCTGTATTTTTACATAAATGTGACCACAGGCATACCTTAAAATTTTTCTTGGCTTTTAAGAATTTATATAATGAATACACTATATAAATGTATACAATGCAAATACATATTATATATAGGTAAATTTTGATGGCTTCTTTTTCTATACTCTTTTACAAACCAGTCCTTCCCCTGCCATAAGAAACTAATGTGAACAATCTGGTATTTATCATTGCAGATATTTCTCTTTCCCTGTCTATATTTACCCTTTCTTATATGATTATACAAGCACACACATATATACATGATTATTTAATCCGTTGATTGGTAGATATTGTTGTGGTTGTAATAATGAAATCATATTATCTTTACTTCTTTTCATATAAGTTTAAAGTTCCTCTAGGACAACTGGTACAGATCTAATCACTTTAAAGGTTATGTGATATTCTACAGTAAATGAAAATGAACCGTAATTTATTTAGCTATCACTTATTTTAATGGTTTTTCATTCTGTTCCCAACCAACTTCAGTTTTGAGCTATTACAAATAATTTCTTATGTATGTAATCTGAATAAGTTAGTTTTATTTGTATATGATACAATGTAAAGCAGACATTTTAGTTGAGGCATATGTAATATTTTAATTACAAAATAGAAATATCTAGTAGGAATTACACTTTAAAAAATTTTACCCTTCCAATATTTGCAAAGTGGTATTTAATCATTAAATATCTTAATTTGCATTCCTACAACATATATAAAGTGTGTGTGTGTGTGTGTGTGTGTGTGTGTGTGTATGCCATAACCTTTGCCTGCTTTTCCACAGTGTGTAGGGGTTGCTTCCTTTTGTGACCTCAATCATCCTTATCTAGTGGCATTCAGGCCTTCACATAAACTTCTCTCTTTATATGCAGGTTAGATTTAGTCACTATGTTTTAACAAATAGAATACATAAGTGATGGATATCTCTTCTGAGCTAGGTTACAAAGTCTGCAGTCTTTCTTGGGTGTTCTCTCTTGCTCATTTGTATTGTTCACCCTGTGGAAAGTAAGTTGCCCGTATCATGGGGAATGAAGCCTACCCAAAACTTAGAAGGCTTGAAAATGAATCTTTCCTATCTCACTGAGACTTCATGAGTCCATAGAGGATACAGTGTTCTTGCAACTTCAGGAGAGACCTAGAGCAAGAGAAACTACTGGATGCTTGATAAGGAAATTGTAGGAAAATGCCACTTATTTTGAAATTCTAAATTTAGGGGGCAAAACTGCCTTGTTATGCAGCAATAAATAAATACTACATATAGAATTCATAGACTTTTCTTACCAGTTTATGATTTCCAAATGATGGTTATTATATGTATCTACTATCTTTTTATATTTTGTAGAGATATTTTTTCCAACCCTAAAAGTAAATAATGTTTTTCTTCATGTTATTTATTACTATCTAATTAAAAATGTTTTTTTTCACAAATATTTCCTATTTAAGCATTTCAGCCTAACAGCAGGTGAAAATAAATTTTTATTTTCTAAAATTTTCATTGCTTTATGTTTTTTCCTGAATTCCTTAATTCACATGAAATTTGTTTAATAGAAATTTATTTGCATGTTGTACCTTCGGCAGCCGTGCTCTAAAGCTGTCAACTTTTTCTTTATGATTTCCGAGTCTTTAAGTTTTGCTCTGTGTTTTGAGATATTCCCTCTATTCAATATCTCAGGATATTTCTTCAAGTTTTATTAATAATATTCTCAACTTCAAATCATGGATTGAATTTAAATTTTTTTTTTATTGGTTGTTCAAAACATTACAAAGCTCATGACATATCATCTTCCATACATTTGATTCAAGTGGGTTATGAACTCCCATTTTTTACCCCAAATACAAGTTGCAGAATCACATCGGTTACTCATCCACATTTTTACATAATACCATATTAATGACTGTTGTATTCTGCTACCTTTCCTGAATTTAAAAATTTTATAACAAAGTTTTCTACTATTTTTTAGTTAACGTTGGAATTTGATAATTTTATGTGCCCTGACGCTTTGTTTTGTGTTGACAAAGTTGTCATTCTCCATATGCAATTCTGTTTTCCAAGGAGCTGCTTACTGTGGGTGTTCGACTCACTTTCTCCTTCTACCTCTTTATTTCCGAGGAGCATGTATTTTCCAGTTTATTTTATTCCTCATGCTTTGGTCCCAGCTTAATTTCTTGCTGCTTTCTACAGTGGAAATCTCCCTCCTGTGGAAGGCTACATGGTCCACATCTGCCAGTTGTGGTGTTTTGCTGGTGCATGCTGGTCTCCTTTAGTGCAACAAATGCAAACCTTTCCGCTGCTTATCTTCTTTACAGCAAAAAGTTGGTGTTTGACTCTCAGAGGTGGGGGGAACTATTTAATAGTTTTCTTAGTGGACAAACAGCTTTCAGTAGCCACTTTTTCTCTCTGGAGTCCACTGATCTCTTATACCCACAGAAGTGACAGGCATGCTGGGCCCTGCAGCCCTTTAGCTCTGAAGAAGCAGTTGATAATTTAATTAGAATTGGGAACTACCAAAATGAAGATCCATGCAAGATGATCCTCTCTCCACTCCAATTCTAATACACAAGATAAAATTTCATGTATAGTCAATACTACTTATTTGTTCAAAATTGAAATTAAGACAAATTTTATTTAGCCCTAAAGAACATCAGAGGTATGTTAATTTCAGGAAAATGGATGGAACTGAAAGCATTAAGTTGAGCGAAATAAGCAAGACTCAGGAAGTAGTCAAGGGTCATGTGTTTTCGCTCATGGAAAAACGAGAGAAAAAGAGTAAAAACCAAACCAAATCAAAACAAAAAAACTCATGAAACTGGAAAGGAGACCAACAATGTGGAGGAAAAAGATCAGAGGGAGGGAGGAGAACAGGAAAGTAGAGGTACTGTGGAATGAAATTAAGTAATGTTATGTGCGTGAATGAATATGACACAGTAAATCCCACTATTGTATGTAATTATACGCCAATAAAAAAAATCAAGGATTCTGCTATTACAAATGGTCTTCCCTTTGCAGAACCATACAAATGAAACATTTCAATTTTTTTTTAGGTTGGTAGAGTAGGAGACGAAAGTCGTAGCTAAAGTCATGGTATATTTTTTAAAAAGAAATTTGTGTCTCATGAATTCTCCTGTATTGTAAAAATGCCCACAGTTGTTTTATCTTCTTGATATATTGACATCCCTATGGAGAAGTAGTCTTTCTTTGTCTCTTATAACACTATCGGACTTCAGGTCTATTTTTTTTTTTCCTACTATTAATACAGACACACTAGCTGTTTTAGTCAGCTTTGTCACTGTTATGACTGAAAGACCTAAGAAGAACAATTTTAGAGAAGGAAAAGTTATCTGGGGACTCACAGTTTCAGAGGTCTCAGTACATGGACAGCCTGCTCCATTCCTCAGGGCTCAAGATGAAGCAGAACATCATGGCAGAAGGGGTGGCAGAGAGAAGCAGCTCACAGGATGATCAGAAAGCAGAGACAGAGAGACTGCACTTACCAGATACCAAATACATACTCCAAAGATAAGCCCCCATGACCTACCTCCTCCAGCCACACCCTACCTACTGTCAGTTACTTTTTCAGTTAATCCCATCAGGGGATGGTAACAACCTGTTTGACATGGTAACAATTTAGCTTCTATATTATACAAAATCTCCCTGTACAATTTTATTTCCCACCCTGCTATGTTGTCACAAATTACACTGTCATCGCAGTTTCATACATGGTGTGACCATTAATATGGATCTAGAATTATTATTTTGTATATTATGTATATATATCTAAGTCATATTTGAAAAGAAGAGACACTACCTATAAAAACATATAATATTGGATGTGTATTTACTTATGTGGTTACATTTACTGGTATTTTTATTTATTTGTTTGTCTTTGTCTTTCTGTATAGTGTCCTTTAATTTCAGCTAGAAGAGCTCCCTTAAGCATTTGTTGTAGGAAATATCTGATAATGATGAACTCTCTTGGTTTCTGTGTATCTAAGAATGTCTTTTCCCTTAATTTGTTTTGCTAGACATAAAATTTTAGATTGACAGATTTTTTTTTTCTTTCAGCACTTTGAATGTGGCAGCTCCCTGCTTTCTGGCTTCCATCATTCTAAAGGAGAAATTAACTGTTGATCTTATTAACACATCCTTTGTACATGATGTGTTACAGCTAGATGTCTTGCTGCTTTTGAGGGTTTCTCTTTGTCTTTAACTAGTGTGAATATAATATACCACAGTGTGTGGATCTCTTTGAGCTTCTGTTAGTTATAGTGAGGTAAGTGTTTGAGGATGTTTTCAATCTTCAATCTTTATTTCTTAAAAAAAAAAAAAGTTTATTTCTGTCCCTTTCCTTTCTTCTCCTTTTCATAATCTCATATTTCTTATGCTTGATGATACCCCATCATCAAGAATCAGGTAATTTTTCTTCATTATTTTTTTCTTTCTTTTCCTAAGTTTGGATGATTTCAACTTTTAAATTTTCAATTTCAGTCCCTGCACTAACCTTTGTTGACTCACCCTAGTGATTTTTTTTTCATCTTACTTATCCCAATTTTCAGCTCCAGAATTTTTATTTGAATCTATTTTATAATCTTCAGTTCTGTCTTGATACCTCTATTTGTTGACAAATTTTTCTTCAGATTTTCTTTAGTCATTTTTTCTATGAATTCCTTTAATTATTTATATGTACTTAATAGAATTGACTTAAATGTTTATCTAGTATGTCTAATGTCTTGGCTTCTTCTGGTATGGTTTCTGTCAAGTATTCTTCTACAAATAAGGCACAATGTCCTGTTTCTTTGCATATCCAATAATTTTTTTTTCTTGAAAAGTGAACATTTTGATTTTAATGATGTGGTAACTCTGGAAATCAGATACACCTCCTCCTCCAGAGTTTGCTGTTGTCACTTTTTGTGATCTATGCTTCTTCATTTGTTTGGGTCTTTTCCAAACTACTCTTACAATAACTGTATTTCTTATCATGTGTGATTCTTGAAGTCTCTCCTTTGTTCTTGTAGTGGCCAACCAGCAACCTGACAGAGAATTTTTCTAAGTATCAAAATTTAGCAGACCCTTTTTTCATTATATATTCTTCTGGTTTTTTGAATAGTTTCCAGTTTCAAAGTATTGATAATGACAGTTTATGTCTATTTAATGGTTGTTTCAGTAGGACAGGTCTATACTCATTGCCAATAGTCATTTTTAGTGACTTTGGAGGGAAATAAATTGTGTCCTGGGATTTTTATTTTAGTCCTACTTTTTGGTTTCTTATATATTAGTCTTCAGAAACTTTCTCTTTTATACTTTCCATAAACAGGTTTGATATCACTGTGCAGATTTGAAATAGGAAATAATGTGGATTTTGTAAAGTTTTTTTTTCTAAACTTTGTTATTTCTTCTAAACCTGAAATATTCAATTCTGTTAGAAATAATTTTAAGGAAATTATCATCCTAATATTAAGGTTAGAGATGTTCCTTCTTACACTAATAAAAACACAATTTAGAATCATTACAGGGATAGATCTTTGGTTTAATTGTTTCTGCTTACTGTTTTGGGAAATTCATAGTTTTAAAATTTGGGGATTGTTTCATTATATTTTTAATTCATCTATCAAAGTAGTCTTTATGCAAGAAATGATTTCAATAAAATAAATTATTTCATTTATTGTTGATGTTTCATTAGACTTAATTTTTGTGGAATTAAATTCTCTATATTCTTAGTGTATAAAAGCTGATGACAAACATTTTTAAACAAAGATAAGAACAAAATATTTAAGATATTTAAAATCAAGTAAGGAACATATATTTTATGCATTTCTTTTCTTCCAGCTTCATTGAAGTATACTTGACAGAACTTATATATATTTAAGTCATGTAACATGATGTTTTGGCATATGTATACCTAGTGAAATCATTACCATAATCAACCTAATTAACATATTTCTAACTTCACATAGCTATGATTGTGTGCTGAGAATATTTAAGATAAATTCTCATAGAAAATTTCAAGTGTATAATGCAGTATCATTGACTGTAGTCATTAGACCTCCAGAACTTATTCATCCCACCTACCTGGACATTCAGACTCTTTGGCCAACATCTCCTTATTTCTAGCCTAATAATCAATCTACTCTGTGGCTTTATAAACTACACTTTTTAAAATTCCACATATAAGTGAGATCATGCAGTACTTGTTCTTGTGTGTCTGGCTAATTTCATACAGCTTAATGTCTTCCAGGTTCATCTGTGTTGTCACAAATGGCAGGGTATCCTTCTTTTTAAGGCTGAATGATATTCTATTGTATATATGCACTACATTTTCTTTATGCATCCATCAATGGGCACTTATGCTTCCATATCTTGGTTATTAGTGAATGATGCTACGATGAACCTGCTGCTGCAGATATCTCTAATATATATATATATATATATATATATATATATATATATATATATATATATTCATAAAGTGAATTTAAATCTGTATATGAAAAAAGTTAAGTCTTTCTGTTTATTTTCCACTATAAAAATGCCTTTGGGGAAATTAATTTTTGAATACTTTAATTTACTATTTTGCACATCAGTGATGCTATATTTAAATATAGAAATAAAATAATGATGAATAAGCTAGCATAAAATATTCTTCTGGTGCTTATGAATAGTGTGTCTTTAATATGGTTCCTCTTAACGGTTAAAGGAACTTTGACAGTTAAGTAATCCCTTCACCACTTAAGTACAACAGGATTTTATTATTAAGTACACTGCCTGGAAATGGTGTGCTTTTTTTCATTCACACTATAAACAGTTTTGTTAGATTGGTAATCCTGCTTGTCAGATTTGTTCACCGTTTGATATTAATCAGTAGGTTTATAAAAGGTGCAGCCCTGGACAGAAATGAACTGAAAATACATTATAAATAATGTTTCCATAAATCACAAAGAGTTATACATCTCTAACTCTGAGGTGTACAGTATATTTTGACATTTTGTGGGTGGTTTGATAGCTTGTTACTAACTCAAAAGTTTAATAGTAGAAGCTACTGTCCATTTTATTGCATGACTGCAGAATTGGGTTTTTCAGTATAAATTTGTTAAAACTTCATGGGATTTTTTTTCTTTTTGTATTTAATGCTTAACCTTTCTTAAGCCTTCATTTTTTTTTTTAGATCAGTTTAAAATCACAGCAAAATTGAGCAGATTTTCTGCATAGTCTCTCCCCCTACACATGCATAGCCTTCTCAATTACCAACATTCCCCCACCAGCGGTACATTTGTTACGATTTATGAACCTACACTGACACATCATTATCACCCAAACTTCATAATTTACATTAGGTTTCACTCAATGTTGTACATTCTTTGGGTTTGGACAAATGTGTAATTATACATATTCATCATTATAGTATCACAGTTTTTCCACTGTCCTAAGTCTATCCTTTGCCTATTCCTTTCCTCCCTCTTCTCACTCCTTGGAAACCACTGATATTTTTATTATGTTCATAGTTTTACCTGTTCTAGAACATCATAAAATTGAATTCATACAACATTTTCAGATTGGCTTCTTTTGCTTCGTAGCATGCATTTATGTTTCCGCTATGTCTTTTTATGACTTGATAGTTTATTTCTTTTTAACACACAGCAATATTCTATTGTCTGGATGTGACAGTTTATTTATTCATTAACCTACAGAAGGACATCTTGGTTGCTTCTAAGTTTTGTCAACTATGAATAAAAGTGCTATAAACAATCATGTTCAATTTTGTTGTTTGTTTTTTGTTTTATTTGATGTGTACAGAGGTTTTCAACTCCTTTGGGTAAATACCAAGCAATGCTATTGCTGGGTCATATAGTAAGAGTATGTTTAGTTTTCATAAGAAACTGCTGAGTTGTGTACCAAAGTATCTGAAAGGTTTTGCATTTCCACCGCATGAATGAGAGTCCCTGTTGTTCCACATCCTCACAGTGTTTGGTATTGTCAGTGTTGGATTATGGCCACTCTAATAGGTGCAGAGGTATCTCTTTATTGTTAATGCTCAACCTTTTACAGCATGCATTCTTCTAGAATATGCACGATAAAAATTCCATGGTTATATCATGAATTACAGAATTTAAGTTCATGAGCAATTACATCACATCTTCATCTTCTATACATTTCCGTCTCTATATTATTTTACCAAAATATTCACTGTGCAATCAGCACTTTTCTCGACAAAAATATTGTTTGTTTCTCTGACTGGCAAATATTGAAATTGATTTGAAAGTAGTTTTTTTTTTTTTTTTTTTTTTTTTTTAAAGAAACCGCAGGGTTTGAATATGTATCCAGGGGGCTGTTATGAGGGACCATTAAATTAACGACTAGTTAGCACAAGATGTTGGAAAATGACTCATGATAATAAGGTGTAATTCCTGGATGAACATAAAGGTCTCCCTGCTAGTTTTGCAGAGATCTTCATCTCCAAAATACATAGATTACAGAACCGACTATATGTTGTCTATGAGCTTTTTGGCTTAAGATGTGCTGTGATCTGATGCTGCCCCTTCCAAAGCCTCCCAGCTTTCACCATGACTGTCTACTCCTCACACTCAGTTTCAAGGAGCTGGAAGATTTTAAACTTTTTCCATTCTACATTAATGTTTTCAAATTGCACAAGAATATAGTTTGGTTACAAGTTCTTCTCTCTTTGCTGTCTCACTACTTCATTCTTTAGGCCACAAATTTTGATGTTTTCCTTCTAGATGAGACTTCACCATGGAGTGTCATTAGCCACATCTCAGCAATCTCCAGGGAGTCCCTGGAGAACATGGGAATACAAGGAGGAAAACAAGAATTATTTTGTCTTTTTTTTTTTAACAAAAAGAAAAAGCAGTTAGTTTTTAATCTACAGCAAGACTGAATTCCTTTCAATCCATTGTTCAATTTATCACTAAAATCCATGAATTACTAGTACACAGATAGGAATGAGTGCAGCCTGTCAGGACTTTTACAACACCAACCCCTTCACTACAAAGTGACTAAGAATGAGAATGCTTCTTAACAAATATGATTGCTATTGAAATTGATTGGTTTCTCTTTTTATGAGTGTAAGATTCCTCCTAAAAATGGAGCCAAGCAACAGGGTCTATTCAATATGGCATTTGCACGACGATGTGAACTCAGGATCGGGGTTGGGGAGTTGGCATTTCAAGGTGCATCTGGACCATGACAGCAAAATATTTTATCACGCACACTGTGGAGTCATTGGATCTGTGGTGAACTGTGGGTCAACAAGCCTGGCTTTTGGTCACAGATCCATTTTACCTGTAGGATCCTCACAAGTATATAAATCCTCCAGGCCTCCATCTATTTACTATCCAAAAGTATTTGCATTCTGTGGTTAAGCAAGTCCCTTTCCTTTTTAATATCCATGATGATACTGAATGTGATATGTTTTCATGGTAGATACCAATAAAAGGATTACACTAAACTATGAAATGGGAAGAAGAAGGAATCAACCATTATTTTATTGAAAGAAATTACACATCATGCATAATGATAGAAAGGGAAATAAAGAAAATAATAGGCAAATTACTTTTTCTTAGCAAATAAATGGTTGCATTTAAAAGTTTATTCCAGATTTTAAAAAAGGTAAAATTCTAGGACTTCATTAGAAGCTTTATAAATGACATGAAACTCCTCAGAAACCTGACAATTTAGTTTGTCTTCCTTTTGGGATTATTGTTTTTTCTAAGATCAAGAATATTATTGATATTAAAAGATTACTGGACATTTTTATTCAAGGATTTTAAAAGTACACTGAAGTATTATCTGGGGTTAGACTTGATATTAGGAGAAACATAAACAGGGAGAAACCATAATCTTGGTGTAATGTAGGAATCTAATTAAGACTAATGAGGCAACATTAAATTTAATGTATGATGCATTTTATATGCCTCACCATTTGAGCTGCAGCAAGCTGTTTGTTCAAGTTGTTCTTTGGTGACTATCCCCCTACAGGCATTCTTCAGAGTCTGGGTATAAACCTCAGTGCTGGGCTTATAGAGAAGCCAACACAAAAGCAACCATGCAAAGTAGGGGTACAGTTGGCATCATCCACTGGTGGGCCCAGGTGGCAATAACCAGACATGGTTATACTGTGGAAAATTTCTCCTAGGTTGCAAAGCCTGACTGTTGAATTTAGGAACATCAAGGTTCACAGTTGATGAGCAAAGAAATTAATCCCATAGAGAAGAGAAATAGGATAGGATAGAGCAAGTAGCAGAGATGAACAAAAGATGGTAGTTTTAGTGAATTCTTAAGGACACTTAGAATCATTATTGGTGCAGAGGAATTGGGGAAGATCTGAGGAAAAAAGACCCTCATGGTTAAATTTGTCCAGAGATTAGTTGGGATACATATAGGCCCAAGAAAAGAGGGATTGCTTGCTATAAATCTGAAAGGAAGAGAGTTTCCCATAACATGATAAACCTCTGCAATAATATCTAGCACAAGTTGCAATAGCTAATGTTTACTGAGAATTGTGGGTGTGTGAGACAAAGTTCCCAGGGCTTAGTGCATATGTTCTCATTTAGTCTTTGCAACACCCTATGAGATCCACATACTTACTATCTTCATCTCACATGAAAGAAACCAAAGCAGCTTAACAGACACCAGAACAATTGAGAGGGAAAGTTTTGAAGTTTTGAAGGAAGACAAAGTAAGCAGTTGCCCAGTTAGTCAGTGGTCAAATAAAATTAGAACAGAACCTGAATTGCCACTAGCACCCCAGAGACCAGGGAGATAGGTTTATATTTTCACAGGAATCTGAGAGGTTTTGATTCCAAGTGGGCTAAGTTCAGCCTATCCTCTGTGTCAAAAAATGACGATTGCTTTGTTTATTTTAAATTTTAAAAATATTGATTGTAATTTGGTTCTTTAAGTAGAATTCTAAAGTTCTCTGAGATTGGGTACCATTGCTTGGAGCCTTTCATAAATAGCATATAAAATTGCAACACTGTTAGATGTAGAATGTTCCTGCTTTAAAAACTAATGGTTTATCCTTGCTAATGATTCTGTTTATTGACATACATACTTTGTAAAAATTTTCTGAAAGTTTGAATATAGAGACTTCTGGATCTAGCTGGTCCCTGGGGAAAATGATTCAGATTTGTTGTCAGATGGTTCAGGGAGAGGACAAACATGTATATCCATAGAAGGCCACAGCCAAAACTAACTCATGAACTCACCAACTAATCAAGTACAGCATTGTGGGAATTATAGGGTTGATACTCTGAAGAGGAAGAATAAAACACTTTTTGCTACTTTCAAACATTCCTTGTCTATCTTAACTCCTTATATTCTTTCTTTTTCTTCTGGCTCAACATAGACACAGAAATTACAGCTTTCAATTATAAAGTAGAGGAACTGGGAGTTAAACTAGCCAGTGCGGTTGTGGCTCCCACATTCCTAACTCCCCTCTGTACTTACTGCTTGTCAACCTGAGAGAGTTACTTTCCTTTGCTAACCTTCAAAACTTTCCCTCTCAATTGCTCTGGTGTCTGTTAAGCTGGCACTTTTAATTCATGCAAGGCAAATGGAAGAATGCTTCAGACATAGCCACATGTTGATGGAGTTCTAGGTTACAGGTTCTCAAGGAAGAATATTCAGAATAAGACCCAATGCTTAAACACCCACCCTGCGAATTATAGATTAGCTCAAACAGGTACATTTCCATCTTTAACGAAAGATCTTTAAGCATTGCACACTATAGTGGCAATGTGGGAAACTCTAAATTAGCTGGTCCATCAGCTTTCTGCATTCTAATGCAAAACTAGAAAGATGGAACACTTTGCTAAAAAAAAAAAAAATCATTTCTAAGATATGTCACCTCAATTAAGGGTGGGCTACCTACCTGTTCTTTCAAACTAGTGTTTCAACCTAGTGATGGTCCAGTGGTTCCACAAAAGATCCTAAGATGACATTTATCCCCCCTCCATTTTTGGATTGATGGTTTCATTAAAAGCAATTCTCCTATTGTCATTTTGCTTTCTCTGCTTTGATGTGGTCTATGGGGTTCATTAGATCCATGTGTTAATGGCATCAGCTGGGTTTAGGTTTCACTGCAGCTGAACCTCCCCATTGCTAATCACTTAGCTAACATATGCCAATATCATGGTACCTAATGATGCCTTCTGCAGAGTCGCCTTTATATTCCCATATCTGCCCCTCTGAAAGACCAAAGTAGCATTGATTACTGGTGTGAACTGCAGTGCTGTGAAGAGTTCTGATGTCCTCCTCTCTTCTGGATAATGACATATGTACTTGGTTCAAAACCTATCAGTTTGGCTGGTCTTTTTCCATGACCCTTTTTCATCCTTCCTTCTCCACATTCAGTTAATATGGTTGTCATGTGAGGCAGAAATCAGGCGTTTCAAGTCCAAAAGAGGAGAGGATTTTAATTTTGCTCTTCCATGTGTGCGTCCAACATTTTTAGGCCTCGAAGTGGCACAGCTTAGAGAAATCTTTGTTTGCTTTCTGCAATATCATGGCTCCCTGGGGACACTGAGTGAGTCCAAGAGTGAGTGGGAAAACATTGCAGATCTCCTAAGGACAGTATATTGTGCTTTAGAATTTTTGGTATTCTGAGATAATTTTGATATTTATATCTTAATTTTGGTTGCCTTTGATATCTGAGATGTGGATAAAAGGCCCGTCCAATCTCTTTTCTCCCTTTTCCTCTAATGTCATTACAAAGGAAAAGATGAGGGCCTAACATGGAGGGGCTGCTGGCTTTGGATGTGCTTGGGGGTGGGGGTACAGCAGAGTGTGATGGCAGAGAGTAATTCTGCTTCAAGGAGGATACTGCCCAATTTTTTAAACTTAATAGGATTAGTCATGGGAACTATTTTTAGCAGAAGTTCAACTTTATCCATGTATTTTAATGTGGGAAAATTGTGTCCTTTTCCCTCTGCTAATGTTTGATGTATTCCAGCCCTCCTGTGAGCGTGTTTGAGTATCTTAGGGGATCTGGAGTGGAGGAGAACTTCCTCTCGGATTCTCTCTGTTTTCTTTCGTGAAAATGACATTCCAAAGCTGTTTCACTTTCTGACAGGAAATGGAGCCTTGCCAAAAATGATTAAAGTCCAAGAAAGCATAACAGTTCCAAAGCTGCAGCAGTTCTTTAGGAGTCCTGAGTTTGACATTGTGTCAAACAAATGTGAAATATTGTTTAATAAATTTGAATAATACACAGATAGGAAAAAATCATTCTTGGCTTATAGCAGTAGTGGTTTGTATTAAGTATGTAAAAGAGTACCTGTGTCTAATAAATTGAAATAAATATGTAAATACACTTGTGTAAGGTTAACCCAGCCCGTGATGTTATTCCATTATACTAGGTTTGCATGTGAGACAACACCCTTGTTTGAAATACATGTCACTTTTAAAGTGCAAATATTTCTGCACTGTTTAAGGGAATGAACTTCTGGTTGTGTGATCTAACTCATCCATAGCAGATAATTTTAAAATATTATAATATATTCAATGAGTTCATTGATAATTACTTATCATCAAAATAGTTCTATTTAAAAGGGCTAAACACTAATTAAAACCTTTCAATATCTTGAAAAATAAGCTCCAAAAGCTTTTTATCTAGTAGCAGCCTCAATGATTTCACTAACAAGCCTAGTTTGTAAAAATTTTGTCTGTTTATTATCACCCCCCGACACCAAATAAAACTGGACAAGAAAAAATTCTCTCTTGAATTAATTAAAAAAATTACTTTTTGAAAAAAAATCTAAATGAAAAGCTTTTAAAATATTGGTTTTTATAATATTGTTTGGAAAGCAATATCATTAAAACAAACTAGCTTTATTTAGTCTTGCTTTTCCTCTTTCAGGTATGTATGTGGAATTTATATATTTTCAGTGCAAAAGTTCCATCTTGTCTGTATTCCCTGACATTCGACAAACCCCACAGTTCATGACCATTTTTTAGACAAGTTAAATTGATTAGAGAAGTCATTCAATGTCATTGAGTACCATTTGTCACTTCATAAACAGCTACAATCTGCTGCCTTCAAATGCAGAAAGACCGCCAAATAAATCACATCAAACGGAGGGAGTGGATCCTATCCCTTCATCTATAATTGGTACAGCCCTCTGCTGTCACATTTGCTCATTCTTGTGATTCTGGTGTGGATTGACACTGACATCGAAAGGGCAGCCTTTGTCAAAGATGTTCGAGAGTCTATGTTTCGGTGATATACGTGCTAATAGATATCCATCATAATATTACATCAATGTCGCCCCATGTATCAAACGTACAACTTAACCATCTAGATATCTGATTCTATGCCCATATAGGTCTATTCTAAGGGAGGCAGGCTCCTTTGCTTTGAAGGGAAATGGATAGATCTCAAAGCAGTGTGTAGTTAACAAATACACATAAAAACAAATATAGCTTGTGTGTCCTGTTCCAATGAATTAAGTGTAAAGAGTGTAAAGCTCTTTACTCTAATTTCAGATGTATTTTTATAAAATTATAATCAATACATGCACTATATTTTACTAATTTCAAAACATCTTTTAAGAATTTTTTTTCTGTTCTTGCCAAACAAAAAAATTAACACTTTTACAATTAATGCTTGATATTATGCCCTACATTAAGGGTTTAATGAAGATCTGTTTTCTTGGGGTCAAAACTGTTTACCCTGCAATATCTATGCATATGCATTTATTTGAGTATATGTGTACACACAGAGACACACAAGCTTCTGTATATCTTATACCATACTGCCACACTAACATTAAAAATTAACATAAATTAATGAAGACAATATACTTCCATTATGTCAAGTCTTTAAACACTGTACACTCCAGGGAAATAGAAATGGACTTTAGTTGTTGCTGAAACATCTCTAATATGTTGTATCCAACTCTGCAGAGATAATAGTCATGTCCATATGATTAACTGGAAAATTCACTGCTATATTAAAAGAGCTTCATTTTAATAGATTTTTTTACTGTCAGATATTCTGCATGTATTATCTCACTCAATTTTCACAGCAAGACAAAGAGTATGTTCCTTTCCATTTTATAGATGAGGAAATAGAGGCACCACGAAGATAAATGATGTGCACAGCATCACCCAGAAAAGAAAAGAATCAAGGCCCTCAGCTCAAAACTGCCTGGTTCCAAATCCTTTTAAATAATATGTTTGGGAACCAAACACACAGCAATAATGCTGACAGAAGCAATAACGGATGCTCTGAAAATATTCCACCTTCCCTAAAACACCACATTACTTGATGTTGGAGCAAAAGAATATGCAGAACTGGCACCTTCTCAGTGGAATCCCCACTCACATCTCTCTACACCTCACTCCACACTGAAGATAGAAAGTTTTTCTAAAAATGTGGGTAAGTGATAGACTACCAGGGGGAGAGGTACAGATGCTGTAATTTACCACAAATACAGAAACAGTCAGTCATGCAAATAGAAGTTTCTATGTTTACTATATAATTAGCTAAAGTCTAGTACAATTTTTCTGACCTTCTATAAAGAAAATAAATCCTTGGAAAAAATACAGAATAAATGAAACTGATAAATGAAACTTACAAAGTTTAGAAGAACACGTCAAAAGGTTCTGCCTCAGTCCTCTGGAGGATCTTATCCTTTAGAAAAAATTGGATTCAACTGGGGGCCTAGAGACATTTGTGGCATTGGTAACTGGTTGCTGAATTTTTTTTTTTCTAAAAGATTTGTAAATAGATAATGTGATTTTTTTTTTCTACAGGTTGACTTATTTAATTTCCATTAGACATGCATTTGACACAGAATTTATTTTTTAAAAGGTACAATACTTATTGCTCTTCTCTGATAGATAATTAAAAAGAAAACATACACGAATTCATTTGAAAATTAGGTTTAGGCAAATAAATGGCATAGTAATTCTAGTTATTTGATCTAAGTTCCAAAGCTGGTATTGTCTGATTGATAAACAACATAGAATTGACCAATATCCAAAGCGGGCAGCTTTCATGGGACTGTGCTCATTGTCAACAAATGTTGGGAAAAGGTCAATGGTTAATTAAATAATCCATCACCTCAGGATAGAGAGTAGTTCTCAACTCTGACAATCAGTGACAGAAATATTAAAAGGTCAAAAAATGAGTTACAATACATTCCAGTTTGTTGTTATGTATTATGAAGATGTGGCTTGATGCAGAGAGTTGAGGATTAAATGGAAAAATGGTTCACCTCTTTCTACAAACATGCTTCCCAAACAAATGCGTTTGGACTATTGACTGATAGGAATAGTATGAATTTTTCTAGTCCTTAGGTTGATTTCAATTTTTGAGCTTTTTGAATAAAAATATGTCTTTGGACAAAGAAGGTTTTGTCTCCATAGTTGAAAAACTATGTGATGAGAGTGGATTCGGGATGAAAGGGAAACTTCTTTATCAAGAATTACTTTCTCTGGGGCTTAATCATTTTAAATTGATATTTGTTCTGTAAAAGAACAATATTTGCAAACATAGTAGCTTTCAAATGCTGACTATACTTTCTGCTTATACTGGATAACTCTATCACACTCAGAGAACAGTAACATCTTCAATTTCCTTACATCAAATTCCCTACAATTTCCTTACTTAATTTCCCTTTTACAGGGTTGGCCTCCTCATAATCATTTCTATCCATTAGTATCTCTTTATTTTTTTTTTTTGGTGGGAATTATTGTTTAATTTGGGCTGCTTTTATCTAGAAAAAATTCTTTCTTCCTCAGCCCCTATCCTTATTCCTTCTTCTTGCCATAGAGTGCCATTGATTCACTGTGAGTTTTCAATTTCCAAGTGTAAGCATTGTTCTTTTTTTTTCTTTTTCTTTTTCTACACTATAGGTTGACTAAAGAAATACCATCTACTTTAGTCTTTCCATCAGCCTTTCTCCTGTACCTCTTGGGGCCAAAATATGGAATACAGACAATGAAAAGAGGTGCCCCTGTATAGCTGCTTTCCAGGAAGCCATAAATCATGTGTGATTAAGTAATTGGCAACAATAGAAAGAAAACATGTTCCTGTGCTTTGGCTCTTTAGTTTTGCATATGAGAGGAAACTCGTCATCAGTTGAGATCACCACAGGTTTATGAGAGAGAGAAGGCTTTATTTGAATAGAAAAATGAAGCCTCTCACTTGTCCCTTGAGAAGGCAGGGCTCTGTGAGTGATATTATATGACCACGTCACTCTGCTGAAATGTTCATTTATATGGCTTCTAAATGAGGGGTGCCTCATTGGGGACTTTGACCCATGACTGCGCACATCTGCACCCCTTTGCTGTCTGGGTGATCTCAGTTGTTCTGAGTATGGGCAAGTGTTATATGATTATTTTATCTCTTACTGTAAAGTGTTTTGAGAGACTTTGTATGAGAGGCAATATAAAAATAAATTGAATTGAACTGTGGCTTCACCTCCCCACTTTTTAGTGCAGAAACCTTTAGAGTAAAAAGTGCAATGCTGTGACAAAGGACAAGATTAAGACGATGTCAGGAAAATGGTCAGCTCTGGAGAGCTCTGGGCCTGCAGGAGTTCAAGTGTGTGTGTGTGTGTGTGTGTGTGTGTGTTTGGTTGTCACACTTTGCTATATGCTATGTAAAGTCGATCTACAACTAGAGATATCATGTATGTATTTTTATTAAGTTAGTTATTTTGAATCCAAAGAGATCCAGAATCTACTTTCAGTTAATACATTTCTACAAAGATAAGCCTTGCTAATTATACAAATATCTCCCTTACATAACATATTACAGTGTATTAAAAACTGCCTGGTTTGCCTCTGAAGGGCCAAGGTCAAAACAACATCATCTTACTTTCATAATCCACAATTGTAATAATTTTTCTGTTAAAATAAAATAATCTTGACTTTGGGTAATAGGGCTTTCCCACAGAAATATGATTTTGTGTTTTATGACACTACATCAATACATTATTTTAATAAATGGCTCTTGGATCACCAGAAGGGCTGTATTTTGACAATATCAGCCAACCTTTTCATTTGTTTGAGCAGGAAAAGTAGGGTGCCAAAATAAAGCTACTCCAGAAGACATCTCAAGAATGTTTATGAAAACTCTGTTACAGTTACATTTATTAGAGTTAAAGCATAGTACTAATTTGTCATGCAGAATTCCAGGGAAGTGAGTAATTTCTGTATTTCTCTAAATGCCAGTGTTTCATATTTGGAGGTAACAATTTGCTTGTAAATATGAAACTAGCAACATAGACTGTAATGTGACAAAAGGAATCTGAGATTTGTCACTATCTGGCAGTAGTTATTGGATGTATTTGCTGCCATGCCATGATGTGTCTCATAAAAGCAAGTTGGGGAATGGAATTATTTACCACATCTAGATCTCTGACACTGGGGGTAAGTTCTTTTTATTTTCACAACTAGATGATTTACTAGGTTATGCTGTTGGGGAATGGCTCCCTGTCCCCCACCCTCCCAACTCTCACTCCTCACAACACAGAGCCTTCTCTCCTCATTCTTATCTCCACAGAAGCTCTGAGGTTATTTCTACATGGTCATTTTGGTCCATGGAACGTCAGACTGATTTCAGAATTAAGATCCCATTGACTGTTAAATTACCAAAATACAGAGAGCAAATGTCTTCCTGTACCCAGTCTTGCTTAGGAGATTGCAGAGAGCACTTCTCTCTGTAGATTTGTTGTTTATTGCTCCTTTTTATCTAAAACTCTCAACAGTATTTTTGAAAGTTTGTCAGATTCTCCCAGGTATCCTGGGGATATGTGGGGATATTATTGTCTCTAGGCAGTACATGGTCCCTCTGGGGCTTCAAAAAATGAATGGTCCTTCAAAGGTGCTTATTATCTTAGGACGACACAGAGACACTCACAATCATTTATCTATTCTGCTCTGTGGGACAGAATGCTCTGGCTCAAAGAAGGGCCACCCCCCATCCCAGAATTAAGATAATAGATGTGCGTATGTATGTATGCATGTGTGTAAATAATACACATAAACATACAAGTAAAAGCATTTCTTTTTCAAATGGCTCATTTCTTAAAGAATTCAATTGAAACACAGTAGCAACACTGCTCAGGAACAAAACAGGAGAAGCAAACACATTTTGCAATTCATCAAATTATATTTGCTGACACCATTCTTACTTTCTCCTCCCAAATCAGTTATTTTTCTCTTGACACAGTGACTCTGCTTTCAAATGTATCAACAGATAAAAGTCAGTCTGGGGTTTTACCATGTCACCTTTGTCCTTCTCTTTTCTCTCTGTAGTGTAACATCTCCTATGCACCAGGCACAATACCTTTCATTTATGCTCAAACATGCTGGATGTTTTGATGATTTTGGTCCTGTGTTCATGATTATCTCTATGAATGAAACACCTCCACAATCTCTTTATTGAATACCCATTTATCTTCAAGTCCTTCCATATTTCAAGTGGCAAAAATGACCCTCAATTTTCCATTTCCAAAATGGGGAATATATAATTCCCCTTCATATGGTGGTGATGACAAACAAGTGAGAGCTTATTGACACTGCTAGTAAAATGACCTGATGTTCTTTAAATCAATCATTTCTTCCCTGAGAATCAGCAGTACTTTGTACTTTTTTTTAATATTTATTTTTTAATTGTATTTGGACATAATACCTTTTTTAAAAATTTTTTATGTGGTGCTAAGGATCAAACCCAGGGCCCCACACTTACTAGGCAAGCACTCTACCACTGAGCCACAACCCCAGTCAAGCACTTTGTACTTTTGACACTATCTTTCGTTATGAATGGATATGTAAATATCTTTTACATCTCTTGTATGATTTGAGGAAACTCTGTACATTATTTATATATAAATGAATGTTATGCTGCCCTCCAAAAGCTCAGGTGAGACAATGCCACAAAGTCTAGAGGTGAAATGATGGGATTATGAGAGTCTTAAACCAATCAGCGCATTGATCTATTTGAATGGATTAACTGGGTAGTATGTAGGCCAGTGTGGCTAGAGGAGAGAGGTTCACTGGGCCTAGGCCTTCTGGGTTTATACTTTGTCCCTGGTGAGTGGAGCTCTTTCTGCTTCTTGTTTGCCATTTCCTGAGCTGCTTTCCTTTGCCATGCTCTTCTGCCATGATGTTCTGCCTCACCTTGGGCTCAGAGGTAGGGAGTCAGGTCTCATCTATGGACTGAGACCTCTGAAACAAACTTTACCTTCTCTAACTTTTCTTATTGTGTCTTTTGGTAATCGTGACAAAAAGCTGACTGAAACAAAGATTATACAATACTATATATTTGGGAGTCTGAACCTGTGAGAAAATATTTGTTAAAATGACTTATGCTCAATGTTCCAATAAACATTCCTTGACGATTTAAATGAACAATGATTGAACTTGAAATTAGACCCATTTACTAATTGTTTTTACTGCAATGTACCCAACATGATTGACATTTCTAGTTGCTTCCTTTGGACAAACATTACTGAAGGGATCTGATGTATGAAATGAATCTATGCAATGCTTTGTTTCTGCATGGTTTTCTTAACCCTATGTATCTCAATGGTGAATTGACAACTTACCCAGAAATAAAACTTCACTTATAGTGAGTTTGTGGTAGGTCCTACATTTTTTCCATTAGACAAAGTTCCATCAGCAGTGGAGCTGATCAGTCTATATTCTTAGACAATGATATCACAAGTGAAAGTTTCAAGCTACATGTCAGGGGTACTATACTGCAAGTGTCTTCCCCAATCTCAAATGCACCAACTATGGCATGAAGGAAGAATGCCACTTCAGTATTGCCACGTGATTTCTGGCTAAGTAAGATATGACATGCACCCATACACACATGTAAAATGCATTCTCAGGTGTGGGGTCTCCGTTAGTGGAATCTCAATACTCATTGATGAAAGGATCCCCAAAATGGGATGTAGAAGCCCATTGTTTTATATGTTACTTAAACTTTAATATTAACTGACAGATGAAAATAGAAATAACACTGACTTTTCAAAAATTTACCTAAAAACGTTTCTTTTTTTTTGTATATTTATTCACAGTCCTTTTAGGAAGCTGGAAGCTGGCTTTTTCAAAATGTGTGTAGAAAGCTAAGCTTTTATATTGGCAACTTAGTGTCCAGCCCAGAAACCACATCCCACAAAGCCTTGAGGGAAAAGCGGGAGAATCTTCCTGATGCCATCTTTACATGGGGATCGCATGGCTCTGAATAAGCATGCTTTGGAGCCAGTCATTTTAGGTTTAAACATTGGCCAACTTGAGTTTCCCCAAATTGCACATAACTCTCACTTTTGCCAATGAAACCCACAAGTTTAAAAATATATGGAAGAAAACAGCACCAGATCCTTCCAAAGTTCCATTAGGCAATATTCTGAAGCAGGAAGTGGAATGCTTTTATTTATTTATTTTTTGAAATAGAGGTAGTTTTCTTCTCAAGCCAGGGGTTTTCAAGTTCCCATGTGTCTCAATGAAAGCCAGCTTAATTGTATAAGTCAGAGTTTTGCATTATAGATACCCAAGTATAATGAGTTCTATCATGACAGATTACAGTGCATGAGATATATGGTATTCAGTGGTATGTCTAAGAGAAAAAATAAACATTCTTCATTTCTTCATTAGTCAATGCTTATTTATAGTGCAATATATATCTACCTCCACTGTAGCATTAAAGTTTTGACTGCTTTTTAACTATAAAATTTGATATTGTTGTGGCAGCTGCACTATTCAAATGATAACTGTAGTACAGCTGTTATCAGTGAGGGAGATTTATAGCTTCCCTGCATGGATAAAAATATGTGCATATTTACTTTTAGTTTTGCTGCCAATGTCCTATATTTTAATGACACAAGGTGAGATAAAAGAGCATTATAATAAAGAAGTCCTTTAATTCTGAAAATATAAATGGCATACTTCATGCAAAACCCTGTTTAAATTTTATGTAAGTTCCCTATCTTTTCCTTCAACCAAACAGTCTAAATAGATAAATATCTTGTATCTTGTATATTTTGTGTGTTCATTCTGGCGCCTCTTTTACACCAAGGGCACTGGATCAGAGAAAATGTAAGGGGGGGGGCAAAGGTAAGGTAGGAGAAGACAGAAAAGAGGAGATGAATGAGTAACCTAAAAGGAGCTCAAACAATATTTTTTGTAACTAATTTCTGAGGGAAGGGAATTCACTTGAAACTTGAGGTTCAACTTGAAATCAGTTTGCAAGTATATAAATGGCTGTCCAATAGACAGTGAATATAGGAATAGAAAGTTGAAAAATATTTCCAACTGATTTTGTCTCTTATTCTTTGTTTCAGTATAGTCTTGAATCAATAACCTAGTGACACATGGGCAGAATTCAGAGCTCTTGGCAGTTTGGATCAGATCCGATAAGCATTCCGATCTATTAGGTATTGAGACAAAGTTGAAAATCACATGAGGACAGGTTCTCTCAGGAAAGTCCATTACTTGATAGTTTCCTATGGGTTGAAAATACTGCTAGAAGAGTCTTTGGAGTCTTTGGGTATTTCATGATTGATATCAGGCAATACAGAGGTACCCAGCGTGCTTTCAGTAGTATTAATCACATTCTTTAATACGGAAAAAAATCTGGATCTATTTCTTCATTATTTGAAAGCTCTGAACTATCACGTGTACTCATACACCCCTCTCAATTTATCTGTATTGGGAGAACATTGAAAGAGAGATTTTTTTTTTTTTTTTGTCAGTTTTCTCCTTTGGTCAGTAATCTAGTAGTGGCTTTGTATTTTAAGCTCATTTAACATCTTGAGTTTTGCACTAGAAAGGGGATTTTTTTTTCTTCACTCTTCAACCATATGCAAACCATATAGCCATGCATTGTTTATCAAACTAGAACTCCTGAAAAGTTCATAGATGTCTTTGAAAGGTCAAATTACTGCAATTTTATTTAAATAGGGAGGTTTTGTACATTAAATTATTGTTCCCATAATAACTGCCTGCAACTGAATAAAACACAGAGACCATCTCCAATAAATACATAGAGATAACCGTATTAGCTGAATAGCCTTGCAATTGTTTCACTACAAAACAATGTCAATTAATTCAGTTCCCTACCACATGAACACACATTATAGCAAGTACCAGAATAAAGGAATTAGAATCCTACAACCTACAAGGGATTAGGATATGGAGGTATTCACTTCTAGTCTTATCTCTTTAAGCAATAAATATCATAATTTTTAAAAGTATAAAGAAAAAGAGTAAGTCTCTGTTTTTTTTTTTTTTAAATCTACACTATACCTCCCTGTGCCCCATTTCTCACCAATATAACCTTGCAACAAAAGTCAAAATTTTGCTACTAATGGGTAATTAACTAGAGTCCATTTTAAAGAGTATGGACATATGGGTTCTATTTTCCAGGTGTTTCCTAAATAAATTTTTAGCATGTATGTGTGCTTATGGTAATTTAATTTTCCTGTTGATGTGAATAAACCTATAAAAATGCAAAATATCACACATTTTCTTCCCAGATTTTAATATCAAACATCATAACTGACAGCACTTATCAAAAAGTATGAAATTTTCCTTAGAGTAATACAGATGAGAAGACTTCTGGTGAAGAGAAAATCACCACATGAATAAGATCATAAATATATTTAAGTTATTATTGTCAGGTGCTTAACTATAGTTTATCCTAAAATTAGTACTGTCAACAGATAAAAAATGACATTTTTGATGTCGTAAACAGAACATAAAATAGTATACAATCATAAAAGTTTATTTTGAATGTGAATTTACTAATTTTAGAGTGTTAATTTGTTTCTATTGACTTATTTGAAATGCTACTGCATAAAGATGCTGAAAGTACTTAATTGATCAATTGATTTCAGTTTAATCTATACTTTCTCAACATACTTGTTTCCATCATTTTGGTTTAGTCATCTGGTCATTGGCTATTGATTGACTGGCAATTTGAGTAAACTGGAATATATCCAATTTTCATGTTTGGAGGAATATGTAAATGATCTCTATATTAAAAGGGCAGGAAAAGTAGAAAGAATAAAAATTTCAAATGCATTTTCAGTTAGGGTGAGTTGTCTTTTTTCTGAAGAGGAGGAATGGAGACATTATCAATCATCTCTGGGTTGTGACTGCATCTGGGTTTCAGTGAGTGAGGATGTTGGTGTGATAAAAAATATCATTGAGAAATATAGTTCATTACTGGGAATATGAAAGCATGCAATTCTTACATAAAGCTTAGAAAATAGTAGTACTGGGCAGATTAGGTAACAGAGGACTAGAGAAACTAGGTAACCTGTATAAGGTCACTCAGCTAATAAGATGCACTGTGAAAACTCAGAAGCTGTCTAAAGGGTCATTGAGATTTCAAAGAAATGTTTTTTACTAGACATATGGGAGCCACAAATGCAAACATAATGTAATTTAAATTTTCTGGATACATTCAAAAGAGTAAAAGAAATCAGGTGAAATTGATTTCAATAATGCATTTTACTGAATGTACCCATTTTTTTTTTCAAAATGTAATAACATAAATATTAATGAGGTCGTTTACATTTTTTTTATTTTATTTCTCTTGATTTTTTGATATTTTAAATTTTTTATTTATTCTTTTTAGATATACATGATGGTAGAATGTATTTTTGACATATATACATGGAGTATACTTAATCTAATTAGGATCCCATTCCTGTGGCTGTACATGATGTGGAGTTTCACTGGTGATGTATTCATATATAAACATAGGAAACTCTTTGAAGTTCAGTGTATACTTTCATTAACAACATAGCTCATTTCAGGCTAGTCACATATCAATTTCTCCATTGGCCTGTGCCTACTGTATTGGAGAACATAATGTTAGAGTTCTTGAGAGTACAAAAGTAGTACTTAGGAGTACTGTTATTGATTCCTAGTGATCATTGTAGCTAAAATGGCCAGAAATTCTGAGAAAATGCTCCTACTGACACAAGCATTAACTTTTGATTGTGCAATATAATGGTTTAGATCTGCAATGTTCCCTCCAAAGCCCATATGTTGAAAGCATTGTCCCTAATGGGGCAAGTTTCAGAGATGAGGCTTTCAGGAAATGATTTGATCCTGAGGACTCTTATAAGGTCCTTGCTTAGCATCTGAATGGCCATCTTAAATGACAGCTGCCATTTTAAGGAAAAAAATTTCCCTTTCCCACCCAAGGGTATTTCTGAGAAAGGCTCACCACTCCCTCATACAAACCCAACCCCTAACCACCAGCATTAGGTCCCACTGGGCTCTGATTTCTGAGCCTGCCCCATAAAAGTCCTGGCACCCAAGCCAGTTTTGCCTCTCTCTCTGCTATATAGAGAGATGGCCTTTGTCAGCTCTGACAAATAAACTCTCATGTGTATCTCTGCCTGCTCTCCATCTTTCATTTCTCACTTACCTGTCTCTTGTCCCTCATTTTCCCTTCAACCATAGTCTCACCAGTGGATTAATCCATTTGATGGATAAATGATATGAATGGATTACAGTGTTAACTGTAGACAGTTAGCATGTGGCTGGAGGAAGTAGGTTACTGAGGGTATGATCTTGGGGACAATATCTGTCCTTGGTCCTTTCCTTCCCTCTCTCTCTCTCTCTCTCTCTCTCTCTCTCTCTCTCTCTCTCTCTCTCTCTCTCTCTCTTTCCTAGCTGCCATTACCTGGGAAGTTTTCTTCCACCAGGCCCTTCCCCTTTGATGTTTCTTAGAGTCATCTGACCATGGACTGAATTTTTTGAAACTGTGATCCCAAATCTTTTATCCTTTAAATTGTTCTTCTCAGTTGCTTTCATTGGAGCAATATAAACTCACATGTAATAAAATACTGCTTTGATTTGGGAGGAATGTAAAAACTCCAAGGGAACATGCTACATAGATAAATTAGGGCATGGCATAGTACAGAAAAGTGTACAAGCTTGCTAGTTGCTGAAACTCAGGAGACATGCTTTCCTGGCTTCATAATTGCATGAATTCACTCAACAAACAATGTTAAGTGCTGCTGTTTCTGAACATAACTATGCTTGGAATGATTGATGGTCCAGCCCATTAGTCCAAGAGAAAGGTCTCCTAGTCTATGATATACCAGCATGTCCATTCAAAGAGAGAGATTGACAAATTCTTTTAAAGCTGGACCACACATACTCAAAGAAACTGATGGATTGTAATTGCTGTATCAACAAGTTCAATTCCAGAGGCCATATAAATATGGGGGCAGGGGAGAAAGTGCCAAATCAGAAAGGTAAAGAGAAGCAATAAAAAAGCTGATCTAGAAAATAGCCAGGACTGACTGTTAATGCTTGGTTTCCATAGCCAAGAAGAGTATAGACTGTAGGAAGAGGGATTGACAGTGCAATATGTTCACATTTGTAGAGTATGTAGGTGTTTTATGGCTAGTGTAATTAATCAATAACTATCCATAAAATTTAATTATGGTGGTTTTAAAATTCTCTTCAAGCAATTGTTTTCTTCTTTGTGGATTTCCTCACCAATAAAATGATGATAGCGTGCATCTAACTCATAGGGTTGCTGAAAAAAATGAAATGAATCAAGAGCACACTTTGACCTTAAATTTGAAATTGTCCTCCTTCAGAGCCCTTCAAGCAGCTGGTGAAAGGAAAGTGAGGAACTGGGAGAAGAGTGAGCAAGAAATGAAAGACGGAGACCAGGCAGAGATACACATAAGAGTTTATTTGTCAGAGCTGACAAATAAAGGCTGTCTATCTGTAGGAGAGAGAGGCAATACAGGCTTGGGTTCTGGGACTTTTATGGGACAGGTTCAGGGATTAGAGCAGGGTGGGTCCTAATGTGGTGGTTAAGAGTTCGGTTGGTATGAGGAAGTGGTGAGCCTTTCTCAGAAAGGACCTTGGGCGGGAAAAGGAAACTTTTTCTTAAAAATGGTGGCTGTTACTTAAGATGGCCATCCAGATGCTAAGCAAGGACTTTACAGCTGGGATTACAGGTATGTGCCAACGTGCCTGGCTTTGCTACTGGTTTTTAGTGAATATTAAATTGATGACTACCTGCAGCGGGATTAGCATTTTTGCCAGTTCATAATTGTTCGATGGATATTAGATGTGGTAAATATTATTATCATGATTATTAAAGCAATCTTGGGGAGCTTTAAATAATACTTGCCCCCTGACACTAAGTGTTTGACATGTTCCTTTGTGATCCAAGGACCAGCAGAGTTGGAAACTGCAAGAGGGATGCGAATGAATACAAAACCCTGAAGCTGATCATCCTCAAAGTGAGCCCAGTCATAATAGCAGGGATTCTCCTGGCCCCACACTCACATTAGGAGGGATCTTTAAACATCTGGATGTCCGGACAGCACCCAGAGGAACTAAAGGGAAACAGTGGACAAAGGCCCCTGGTATTGGTATTTTAAAAACTGTCCACCTGGTAGCAGTGTGTAAATAAGGGAGAGAACCTCTGATCTGAAGTTTTAAATTCTACATCCTCACTTTTTTTTTTAAAGAAATGATTCTAAAGTTTTAGATGATGGTAAATTGACATAATAATAGCACATTAAGAGGAACATTGTGAAAAGGGTGCTTAACTGACCCAGTGTTATCTTTCACTGCCCTTTTTTATATGGATGAATAAAGACAGATAGTAGTTAATTGCTCTTCAGTTAGATCAAGGTCAGTCTTTTGTACTGAAGTCTTAGAACTAGGTTAAACAGGAAGGTATTACTTGTATCACTGTGCTTAACCTTGACTTGGGTCATTTAATGCAGTTTCCTAAACATAGTTGCTTATTGGAGTTACCTGGAGACCAATTTAAAAGGTAGATTTATTGGCTTTGCCACAGAAATATTTGGCCTGGTGGATTTGCGATAGGACCCAGAAATCTGAGTTACTTAAAAGCTTCCCAGACAATCCTAATGATGTCATTATCATTTCCTATGTGCAGCTAATCAAGGTAATAATGGTAGCAAAACTGATAATATGGGTAATCAAAGAATGTTGATGTAGCAAAATAAAAACAGTATTAAATTGTTTCCCTTCTGGCATATAATTTGTTAAATAGACCTGCCTGGGCCATGACTTACCTAGAAAATGACTTTTTTCTATCCCCTGTTCAGTACTTGGTAACCAATGGCATCAAATATTATGAATGACATGTTAATATCTCAGATAGCTCATCTTTTATTGAGAAATTTCTAGGCACCTAAATAGATAATGAGTGCTCCTAACAATCCTTTAGGATAAAAAAAATATTGCCTCTATTTTACAAATGAGGAATCAGAAGCCTCAAATGTTAAATAACTTAATTAGAATCATACATCAGGTAAAAGTAATGGGGCCTGAATTGAAAGCCAGGTCTCTATGATTTCAAACTTAAATTCATACAGTTGCTAAGCATCAAAATTCTAGTGAATGCTATTCCTAGCTAAAATATTAGTGGCAGATAAAAACAACTGAAGGAAAGAGCAAATGTCTTGATATGTCTTAATTTTTGAAAATGTAATAGTCTGTGCTTCATAACAAAATACCTGAAGCTGGGTAGGTTTATTTGAAAAAGAGGTTTATTAGGAAAAAATGGATTATTGCACTCACAGTTCCACAAGTCCAAAAGTTCACATCGTGTGATGACCTTTTTGCTGGCAGAGTCCTGAGGTGGTGTGGGGTACCACATAGCAGTAGGCAGGGAGCACATGTGAAGTCTTTTATGGTCTCTCTCCCTTCCTATTAATCCATCAGTATTCCATCATAGGGGCTCCACCCTGATGACTTTATGTAATCCTAATCACCTCCCAAAGGACCTATTTCTAAACACCAGGTTAAGTTTCCGCATCTTTGTACTTTGCCTCAACACAAGAAACCTTGGGAAATCCACTCAAATCATATTGAAGTTACAGCAAGAAATGAATTTTTAAAAAATCATTTTCCTATTGTAAATGAACTATGAGAAGAAAATAAAGGTTTTTTTTCCCCCTAAGTAGTTGAGAGGTCTTTTAGACCTGTGTCCATAGCTTTTATACGTTTGTCATGAATGGGATGATCACAGTAAGCTAAGACAGACCTCTGTAAGGAAGATCTGACTTCTTTAACAAGGTGATTCCTCGAAAGACCATTTGATAAGTCCTTAAGGATCAGTCATTGAAGTTCTCATTTCCTGTTCAGTGTTAATCTTAGGGGAAACTGGAGGGAAATGTCCAAAAGACCTATAAAATTTCCTTAACCTTAAGACAATATAAACGAATTTTTTTTTCACTAGCAATGAAATTCAAAGGGCAAAATATTCTCCAAGTGACAATGAGGAGTGATACTGCAAGTTTTCTTATCTGAAAATACTTTTTACTTAGTGTTTGCTCCTTTGGAAATTCAGTCAACTTAAGACAGACTTGGTTTGTGACCTTAGGCTGTAAGCATACTGTGGAGCATCCTGTCACTTCTCGTGCCCCAGGAGAGCATTTGCTACATTCTGGTGTCACCCTCAGACTAGTTGTTCATCTTTGATCTGGGCATGGTCATTTGCATCCTGTCCAGCTCAGAGCCTGACATCTGGTTGGTTCTCAGTAAGGGTTGGGTGGAAGAATGAATTGACAGAAACAGTGGAATAAAGATATTTGAAGTATAGAAGAATCCATGATTTTTCTAATGGAATTCTCTACTCAGTGCAAAGAGTTATTTGAACCTTGCTTCTAGTTGACTAACCTAGCAACCCATGGAATCCTAACATAATTCTGAATATAGCTCAAAATGGACTCAAATTCATTCATCTGGATGGAAATTATGGATACACCTGCAAATACCCTCACTTTAATACACACACACACACACACACACACACACAGACACACATATACAAACACACACACCATATTTTTATTTTTGACCAGAAATTAAAAATATACCAAAAAGGAAGACTCTAGTTGAAGTCACTGTAAACAGTTTAAGTATGAAAACTCCTGGCTTTGCATTAAATCACATCATTTCTATTTGATAGGCTAAAAAAACAAATGAAGAACAAGCAGCAACAGTGGCATATGATATATTAAAAAAGATTTAAAAATGTATTCTTTCACCAAATGGTGTAGATTAAAGTAAGCTGTCAAATTGACAGCACAATAATGCCATCTTCACAGAAGCACATACTGTACCACAGTGGAAATTGTAT
Organism: Marmota monax; assembly: GCF_021218885.2. Taxonomy (NCBI): domain Eukaryota; kingdom Metazoa; phylum Chordata; class Mammalia; order Rodentia; family Sciuridae; genus Marmota; species Marmota monax. The sequence continues at coordinate 12,572,709 of NW_026694895.1, read as the reverse complement.
CAATTTTATAAAGAAATTAAAGATGAAATCAGAGGAAAAATAGCTTGAACTGTTATTCTTTGCAATTTTAGAATCATCATTACTTGCTAAAATCCACTCCAAACATAACCACAAGAATAACCATAATAAATCATGATAATTTATATCACAGCTTACTTTAGGAAAGTAGAATCAGATACACTTCATACTACTCAAACTATAATTATTTTCATTAAACTATAAAATTGCTTACAGAAGATTTACTCTAAACACATAAAATCATACCCTTAACAATGAGCACAACTAGACCATAAGTGTTCAAAATAACTGAAGTCAAGTGTAAAATAACAGTCCTTGATTTATACTTTTTAATTATATATCTTTGTAGACACAATCAATGTACTTTTGTGGGTTTATAATATATTCCTTTTTATTTTGTTGAAACATCCGACAGGCTTATTCAATCTTTATCCTGTTGATTAAAAGGTAGTGTCAAAAGAAATTTATGAAAATGATGTCAGGTGCCTATTAACACAAAGTCCCCAGTAGTTGGTGTCTGTCAAGAATACAGATTATTGTAGAAATGAGGGATCTGGGGGGAAAAGTTAATGGGCATTGTGCTTTATGAAATGGGAGATTTAAAAAAAAAGGTGGGTGAATAATTTGAGAGGGCTAAGAAAACCTAAAATATTGTTCTGCTGTGATATATTTTATACTAAGTGATGGAAGAATGAAAATTTTGAAAGCAATTCCTCGGAAATTGTATAGTTTCCAGGGTTCTTACATTTCCAAATAAATATTTAACAGACATCTCAATGGCTCTATTTCTTTACTGCCATCTTTGCCAATCCAAGAAATGCCTATCTTTGAACAAGTTACTACACTGTCATATCAAGCTTTCAGTTAATGCAGACAAGCTGGAATCCATGTATCATTTCAACACTTGTCAGAGTTCTTCACAAAGTCTGCTATTATTAACAATACCAATGTATATCTATTGTCATTGAATATGGCTTCATTTTCTCACACTGTAGATATAAAATTTTTTTATAAACATAACAAAGTATTTGCTCAAATAGTTTCAATAAATTTAAAAGAAAAATTTAAACTTGTAATGGTTGTAAGTTTAACCAGTGAAGTTCTTAATGATTCTTTCATTAAATTCTTATGTACACATTCTCAAGAAGTATGGAGAACATGATTATTTTTATTTCACTAGAATTTAATTATTTGGATTGCTTCTCTAAGTTTTAAAATTCACCTCAGAATTATAAATTCCCACTCGTCTTGTTTCTGTGTAGATATTACCAAATACAAATTAATATAACATGAAGTAAAATTGTCAGGAATCAGTAATTGCAGAAATAAAATTCTAATATGCTGTTCAAATCCAGGAAGAAAAGAGTCTCCCATTAGTGAACACCATACAGAAATCTCAAGTTTACTCCAATTGAACTAACTTTAACTATCTGCCCCTGGTGAATGAGTCATTGTGATCAGGGATACACACATCCCTCAGTGACTTAGACTGGGTTATATATGGAGTCCTTTGGGTTTAACCTGTGACAAACAGCAATGGTCAATTCAGGCCAATGAGGCCTCAGCACTGGAAATGAGATCTGGGATGGTGCCTCCCAAATCACACTACTGCAAGATTCTGCATGTGAACAAAGAGCAAAGGAGAAATTGTTGTTTAAGCATTGTCATCTGGAGGCCAAAAACAAGTATCTGAACTTCAAAAGGGAAGTTAATTTACTCATTTAAAATGTTCAAAATTACCTGTACTGTTTTTGAGTTGGAAACAATGTAACATTTAGTGACAAGGAAAGGATTTCTTAGAGAAATACTTACCTAAGAATTAAGCATCTTGGGGCTGGAATTGTGGCTCAGTGGTAAAGTATTCGCCTAGCACGGGTGGGACCTGGGTTCGATCCTCAGCACCATATAAAAATAAAGGCATTGTGTTGTGTCCATCTACACCTAAAAAATAAATAAATATTAAAAAAAGAATTAAGCATCTAATATTGCCTAGTTTTGCTGAGAATCCTACTTCTTGCTCTGTCTCTTGATATATGCATTGATTCTTGATTCCAAAGAATATTAGCCTTTGTTAAAATTGTTTTAAATCATTCATAATAGATCAGTTTATTCTCTGGTCAGATTGTGTTTCTCATTTGAAAACTATTGTCCTCAATGCATTTCTTTTTAAAGAAATGGAAACCAAACTTAAAAAAAAAAGAGTGTAACTCTATGGAATGTTGAAAATTAAATCTACTATAACTTAAAAATCATAAGGTAGAGCAATTTTCATCACTAGAGGTGGTGATGAATAAATCTACAAAAGTTAGTTCAGCATAGAGAAGAAGCAATAGTATGCATATGTAAATGTGTCATAAGCTGGCAGCAATGATATATCTAGCCATTTTGGAAACATATTGGCTATTTTGGTATTTTAGATTTTATTTCACATTATAAAATAATCTAGTTTATTATAATTATTTTATCTCTATATGACTTTAAATATGATTAATTGTATGTCATTTTGTCTCAAGATAAAAAGGATCAGTCTCTATTTTTTTTTATTTAATTTTTTTGATAGTGGGGATTGAACCTAGGAGCACTTTACACTGAGCTACATCCCCAATCTGTTTTATTTTAATATAGATCTTACTAAGTTGCTGAGGTGGACCTCAAACTTGTGATCTTCCTACTTTAGCCTCCTGAGTTACAAGAAAATGGATCCGTTTTAATCATGAATGACTTTCAAATCCTATCTATAAAATTAGTATCAGATTAAAATGCTATTTATATGTCTTAGATAATCCAGATAAGTGGAATAAAAACCAATTTTGATACTTCAGTGTTTAATTTATAGGTTTCACTTAACAAATTTAAAGATATTTTATAGAAAGCATGACTACTGCATCCCTTTATGTAAGCTTAATTTATTGGAGTGTATAATTTATAAAAACAACAATATGAATAAAGTTTTGTTTTCTTTAATCTTTAATCTTCACCCTTAATAGAATCAAATTAGTACTGCAACATGAATATGACTGAATTAAAATACATGCAAGTCTGGTGTTTTTTTTTTTTTTTTGGCATTTTGAAATTTTATTTTGGTGGTGATGAGAGTGTTAGGGAAATTTCTGTGAAAACCCATTTTAGTCTTATAGACATTATAGGACTTTAAACTGTAGGTAATACATATTTTGAAATACATTACATTTTCTTACCATAATAATAGCATATAAAACATTTATTTCACAGGTTTTCAGTTTTTTTTTTTTAAAAAAATTTTTTTTTATTGTTGGTTGTTCAAAACATTACATAGTTCTTGATATATCATCTTTCACACTTTGCTTCAAGTGGGTTATGAACTCCCATTTTTAGCCCATATACAGATTGCAGAATCACATCAATTACACTTCCATTGATTTACATATTGCCATACTAGTGACTGTCATGTTCTGCTACCTTTCCTATCCTCTACTATCCCCCCTCCCCTCCCCTCTCCACCCCTCTTCTCTATCTACCCCCTCTATTGACCTTCATTTCTCCCCCTTGTATTATTTTTCCCTTTCCCCTCATTTCCTCTTGTATGTTCTTTTGTATAACCCTGAGGGTCTCCTTCCATTTCCATGCAATTTCCCTTTTCTCTCCCTTTCCCTCCCACCTCTCATCTCTGTTTAATGTTAATCTTCTTCTCATGCTCTTCGTCCCTACTCTGTTCTTAGTTACTCTCCTTATATCAAAGGAGACATTTGGCATTTGCTTTTTAGGGATTGGCTAGCTTCACTTAGCATAATCTGCTCTAGTGCCATCCATTTCCCTGCAAATTCTATGATTTTGTCATTTTTTAATGCAGAGTAATACTCCATTGTGTATAAATGCCACATTTTTTTAATCCATTCGTCTATTGAAGGGCATCTAGGTTGGTTCCAAAGTCTTGCTATTGTGAATTGAGCTGCTATGAACATCGATGTAGCAGTGTCCCTGTAGCATGCTCTTTTTAGGTCTTTAGGGAATAGACCAAGAAGGGGAATAGCTGGGTCAAATGGTGGCTCCATTCCCAGCTTTCCAAGAAATCTCCATACTGCTTTCCAAATTGGCTGCACCAATTTGCAGTCCCACCAGCAATGTACAAGTGTACCCTTTTCCCCACATCCTCGCCAGCACTTGTTGTTGTTTGACTTCATAATGGCTGCCAATCTTACTGGAGTGAGATGGTATCTTAGGGTGGTTTTGATTTGCATTTCTCTGACTGCTAGAGATGGTGAGCATTTTTTCATGTACTTGTTGACTGATTGTATGTCCTCCTCTGAGAAGTGTCTGTTCAGGTCCTTGGCCCATTTGTTGATTGGGTTGTTAGTTATCTTATGGTCTAATTTTTGGAGTTCTTTGTATACTCTGGATATTAGGGCTCTATCTGAAGTGTGAGGAGTAAAGATTTGTTCCCAGGATGTAGGCTCTCTATTTACCTCTCTTATTGTTTCTTTAGCTGAGAAAAAACTTTTTAGTTTGAGTAAGTCCCATTTGTTGATTCTAGTTGTTAACTTTTGTGCTATGGGTGTCCTATTGAGGAATTTGGAGCCTGACCCCACAGTATGTAGATCGTAGCCAACTTTTTCTTCTATCAGACGGCGTGTCTCTGATTTGATATTAAGCTCCTTGATCCATTTTGAATTAACTTTTGTGCATGGTGAGAGAAAGGGATTCAGTTTCATTTTGTTGCATATGGATTTCCAGTTTTCCCAGCACCATTTGTTGAAGATGCTATCCTTCCTCCATTGCATGCTTTTAGCCCCTTTATCAAATATAAGATAGTTGTAGTTTTGTGGATTGGTTTCTGTGTCCTCTATTCTGTACCATTGGTCGACCCACCTGTTTTGGTACCAGTACCATGCTGTTTTTGTTACTATTGCTCTGTAGTATAGTTTGAAGTCTGGTATCGCTATACCGCCTGATTCACACTTCCTGCTTAGCATTGTTTTTGCTATTCTAGGTCTTTTATTTTTCCATATGAATTTCATGATTGCTTTCTCTATTTCTACAAGAAATGCCGTTGGGATTTTGATTGGCATTGCATTAAACCTATAGAGAACTTTTGGTAATATCGCCATTTTGATGATGTTAGTTCTGCCTATCCATGAACAGGGTATATTTTTCCATCTTCTAAGATCTTCTTCTATTTCTCTCTTTAGGGTTCTGTAGTTTTCATTGTATAAGTCTTTCACCTCTTTTGTTAGGTTGATTCCCAAGTATTTTATTTTTTTTGAAGATATTTTGAATGGAGTGGTTGTCCTCATTTCCATTTCAGAGGATTTGTCGCTTATATACAGGAATGCCTTTGATTTATGCGTGTTGATTTTATATCCTGCCACTTTGCTGAATTCATTTATTAGCTCTAATAGTTTCTTTGTAGAGCCTTTTGGGTCTGCTAGGTATAGAATCATATCATCTGCAAATAGTGATAATTTAAGTTCTTCTTTTCCTATTTTTATGCCTTTAATTTCTTTCGTCTGTCTAATTGCTGTGGCCAGTGTTTCGAGAACTATGTTGAACAGAAGTGGTGAGAGAGGGCATCCCTGTCTTGTTCCAGATTTTAGAGGGAATGCCTTCAATTTTTCTCCATTCAGAATGATGCTAGCCTGAGGCTTAGCATAGATTGCTTTTACAATATTGAGGTATGTTCCTGTTATCCCTAGTTTTTCTAGAGTTTTGAACATAAAGGGATGCTGTACTTTGTCGAATGCTTTTTCCGCATCTATCGAGATGATCATATGGTTCTTATTTTTAAGTCTATTGATGTGGTGAATAACATTTATTGATTTCCATATATTGAACCAGCCTTGCATCCCAGGGATGAATCCTACTTGATCATGGTGCACAATTTTTTTGATATGTTTTTGTATCCGATTCGCCAGGATTTTATTGAGGATTTTTGCATCTAGGTTCATTAGAGATATTGGTCTGAAGTTTTCTTTCTTTGAAGTGTCTTTGTCTGGTTTAGGTATCAGGGTGATGTTGGCCTCGTAGAATGAATTTGGAAGTTCTCCCTCTTTTTCTATTTCCTGAAGTAGCTTGAAAAGTATTGGTATTAGTTCCTCTTTAAAGGTTTTGTAAAATTCTGCTGTATACCCATCCAGTCCTGGGCTTTTCTTAGTTGGTAGTCTTTTGATGGTTTCTTCTATTTCCTCAATTGATATTGGTCTGTTTAGGTTGTCTATATCCTCCTGACTCAATCTGGGCAGATCATATGACTTAAGAAATTTATCGATGCCTTCACTATCTTCTAATTTATTGGAGTATAAGGATTCAAAATAATTTTTGATTATCTTCTGTATTTCTGAAGTGTCTGTTGTGATATTGCCTTTTTCATCCCGTATGCTAGTAATTTGAGTTCTCTCTCTTCTTCTCTTCGCTAGCATCGCTAAGGGTCTGTCGATTTTGTTTATGTTTTTACAAAGAACCAACTTTTAGTTTTGTCAATTTTTTCAATTGTTTCCTTTGTTTCGATTTCATTAATTTCAGCTCTGATTTTAATTATTTCTTGCCTTCTACTTCTTTTGCTGTTGTTTTGCTCTTCTTTTTCTAGGATTTTGAGATGAAGCATGAGATCATTTATTTGTTGGTTTTTTTCTTTTTTTAAGGAATGAACTCCAAGCAATGAATTTTCCTCTTACAACTGCTTTCAATGTGTCCCACAGAATCCGATATGTTGTGTCTGTGTTTTCATTAATCTCTAAGAATTTTTTAATTTCCTCCTTGATGTCTTCTATAACCCATTGATCATTCAGTAACCTATTGTTCATTCTCCAAGTGATGTATGCTTTTTCCTTCCTTCTTTTATCGTTGATTTTCAGTTTCATTCCATTATGATCAGATAAGATGCATGGTATTATCTCTACTCCTTTATATTGTCTAAGCGTTGCCCTGTGACATAATATATGATCTATTTTTGAGAAGGATCCATGTGCTGCTGAGAAAAAAGTGTAACTGCTTGATGTTGGGTGGTATATTCTATATATGTCAATTAAGTCTAGGTTATTAATTGTGTTATTTAGTTCTATAGTTTCCTTATTCAACTTTTGTTTGGAAGATCTGTCCAGTGGCGAGAGAGGTGTGTTGAAGTCTCCCATGATTATTGTATGGTGGTCTATCAGACTCTTGAACTTGAGAAGAGTTTGTTTGATGAACATAGCTGCACCATTGTTTGGGGCATATATATTTATGATTGTTATGTCTTGTTGGTGTATGGTTCCCTTAAGCAGTATGTAGTGTCCCTCTTTATCCCTTTTGTTTAACTTTGGCTTGAAATCTATTTTATTTGATATGAGTATGGACACTCCTGCTTTTTTCCGAAGTCCATATGAGTGATATGATTTTTCCCAACCTTTCACCTTCAGCCTATGTATGTCTTTTCCTATCAAATGCGTCTCCTGTAGGCAGCATATTGTTGGGTCTTGTTTTGAGATCCATTCTACTAGCCTGTGTCTCTTAATTGGTGAGTTTAAGCCATTAACATTTAGGGTTATTATTGAGATATGGGTTGTTGTTCCAGCCATATTTGTTTATTTATGTTACTAAACATGGTTTGTTTTCCTCTTTGATTATTCCCCCCCCCCTTTACTGTCCTACCTCCCACTGTTGGTTTTCATTGTTATTTTCCATTTCCTCTTCCTGTAATGTTTTGCTGAGGATGTTTTGAAGAGATGGTTTTCTAGCTGCATATTCTTTTAACTTTTGTTTGTCGTGGAAGGTTTTAATTTCATCTTCCATCCTGAAGCTTAATTTCGCTGGATACACAATTCTTGGTTGGAACCCATTTTCTTTCAGTGTTTGAAATATGTTATTCCAGGATCTTCTAGCTTTCAGAGTCTGTGTTGAAAGATCAGCTGTTATCCTGATTGGCTTGCCCCTAAATGTAATCTGCTTCCTTTCTCTTGTAGCTTTTAAAATTCTCTCCTTATTCTGTATGTTGGGCATCTTCATTATAATGTGTCTAGGTGTGGATCTCTTATAATTTTGCACATTCGGCGTCCTGTAGGCTTCTAGAATTTGGGATTCTGTCTCATTCTTCAAGTCTGGGAAGTTTTCTCGTATTATTTCATTGAATAAATTGCTCATTCCTTTGGTATGGAGTTCTATACCTTCCTGTATCCCAATGACTCTTAAGTTTGGTCTCTTAATGTTATCCCATATTTCTTGGATGTTCTGCTCATGGTTTCTTAACAGTCTTGCTGAGCTGTCTATGTTCTTTTCCAGTTGAAATACTTTGTCTTCATTGTCTGATGTTCTATCTTCTAAGTGTTCTACTCTGCTGGTAGTACTCTCAATTGAGTTTTTAAGTTGGTTTATTGCTTCCTGCATTTCTAGGATTTCTGTTTGTTTGTTTTTTATAACCTCTATCTCCCTGTATAGTTGATCCTTTGCTTCCTGGATTTGTTTGTGTAATTCCTTGTCGAAGTGATCTTTCATTGTCTGATTTTGCTGTCTAATTTCTTCCTTGATACTCCAGATCATCTGAAGCATATATATCCTGAATTCTTTATCTGACATTCCATCTGCTGCAGCTGTTACCTCTTCTAAAGTTGCGTTGACCTGCATTGCTTGTGGTCCTTTCTTTCCTTGTCTTTTCATACTGCTTGCGTTTCTTTCTTCTTGGTGAAACTGTTGTGTTTTTGAAATTTTTTCCCCCCCTATATATTTATATTGCTCTTGTATAGTTGAAAATTCTCCCTTGCAGGTGTGGGCAGGGGCTCTGCTCTGCCCCTCCTCCAATTGGTGTGAGGTGTCTACCACGCCCGCGGACCCCTGGGCCTGATCCGCTGTTCTGTCGCAGGTCTGCCTACCTTGCAGGTGGGGGCGAAGGCTCTGCCCTGCCCCTCCTACCACGCCCGGGGACCGCTAGGCCTGATCTGCAGGTTGGTCGCAGGTCTGCCCACCTTGTGGGCAAGGGTGTCAGTTTCGCTCCGCCCCCACTCCAATTGGGGTCACTTGACCACCACACAGGCGAGCCGCTGGGCCTGATCTGGGCGCGGGCTAAGGCTCTGCTCTGCCCCTACTCCAGTTGGGGTGAAGTGTGTACCACGCTGGCAGGCCGCTGGGCCTGATCCACCGGTCTGTCGCAGGTCTGCTTACCTTGCCAGCGCGGGCGGTGGCTCTGCCCTGCCCCTCTTACCACACCTGCAGACCGCTGGGCCTGATCTGCAGGTTGGTTGCAGGTTTTCCTACCTTGCGGGCGCGGGCGGCGGCCCCTCTCCTCGCCTCTGGCTCGACGACAAAGCGAGAGAGACTCGGGTATCTGTGACTCACCCTCCCTACCAGGGGACCAACTGTTTCCGTCGCCGCTGGCACCGATGAAGTTTTCTCCTTGGCCGCTCTCCGATGACATCAGATCTCTGCCATGCTGGCATCCCCTGTTCTATGGCTGAATTCCGTTTTCTTCTCTTCCAATAGGCGGAGCTGTGCCCTCTGAGCTGAGCTTCTGCCCTCTATGTGCTGACAGAAATCCCTGTACGGTGGCTCCTGGGAGTCTCTCAATCCTGTTAGTCCAGAGCCCTTTCACTTATCCGGCCCCTCCCCCTGTTCCTCCTCCCAGCCAGCCAGCCAGGTCCTGTTCACCAGAGGCGGTTCCCCAAGGATCTGATTACACTTGCAGCCCCACCGCGTGTCCTATATCCCGAAAGATGAACACCCTCTCTGTCATTCAATTAAGCCCCAGTGCTGTGGTGGGGTGATCTGGGAACCAACAGTTAAATTTTTCAGGACCCCTTTGGTGGGCACACCCCCAGAAACTGGCGGCTAAGATCTTGGGTGTCGCCGCTGGTGTTAAGGGGAGGAGGGGATCTGGAATCCCCTCTGCTTCCCTACAGACACGCCCCCGGTGGTTTCCTGGCTGCTTGTATCTGGAGGGGGTGGGAGTCACACACCTGCTAATGTGGATTCCGCTGGGAAGGAATTCTGTCGGAACTCTGGTGATGTCACCACTCTGCTATGGCGGGCCCCAGGCTCCTTGCCAGATTGTCCGAAGGGAGGGGTGGGACTGGTCTGTCTCTGGTTGGTTTCAGCTCCCGGTTTGCTATTTCATGAAGGCTTGGCGAGAGACCTCTTCCTAGAGTCCCTGCACTGCTCCTGCGGCGCTGCGCCTCGGGGGCTATCCGCCCTGACAAGGGGGCCGCGTGCAGGCAGCCGACAGTCGCCGAGTCGCGCGGGCAGCGGCTGGCGGGTCTGGACCTCTGCGCTGCGTGGCGGAGATTCACTCGTCTAGCGCAGACTGTCACCTCCAAAAATCCTTCCAATTCCCGGCCGGTCTCTCTTTAGTGGAATTTTGCTAGGAGTTTCTCAGCAGGTCATATCTAAGCGTATCCATGCGTCTCTCTGACTCCTTTGTTGAGGAGGTACTGAAAGCGCTGCCTCCCCTCTCGCCACCATGTTGGATCCCCCAAGTCTGGTGTTTTGAGGCATTTGAGTGAACGTAGAATGCTTCATTCTAAAATCTCTTCAAAAGCACATCATAGTAAGCATATATTAAATCCTTACCTTGCACTGAAATGACACTATAGTCATTAGGAGTGACTATGGAGTGATGAGGTGGGCACAGAAACTTGCCCAGCCAATGAGCAGTATCTTATTATGTGGTCACCTCCACATGTGCATTGTAAAACTTTCTGCAAATGAAAGTGAAAGCAGGGGGCTGGGGATGTGGCTCAAGAGGTAGCGCGCTTTGCCTGGCATGTGTGCAGCCCGGGTTCGATCCTCAGCACCACATACAAACAAAGATGTTGTGTCCGCTGAAAACTAAAAAATAAATATTAAAAAAATTCTCTCTCTCTCTCTCTCAAAAAAAAAAAAAAAAAAACAGTGAAAGCAGTCTGTTCTCTCTCAAAACTGAAAAGTGCAGAGGTATGGTGGACTTCTTTGATTCAGTTGTTCAAACTAAGTCTTGAGAACCTTAATTCCTTACCCGAATCTTGCTTGTCTTTACATTTTGATTTCATCCTTAGGCTCTATCCTGTAGCAAATTGGCACCCTCAGCCATAATCTCATTGCCTCACAACCGGTTTTAGTGAAAACAGGTTATTGCTTTTCTAGAGTGGTTACCAAAGTCCCTGAGGCTGAGATTCACTCTGATTGGACAAGCTTCTGTCATCTGTTCATCTCTGAACCAATATCTGTAGCCATAGAGTGAATGCCTAAATTCTTTAATACTGGGTTATGGTCTTTGCTTTACTTTAGCAAAGAGATTACTTAGATCACATGAAGTGTCTAGTCTCTACACGAAATTGAGTATATTGCTGCAGGAAGAGGAAGCAAATAATTAGGAAGCAACTGTTTGCTATTGAAGCCTGTTCACATATTTTGGAATACTAACTCAAGATGTATTCTGAACTTAGTATTCATAGTTTAGCAAATTATGAAGCATTACCTACAAAACAGTCTCATTATTTTCTATCCCTAGTACTTTTATTATGGCTATGGCTTTACAAAATTAACTTAGCATTCTTACTTATAAGCCCTTCTATGGCTGATATTTGACTAGTTCCAAAATAGATATTGTCCTCATAGAAAAAGGACTTGTTGCAAATATTTAAAAGTGTACCAGACACTTTTAATATTTGGAACTTCAAGTCTAAAAATATTTTGAGAAAATACAAGTATCATTGGCATATGTTTAATATCCCAAGTTGACTGAGTTGAAAATATTTAAACTTATTCTGATTTATTTCTGTACAAAATATTCCTTTAGAGCAACGTAGTTATGTGCATAAACTTTGGAACTTGATTACCTGAACTTGATTCCCAAGCTAACCACTATCATCTTTAAAAGTATTTAAACTCTGTGTCAAGAATTTCATATATAGCCAGGCACAGTGGTGCATACATATAATCCCATCAGCTAGGGAGCCTGAGGCAGGAGGATCACAAGTTCAAGCCACCTTAGCAACTTAGCAAGGCCCTAAGCAATATAGAAAGACCCTGTCTCAAAATTCAAAAATAAAAGCTGGGTGCAGTGTTGCAGGCCTGTAATCCTAGCCACTCAGGAGGCTGAGACAGAAGGATCATGTGTTCAATGCCAATCACAGCAATGATGAGGCAATAAGCAACTCAGTAGACCCTGTTTCTAAATAAAATACAAAATAGGGCTGAGGATGGGGCTCAGTGGTTGAGTGTCCCTGAGTTCAATCCCTGGTACCAAAGAAAACAAACAAAACAAAAATCTAAAAATAAATAAATAAATAGGGTTGGGGGATGTGGCTCAGTGGTTAAGCACCCCTACGTTTAATCCTTGGTACCCCCCCGCCACAAATTCATATGTAAACATTTAGTAATAATGAAAATAACAACAATACCTAATTCATGGGATTCTTTGGCAAATGTATTAATATAGATATTTCTTGATAAATGATGGTTTTTTATATTTAAAAATATATTTAAATTTGTTTTATATGAGAATGAAAAATACTCTTAAGTCAACTCAAGAGAAATATCAAGCCTACCATCAATCAAAAGTACAAAATAAGGCATATGTAACATGGAAATAAGTGAAGAACCAAGGACCTAGGTTTTAACCCCGATTTACCCCCAAATGATTGTGATCCCTGCAAATCTCTATGTATCTTTGGACTTCAGTTTCTTCATCAATGAGATATCTTCTCTTCCTAATAAGATTAGATAATTGTATAAGTACTAATGGAATCTGGGATAAAAGATTGACCTGAATTGTCTTGAGGTTAATTAAGCAAGATATCCCAGAGGACACATGTTTGGAAGAGGCTTTAAAAGTATGTTAGGAGACAAGACTTAAAAAAGAAAGAAGAAAACATAAACTAATACGAGGGCTTTCCCAGGTGAGGCTGAGGACAGCTGCTATTGAGGCCTAGAGGTAGAATCACCAAATGATATTTAGAAGGACTTCAGGTATCTTTGGTTATAGTGTTAGAGCATATTGTGAAGTAATAGTAGTAGAATTTATGGAGGCAAGAAAGGACTTAGTTAACACAGTATTGAAGGCTTAATTTTTTTTAATGCACTGAGCAATTATCCTAAATTCCTGAGTTAGAAAGTATGTGGTATTTGAGAGAATGACAAACATTTTGAAACCATGTATGTCTGGTACACCATATTACCCACAACAAGTTTTCATGAAGTATGTGTCGCTTTGAAATTCACTGGCACTTTAAAAATGAGTGCTTATGGTGTTCATGGTATTCTTTTTAAAAACGCATTTCATTTTAATCACATAAATATGCCTTTATCTCCTATACTTAAACTGAATTTGAAGACTAAATGTACTTCTCTTAAATGATCATTGTATGGTTATTCTTTTTACCATATTCCTTTATAAAAGATATTCCCTTTTATTGGAAAGAATTTGATGTAGGCATAATTTAAGCCATATTATAGCATTGCCAAGTAAATTTCTGTGTTCTTAAAGGGACCTTGTAACACAGCATGTTCCCTTCCAGGATGCACAAGAGATGAAGTTGTTTCTAACCTCAATGATGTTATTCCTTAGACCTTAACTTTCCTATTATGTACATAAAAAATTTTAGAATCTCTTTTGTTTATATTCTTTCACTCTCTCTCCAAAGAATTGAGTGTTTTTTACCCCTTCAAACACTGATTTCTCTATTTGTTTTTTTCCTGTTCATATCATGTGGGGCCTGTAAATTGAGTCTGCTTCTGTTCTGCATATTGAAAGCAGTCTATTAAAGATCACCTTTCTTAAGGAAAACAAACATCTGCATAGGATATTAATTGATATGAAGACTTGATGGTAAATATAATTATGACATCAATTATAAAAGACATATAACTCAAAATTGAGGCTAACTGACAGCATAATTCTAACCCATTGCTATGATGTAAAAGGGGAAACCTATTTTCTTTTAGCAGCAAATGGTTGGAAATAGCATAAAGAAGTTTATACTATGTAGAGAAGAAATGCAGAAAATTTAGCCATAGTGCACTAGTTGGCTCTACACTGTAAAACAAAATCTTTGTGCATTCATTATGTCAGTAAGGAGAGCTAAGTGAAAGACTATAGGAAAAATCTCCAAATTTCTGTGGCTTAAAATAAGGTTTCTTTAAGTGAGGTTTTCATGAGTACCAATTACAAATGGATGGAGGCTCTGCTTTGTGTGGGCCTCACTTTGCAGAGTAAGACAGCATCCATACTCTGGAAAACTCTGGCTATTGTGGCAGAAAGAGAGCACATTATGCATCATGTACTAGCTATTAAAACTTCCACCTGTCTTTTTCATTCAATTTATAGTTCAAAGTAGGTCATGTGGCAATATCAACCCCAAGGTGGCAGAGAACCCTACCTCCTTCTTAGAAAGACACTGGAAAAGAGAGGAGGGAAGATGGCGGCGAGGGGAGTGCATTACCCCCGTGTGCTGCTTCACTGTGTGGGAGTATGACAAGTCAGGACGGCTAAAGGATATCTTGTTAGGAATTTCCAGCAATAGTGGGGTGCGCCGGAACCTGGAGGAAGGATTTCCATCGCATGAGGATCGGCTACGGGGACTCAAACGCGAGAGGTTTGTCGCACGGAGGGTAAGACTGCTTATTCAGCAAATCGCCCCGCGGCTAGAGTCTGCAAGGCGCGCTGGGATAGAGACACAGGGTTACAGCGCTGCAGTTTCTGCCAGACGCGCAAGCACCGCACTCAGGGCTGAATTCTGGGTTCGAGACGGGGAAGGAAGCGGTCCATCTCGGTTCTCCACACCGGTCAGACCACAGAGGAGGCCAGCAGCCACCATGTTGGTAAACTGACGTCACCACACCTGTTTTTGACTGACCGCAGCTCATTCAGCCATAGAACAGGTAATTTCAGGCTGCAATTCGCCTGCGGCTTGCAGACAGATTGCTAGGGTTCAGCGCCTGGGGGCTTCTTAAAATCTGATCTTATCGGAGTGAACACGGAGCGCGGGGCGGCCGAGTCCCGGCTCCCGGAACCGTCCCGGAACCGCCCTGGCTCCGGGCTGCGGAGCCTGCGGAGGCTGCTTCTTGGACCCTGCTAATATCAGAGCAAACACGAAACACCAAGAAGCCGAATTCCAGCTCCCGGAACTGAGCCCGCGGGGACTGCTTCTTGGAGCTTACACTTATAGGAGCTTACACCGAGCACAGAGCGGCCGAGTTCCGGCTCCCGGAACCGTCCCGGAACCGCCCTGGCTCAGAGCTGCGGAGCCCGCGGAGGCTGCTTCTTGGACCCTGCTACTATCAGAGCATACACCAAACACTAAGCGGCCGAATTCCGGCTCCCGGAACTGAGCCCGCGGGGGCTGCTTCTTGGAGCCTACACTTATAGGAGCTTACACCGAGCACGGAGCGGCCGAGTTCCGGCTCCCGGAACTTCCCTGGACCGGGGCTAGGAGCCCGCGGAAACTGTGTCTCGGTCCGGGTCCTGCTGAGGGCAGGTCAGGACTCACCCATTGCTTCGGTTGCCTGGCAAGGGGAACGAAATGCTGCCATTCGCATAGGATACCAACATGGCAGAGATCTGATGTCAGCAGAAAGCGGTGGAGGAGAGATCTTCATCAATACCAGCGGTGACATAAGCAGTTGGTCTCCTGGTAAGGGGGGTGAGGCTCAGTCACCCGAGTCTCCTCAATTTGTCCTCGAGCAAGAGGGAAGGAGCCGGGCCGCCGCCAGCCCCCGGAGCAGGCCCAGCGGCTCGCCAGCGTGGTGACCGCGTGACCCCAATTGGAGAGGGGGCGGAGCGGAGCCGCCACCCACACCCGCCAGGTGGGCAGACCCACGAACCAGTAGTACATGGGCGTGGTAGGAGGGGCAGGGCAGAGCCGCCCTTCGCGCTTGCAAGGTAAACAGACCTGTGACAGCCTGGCGGGTCAGGCCCAGTGGCCTGCCAGTGTGGTACACACGTCACCCCAACTCGAGTAGGGGCAGAGCAGATCCTTATCCCACGCCCGGATCAGGCCCTGCCGGTGTGGTGGTCACGTGACCCCAATTGGAGTGGGGGTGGAGCGGAACCGCCACCCGTGCCCGCAGGGTGAGCAGACCAGTGATCAACCTGCAGATCAGGCCCAGGGGTCCGCAGGCGTGGTAGGAGGGGCAGGGCAGATCCGCCGCCCGCGCCTTCAAGGTAGGCAGACCTACAACAGACCGGCGGATCAGGCCCAGGAGCCTGCCGGTGGGGTACAAACACCACCCTAATTGGAGTAGTGACAGAGCAGAGTCGCCTCCCTTGCCAGGAACAGACCCAGCATCCTGCAGGCGGGGTAGTCACGACACCCCAATTGGAGTAGGGGCAAAGCAGAGCCTCCACTCGTGCCCGAAAGGTGGGCAGATCTGCGACCGACCAGCAGGACAGGCCCAGTGGCCTGCTGGTACGACAGACACGTCACCCCAATTGGAGTAGGGGCAGAACAGAGCCGCCACCAGCTCCCAGAACAGGCCCAGTGACCTGCCGGCGTGGTAGCCACGACACCCCAATTGGAATAAGGAGAGAGCAGAGCCGCCGCCCGCACCTGCAGGAAAGATACGCAAGCAGTATGAAAAGACAAGGAAAGAAAGGACCACAAGCAATGCAGGTCAACGCAACTTTAGAAGAGGTAACAGCTGCAGCAGATGGAATGTCAGATAAAGAATTCAGGATATACATGCTTCAGATGATCTGGAGTATCAAGGAAGACATTAAACAGCAAAATCAGACAATGAAAGATCACTTCGACAACGAATTACGCAAACAAATCCAGGAAGCAAAGGATCAACTATACAGGGAGATAGAGGTTATAAAAAACAAGCAATCAGAAATCCTAGAAATGCAGGAAGCAATAAACCAACTTAAAAACTCAATGGAGAATACTACCAACAGAGTAGAACACTTAGAAGATAGAACATCAGACAATGAAGACAAAGTATTTCAACTGGAAAAGAACATAGACAGCTCAGCAAGACTGTTAAGAAACCATGAGCAGAACATCCAAGAAATATGGGATAACATTAAGAGACCAAACTTAAGAGTCATTGGGATACAGGAAGGTACAGAGCTCCAAACCAAAGGAATGAGCAGTCTATTCAATGAAATAATACAAGAAAACTTCCCAGACTTGAAGAATGAGACAGAATCCCAAATCCTAGAAGCCTACAGGACGCCGAATGTGCAAAATCATAAGAGATCCACACCTAGACACATTATAATGAAGATGCCCAACATACAGAATAAGGAGAGAATTTTAAAAGCTACAAGAGAAAGGAAGCAGATTACATTTAGGGGCAAGCCAATCAGGATAACAGCTGATCTTTCAACACAGACTCTGAAAGCTAGAAGATCCTGGAATAACATATTTCAAACACTGAAAGATAATGGGTTCCAACCAAGAATTGTGTATCCAGCGAAATTAAGCTTCAGGATGGAGAATGAAATTAAAACCTTCCACGATAAACAAAAGTTTAAAGAATTCGCAGCTAGAAAACCATCTCTTCAAAACATCCTAGCCAAAGTATTACAGGAAGAGGAAATGGAAAATAACAATGAAAACCAACAGTGGGAGGTAGGACAGTAAAGGGGGGGGGGAAACAATCAAAGAGGAAAACAAACAATGTTTAGTAACAGAAATAAACAAATATGGCTGGAAGAACAACCCATATCTCAATAATAACCCTAAATGTTAATGGCTTAAACTCACCAATTAAGAGACACAGGCTAGTAGAATGGATCACAAAACAAGACCCAACAATATGCTGCCTACAGGAGACGCATTGGATAGGAAAAGACATACATAGGCTGAAGGTGAAAGGTTGGGAAAAATCATATCACTCATATGGACTTCGGAAACAAGCAGGCGTGTCCATACTCATATCAAATAAAATAGATTTCAAGCCAAAGTTAATCAAAAGAGATAAAGAGGGACACTACATACTGCTTAAGGGAACCATACACCAACAAGACATAACAATCATAAATATTTATGCCCCAAACAATGGTGCAGCTATGTTCGTCAAACAAACTCTTCTCAAGTTCAAGAGTCTAATAGACCACCACACCATAATCATGGGAGACTTCAACACACCTCTCTCGCCACTGGACAGATCTTCCAAACAAAAGTTGAATAAGGAAACTATAGAACTCAATAACACTATTAATAACCTAGACCTAATTGACATATATAGAGTATACCACCCAACATCAAGCAGTTACACTTTTTTCTCAGCAGCACATGGATCCTTCTCAAAAATAGATCATATATTATGTCACAGGGCAACTCTTAGACAATATAAAGGAGTAGAGATATTACCATGCATCTTATCTGATCATAATGGAATGAAACTGAAAATCAACGATAAAAGAAGGAAGGAAAAAGCATACATCAATTGGAGAATGAACAATAGGTTACTGAATGATCAATGGGTTATAGAAGACATCAAGGAGGAAATTAAAAAATTCTTAGAGATAAATGAAAACACAGACACAACATATCGGAATCTATGGGACACATTGAAAGCAGTTCTAAGAGGAAAATTCATTGCTTGGAGTGCATTCCTTAAAAAAAGAAAAAACCAACAAATAAATGATCTCATACTTCATCTCAAAATCCTTGAAAAAGAACAGCAAAACAACAGCAAAAGAAGTAGAAGGCAAGAAATAATTAAAATCAGAGCTGAAATTAATGAAATCGAAACAAAAGAAACAATTGAAAAAATTGACAAAACTAAAAGTTGGTTCTTTGAAAAAATAAACAAAATCGACAGACCCTTAGCGATGCTAGTGAAGAGAAGAAGAGAGAGAACTCAAATTACTAGCATACGGGATGAAAAAGGCAATATCACAACAGACACTTCAGAAATACAGAAGATAATCAAAAACTATTTTGAATCCTTATACTCCAATAAATTAGAAGATAGTGAAGGCATAGATAAATTTCTTAAGTCATATGATCTGCCCAGATTGAGTCAGGAGGATATAGAAAACCTAAACAGACCAATATCAATTGAGGAGATAGAAGAAACCATCAAAAGACTACCAACTAAGAAAAGCCCAGGTCCCGATGGGTATACAGCAGAATTTTACAAAACCTTTAAAGAAGAACTAATACCAATACTTTTCAAGCTACTTCAGGAAATAGAAAAGGAGGGAGAACTTCCAAATTCATTCTATGAGGCCAACATCACCCTGATACCTAAACCAGACAAAGACACTTCAAAGAAAGAAAACTACAGACCAATATCTCTAATGAACCTAGATGCAAAAATCCTCAATAAAATTCTGGCGAATCGGATACAAAAACATATCAAAAAAATTGTACACCATGATCAAGTAGGATTCATCCCTGGGATGCAAGGCTGGTTCAATATACGGAAATCAATAAATGTTATTCACCACATCAATAGACTTAAAAATAAGAACCATATGATCATCTCGATAGATGCGGAAAAAGCATTTGACAAAGTACAGCATCCCTTTATGTTCAAAACTCTAGAAAAACTAGGGATAACAGGAACATACCTCAATATTGTAAAAGCAATCTATGCTAAGCCTCAGGCTAGCATTATTCTGAATGGAGAAAAACTGAAGGCATTCCCTCTAAAATCTGGAACAAGACAGGGATGCCCTCTCTCTCCACTTCTCTTCAACATAGTTCTCGAAACACTGGCCAGAGCAATTAGACAGACGAAAGAAATTAAAGGCATAAAAATAGGAAAAGAAGAAATTAAATTATCACTATTTGCAGATGATATGATTCTATATCTAGTAGACCCAAAAGGCTCTACAAATAAACTATTAGAGCTAATAAATGAATTCAGCAAAGTGGCAGGATTTAAAATCAACACGCATAAATCAAAGGCATTCCTGTATATCAGCGACAAATCCTCTGAAATGGAAATGAGGACAACCACTCCATTCAAAATATCTTCAAAAAAAATAAAATACTTGGGAATCAACCTAACAAAAGAGGTGAAAGACTTATACAATGAAAACTACAGAACCCTAAAGAGAGAAATAGAAGAAGATCTTAGAAGATGGAAAAATATACCCTGTTCATGGATAGGCAGAACTAACATCATCAAAATGGCGATATTACCAAAAGTTCTCTATAGGTTTAATGCAATGCCAATCAAAATCCCAATGGCATTTCTTGTAGAAATAGAGAAAGCAATCATGAAATTCATATGGAAAAATAAAAGACCCAGAATAGCAAAAACAATGCTAAGCAAGAAGTGTGAATCAGGCGGTATAGCGATACCAGACTTCAAACTATACTACAGAGCAATAGTAACAAAAACAGCATGGTACTGGTACCAAAACAGGCGTGTGGACCAATGGTACAGAATAGAGGACACAGAAACCAATCCACAAAACTACAACTATCTTATATTTGATAAAGGGGCTAAAAGCATGCAATGGAGGAAGGATAGCATCTTCAACAAATGGTGCTGGGAAAACTGGAAATCCATATGCAACAAAATGAAACTGAATCCCTTTCTCTCGCCATGCACAAAAGTGAATTCAAAATGGATCAAGGAACTTGATATCAAATCAGAGACGCGCCGTCTGATAGAAGAAAAAGTTGGCTACGATCTACAGTCGGTGGGGTCGGGCTCCAAATTCCTCAATAGGACACCCATAGCACAAAAGTTAATAACTAGAATCAACAAATGGGACTTACTCAAACTAAGAAGTTTTTTCTCAGCAAAAGAAACAATAAGAGAGGTAAATAGGGAGCCTACATCCTGGGAACAAATCTTTACTCCTCACACTTCAGATAGAGCCCTAATATCCAGAGTATACAAAGAACTCAAAAAATTAGACAATAAGAGAACAAACAACCCAATCAACAAATGGGCCAAGGACCTGAACAGACACTTCACAGAGGAGGACATACAGTCAATCAACAAGTACATGAAAAAATGCTCAACATCTCTAGCTGTCAGAGAAATGCAAATCAAAACCACCCTAAGATACCATCTCACTCCAGTAAGATTGGCAGCCATTAGGAAGTCAAACAACAACAAGTGCTGGCGAGGATGTGGGGAAAAGGGTACACTTGTACATTGCTGGTGGGACTGCAGATTGGTGCAGCCAATTTGGAAAGCAGTATGGAGATTTCTTGGAAAGCTGGGAATGGAGCCACCATTTGACCCAGCTATTCCCCTTCTTGGTCTATTCCCTAAAGACCTAAAAAGAGCATGCTACAGGGACACTGCTACATCGATGTTCATAGCAGCACAGTTCACAATAGCAAGACTGTGGAACCAACCTAGATGCCCTTCAATAGACGAATGGATAAAAAAAATGTGGCATTTATACACAATGGAGTATTACTCTGCATTAAAAAATGACAAAATCATAGAATTTACAGGGAAATGGATGGCATTAGAGCAGATTATGCTAAGTGAAGCTAGCCAATCCCTAAAAAACAAATGCCAAATGTCTTCTTTGATATAAGGAAAGTAACTAAGAACAGAGTAGGGACGAAGAACAGGAGAAGAAGATTAACATTTAACAGGGATGAGAGGTGGGAGGGAAAGGGAGAGAGAAGGGAAATTGCATGGTAATGGAAGGAGACCCTCAGGGTTATACAGTGGAGGGGGTAGAGAGAGAGGAGGGGAGGGGAGGGGAGAGGTGCGGAGGGGGGAGGGTGGATGATGGGAAAGGCAGCGGAGCACAACAGACACTAGTATGGCAATTTGTAAATCAATGGATGTGTAACTGATGTGAATCTGCAATCTGTGTATGGGGTGAAGGTGGGAGTTCATAACCCACTAGAATCAAAGTGTGGAATATGATATGTCAAGAAATTTGTAATGTTTTGAACAACCCACAATAAAAAATTAAAAAAAAAAAAAATTAGGAGCGCTCAACCTATACCAGGAAAGAAGCCTCAGCATGTAGAATCAGAGTTCTTAGTAAATAAGCGACTTTAAAAATCATCAAGTCTGAGAGAAAGAGTAAGTGAGAAAGTCTAAACAATAGAGCAAATGGGTAAACTGTTGACAATGGATGAGTGTGGATGAAGGAATATACAGCTGTTTGGGGGTAAAGTTCTTAATTTTGCAACTATTAGATAAATTTATTTTTAATGGAAATTTTTAAACTATTTATAAATAAAAAGTTTTCTATAAGGTAAAAAAAAAAAAAAAAGAAAGACACTGGAAAGATTTGGTACACAACAAAAATGACTGTGATATTCATAAGAACACAAAATAATTGCCCCAAATCTATTAAACCAAATGATTTTTAACTTCAGGAATCTACATGTAAGTGAAGTACAAAAGGCAATTTTGTAATATAAATTTGAGCATTGCCTACTTCAGAAAAACTTTGTTTCTATCTCATAGCCTCCTGTACAAAATCCCATCTCCATAGAAACTGGCACCTCCCTGCAGGCTTTTTCTCATTACTTCCTACACAAATATTGTAAAACAGTGCTGAATGGAACTTCTGCTGGTTCAGAATTTTGTCTGAAGAGCTAAAGCTGTGGGAAATGGACCACAAGTGGCCCCACATTCTAAAAAGTATCATGTTCCCTTTTCCCTTCTCAGCTAGCTGAAGTAAAGCAGAAGAATAGATATTCGAATACATTCAATGAATGGTCAGCTGTGGGCACAGAAAGGGAGTTTTGGTGTATCTACTCCCTCTCTTTCCAAGTTTACAAGGACAAGAAAATTACTTGTGGGGGATGGTGTTATATATAAAAAAGGGAAACTGGTGTCTTCCTCTAGTGATGAAAGCTGCTGAGCCATAGGGGTTCTTTAGGCTCACTCTGTACAGAGGCGAGGTTGGGGGGAAAATGCTACACATCTTATGGAATTTGCTTGAATTTGTGCAAGCATGGGGATAGTTCCTCTTTTCTCTGAGTGGGAAATAGCTGGAGCACCTGCCATATAGGGTAAAAAGAGGCTGCTTCAAGTCAGGCATGGTGGCACAGACCTGTAATCCCAGTGAGTCAGGAGGCTGAGACAGGAGGATTGCAAGTTCAAAACCAGCCTGAGCAAGACCCTATTTCAAGTAATGAAAAGAGCTGGGGACATGGCTCAGTGGTAAGCCACGCCGCCTTAAATTCCAAGTACAAAAAAATAAAAAATAAAAATAAAAAAGAGGCTGCTGTAGTGACAGGGCAGTCTGTGCTGTTAGTAGTTTTCATGACAAGGGTGTGTGGATATTCCATGGAAGAAGTGGAAGCCTCAGAGACCTCCTGTGTCATGGGAACTGCATCCCTAAGAAACTGTTGGGCAGACAGCCAGGGGCAGGAGATGAGAGAAAGAAGAGGTCAGCCACAGAATGCCTCATCCATCTTCAGGAACCTCTGGGATGTGAGGGCTCTGAGGGGCCCATAAAAAGGATCTGATTTGGATGACTGCCACCTAGACTTTCACCTCACCCTTCTCCCCTCCAAGAGCCCAACAATGTCACCACCCAAGGGAAACACAGAAATAGCAGCGAGAAGGACAAATGGGGTGGGGGAAGAGAGAAAAAAAAGAACTGAAGAAAGCAAACCAGGTTTCCCTTGTCCACTGCAGGATCCAAGACACAAACCAGGATTCAGGTAGGAGTTGGGAGGTACTTTAATTTGAATATGAAATTAATGCTTAGATCTTGACTAGATTTTAAATACTAAAAAGAATCAGATGCCTGTGGGATTTGTCTTCAAAGGATGGGGAAAGAAAGATTATAGAGTATGGTTTGATGAGGTAATTAGTGGAAAAATTAAAGAATGTTCCAGTTGAAACCATTCTTGAAAATATTTGTCTATTTTTTTGTGTGTCATTCTTATAACCACAATATTGGAAGAGGGACTGGGAGGAGCTGAGCTTGACATATATGGGTTTGCACCTAGCCTATAGGAAGAGGAGCCCATACGGAAGGTGATCTTACCTACTACATCCAGACATGTTTCTAAAATGAAAGCCCAGCAGCAAGTCTCAATCCAAAGAGGAGAGACTTAGAGTTCAGGCAGAGGGCAACAGGATGAGAAATGGAAACATCAAATCTGGCAGGGTTTTTAAAGAGAAGATGGGAGATAGGCCATAGAGATGCTTCTAGATACTGAAGCATTATTGTAGGCACATTTTATACTGAATCCAACAACTTTAGTTATTAAAG
This sequence comes from Marmota monax, assembly GCF_021218885.2. NCBI lineage: Eukaryota > Metazoa > Chordata > Mammalia > Rodentia > Sciuridae > Marmota > Marmota monax. Next base: position 12,548,651 of record NW_026694895.1, on the reverse strand, counting down.
CTGCTGAAACATCCTAGAAATCACCTGGATAACTCTTTCTATTTCTGGCATTAAAAGTCTACCCATTACTCCAGGGTAACTATATAGTCACCACTTCCACAAAATATACTTGCCTACTATCTTTCCATACTCCCTGGCTAAAGATCATCTCCCTGCCTCTGGACTCCAATAACAAATGACTATTTACACTTACATAAAATTGTGTCCCTATGTCTCCCATAATTGATGTGAAAATCAGGAAGGTTAGCATTTATTTATACACAGGAAGTACTTGTTTGGTGAATATTGCTATGAAAATAAATTTATAACTTTGAATAGTTTTGAGCATAATTTTTAAGTTAGAAAGGAAGTTGCAGATGAAATCAACATCAATAAGTGTATTTATTAAGCAATCACATTTACATATTGATGTGATAAGCAGTATGCCAAACAAGTTACATAAATAGTTTTCAACTCTCTGAGACTAACTTACAACCTTACTATTTTGTGAGGTCCTGAAATGGATTGGCTAGAAACATATGTGGAATGCTGTGCAGTCAAGAAAATAATTTACAGGAGAAGCAGATATATGGTGATGTCCAAGAATGAGGGAAAGATGAGAAGACAGGTAGTAATGAAATAATGGGGAGGGATAAAATAATATAATAAGAAATTGTCATTATTGTCTCTGGAACTGGTAGTATTGAACTAGCCAGCAGAAGATAAACTAATCTTTCATATTTCTTTCTTATTTCATTCCTGTTGAATTAAGGTCATTTGCTTAGTTCTTCTTTTCTTTCTTTCTTTTCTCTCTCTTTTTTTTTTAATAAAATTAGATTAGTTAGTTTAAATTTTTTAAAGTAGTAAACCTATTTCCCCAATATTTTTTTTTTCAGAATTGCAGTACAAAAAGCATTAGGTTCAGTATTTTACAATGGAAATTTCCTTACTTGTTGAGAGTAAAATGTATTTTCCAGTGAATTTTTAAGTTAATGTTTAAAAAAAAAAGAATCAGATAGAGGCATGAATAATTCCCATGCTAATAAGGCAGAGAAAGTGAGTGACATGATTTGTCCCATTGTCTATCTTGGATCCACACAGGCACCTACACTGCCTTGTACTTTAGGGTGCATTTTGCCTGCTGAAACTTCATGAAAATTCTGTAAATTTCCCCTTTCCTTTTAGTTATATATTTATATAGTGGTGGAATCTTAGGGACTTAGTGCTCTAAAATAGAAACATATGTCTCATGAGTATATTTGCATACCCAGGGATTCATTTAAGGTATAAGAAGGACAGCTAACACCTAAGGACAGATCTACTGAATATGAGTCTACTACTGAATATTCTTTAAAATTAAGAAAGTAATTAGAGAAATTGAAGCAATATTCTAACTTATTCCACAGGATTTTATACTAGCGGGTAATAAAATCTGCACACAGTCTTCCATGTTTCAGAATGTTTATTCCATTGCAAAATTTATCTGGTTATCTCAAAGAAAGGGCAAAAAAATATGGGAAGTCTGATTTAAAAGATGGTTTCATGACTACATTTGCTCAGGCTCTCAGAGAAATTTAGAATTTCTGGAGTGAAAGAGTGACTGTGGACATTAATGCACTTCCTCCAAAACAATCATTTGAAAAATACTCAGTTTTGATTAAGTACCTCCCAAAACCATGCTCCTTCTTGCACATTCTTTCTGAAATAAGACATACCCCAGTTTTCTAAAACCAAGCATAGGAGAATAATGCTTGTTCTTAAACCAGTTGAAGGAGGACAATGTTTGTGTCATCAAAAATATTATTATAAACAATAATGACATTGGCAACATCATTTGATCTTTGTGCCAAGGGTGAAATTAATGTTATATGCTTGCCTTATTGATCACTGTAAACAAGTTTGTGTAAACCATTATTAAAAGTATTTCCATTTCCCTTCTGATAAGTCAAGTTTTCTTCACAAACGTTACTGCTTCTTCAGGATTGGAAATAGCAGAGTAAGTTAGGCATTTGAAAAATTAGTTTGATTTAGAGATAATTTGTTTTACCATGAAAGAGAAAGAGAGGAATAAATATAAATGAAACCCTCCAAAGGTTATCAATATTTTCAGGAAGCAAAAACCGTACCCATTCTCTGGCAGTCTCGTGCAACTTCCATGATCAAATAAGGACCTGTAGATGTCAGGAAAATATAATATGACATGGGTTCTTGGAGGTTGGCCAGACTCAACTCTGGCAAATGTCTACCATTGCCAATCTCAGTTACTCTGTTTTAGTTAGCTGTTTCACTGCTGTGACTGAAAGATCTGACAAGAACAATTTTCTGGAGGAAAAGTTTATTTGGGGGCTCACGGTTTCAGAGATCTCAGTTTATACACAGCCAACTCCATTCCTGGGGGCTTGAAAGAGGGGAGGAAAGTGGCACACATAATAATTAGGAAATAGAGTGACTCCACTCACCGATACAAAATACATACCCCAAAGTCACCTCCCCAGTGCCCACTTCCTTCATCCGTGCTCTACCTGCCTTCAGTGACAACTCAGTTAATCTCTATCAGGGGATTGATTCACTGATTGGGTCAAGGTTCTCATAACCCCATCATTTTTCCTCTAAACCTTTTTTCCTTGTCTCACACATGATCTTTGCCGAACAGCTCATATCTAAACCGTAACATTCTGCATTCCTTATTTTCTTCATGAACCTTCTCTACTTGTGGCTTGTGTCTTTGTTACAGAGATATTTGAACTAAATGAACACAGATATTTTCTAAGGTTTTCTAACTTCACCTTCAGTTTGCACCTCACTAGCTTACTCCAAGACAAATAAAAAGGGGTAGTGTGCTCTTAGGTCAGATCGGCAAAGGCATTCCGTAAGCCGCTGTGCATTGCTTGCACATGCAAGCTTTTCATTTTCCATTTGTTTCCTTGCCTGGAATAACCAAATTTGGTAAGGAGTCCTTCATACTTGTAGTAGAAAGCATGAGAAAAAGAGGCACTACACAGCCTGACTGAGGTGTTGATACTTTCAAAGAGAGAGTATATGCCTGGGAATACATAAGATCCAGTGCTGCTGAAAAGTGAGGATTGATGGTGATTTGTTATTGAATTAGGTAAAAGCAGTGTTCTAATAGGTTTGGGATATTTATTTGAAAACATGTTCACACTGAGTGTGAAAAACCAACATACATTACTTTTATCAGTAGACTGATAAATAATATGATGGCATTGCATTACAATTATAATATGCATTAAAATAAGACCTTGTATTTTTGGAGGCAATCCATTATGTAATTCTAAAGTTGAAACAAAAGTACTGATGTAATAAATTTTGTGTGTTTTGAAGTTGAGTTGGTCACTTTATAACAAAGGTAGTCTTGGGAAAAAACAGCAAATATCACCTTGGCAGTCAATATCAGCCAGGACTAATAACCAAACTTCTTTAATAAGGCTCTTCACAAACACTGGCAGAAATTAGGAAGTTATCGGAGTTGGAGAGATATCACTGGAGGCTTTGGGAGTTTCTTCTGAAGTCATTCTGAATTAGCAGCTAATGGGGAGCTTTCTTTGATAGTGCTATTATAATTAAATGCAGCTGGATGAGAATCAACCACAAAGGGAATTCATTTGTTTATCATTACTTCTGACTTTGTTAGCAGATGTTTTCGAAGTACCATAGTAGCCAGCATAATTTGTCTCTGTGTAATGCGAAGCAGGTAAACTTTGATTAATAAACTGACAAGTATATTCTTTAATTTCTTTTCTGAAGTTTGCTTCTGACTCTTATATAGCACATATGTCAAATCCGGAAAGCACACGGATAAACATTCCGATTCTTTTTATATATGTCAGGCCAGCTGAAATGGAGGTGTCAGTCGGCGGTGAGCTGACTTATCAAACGTTCATCCTGAAAGCTGCTGTAGTATTATCGCATGTATGTAGGCTAGTGAAAAAGATAAACACATATGGCATATACATATCAGCTATAGAACAACAGCTCTCTAAGCTGTAATCACTATTGGCTTTCCATAAGGAATTCAATCATCTTCAGCAAATTGAATCCTTTAAGAGTTTAAACATTAATTCATCTATTTAAAAAGGGTAATTTTGACATATCCTTTGCTTATAATAAATGCCTCCTCCACTTCTTTACCAGGCAGACTTCCTCACCACCCACTTTGTTCAGCACCCAGCACTCCTGCATCTTCATTCACACTGTGTTTTCTACCTGTCTCGCTTTCCAATATTGCATAGTGCACTTCTCATATTACTTAGAAAACTCTTGAAAATGATGCCCCTCTCTCCAAGTCTTTCCCACATACCTGGATGAAGTGGTGATGTTTCATTTTTTTTTTTTAAATTGGTTTAACAAGGTTTAAATATGCAGCATCTGTGATTGACTTTGCATTCATTACTCATAGGACAAATCCATGTGTCCAATGATCCTTTGCTGTTTGTTTAAAATTAATATTTGCCCAAGATAAAGTTGCCAAGGGTCTGTATGTCCTTTTATTTTCATGTCCACGACTCTCATACTGGTTTCATATTCTGGCTTCTAATCTCTGTAAATGCCCAGCTGGGTACTGACTACTTTGTGCGTACTTGAAACTCAGATTTTTGATGCTGGTGTTACCAGTCCAGATGTTTATTCAATTATTTCTTACAACTGCAAATTTATTTCTCAGGATACATGTGCAAACATATATATTTATGTCTGTGCTTATGTTCTTACCTGTTTGGTCTGCAGAAGTCAGATGGGCTTACGTTGGCAAAAAAATTAGAAAAATAGTCTGGTGAACCTGAAATTTTCTATAGATAAAGAATCTTCGGTGTCATCCTGTTTCCCTCTTTATAAAGTTTCAATAATTTTAAAATAAAGCATTTTTTTGTTCACGTAGGTGGAGTGAAACAGGAGAAAAGGATGAATTTTGTGATTATACAGTGCTGAGTCTAAAATCCAGCACTTCTCCCTACTAACTCCCTGAGCCTTGACTTCATTGTCTGTACAATTGGGGGGACAATAATAACATCTTGTGAGGATTCCAGAAACTGTATCTAACAATCTGGGCAAATAATAGCCTCTCTATGTGTATTTAACAATATTGATAGAGATAAGTAATTTGCTATTTCAATAAGAGGCTCAAAAATAGTTAAAAATGATCACTCGTGGGCTGGGGCTAGGGCTCAGTGGTAGTGAGCTCGTCTAGCATGCATGAGACACTGGGTTTGATCCTCAGCACCACATAAAAATAAAATAATAAAAAATAAAGACATTGTGCCTACCTATAACTAAAAAGAAATATTTTTTTAAAAAGATCACTCGTATAAAATAGCATAAAGAATGGCCTTCTGTGCTGGTCTTCATGGGTGACATTCACAGCATGTTACAGCACACCAATTTAGACATTATTTAATATGAAACTTACTTGAAATGTTAAATTGTAACTAAAAAGTGATTGAAATTCATTAATGCCTAAAAAGTGTTTCTTATGAAAAGAGAACACCTACTTGTGACTAACTGCCAACTATCAATTGTCATTTGATTAAAAATAATCCATCTGTAGCAGGTACTATTCTAATTGGGTGACTTTTCAAGGAAGCTTCATTAAATGCTCATTCTCTAAAATTTTTTGAAGAATAATTGTCCATATTCGAAGTGTGAAGATAATTAGTTAAATCGCAATCTTAGGTTGGTCTGTAGTAAGGAACAAATGTATGCTGGTACCTTTATGTCACTTTAGAACATTTGAGAATTTTGTCAGGAATTTCTATCCTTTTAAGCTGTTTCTCTAATGGGAATCTTTCTTTACTTTCCTTCTTTTGGGGTGAAGAGAGCAGGGCCAGAGTCACAATGTTTTAATAGAACTGCAGATTAGCTAATTTTGAAAAAAATTCTTGTTAAGATGATTGTCCTTGAGGAAAATTCTTCATGTATGAGTAACTATTCTTATTATTTCATCTACTTGGCTAGAGAGTAGAATTACCTGAACACATTTCAAAGGAGGATCATATGCAACTAGAAGAAGAGGTGTGGCCTACAATGTGACTTATACTTTCTGAAAAACTTTATGCTAACAGGTCAGAAAATTAAGCAAGGTGACCATTCCATGTAACTCTGATTCTTGGCTCTGTGTGTCATCTCTTAAGAGGACCAGATTCACAGCTAGTTAACAATATAATATATCCAGCATTTTCTCTATAGTTTGGCGATTGGTGAATCTGTGGAAAATTTGCCTATACTGGAAAATTGCTGAGATTAAATGACATGCTATTTCTTGATGCTGGGGCCTTATTTCAAAATCTAGGGAAATCACACCACATCTCGAACATCATTCCCAGTGGTTTGCCATGTTCATTAGACTGGTATGAGTATAAATAAGACACTATGATGTCAGATAATCTGTGGGTATAATTGCTTAGATAAAGCTTTTTAAGCAGTTGGAGATAAAATAGCATTATTTCAACAGAATGACCATTTTACCGTTACTGAATTTCTCCTGTTGAGTTGTGAGATTAAGAACAGATATAGCATTTTTAGTGACTTTGTGTGATTTTTGTGGTATTTGTTGAATTGTTGAGGGTAGTGTTCCTTGAAATGTGTTTAGGGAGGCATTTTTAAGTTAAAGAAGGCAAATATATAAAACGTTGGGGTGAGGAGGGCTGTTGTCAGGTACCCAGTAGATCCCAAAGGTCTTGGGAGAAGTAATAGGATATTTGCAAGGAAGAAGAAGGTCTTCTACTAGGTATTGCTTTCAGTATACCTGGCGCTTGCTCTGCATAATCTCTGGAATATGAAGAGCCACTGGGTGTGAATCAAAGAGAAGTGGGGCAAAACAGATATTGGGGTAGAAGCCAGGCATCTTCAAAGGTGGCGGTAGGAGTTCTATAGAAGCTGTTTGTTTAAATCAGGCAATCTGGTGAGGCATTGCTGCTGGAATGTGGACAACGTGTTCTTTGTGTTTAAGAGGAAAAATAGAAGTGCCCAAATGTATGGAGGCTCATACAAAACATCCATGAGCAGTGCTAACGGTAATGCTTCTGCTGATACATGTCTGTTTTTACATTTCCAGAAGCCTTGACCCTGACTTCAGTCAGAGCAGCTTATCTCTTGAGTTGTTTCTGTGCCTTCATCCTTTTGCTCTGAGGCTGCAGCACTACAGGAGACTCAGACTGGGGTGAATCTGGCAGTGACCTTGCTGATTCCTGAGATTTCCACCTCTCTGCAGCTGAATGATCTGTCAAGGGATGGACCCTCCTAAGCGCTGCCTCCTCTCTTGCAATTAAAGGGAGATGGGGAGATAATTTGAAGGATTTTTTTTCCCCTCGACTTTCATCTATTTCTGATTTTTACCCAGCATCTTCTGTGAAAAGTTCCATAGCAAAAGTCTGCACAAGAAAATAGAACAGATGATGGAAACTGATGACTGAAGTCAGCTGTTCCCTAAAAGCGGCAATAATGTCAGAGTGGTAACTGGATAATCTGTTCTGTTTTGGACTGTGTCTATTTTTCTTCTATCAGAATTGTCACTTCGTTGTCTCTTATTTATGCTGCAGAGAATGGTTCACAATGTGTGTGTGTGGAGACATATGTGGGAAGTAGCTGTATTGTAATATTTATCATTAAAGAGCTGCCTTTGTTTCATCTTACAAGCATCACATTGATGATTTGAATAATAAAGCTGACTGGCTTCCTCACTGAAGGTTGTTTCCATAATGGAGCAAATTTATGTACCGAGGTTCTCGTTTTCTTTATTAGATAATTGGACAAAATGCTGAGAAACTGCTACTAATTGAGCACTCATTCCAGCTTTTGTCTATATTGAGCCTGGACAGGTTTTCTGATATTTGCAAGAGAATTAAGCATCCACCAAACCTTGCAACAGCTCCCCTCATCCCAATATGTTTTCATTAACTTTAACAGAGTCCCTGGGCTTAAATGTGGTTTATCCTAGAATTTTAACACTCACCTTTTATAAGAATCACATATTGGAGGATGTTTTCATTTTAGGAAAAAAGCGTGATCAAAGACAGGTCATATGTTCCCTTCTTTGAGGCAGCTGGGGCAAATGGGCAAGGTTCAGATCAAATGTTTTTGCTAGCATGACATTCAATAGGTAACAGTTGCCCTGAAGCAGGGCATGAAAGAGTTAGGGGAAAGAATAATAGAAACTGAAAAACCTTTGAAAATCCATATAATATTAGGTATTTTGAGAATCAGGAGTTGAAGAAATTTCATTTATAGGAACATGCAGAAAGGGATAAAGTATGCTATTTCATAGACTCCCCTCCCCTCTCCTCCATTGCCGCTGCTGTGGTTTAGGTCTTAATGGTAGTTTTCTCCCTCTGTCTTTGAGGAGAGCCCCCTTGAAAGACTCTTTGCCTCCATAAAGTCTCGTACTTCAATCTACCTTTCAGATGACTTTCAGATTCATTTCTTGAAGCACCCTTCTGATCCTGTTACTGATATGTTTTAAAAAACAACAATTTCTCAAATCTAAAATAATAAAGCTCTAACTTGTCAGCATGACACCATTTAACCTTGACCTACTTCAAAGACTTGTTTTCTAATAGTCATCATGAGTTCATGTTTCCACCCCGGCTGGGATAACACTTGCTCTTCTCAAGCAAACCCTTGTTTCTCCACCTCTGCATATCTTCTCATTCTTTTCCTGAAAGCTACAGTCTCAACTCTTTGCACTTCCATCAGGTGAAATTTCTCCTACCCTTCAAAACAAACTATGGGTTTTGGTCTCACAGATACCCCAGTGATCTTGCCATATCCATAGCACTCCTGGAATCAAATTACAAAGACTGTGACTTAGTTCTTCTTCTATCTTTTGTTCTTGCACCTAGGAAAACCAGTTACCATGTTGGGAGCTACTCTGTGGAAAGGCCTATGTGGCCAGGAGCCAAGGAGACCCTACCCTAATGGCCAATGAGGAGCTGAGACCCTTGGCCAAGAGCCTGAGGATTAAATCCTGCCAGCCACCATGTGAGTGAACTGAGGCAGACCTTCTTCCAGTGGAGTTTCAGAAGAGAATGCACCTCAGAAGAAACCATGTTGGGAACCCCTGAGAGGCCTTGAGACTATCCAACTAAGCTGCACCTGGGTATGTGAAAGAAATCAATAATATGACATATGTTATATCCACCAATATTTGGGGGGCTATTTATTATGCACTAATAGAAAATTAATACAGATTTGGTACCAGGAATTGTCATCAAAATTGTCATCAAAAAAATAGAAACTTTCCATTCTTTCTGTGATTAAAACTAGTATTTCTTATATTAGTTTAAGGTATTTATTTGCACTTATAATGCATTTTGTGTACTGAGGTTGGGCATATTTCAAATCCTGCATTCCCTTGTTTTCATTGTAAATGACTTTTCTCCCCTATAAAACTGAAAAGTTCTTTGAGGTCAGGGCTATGCTGAATTAGTCACTGGACCTCTCCTCCCATTCCCTGGTTAGTTGACTATAGCTTTTATGTAGCAGGTGCTTGATAAATATTTGCTGAATTGAATTCACTGAATATATTTAGTCATACTTTAGTAAACCAAGATTGGTGAATGGAAATAATTGGTCAATTCATGTATAAAGATTTTACATCTTTTCAATTTGTTAAGAACTAATGGGTTTGAACTCTGATAGTTTCTTTAGGGACATCCTACCAAATATTTCATGGCACGAAACTTTATTTCTTAGTTGGGGAGAAAGTGAATTATAGGAAAAAACATGATTGTGATGACCTTTCAATGGATTTAAGTAATATTTTTTTTCTGAGTAAAAATCTGAAGAAATTTGGATTTTTTTATATGGTAGCTCTGTTGGAATATTTAAGACAAACATGATAGCCATGAGATAGCCTCACAGCATCAATTTCTCTGTAGGAGTTCCATGTTATTTACTGAATAGTCCAATGTGGATGAGAACTTACAAATTACTTTGGAAAAGAAATACTAGCATACAGTGGAAAGAGTGTTGTTTAGGGGTAGAGACAGATCTGATCTGAGTTTTGCTATAAGCAACTAAATTACAGTTTGATTTTTATAAGTTACTTGATTCCTCTTTGAATATTCTGCATATGCTTGATAGTACAATGTACCCCAGATCATAGGATTTGGGGAATAATTGATATTTCTATAAATGCATGCATATGAGTGTGTATGTATGAGTGTGTATGTATGAGTGTGTGATAATTAGAAATTTTAAAATAAGTGGTAGCTGAATACCAGATTATCTAATTAATAAAATTTATTTCGTTAGTTATTTATATATCCATATAACTCATGGCTTTCCTTTTTTTGTTTTTTGTTTAAGCTGACCCATAGATTCAAGAAAACTTCTCATCATATATCTGATTTTATAGACTGACCATTTTTATGAATGCATTTTCTTCTTCCCTTGATGTGGCTATTAAAACAACAGATATTATTTGGTTCCTAAAAGATCTTGAGGACTCAGTACTACATGAGTTCCTGGTGTTTTAAATTATTAGAAGTAGTCACCTGATATATACTATCTATTAGCTTTTACTATTAGGTATCACTTAATGGTACAGAAGTTTGGCCATAAACAGCCACTTTTTAGTTACCCAATCTTTATTCAGTTTCTTGCCTTTTCCTTTGCTACCTGTGTGATCTTGGGTATCATTTAAATTGATTAGTTATCAGTTTCCCCAACTGTGAAATGGGAGAGAATAATACCTCATGGGGCTCCTGTTTAGTTTTGTAGGATAATCACTGTAAAACCTTAAGCACGTTGTCTGGCACTGAGTGATTAATAAAATTTAGCTTTCATACAGGTATTATATGCATAAATATTGTTTGATAAGTTTCACGTATTCAAAATAAAGTATTTGATGTGCCCTGTATGTTGTAAAACTCTTTATAAGTGGGTGGTTAATTTGACTAGTATCTAGGATGGGAGTCCTTCCATTTTTCCTTCTGTCCTTCCTTTCCTCTGGTGCTAGAGGTTAAATCCAGGGGTGATTTATCATTGAGCTGCATTCCCAGTCTTTTTTATTTTTTATTTTGAGACAAGTCTCACTAAGTTGCTGAAGCTGGCCTTGAACTTGTGATCCTCCTGTCTCAGCCTTCTAAGTTGCTGGTACCACATCTGGCAATATGGGAACTCTTTCTAATACCTTGTTCAATTCACAGGTCTAGATAAAAGCTATGCAATCAATAGGAAACCAATGAAAGTGTGTTGTCACATGTGATAATGTACGACAAAATACTTGGCCAGCTTCATTTAGGGCTGAGCAAGGTGATCCCTTAAGATATGGGTCAGCCAATAAAATGCTCAATTACCCTCTTGGCCAGTGAGCACTAGCATTCCTGTAGTGTTTGCTTTCTTTTGTTTATTCCTTCATGGCCTCTTGTTATACCAATCACATCCTATTTTGCCACTAAAAGATCTTTTGATTACCAGCAAAGACTTTGATTCCTTTCCAATGATGAATTTGCAAAGAAAAAACAAACATAAGACATTTTTCATGGTTAAAATACTCACTATAAATCATAGCAGGTTGGAGGAGCTGCCCTTGGTTGGATGGAAAGAGGTTGTTGTAGAACTGTTTACTTCCTATTATAGGCACTGTAAACTAGGCTGAGGTTGTACAATGATATTATTACCTAGACTTCTGTTGCGTGTGATTTTAGACGTGGCAGCCTGTTATGGTTTAGATGTGGTGTCTCTCAGAAGCTCACACGCGAGACAGTGCAAGGTTTGGAGGAGAAATGATTGGGTTATAGCCTTAACCTAATCAGTGAGCTTATCCCTGATGGGATTAACTGGTGACTGGAGGTAGGTGGGGTGTGGCAGAAGGAAGTGGTCCATTGGGGCCGTGGTTATGGAATATATATTTTGTGTCTGGAGAGTGGAGTCTCTCTCTTTCTCTGCTTACTGATCATCATGTGAGCCACTTCTGTTTGCCACACTCTTCCTCCATGATGTCCTGCCTTATTTTGAGGCCCAAGGAATGGAGTCTGCTGTCTATGGATTAAAACTTCTGAAACTCTGAGTGCCCTAAATAAACTTTTCCTCCTCTACAATTGTTCTGATGGGTCTTTTAGTCACAGCAGTGAAACTGCCTACTAAAACACAGCCGTAGCAGCATGCAGTTCAGATCTCTTTTAAGAAAACCTACTGTCTGGAGCAGAGTTGACCCCACAATCCCAGCGGTACCCCTGTGCACTCCTAGGCCAGCCTTCCCTTGGCTGCTCACTAATGGTGAAGCATATTGAGAGGCTAGTGTCATCCTGCTCTTATGTGCATTATGACTTCTCCCTTTGGCCTGACTGAGAATGTCTTAGAACTCAGTTGTGATCTTAGATCCTTCTTACCCAATCCTTCCTTTTCTCTATCTTTTCACAGATACAGAGCAGAATCGTGATCTGAAAGCTCTTTCTGCCTACTCCTGTTCCCTTCTCTTTTACCTACCAGAAGACTTTACTCCCCCAAATCTTGCATGTCAATTCCTGGCTTGCCATCTGCCTCTCAAAATAATGTGCCAACACAGTTGGTAATATGTTTGAATATTGGAAATAGAACTTCATTTGATGGAGATGCCACATTCACCAAAATGGAGCTCTGCTGCTCCATGTCCTCATGTCCAGGAATCCATCTCTTGGCACTGAACTAAATATGCAGTGTTTCCTGTCAGAAGAAACTGTGCAAATTTACAAACGTGAATTTGCAAATTTATAGGGGTAAACAGGTGAACTTCTCAAATTCCTTATCACTTTCATGTATTTCATTATTTCCTCAATTCAGACTTATAATTTCTATATATATGTATTTATTTAGTATGGCTATATATTTGTGTATCTTTAAGAAGATTATAGGCTCAATAGGGAAGATTAAGGTGGTAGTTATATCCATACATCCTTTTTTTGGTGCTTTCATTTCTCACATTACTTGTCTTTAATACACAAAAAGTAATATGTACAAATGAATAAGTCTATATTTTGCCCAAGTATGTTCTTTGAACTTTCAGATCTAGGTTTACATTCTAGTTTCCAATTTTTGTCAACTTGTTTGTGTGTCTTTTTCCTTTCTGAGCCCCAGTGTTTTTATATTTATCGTTTTGTAAATGAGAAAAGTTAGTGAGTTTATAGTCTTTTGTGCCATCTACATATGGTATCAAGACTTAATAAACCTCTTACAAAATTAATGTTATCTATTCTGTAATGTTACATAATTTTTTCTTTAGCCATTATTGCCAGAATTCCTATCTTCATCCCAGTGCTAGTGAAGTCAAAGATAAAACCAATCTACAGCTTCTACAATAGCCATCACTGAACTGCTTGCAGAACTTGCCTGGACACATTGTGAGCTCACCTGTATGCATTGTGAACTATCTGTTGGTACAGCGAATTGTGGTAGTGCTGGAGTATTTTTGCTGATGGTGTCACCGGTGGTACAATTTTTCAAAGGAGCCCTCAATTGGCTTAATGTCATGGCATTTTGCATCCTCCTCTACTAGTGATGGTCTAAAATTTGGGGGCCAACAGAGGTGAGGCAAAGAACCTCACCCCCCCACAGGTGCAAAGGCCTATCCACAAGTATGGCTGTATGCTGGACCGGTAGTCAGTGACGGGTATGATCCAATTGCAGTGGTACCAACCTAAGACAGGAGGCTGACGCCTAGAGGTCAGTTCATCCGATGACGGGTAAGGACCATATGTTGAATTGGACTGCCTAACAGGCACAGTCCCTAAGCCACATGCTTGTTGTTTAAACAGAGAGGGGGAGATGTTGAGAGCCACAGCCAAAGGGGCCCCAGCAAACTTCCAGCTGCCAGCAAACTTCCAGCTGCTGGCTGATGATTGGCTCACAGCGGCCCCAGCAACATCTAGCTGATTGGCTCCTCGGCCCCAGCAACATCTAGCTGATTGGCTCCTTTGCGGTGATGCTCATTGGGCTGTTTCCCTGCCCTTTCAGACCACGGAGCTGCTCATTGGGGGACTTTTTTGACTCCGCCCACGTGACCCAGCCAATCGGCCTCAAGAGCAGGAGGATTGTGGGAGGTGGGGAGAAGCTTGTAGGGGAGAGAGAGGCTTGTGGAAAGCCGGTGGTGGCAGTTGAGGCTCTGAGGGTTTTTCCTGAGAGGCTATTTTGTTTGGCTTGTGTGGTTCTAGAAATGAAGTTGGTTTCTTTTGACAGGTGGCTCCTGATTGTGCCCAGCCAGACTGCGGCAATATAGCTTGCAAGTTCCCCCAATAAGTATTTTAATAACAACATATATTTTACCAAATGTAAATTTATTTAGGTAGCTTTTTGGGATCACAGTATCAGGGGAGATTAAATTAACCTGCTGGACTCTGCCCTATAGGTGCTGGATTTATATTTGTTATCCTATTAAAATAATATTAAAAGGAATTAAAAGTAGTTTTGAATTATTTGAAAATACAAACAAGGTACAAGAAAGTCATGTTCTCAGTTGTGTTTCTACAATATAAACACATCTTTATATAGTCTTATCATATGGTCTTTGTAGGCTCAGAATATCCTGATTGAAAAGTTCACAATCCTTTGCCCAAGGCCTATTTTGGTGGCAGCTGTGAAACAGGAGGCAAAGATTTTTCTTAGCATGCCTATCACTCATATCTTATCTCCCTAAGGCTGGGCTTCCGTGCCTCCTAAGGTTATAACTGGCTGCTTGGAATAAGTTATCCATGTTCATACATCAAAGGATAAGGTTGAAGGCAGTTCCCCAAACCATTCTTCTTCTTCAGAGTAGGTTTAACAATGACCTCCAGAAGATGAGGACCTTGCTTTTGTTTTCTAACCAAAGTATCCTAGGTAATAAGAATTTTAGGTGATGTAAGAGCCAACCACTGGGAAATGTCTTTGGGTGTATGGCTTCTTTTGTTAGCCCTGAGTCTTAGCACAGGCAGCCACTTTTACTAGTCATAACAGAGTGAGCCTATAGTTTTCACTCTGATGATATCAGAGCATTTAATGTTGCTTGGAAAAAAAGTATCCTGATTCCCACAGAAACTGGGTTTTTTGATAAGTAGATCAAAAGGCATGTGTGATTTCTGCAAAATCTCTAGTCCTCTATTCTGCAATAGTGAAAACATGTTCTTCCTAAGTATCTATAATCTTTTACTTCTTGTGGTATATAAGCCTGATTTATCAAGGAATTAATTAAGATGTCCATGGGTGATAAGCCCTACTAAAGAAGATACTGATTTAGGGGGAATTAAATCCACCATGTAAACTTCTTGAGAACTAGAAAAACACCAAACAAAAGATGTTGTTTTGGTGTGTTCTCTGCATGGACACAGGATGAAACTTTAAAGGACAGCAAACGAAAATGATGAGTTTCTTTGTTCAAACAGAGATTTGAACTGTGACTACTACAGACAAAGTTCTTTCTGTGAGCTAACCCAAATGCTTTATGCTACAATTCAAGGGCATTTTTCTTATTTCTATATATTTTAAAGTGCTTTTGATTTACAGCAGAAAGCATTTTCATGATCTTTTCCCATCTGCTTTTAATTTGCTACTAGAATATCTCTGCCTTCCACTAACCAAATTCCTATTTTACAAAGCTGCCTTACCACATAACCCTAGATTAACTTCTAGTTTTGCTTTTTGACTGCATACAGGAACGTTTATGTACATATACTTGATGATTTTAATCATTATGACCAAAAGACCATCAAACCCTGATGATACGACCTAAATATTTAAAAACTCCATCCATGTTCCTCCATCAGTGAAATCACCATCTAGAACACACCTTGGTCACTCTTACCCGGAACAATGCAGTCTCTGAGTTTTGTTTTCCAGCCTCCCCATCAATGGACACTTGATTCTTCATATGTAGCCCACACCACTTATAAAAGAATTACTGATGATGTATTATATATATTATAAAATGCATATCAAATATTAAGAATTTTGAAAATGATATAAAGATAATTAGAGATAGAATTTTAATTTCTTTGTAAATAAATTGTCTTGTATTCTTGAAAAAAAAATACACTATAGGCACTTTTATCTATAGGCCACTGTCCATGGACATGGCAATCTCTAAGAATCCTCCCTGTGGTTACTTAACCACTAGATATTACAAGCATTGAGAAAAGACCTAAAGAGTTAATGGAGTTAAATGAAAGCATTTCAAGTCATGTTTTTGCCTTTCAATTTATTTCCCTATATTCAACTGAATGTTGTTGCCCAGGAGAGCCATACAAAGTGTGTCTTGGCTCTGTCCTTCCCAGAATGAAGGGTAGGGCCTCCCACATAGAACTTTTCTCAATCCTTTCTCAGGTACATCTAAATTTTAATCTCCATTCCCCTTGCCTCATACACTCCCTTTTAATAATGTCAGATAGCTTGTGCTTTAGCTGTGTGCATGTTGCTTTACCTCACTTGGTGCCTTTTTAAATTTTCTTCCTTTTACATTAAACAATATACTTAAACCTCTTGACTCACCATTCAATGGCTAAACCCTCAAGAGAAAACTTCAGTATTTCCTTCTCTAAGAATAGTTTCCAGGTAATTTTAACCACTAGTATTATAGTCATCCAGAAAAGATTGATAGGGTAAATCGAGGCCTATTATAAATACTAGCAACTAGAAGGATAAATAAAGGAGAAAAATATGAAAATAATGTTTGTTTAAATACTTTCAGAACTTAACATATCATTGTTTTAGTCAACTGCAACTACAACTCCAGGATCATATACTATCATGCTCCATATAATGACACTTCAGTCAATGACAACATGTATAGCAGTGGCCCGTAAGATTGAAATAGAGTTAAAAAATTCCTGATGCCTGTATTTTTTTTTCTCTGAAGATAATCTATGTTTAGGTTGCAAACACTTTCCATTTTGGTACAGGTACCTACAATATTCAGCACAGCAGCATGCTTTTTATGTTTATAGCTGAAGAGCAATAGGCTATACCATAGGGCTTAGCAGTCCAGGCTATGCCATTTAGGTTTGTGTAAGTGCACATTATAATGCTTGCATGAGTGTTTTAATCAGCTTTTTTCGCTGCTGCTGCTGAAATTAAAAGACCTGACAAGCACAATTAGAGGAAGAAAAGTTTATTTGGTGGCTCATGGTTTCAGAAGTTTCAGACCATATACAGCCGACTCTATTCTTTGGGGCTCAAGGTGAGGCAGAACATCATGGAGTGTAGTGAAGGGAAGAGTGTGTTGGAGGGAAGCAGCTTGCATGATGTCAGGAAGCAGAGAGACAGACTTCATTTGCCAGATACAAAGTATATTCCCCAAATCCATACCCACAATGCACCACATCTGCCAACTACACCCCACATGCCTTCAGTTGCTAACTTAGTTAATCCCATCAGGGAATTAATTCATTGATTGGGTTGAGGCTTTCATAACCCAATCATTTCACCTCTAAATCTTATTGCATTGTCTCACACATGAACTTTTGGGGGCACCTCACATCCAGACCTTAACAATGAGGATAAATTATTTGATAATACATTTCTCAGAATATGTTCCAGTCATTATATATAGATTAGTCAGTTGTGATGCATGGCAGTATTTTAATATGTCTTCTATGACATGGCTGGTGTGTAAAATTCAGAGTGCCTCAATACTACTAATATCATAAAATGCCCCTGCATTTTGATGTCTCTATATGACTCTAAGCATGTCTCAGAATCCTCAGCCTATATAGAGGAATCATCTCATATATCTGGTTCTTCCACTTTCTCTAGGATATAGCCATTATAATTTTAGAACAAAAAGATACCAGATGCTAAGACTTACTTTGCTTATTAGGGCTTTATAAAATAAAATCATCAATATTCAAAACCTGAAATAAAAATCAATAAAACCTAAATTTTAACACAAATTCATTTGTAAATTTAATCAACACACATTATTTCCAACTATAATCATTTTTAAGCATATGAAGTCCAAGAAAAAATACATTTATAAAACTTTAATGTAGTTGTATTCTTGCTCTTACATAGTGGATTAAGCTTATATAATAAAGAATTATTTAAAGATAAACTAAAATTTAATGAAATTATGAGAAATGATTTAATCTTTAAATGAGCAAGTATGTCAATATTTGCATTGCAATTATGTTTTTGTTAAAATTTCCTCAGTATTTGAAAAAAATATTTTCTGGATCTATGTTAGTTGGAGAAATATTGAGGAGATTGAAATAAACTAAAACCAAATATACTTCCCTCACTTCATTTTAAAATAATATTTCTGGTTTCATCATTTCAAAGAACATGGTAAACAAGTCCCCCTCCCCCAGGAACATTACCCAGTTCTTTCATTACTCAAAACGTGTAGCTTTGTTTTAACAAAAGCGTTTCTAGTTCATCACTTTTTATGTTCTCATTCCATATAGATGGGGAATTCAATGTGGGCTTCTTTATCAATATCAATAGTGGCATGTTCAAGTTTCATTGTTCAGAAAAACCTTTGCAGTAACAGCTTTTGCACTGTCAACTTTCACTTTCTGTTGCTTTTTGAGTGTTGTGAAATTTTAGAGGAATAATTTTATGTGAGGGCATCTTTACGTTATTTATAATTTTAATGTTATGTATAACTCTGTGTAGAAATGATGTTCATTCTACAAGTGACTGTGTTACAAAAGGAACACTGTCATCGATCTTAATCTGAAAAAGTTTTCATGTTTCCTTTACTAGTAAAATTTTTATGTTTTTGTGTGATTATTTATTTAGTTATTCCCTAGCATCCTTTTATTTCAACTTGAAGGACTTCCTTTGACATTTCTTATAGGGGTAATGAAGTCTCACAGATTTTATTTTTCTGGAGATGTCTTACTTTCTCCTTCACATTTGAGGACAGTTTGGCCAAATAAAGAATTCTTGGTGGACAGAATTGTTTCTGTTCAGCTATTTTCCTGTATCATACCATTGCTTCTGGCCTGCAAGATTTCTGCTGAGAAATTTACTCGAAATCTTAGTAAAGTCCCTCATAAATAATGAGTCACATTTTTTTTCTTGCTACCTTGATGATTCTGTGTGTGTGTGTGTGTGTGTGTGTGTTTTGAAAGTTTGATTAGAATATGTCTTGTGTTTTCTCTAAATTTATCTTATTTGGAATTAATTGATCTTCTAGTATTGTTACATCCACATCTTTCTACAAATTAGGAAAGGTTTGGGCCATTTTTTTCTTTAAATACGCTCTATTCCCCTTTTTCTCTCAATACTCCTTTGGAAATGCCATCGTGCATTATTGGTTGGCTTGATGGTGTCCTTTACTTGTTTACTTTTCTTCTTTTTTATTTTGGCTCCTCATACTTGATAACATGATAAATAACATGCTATCATGTTTATTGATTCTTCTATTTACCATGAGATGGTTGTTAAAGCTACTCAGGATTCTTTAGATTCAGTTACTGTATTTTACACATCCAGAATTTATGTTTGGTTTGTTGATATTTTCATTGTGTTCAAATATGATTTTGATGATTTCCTTTAGTTCTTTCTTTAAGCTGTCTTGGCATACTTAAGACAATTTTTTTGATAGTCTTTGTCTAGTAAGTCTGAAACCTCAGTTTCTTCAGGGGAAGTTATTGGAGGTTTATTTTGTTCCTTCAAATCAGTAATCTTTTCCTATTACTTTGTGTACACCTTGTGATCTTTTATAGAAATTGGTCATAAAAAAACCACATTTCTCAGTGTTTGCAGATTGGCCCAATGCCAAGGGAAATCCTTCAATAATCTGCTCAATTTGGAGATTTTTACATGTTTTTAGGCCTTTTCTGCATCTACACTGGGCATGTATGAGTACTCCCCATCTCCCTGAAATTTCCTCTGTGTTTAAATGCCTTAATTTCTCTGGAAACCATACCTATGCTTCTACTTGAGAATTTACTAGTCCTATTTTATTCCTCTGCCCTTAATCTATTGCATCCAGTCATACAGTTGGTCTATAGTTCCCTTTTGTTTCACACAAATCATTCCTGCTTCTTTCTGCAGTTTTTCCAAGCCTGAGAATAGCCTCTTATTGTTTGTTTATTTGAGCTCTGAAATGGATGATACATAGACCAGACCCCCTGGTGGCCCACAGATGATGAGAATATTGAAATTTTGGCTCATTCTCTTTCCTCAAGTTCATGGAAGATGACCAGGAATTGACTGGGCTACTGCTTCTTTTAAATTGGGTTGGGAAAAAATGACTGAAAATGCCATAAAATTTCTTACCATTTCAAATGTGGCTTTTTCTTGATTGGGTGTTTGCTTGGTTGTTGTAGATAGTTTCTTTATTTCCAGAACTCCTATAATTGTATTTAGTCATTTTGTAGTTGTTTATTTATTTAGTGTTTCTATGGAGAGGTGACAGCCTAAACCTTCCTAATTTGTTATCATGTTGATGTTCCTGACTTAAGAATTTAAAACATAGATTCCTCTGTGGATATCCCTAGTCTGGTTTTCTGGCTTTCTACTGGTATAGCTGCTTTTCTGTCTGTGGATGATCTCCTTTCTTTGGCCTCTGATGCACCTAGTGAGGATTCCGTATCTTCATGCCCTGTCTGACTGACTCTAAGAGCAGTTCCAGGACCATTAACCTGGGGAGATCTTCTCCTCTGGACAGAGGTTACCTTGAAGCATTTTATTGATCTTCTTGTCTAATGAAGAATGATGGACAACTTCAGTCAGACTTATCCATCAGCATTCCTCCAGCCAGTTTGCTGTTTTGTGTTTTGTTTTGTTTGAGGCAGGGAAGTCATCACTGGGGAGGAGTTCAAGTTGCTAAATGGGTGAATGGAAGAATTTCAGGAGCAGAAAAGAAAAAGAGCCCCAGTGGGCTTCAGTTAAATGTTTCAGGGATGAGAAATTTGGAGGAGAAGTGAGAGGAGAAAGGAGAATAAAGTCATTGACTTATTCTAAATAATGTCATTCCTTCTATTTTTTCTGATATTAATATTTAAAGTATAACTTGGTCTACCAAAAATAATGAATATTAGATGCCACCTGTAGAAAACCAGTATCTGATACATTATTATACCCTTGGTATCCAACAGGCTTTATCAAGGAAATAATCTTTGCTCAATACATATTAAACTAAAATAATAATTTTCTAGTCTTAGAAGACCTTTATATATACTATTCTCATAAGAAAGTTAGGGAATAGTGTCAAATGAACTATTCATAAAAATATGATAACCACTTAAGATTGAAGATATGTTGTAAAATACATGTTACATTCATCTCTATGAAGTCCTGAAAGAGATTCTGGGAATTATGCATACTATTTTCCATGTATTAAGAAACTTTCTAATTCTTTTCCTATTGTTTTTCCTTTCCTTTCTTCTCCTCTCTCAATAAAATAATAGTTACATCAAGGATGTGTTGTTTGCCCAGAATTTTGCAAGGTGCTTCCATATGACCTACTAAAAATGTCACAGCTCTGGTCCTAGAAAAACAGTAAAATATCCCTATTCTGTTTTAGTTCTCTTTAATCATTGAGTGTATTTCTTATATCTGGAACTTTTCGTTCTCTTCCTTTCTGCCCAGTTTTACTTTAGTTTCTGGTGAGTGAGAAGTGGAAGGAGGTAGGAGATGAACCAAGAAATAGCTTTATGTATGGGAACAACCTTGAACTTGGCATCTGAGTTCTAATCCTAGCTCTCTCACCCTGTAGTAATGTAGCACTGTTATAAAAATCTCAATTCTTAATTTGCTAATCTTGTATACAAGTATAGCAATTGTTACCTTACATACCTGACAGCATATTTTTGGGGGGGTTATATGTGCAGGTCTAAGAAGCTGCTATAAAATTTGGTTCTCTCTTTTGTTCCATTATCTTTGTTGGATGAAACAGACAGACATGGGTTGGAGGGTAGAAATTGGCAGTAATATATGCTCAAGGTGGTAACTCATGGAGAAAATGGGTTGCCAACAAATCTTTGTGTTTGGAGAACTTGTGCATATGTGGGTGTCATTAAATTATGTCCTGCTCACAGTCTCCAGAGGGTTCCAAAACTTAGTATAACATCAAAGTCCTTGAAGATTCTTGACATCCTTTTTCTTCCTTCAAACTGATTTCCTTCTCTCTTCCTTCTTCTTACTCTGACATCTCTATTCTTATGCAAACATTCCAAGCCCACATATTGCTCAGGTATGGCATATTTTTGTTTCTCATGCTGTAGGGCTTTCAATCCTGAAAGTTTCACTACTCATACTCTTTTTCCAGGTTTCTATTCAAAGCCTACTTCTTCCAAGAGCTCTTCCCTGATCATCTATAAAATTGTACTCTTTATAGCCACATGAATGCACTTTATTTTTCTTCCACTTATCTTTGTTTTATATGTGCACTCTTCATTGGTTTCACCCCTAACTAGAACATAAATTCCAGGGAGGCAAGGTCTTTACTTGTCATTTTTCCAACTCTCAGTTTAGTGATTGGCACATTGTAGATAATCAATAAATAATTATTAAAATTAAATGACTGGCTGGATTAATGGATAAATGTGAGTGTACCTTCCCTGAACTCTAAATAAGATTTGTAGCAAATTCTACATTTCTAGAAATGTGTCATCTCTTGTAGATTAAACACCTGATCATAGCTAATAGCACTTAGCTTTTTTCATTTTTTATAACAGCTCACTCATTTGCTCTTACCTCAAAAGCCTGGATAGATTCTTTTAAGCCATTGCTTTGAAGGCATTTGTATATTTTTCTAAAGATGTTTAATGAGTTGGAAATAACCATGCATGAAGCACTTTTAGAGTAACCTTTACAAAGTTAGCTTTAGCAATTTAAAATTCTCATTAGATAACTTTCAGGAGGAAAAAATATTCATTCATATTAGATTGTTTCTATTTCAGATAATTTTTGAAGCTACTTTTCAAGTAATTTAAAATATGAGGTTATAGCAAAGTGATGAGATACAGAACCCTGAAAGACAGAAATTCAAATTGTGCTTACATGAAACTCTTTGGACAGTTTTGCTGGCAACATAACCATAGAGGCTGTTAGAAACCACTCTGTCTGAGTGTATGAGCCAGTGGCTTGGCTGCTCACACAACCACTGTTAGGGTGGAAGGAACCAAAACTCATTCTAATTAGTGAGATTCTAGAATTTAGTGCCCTGAACAGTTATGAGAATAACTGCCCTATAAGCTGAGGAAAAAGTAGAGAAAATAAGGAATTACAGAGACCTTAGCACAGTTGTGTTGGCTCTGACTTTGCTACCACAGTGGTTTTGTATGACTGCAGTAATTTTTTAGCTATAGGATATGGCAAAGTGTGCTGAGCTACAAGGGTGCAGAACAAAGGAGAGAAGTCTATAATTCTCTAGTAGGTAGAGACTGAGTATTCATAAAAAATGTAGTTAAACAGATGCAACTGTTTTGTTCCTTAGTTAAAAGTAAAACTATGGCTCTGGCAACTGGAGATTTTACAAAGAGTGGCATTACCTACAAAAATTATACTTTAAAAAGTGTGCAGAGGAAAAGGAGAGGCATGATGTAAGTATATTTCTTGTAATCTGTGTTGTTATCTTCCGATAATTGAGAAGTATAATTGACTCCCTGGTTTGGCTAGGGAAACATTTACCCTAATTTTCTTTGTTTGATTCCTTCTTTTCAAAGACAAGTGTCTTTGACAGGAGCATTGGCCCGATATGCTGGGACATTACTTGCTGAGCTCTGATATGACAGTGGAGAGTGTTGCTGCAAGCCAATCAGGTGCTGCCTGTGGAGATGTTTTTGTTTGCAGCATTTTCACACATATTTATTCAATAAAGCTTTTGTTTTACTGACAATGGAAACCGCATACTGCATTGTGCTGTGATTTTGAAGTGACACTGCCAGTGGGACCACAGTAAAAGATTTGAAGTGAATTGAGGCTGAAAACTAAAGCTTTGTTTTTGCTTAGTTAAGAAGGAAAGTTAAACTTAAGATTTTTTTTTTCCTACTCCTTGCTCCCAGCATGGGAAAAACAAAAACAGAAAATAAATAAATAAATAAAGTAACAACAGCCAAAATACTTGTGTCACCCTTTGACTGCTTTGACAGACAGACTGTCAATCTAAATATATTTTTGTTTTTCTGAGGGGAAATGTAAAATTATCATAATTATGAGAGGCATTACAAGTAATGATACTTGTAATGATACTTGTTAACTAATAAAACTCAATGTAATTACAACTTGACCTTCTGAAAAGTGTCTGTTTGCAGCGAATATAACAAAACATACTAGCAAAAACGGTATCAGTTATTAGGGTTTTTGAGATAAGTTCAAATTGAACAAATTTTTCCTCATAGCTGAATTTGATACTTAATACTTATAATGTGGAAGGCAGAGGGCAAAAAAGCAAGATCACAGATCCATTGTAATAATGAATTTGCTCTATCTTTCTCTCTGATGTTGTGGTTGACTTTGGTGTGTCAGGGAACTTCGGCCGGGTGTAGCTTCTACTGGCAGAATTATGGGTTAAGTCCTACAGTATTTCTTGTTTATCTCTCTTCTAACACTCTAAGAAACAGTTTGTTTTGGAAAAAGGGTAATTCAGTCACCGTGGTGGGTATTTTCATAATACCTACATGGAATTTTTATAAAAATAAGATGTGGCCTAAAAGTTATTATTTAGAAAGATTAGAGTTAAAATATCACAGGCCTTTATATTCATGGAATGGTAGATAAAAGTAGTTCTAAAAATGCTCCCATAGTTCTATATTTTCATTCCTTTCTTATCACTCATGTTATATAATTATTTTATATGTTATTGTCCTCCATTAAACTCATTGACTTTTCCTATTAGTGATATGTTGAACATTATCCTGTCTTATAAAATAATTGGACCACACTAATTGTCATCTTCTTTCACTCTCTCTGTTCAAATTTGAGAGTGATATTTCATAATACTGTTGCACTTCCTTTCTTTATTTTTCTAGTAAGCAATCAAGAGTCACATTTCATTTACAAAGATAACTTCTCTGAGGCATTTAACCCTGTCAGTTATACCTTACCTTCTATTGCCCACCTATGGACAAAGTGTTGCTCCTAAGTGTTGCATTGGTCTCTAACAATTCCACACAGACACCTAACTGGTGCTTCAGTTTCAACATGTATAATAGAGAAGCAATGGTGTCTCTTTCCCAACTTCCCAAGTCAGATGATTGTCAGCTTTCCACACTTTTCTCCATGTTACACACCTAAGTCATTGGTCCTGATCTAGTCCAAATCTTAGCATCTACACTCTCCCTCTTCTTCATTGGTTGATGTTGCTGTCATTTATACCTTCATCACTTCTCATTGGAACTATGATACTGATGATGCTTTGTTAGGTCTCTGCACATTTTTTCCCTACCACCCATTCAACATAGTTCAGTCAAACTATAGACCTGATTATATATTTTCCTATTTAAAATCTTTAATGTTTTCTGTTGCCTTCCATAAAAGTCCAACTGGCAGGGCCTAGAAAGTCCTCTCCTCTGCCTACTTAGTTTTCTATCTATTGGACTCCCCACACCTGCCCACAGAAGCTGCATTATTAGCATAAAAAAACACTTAAAATTCTTTGTACACTGAGCATCCTGTTTCATCTCTTGCTCCTGACACAATTTCCTTTACCTAGGGTGTTCTTTTCACATGATCCTTCTGATGAACTCCAGTTCATCCTGTGAGACTCAAATACCTGAGCTTGGTAATAATATTCCCCATATGTACAAATGATTGTCCTTTTCTTGGGTTTCTGGTGCTGATTACCCTCTACCTTGCCCAGACATCATTTATCTTCTGTATTCAAACATGTTTTACTTCTATTAGAATCCCACGTGCTTAACACTGTTCCTGATAAGCAATAGTTACTCGATACATGTTGGATAATCAATATACCAGAGGACTCTTCCAGAAAATAATTGAAAAACATGATCAATAATGCAACAATATTCATTGAGGATTTTATGATTTTCTGTGGCCCTTTCCCCCATGAAAACAATTTGTGGAAAAAAAAAGAATAAAATAGGCAGAGGTTGGTATGAAAATCCTAAGGGGATAACGTGGCTGTTGATGGGAAAAGATCAAGCAGAGGAAACTAGAGTATTTGGGGCGCTTCTGAAGGGGAATGGAGACCATCTGGGGAAGAGGATGCTGTAGGAATGAGTGCCAGGACAGAGATAAAAGTGAATGGAAAGGAAATGGTGGCTGAACACATCAAAGAAGCAACTCTACTGCAAAACCAAACAAGTGACTGTGCACTCACTCTGGCAGAGATACAAGTGGGTGGCATTAGATGATTGATCCCCACGGTCATGACAAGGACTAAGAAAAGGGGTCATAATTTTGTATAAGACCTCTTGCTTTAATGGAGCTGGGCTAATGTGATTAGGAAAAGGTAACATGAAACAACAGGGTATGTTATGATGTTTCAATTCTTCTTCATGTTCAGTGTATCCAAGTGTGTTTCTGCTTTAAATAACATGAACACAGGACTGAAATCACCCTCTCTTATTAACATGTTTCAGTATTTTTCCTTATTTATAATAATCTGCCTGATTACTACTAGGATACCAAGAGCATTGTTTATATGATATCCATGCTTTCTGAAAGCAATCATTTTTGTTTCCTGCTATGAATTTTTCTTAGCAGAATTCAGGTACAGTCCTGTGTGTGGAAAGGAAATTCACATGATTAAAACAAAATACTGTATTTTTTGGCTTAGGAAGAAAAAGACGACATAGATATAAATATCCTCTTTAGCCATTTGTTTTTAATTAATTGCTAATGATAGATTGACTGCTTGGGGAACAACAGGAAGTGTAAATAATATAGGATGAAAAAAGAGAAAAGAATAGTGTTAATAATAACAGTTGCAGATGGTTAGCGTTTTCCCTGGAAAGTATTGTTTTAAATTTCTGCTAAATCTTGCCAGATTTCGGTAGGTTGTTTGATCTTAAGTAGAACATGTTGCCACTATTTCAATGATAGTAAATGCTGCTGAAACATTTGCAAAATAAAGATCAATACACTCGAAATGTATGAACCTATATGTTTAGGTTATAAATCTATAAGTCCCTTAAGGAAGTTACTTTTGTGTGGTTATATTTCCAGAAATTTAGTGCTATCCTTTAAAATACTTATGCACTATCCATGGCTTAAATTGTGATTTTGCTTAGATAGAATAAATATGAGGGGGAAAAAAGACCTTTAAAATGCATGTGTGTATATATACTTCTTCCTTTACATACTTGCAAATATTACTACTGTTATTTCATAAACAATGAAAAAATCTCAGAAAGTACAAGTCAATAATTAATACCGGTAGTGGTCTAGATTCTGAGAGTTTCATAGTGTAGTTTCAAGGAAACACTTGAGAATGTTCTATGGATGTTTGATTGATTTATGACTTGTTTTTTTCACATAATTATGAAATTGTAAAACATTTATTAATATGTTAAAGTCATACCTTTTCAACTATTTAACTGAGAAATTTTAGGAAAAGATGTAATGATGTTCCAACTTGAAGAACAATTAACTAATTAGAATATGGTAACAAAACCATACTTTGGAAAATAGTAAACAATGGCAAAATAAGAAAATCAAACACACAAGCTAAACAACAACAAAACACTACTCAATTATATTTGGCCACTACTGTAGCATTGGGCATTTCAAGTCACTTTGACTTTAAGATAAAATCTATGCTGAAAAAAAGTTTTTTAATTTGAATCCAACCCATTTATTAATTCTTGGTTTTACTTCTTGAGCTTTAGGAGAGTCTTGTTAAGAAAGTCAGATCGTAGGCTGATGTGAAGATTTGGGCCTATTTTTTCTTCTATTAGTTTCAGGGTCTCTGTTCTAGTGCCTACATCTTTGAGTTGATTTTTGTGCAGGGTGAGAGATAGAGATTTAATTTCATTTTGCTACAAATGGATTTTCAGTTTTGCCAGCACCATTTGTTGAATAGGCTGTCTTTTCTCCAGTGAATATTTTTGGCACTCTTGTCTAATATGGGATAACTGTATTTATGTGAGTGTGTCTCTGTGTCATCTATTCTGTACCATTCATTGGTCTACATGTTTATTTTGGTGCCAATACCATGTCATTTGTATTACTATAGCTCTGTAGTATAGTTTAAGGTCTGGTATTGTGATGCCCCCTGCTTCACTTTTCTTGCTAAGGATGCTTTAGCTATGCTGGGTCTCTTATTTTTCCAAATAAATTTCATGATTGCTTTTTCTAACTCTATGAAGAATGTCATTGAGATTTTAATAGGAATTACATTAAATCTATATAACGCTTTTGG
Organism: Marmota monax; assembly: GCF_021218885.2. NCBI lineage: Eukaryota > Metazoa > Chordata > Mammalia > Rodentia > Sciuridae > Marmota > Marmota monax. The sequence goes on along the minus strand of NW_026694895.1, from coordinate 12,520,435 downwards.
TAGTATGGCCATTTTGACAATATTAATTCTGCCTATCCAGGAGCATGGGAGATCTTTTCATCTTCTGAGGTTTTCTTCAATTTCTTTCTTTAGTGTTCTGTAGTTTTCATTGCAGAGGTCTTTCTCCTCTTTTGTTGTATTGATTCCCAGGTATTTACTCTAATATGTGGATGCTAATTCACAATAAGGAAGGGGCACTAGGGAAGAATAGTGTTACCTTAGATCAGGTAGAGGGAAGTAATGGGAGGGGAGGAGAGGGTATGTGGGGATAGGAAAGATAGTAGATTGAAACAGACATTAATACTGTATGTATATATGTGACTGTGTGACCAATATGATTCTGCAACACGTACACTCAGAAAAATGAGAAATTATATCCCATCTATGTATGATATATCAAAGTGCACAAATGCATTCTACTGTCAGGTAAACTAAGTAAAACGGATTTTTAAAATTTTAAAAAAGCTAAAATCTACATTGCTGTATTTGAAAATTCAAATAAATATAGTTTAATACTGGGCATAGTTTTGATACTGGCTTATTAAAAAATATAAGGATGTACCTAATACAACTTTGAAAACTTCCTTAGAGAGGGATTATTCTAAAGTTGTTCTTTGGAAGTTTTGTTGAAGTAATACTGTTAGAGTCTGTAAACAAGTCAAGATGGCGCCTGGCATTTTGCCAGAGGGAGTGGTTTGTGAAGTAACGCCAGCGAGCCATTAAGTGTGGAGATTCCTTATTGGTTGACTGCTGTATCTAGTTTATGTTAATTAAGATAAGCTGTGTGGAATGTATATATATCCCTCCTGTCCTACAATAAACGGCTCCCACTACTGCTGTATCGATCTACACAAGTACTTCATCACCCCCCCTCCCCCCGTTATTTTGCTGCAGCCAGACTGCGGCATAATACTCACAAATTTTATATTCCATTTGTTATATACATGGAAAAGATGAATCTTATCTCCAAACTACTGGTCATCATCATATGCCACCATTGAGATGATAAAAAGTACTCTGAAGGGCAAGATGCTTTTTAATAAAGCATAAAGTGCTTTTTCATCCATTTCTTACTAGTTTATAAAGCTTATGATTTTTGCATGTGGTTCTATCATAATGTGGTTTTAATCCTTTATGAGAAGGAAAACATCATGTAGTTCTAAAATGTGAGTTAAGAATTGAGTCCAAGTAGCCACCTCAATAGCAAGTCTACTCCAATTTTAAGTAATAAAAAAAGGTATGTGATCAATGACATGGGGAACATTTGTATAGAAAATTGTAAAAGTTTTGGGGAAACTCTTTTCTTTATTAAAAATATTTTCTTACTTGTCAAAGGAGTTTATTTTTTATTTATTCATATGTGATGCTGAGAATTGAACCCAGTAACTTACACATGCTAGGCAAGTGCTCTACCACTGAGCTACAACCAGCCCTGGGAAAATCTTTTCTTGATGAATTAAGTTTTTTTTTTTTTTAATAAATATTATTTATTTATTTATACCAGGAAATGAAACCAGGAGCACTTAATCCCTGAGCCACATTCCAAATCCTTTTATTTTATTTTTTTAATTTTGGAATGGTCTCACTAAGTTATTTAGAGACTTGCTAAATTGCTGAAGGTGAATTTAAACTTGCAATCCCTCTGCCTCAGCCTACTGAGCCACCAGGATTACAGGAGTGCATCACAGTACCTGGCTGATAAATTGTTTTTAAATATTAAAGAATTAGTTTCTCATATTCAAAATCAAGTCCAATAAATCCATGATACCAGGGGAATGAGATAGACATTCAGAAATTGGAAACATTTAAAACCCCAAATAGTGATATTGGAAAGAACCTCCCTGTAACACAATATAGTTGAAATATCAAAAATTTAGACATAAGAAAGAACTTTCAGAGTTGCACAATGGAAATAGTAGATCATTTTAAATGGTAAACCAATCATAATACAACAGATTTCTCAGAAGAGGCCCAAAGGCTGGCAAGGAATGAAATGATGTATTTCAAACCTTAAAGAAAAATAACTACCAACCTAGATTTCTATACTTGAGAATTGAAGAAAAAATTAAAGAAAAAACGTTTTTAAATAAGCATAAACTACAGAAATCCATGACTATTAACCAGCACCATAGAAGATACTTAAAGGAATCCTACACACAATAGGAAAAGTTGAAAACAACAGAGAACTTAGGAAAGAATAAATCTTCTTAGAAAAGTAGATAAGCAAATGAATATTAGGATTGAATCAAATATCAGGAATTTAAAAAAATATAAATAATTACTCTCTATCGTAACACTGAATATAAATGGTCTCAGTCCTCCAATTAAATGGCACAAATTGAAAGATTTTATTGTTGGCAAGAAACATACCTTGTTGCCAGAGTCATTCACAGACTATAAGCAAAAGCATAGAAAGTGATATTCCAGGCAAATAAAATCCAAAAACAAGCAGAAGTACAAACTCTCATATCAGATAAAGCAGACTTCAAGTCAAAATTTCTCACAAGAGAAAAAGAAGTTCACTAAATATAGGTAAAGGGAAAAAATCCAAGTAGAAATAACAATTGTAAATATTTATGCTCCTAATGCCAGTGCACTTAATTTTATAAAACAAACACTACTTGATATAAGGGCTCACATAGGTCCCAATTACTATAATAGTAGGTATTTTCAACATACCTCTGTCACTAATGAATAGATAGGTCATCTAGACAAAAAATCAACAAAGATACTATAGACTTAGAACTTACCATAGACCAAATGGACTTAGCACTCATATGTAGAAGATGTCATCTAACAGTACTGGAATATACTTTCTTTTTGGCTGACTATGGAACTTTCTCCAAAAGAGATCATATTTTAGGCAACAAAGTAAATCCTAGAAAACATAAAATCATTAAAATAGTTTCTTGTATCTTATCTGATAGTAATGGAATGAAATTAGAAATCAATAATGATAAAACTATGGAAAATGCAAAAATACATGGAGATTGAATAACATACACTTGAATGATGAGGGGGTCATTGAAGAAATCATGGGAGAAAATGAAAAATTCTTAGAATCAAACAAGAGTAGAAATACAACCTACAAGAACCTATGGGACCAAATAAGGATATTTTTTAGCTTTGAGTGGCTATATTAAAAAATCAGAAAGATCAGAAATTGGAGGTATTTAAAACCCCAAATAAATGAGACTAGAAAGAACTCCCTGTAGTACATTATAATTAAAATGTCAAAGTTCAGACTAAAGAAAGGATTTTAAAATCTGCAAGAGAGAAATAGTAGGTCATTTAAAATGGCAAACCAATTAGAATAATAGCAGATTTCTCAGCAGTGGCCACAAAGGCCAGGAGGGAAAAGAATGGCGTATTTCAAGTCCTGAAAAAAAATAACAACCTAGTGAAAAGAAAATAAACAACTGAATCATCCATCTCAAGGACTTAAAAAACAAGAATAAACCAATATAAGAAATAATAAATATCATGCTGGGCACAGTGGCTCATTATTGTAATCCCAGTGACTCTGGATACTAAGGCAGGAAGATCACAAATTCAAAGGTAGATGCAACTTAGTGAGAACCTGTCTCAAAATAAAAAATAAAATAAAAATAAAAGGGCTTGGGATGAGGCTTGGTGCCTCTGTGTTCAATGTCCAGTACCCGCCCCCGCCAAAAAAAAATTCAAAAAAATGGAGAAAACATAACAATATGGATTGATAAAACAAAAATTTGGTTCTTTGAAGAGATAAAAAAAGATGAATAAACCCTTAAAATAGCTGAAAAGAGAGAGATCCAAATGAATAAAATTAACAACAGAAAGGGAATAAGAGATAGCAGAATATGATTAGAATCTACTTTGAAAATTTATATCTAAATAATTTGGAAAATCTAGAATAAATGAACAATTTTTTTTAAAAAGTATAACTGATCTACCAAAATTGAATCAGGAGGATACAGAAAACCTAAATTGACCAATAGCAAGCAATGAAATTTAAGCAGTAGTAAGAAACCTCTCAATGAAGAAGAGCCCAGGACTAGAAGAATTAATAGCTACATTTCACCAGATTTTTAAAGAAAAACTAACACTAGTACTTCTCAAATTATTGCATGAAATATAAAGCGAAAGAACACTTCCAAACTCATTCTATGAAGCCAGTATCATATTGATACCCAAAGTGGAAAACAACACATCAAGAAAAGAAAATTACAGAGCAATATCTTTTATGATATAGATGCAAAATTCTAAACAAAATTGTTGCAAATCAAATTTGATCATCCATCATAATCATCCATGAGCAAATTGGCTATACCCAATTTGGATGGTTCAAAATTTACAGATCAGAAAATGTAACACACCACATAAACTGAACCAAAGACAAAAGCCACATGATCATCTCAAGATACTCAGAGAAACTCTTGGACATCATTCAATTCCTTTATAACAAAAACCTTAAACTAGGGACAAAAATTGCTTAACTCAAGTAACAAAGGCTCTAGTTGACAAACTCAAAACCAACATTATTCTAAATAGGGAAAATTGAAAGCATTTCCTCTAAAATCATGAACAGGACAAGGTTGCTCACTCTCACCACTTTTATACAATATATGCACTTGAAACTACAGACAGAGGAATTCAGCAACAGAAAGAAATAAAAGGGACACAAACAAGAAAGGAAGAAGTCAAACGACTGCTACTCACGTGATATGATCCTATACATCGAAGACACTAAAGTCTCCATCAGAAGACTTCTCATAAACAAATTTGCCAAAATAACAGGGTACAAAAATCAACATTAAAAAATATATAGGTTTTTTATATATATATTTTTAATGTTGATTTTTGTACCCTGTTATTTTGAATCTACTGATACATAATGAATCCACTGAGAAAGAAAGTAATTCCATTCATAATAGGGCTGGGGATGTGGCTCAGTGGTCAAGGGCCCTCTGAGTTCAAACTCCAGGACCTAACCCCCCGCCAAAAAAAAATTCTCAACATCAACCAACAAACAAATAATCCAAGCACAAATGGGAAAACAAACTGGACACTTCTCTAAAGAAGAAATACAAATGAGTAGCAAAGATGTGAAAAATTGTTCAACATGTTTAGCCACTAGGGAAGTGAAAATCAAAACTACACTGAGATTGTAGCCATTCCTTTCAGAATGACAATCAGCAATACAAACAACAATAAATGCTTGTGAGTTTGGAGGTAGATAGGTAAGGAATTCTTTTTTATTATTATTTATTTATTTTTATTAGCTACACATGACATTACAATGTGGTAAGGAATTCTTATACACCATTGTTGGGAATGTAAATCAGAATAGCCAATATAGAAATCAATATGGAGTTATGTCAAAACAAAAACAAAAACAAAAACAGGAATGGAACCACCATAGGATCCCTCTATAGTTGTCCTTGGTATTTCTCCAGAAGTTACATGCATAGCCAGGTTTATCACAGCACAATTCACAATAATAGCCAAGTTAAGAAAACAGCCTAGATATCCACCAACAGATAAATAAATAAAATGTGTTTTGTTCATTCATATGAAAGAATGAAATTTTCATTTGCAGAAAAATGTATGGATCTAGAGAGTATCATATTAAGCGAAATAAGCCAAACTCAGAAATACAGGTACTGTATGTTTCCTCATTGAGTTCATATGTAGAAAACACTGAGAAAAAGAAGGGGAAAAAAAAGCACAACATGAAAGCAGAAGGGAAACTAATGGGGTAGAAGGAAACAGTAATGGGGTTGGAGGAGGGGGTGGTAACGGGACATATTGGGGAATGAAATATAATAAATATATAATTAATATAGACCCATTAAAAAGAATTTTGGAATAAAAGAAAAAGGTCTTGAATAGTCCTCAACAGAGGATCAGAGAATATTTATGGAATTATGGATTATTGACAAATATTTCTAAAGGAGTAGAAAAAAATCATTCCCCTTTTTGTATTTCTGTTCATTTCTTATCTTCCACAGTTTGTTAAAAGGTGTTCATATAGAACATTAGCCATACTAAAGTCATATCTAGAATATGTCTTCCTGGGTGACTGTAACTTACCTCATCCAAGATTAAGTCCTTCTTACAAACACCCTGATATTAAGCAGAGAATCTGCTTAGAGTTTCTTAAATGCCATTTCTCCTCTCTATCATTATTGGTATAACCAACTTAGAAATGCAAGCTCTCTGATCTCTCCCATTCCTTGACTTCCAAGAATTGCTAACTTTTTTTAAAAATGAAATTAAAATATATTCAAAACTGTTGCTACTGAAGGCAGAGTACGGCTCAGAGTAAAGAAACATATTACATTATTTTCCTCAAGAAGTCAAATATTTCTTTTACCATCTTTTTCTGAACCAGATACAGCAGAGCAGTCCAATAAAAATATAATACAAGCCACAAATGTAAACCACATAAATCATTTTAAAATTTCCAATACTCACATTTAAAAAATAAAAAAGGAACAGGGGAATTAATTGTGATAATGTATTTATTTAATATAACTAAAATTTATTAGTTCAGAATGGAATCAATAAGACGATGGAACTTATTGCATAAACTATAGAATTTATAGAAGTTTTCTTACTACAACTCTTTCAGGTTGCTAAACTGAAGCATTAGCCATCTCCACATAAATTGTTAAAAACGAAATGAACTGTGCTTCTCAAGGAGGGGGTATCATAGTGAGGAAACAGTGGGAGCCAGATCAATCTGAGAGCACTTTTGAAAGTTTACAGGTAGAAAACAAAAATCATATGCAATTTTGAAAAAAAATCCCCCAATTTAGAAGTCACCCCATTTTTTTAGAGGCAGAGTGGAGAAGAAAATTCTTCAAATGCAAATGGATAGCTTATGATAAAGACTCTTCCACTTTCACCACTGGAAGATCATAGGGTTTAGAAGCTTGGTATTGTCCCAGCTGACTCCTAAAGCATTCACATCTTGTAACCTTCATTTTTCCATATAGAGTTAAAAGGCTACCTCCTTAACATCCATTTTAACTAAATGCACCCCTTTGGTGGAGTGTGTAAAGCATTATCTCAATTTATGATCAAAGTCTTCCAACCAGGAAAAAAAAAAAATCACTGCTGCCTTTCCATTTACCACCCTCCATCCCTTCTGGCTTTTCTTTAATAGAGAGAGGTGATGTGGATTAGGTGAGATATTAGGACAAAAGTTATGAGGAAAGCCAAAATCATACATCAATTGGTAGGCATGTCTTCGTGGTACACTTCTGACTTGTATTTGCTTGCCCATACAACTTTGAACCCCATGGTAGAGGCTTTCCTGAGTAGGGAAGTAGTCTAGTAAGTTGACCAGTGGCCTGTGAATTCATATATTGACATCATCGTAAGTCCACTCTGTGACATTATCCCTCTCCCTTGGATTTATATTGTAACAACAGTAATCTATACATTGCAGAGTTGTTCTCTAAAGAAGCAGAAGACATTATGTAAATGAATAATGTTTTCAAAATGCTTTTGAAAAAAAAATAATGTCAAAAGTCCCAAAAGGCTTTGCTTTTAATTATCAGATGCTTCCTGTCTCATTTTCAGATGACAAGCACAACGACAGAGACTTAATGTTCTGAGAGATTTTTAATATGCAACTCCTTGATTTGAAGATTAAGAGTTTAGTGACACACAATAGCCTCTGTGGCTTTAAATGCTTTAATTATTTCAAATACAAATTTAAAATTCAGACACCTAGTGTTACTTAAATGCACCCAGGTTTTTGTGGTTTAATAATAACATCTGTTTTGGTTTTTCAACCACAAAAGTGCGTTTAATCTGTTCTTCCTTTAGTTGAACTTTTCACATCTGCTCGGCTCTGTTCCCATAAGCTAAAGACCAGATCTTTTCCAAAAGTAGGAAGTCTACCTGTACAACTGTTGTTCTAGCTCAAAAGATCTGTTTTTAATACCAGCTGAAGATTTCAAAAGAATAACAAAAATAAACTCCCTACCCATAATGCACTTCTTATGCTTTTTGGCTTACATATCATAGTGTGGTCATTTTATGAATGCAATGCTGCCTGGAAATTTTAATTTAAAACAGTAAGTTGTCAGATCATGCTTACCCAGGTAATTCCCCCATCCCCTAAGATTTTTTAATCATAGAAAAAAGAGTCCATTCTATTATATTAATTATTTGTGGAAAAGGTATGCTAAGAACAGACAGTGTCTTAAAACTCTTAAATCCTCAAAGGTTTGTTTTGGACATGCACTGAATGCTTATCTGTGTCCCCTGGGTCCTGAAAAATAGGCCAGAAAATGTTGCAAGGACAACATTACTTCACAGATTTTCCACGATTGTTTTCTGCCTCTGAGGCCTCCGCTTTACTTCTGCTCCTGTTTATGTTCACTCCTAAGAGACATACCTAAAATCGGAGACTCTGAAATGAAAGCCTCACAAGCTTCTTTGAAAAACAATCAAGGTACAGAAGAAGAAACAATTTTTCTTCACTTATGAATTGGGTTGAGCAAGTTATTGAATAAATGAGCGCCTGGGTTAGATATGTGTTAATTGTTTTTCTCAAGTGGAAGCATTAACTCTCTTTATCAGCATTTACATGAGACTAAACAAAGCTGAATATTTAGTTTTTATTTGGACAAGATTTAATTGATATCAAGTTAGTCTAATTATTTTATTTTGGAAATTTATTTTGAATATGTGAGATGCACATAATTACATATTTTCCCAACATATGATTATGTAATTATATTTGGTCCTGTTTACAGGACAGAGTAACACAGCGCACTGCAATTAGTAGGTGTTCAACCCATGTTTGGTGAATGAAGCCTAATGAGGGAATATAATGGCGAGAGCCTGGTACAGTGCCTTTGTCTATGCAAACAAGATGATTCCGTGATTTGAATAATTCCCCGATGTCTTATACAAGTAGGAGCTGAAAGTGGGGATGATTCAACTTAATTCACAAAATGTTTATTGAATTCTTGGTATGTACAATTCATGATGATAGTCACAATGAGGAATACAAGAATTAACAGGAGTTTCACAGGGTTGAAGAATAAGTGTGCAAATTGTGAAGGGAGCCTAAAGGAAAATAGCAAAATACTGCTATACCAAAACTACCATTGGAGACAGGCCTTATTAGAAAATTCATCAAAATTTTGAGAATTTTGAGTAGGAGAGTTTCAAACAGAAAGAAAAGTGATGTGGTATGAAAGGAAAACAATTCAGGTCTAGAAAATAACCCTAGGAAAAATAGTGTGATAAGCAGCCTAGTTTGTCTGGAGCATTGGTCAAGGATAAAGATGGAGAAACGTCCTAGTTTCATGCTGCAGGATGCTTCAGATGTCAGACCAAGGATGTCAGACTTAGAAAATGAGAATCTGTCCTCAGCTCACATTTTCTTAGTATAGTGTTCAAACGGTGAACACAGATTTCCAACTGTTCGCCAACACAGAACCAAGTAATTCACTTTCTTTTCAAAGTTTGGTCAAATACATTTGGGTTATAGTTCTTAAATTCATTTTTTTTGTTGTTGTTGAAAAGAGATATCATGGGGGAAGGGGCAGAGAGGCAGTGTCTGTCAAGTTTTTTGAACTATATATTCATTACTGACTTGAAGGTAAAGTAGAAATGGCTGTTTTAAAGTTCAGGCAAAAGAAATAAATATTCTCTGGCCAAGAGAAGTAAATTCTGAAGAACAGTACTAGAAAACTTTCATACAAGAGTTATAACCACATATTCAAAGTTCAGTGCTATCAAGTTCTTTTAGACTATGGAATCTTTAATAAGAAGGTTATATGTATAGACCATTAATAAAACAACAGTACATAAGGTATCTGTTAAAAGAAAAAATTAAAAAAAAAAAAAAAAAAAAAACAAGAAAATTATGACCCCAAATAAAACACAGACCATCCATGTGGGATTTGGCATCTAAGTAGTTACAACTATTTTTGTCACTTTGCTGACATAAAACATTTAAATCTATTTTTTAATACTTGAAAAAAATTAAAAATAATTTTTACTGATGCATAACAACTATACAGAATAGTGGGTTTTATTCTGGCATATTCATATATGTACATATTTTGATCAATATTATTCCCCAGTTCAATAGTATTTCCTCTTACTCTACTCTCCTTCCCTTGATCCCTTTCACTTACCTTACTGGTTCCCTTTCTATTTTCATGAGATCTCTTTCTTTCCAATTTTATTCTCTCCAGCATCCACATCAGAGAAAAAACATATGGTATTTGTCTTTCTCAGTATGGCTTATTTCACTTAACATGATGCTTTCCAGTTCCCTAAATTTTTCTGCAAATGACATAATTTTATTCTTCCATATGACTGAACAAAACTCCACTATATATATATATATATATATATATATATATATATATATATATATATATATGATACATTTTATTTATTCATCTGTTGGTGGATATCTAGGCTATTTCCTTCACTTGGCACTGTGCATTGTGCTGTTATAAACCTGGCTATGCATGGATATCTATAGTATGCTGACTTTAACTCTTTTGGATAAATTCCAAGGATGACTATAGCTGGATCCTATGGTGGCTCCATTCCTGGTTTTTTGACATAACTCCATATTGATTTCTGTACTGGCTATACTAATTTGCATTCCAACAATGGTGCATAAGAGTTCCTTACTTCAATCCTTACCAGCATTTACTTTTGTTTATGTTGCTGATTATCATTCTGAAAGGAGTGAGATGCAATCTCAATGCAATTTTGCTTTGCACTTCCCTGATGGCTAAACATGTCAAACAATTTTTCATATCATTGTTGGTCATTTATACTTCTTTTTTGGACAAGTGTTCAGTTACTTTTCCCATTTTTGCTTGGGTTGTTTGTTGGTTGGTGTTAAAATTTTGAAGTTCATTACAAACTTTGGATGTTAATCCTGTGTTGGAAGAGTAGCTGGCAAAGATTGTTCTCCCATTTTGTAGGCTGTGCCTTCTCACTGTTCATTGCATCCTTCTCTGCAGAAAACCTTTGATTTGATGCCACCCCATGTATTGACACCTGCTCTTATTTTTGAGCTATAGAACTCCTATGGAGGAAGTGGTTGACCACATTTACATGTTAGAGTGTTGACCAAATATTTTCATCCAGCAGTTGCAAAGTTTCTGTTCTTATTTCCAGCACTTTGAACCATTTTGAGTTGACTTTTGTGCAGGTGAAGAGGGATCTAGTTTCATGCTTCCATATGCAGATTTCGTTTTCCCAGCACCATCTGTTAAAAAGGTTGTTTTTATTCCAATGTATGTGTTTTGGTGCCTTTGTCAGGAATTAGATGACTGTGTCTCTGTGGATTTGTCTGTGTATTTTCTTAGCTATTCCATTGGTCTGCATGTTTTTTTTTTGTTTTGTTTTTTTTTTTTTGTTTTTTTAATGGCAGTACCATGCTTTTTTTTGTTACTGTGGCTCTGTGGTATAGTTTGAATTAGGCATTGTGATGCCTCCAGCTTTGCTCCTTTTGTTAAGAATTGCTTTTATTATTCTGGGCCTTTGTTCTTCCATATGAAGTTAGGAACTGTTATTTTCCTAGTTCTGTGAAGAATATTATTTGGTATTTTGAAAGGTATTGTACTGGAGATTGCTTTCAGTTATGTGGCCATTTAAACTATATTAACTCTGTCTATTCATGAGAATAGAATGTCTTTTCACATAGTATCTTCTTCAATTTCTCTTTTCAACATTCCTTAATGTTTATTTTAGAGAGCTTTTATTTTTTTATCATATTATTCCAAGGCCTTTTATTTTATTTTTGAGGCTATTATAAATAAAATTGTTTTCCTGTTGATTAATTATTGGTGCATGGAAGATTTATTTATTTTTGTGAATTGAATTTTGTATCCTGCTACTTAGTTTAGTATTGGTTCTAGACATCTGTTGGTAGAACCTTGAAGATCAAGACCCTTTTCTAAGCAGTACAGAGAGATCCAATGGGAGAAATTTTTATCTGCATAATGTTGTGTTGTAAAAGAAAGAGAAAGATGATAAGCAAGTAGAAAAATGGAGAATATGTTCAGGTTTTCTATTTTTTTTTTTTTTTTTGAAAAGAAATTGAGTGAGAGGATAAAGAATGAGCATATGTTTATTTAGAAAATGTGCTTAAGCAAGCCCATTTTACAAGGTGATGTCCAGGCACATACCTGACTGAAAGGAGAGATAAGTCAAGTGGATAACTGTGGGAAGATATTCTGGGCCAGGGAGAAGCCATTCAAAGGCTCTGAAGGACTCAGTTGCCTGGCACATATGTGAGGAATAAATAACAAGGGCATCAGTGAAGCTGGAGGGGAGTAAGTGACATCAAGGAGGTGAGACCTCAAAGGGAATTTGGGATCTGATTGGCTGGACATCAAAGGGCCATATATGGTGGACTTTTGTAGGAATTAGGATATGGTACTGATATCATCTGGCTTATCTTGTAAAGGGTTCCTCTGACATTTAAGTGGAGTACAGATTCTAGTGGAGCAAGAGGCAAGAAAAGTCTAGTGAGAAAGCTGTTCGAATAGGCTAGGTAAAATCTAGTTATAATTTAGAGAGCTAGTTGGGAATGTGGTTTGCAATGGTTAAATTTAGAATGTATATTGAAGGTGAACCAGTTTTCCTGAGAGGTTGCATTTATAGGAAAAAGAAGAATCAAGGTTGACTTCAAGATTTGAACCTGAATACAATGAAAGTGGAATCACTTTCTATGAAGACAGAGAAATTTGCAATAGACAATGAAATTCAAAGATGCATATTGCAATCTCCAGGGTATCTAAAGGAGAAGCTAAGAATATATAGCTAACAAGCAGAATAGGGAATGAATACAAATATTTGATTAATCAAAAATAAAGGGAAAAGCTGGGTGCAGTCGTACACACCTGAAATCCCAGTGGCTCAGGAAACTGAGACAGGAGGATCACGAGTTCAAAGCCAGCCTCAGCAAAAATTGAGGCACTAAGCAACTCAGTGAGATGCTGTCTCTAAATAAAATACAACACAGAACTGGGGATGTGGCTCAGTGGTTGAGTGCCCCTGAGTTCAATCCCTGGTATCCCCTCCCTCCAAAAACGAAAGGAAAAGTATAAAACAAGTGGATCAAATGGAAAACATAATATACTACAGACAGAAATCCAAAAAATATTTACTTTAAATGGACTAAATGCTTTATTTAAAAAACTGAGATGGCAGAACAGATTAGAAATATAACTCAAGAGGAAAACTCTGGAGTAGGAACAGATATAATTAATGAAAATGTGAATTCACTCTTGGATATGGAAAGTGGAGAGAAATAGTTGTTGACAGGTGGATATCCAATTGTGAAATTCAAAAGAGAGGTAGAAGCTAAAAAAGTCAATATGAATCACTAGACTATGACATTTAAAAGTCTGTTTCTTAAATTTACGTTTAAATACTTAAATAGTGACTAAATGACCAGTTAAATGACTACTTGGAAGACACACTTTAAAGGATTATGATTACTTGTATAAACAAATTATATATATATATATATATATATATATATATATATATATATATATATATATATATTTTTTTTTTTTTCATTAGAGGATTCTACAGAGAAACATTTCAGTGAGAGGGAATTCAGACCAGATGGTTGCTTCAATCGTTGCCAAAATTATAGTCTACATCATTAGGTGAATCCATGATCCTTTCTGGTGAACCATTTCATTTATCTACAATAAAGAATTCCTTGTTTTGTTTCATTTAAATCATTTGAACAACTATGAAGTCTACTAGCTATTAAACTTCTTTCAAAGAGCTCCAAGTTACTTTCAGACTCATCTATTTACTTTGATAAATTCCATTGAGGCACTCACTAAAAAAAATTTGCTGAAATTTTATTTTAAAAATATTTGAAGGGGCTGGGTTTGTGGCTCAGTGGTAGAGCACTTGCCTAGCATATGCGAGACCCTGGGTTCGATCCTTAACACCACATAAAAATAAATAAATAAAGATATTGTGTCCAACTAAAAAATCAATACTTAAAAAATATTTGAAGACTTTGAGATTTTATATATATATATACACTTATTATATATATAAAATAAAATATTTCATGTATATCAACATTTATTTATATATGTTATATAATTTATATTATATAAAATATATACACATATATTTATATATTATATAAAATTTATATATAAATATTAATAAAAATCCTCATATGAGCTGGGCACAGTGGTGCACACCTGTAATCCTAGGGGCTTGGGAGGCTGAGAAAGGAGGATCGTGAGTTTAAGGTCAGCTTCAGTAACTTAATGAGGCCTTAAGTAACTCAGTGAGACCCTGTCTCTAAATAAAATATAAAAAAAGGGGCTAGGGATGTGGCTCAGTGTTTGAGTGCTCCTGGGTTTAACTTCCAGTACCAAAAAAATAAAAAGAAAAAAGAAAAAAGTCCTCATATGAAATAAAAGAAATAAAAAATAGAATAAATATAAAATTAAGATACAATAGAAGATTAAATCCTTATCTTTAATTACCACCTTATCAATGACTTTCAAATGTGTCATTGAAGATAAAACCTAAAAATGCTTTCCCATCCTTTTGATTTGCCTATAGATTATTGTTATCCTAACAAATCTAACCACTATAGCTCTTGCTTTTGGGCTCATACTCAATAGATGGTCTGTTTTTCCAAGTGAATATAGATATTTATCAATCTTAACTGATATTTGGAACCCAAATCCATAACTTTGCTTTTGACTTTGTTAAATGTCATCTTCATTTGCATCTATACTTCTATATTGTCAAGCTCTATTGGTGTTTTGACTCTGTATTCCAAAATATTACCTGTCCTTCATTTTTTTTTTCAGTGTCATAAAAAATATGCTTCTTTCTGCATCTCTAAATCTAAAACATTTGCAAATGCCTTGAGCAGAAAAAAAAGGTAAGAAAAGCCTCTTTCATACAGCACAACAAGTGTGTTTCTTCTCAGGTAGATAGTCACCAAATGACATGGGTGCATTTCATCAGAGGTAAATTTAACTTACATGGATACTCTGTATAATTCAAATAAGAATTGGGAGGATTGCAGGAGGTAGAGAAACACTCAATAATGAAGGCTATTATTCCCTTTATTCTACAGAATTGATAAATCCCTATTATTTTAGTTTTCGTGGGATTCCTTGTTTTGGTCATTTTGTCAGAGTGAGTGTGATTCTAGTTTTTAAAGACTTTTTAGGAATATATAGAATATAGTTCCCAAACATGAGCCAAACTCCTCCCTGTAACATCCAATCATAGGAAAAATGATTAGTACCATTGCTGGAGGAAAAACTTATCATGTTATTCTTACTGAGACACATTAAAAACACTTTCAAGGCCAATTTTGACCTTAAATTATTATGCTACAAATAAGTGGTTAAAACTTCAACAAGATATGCCTTTTTAAAAACTGTACCATGACTCAACCCACCATATTATCAATGAACATATGATGTGTAATTTGAGATGGTAATCAAGATACATTTTTATTTAGTTTTTCCTTAATCTCCCAAACTAGAAATATTCCTGTTAAATAAATATAGTTAAATATTATTTACTACCTGTGGATATATGTTAGCTTTTAGCTATTTTGTTGTTGTTATTGTTTATAAGCAGAAATATGATTTTCTTTTTTTTTTTCAAATTAACTCAAGTTGTTTTATTAGTGGCAGTTACATCTGGAAAACATTAATAGGCAACAGGTATACAGTTTGCAAGGAAAATACAAAATGAAATTAACAGAGAAAAAATATTCAATTTTGTAATAGATATAAACCAATAAAAATGATTTTTATAATCTTAAAACTTTACTTAGTTATACATTATATCCCCTGTTTACTTTGGGATCACAGTAATCTTTAAAAGAAAAATCAATATTTTGAACACAACTTTAAATGACCTGGAATCTAGCCTATTTGGAGCCATTCTAACATGGAGTAAGATTAGAGGCAGAGCCTTACAGCAGGTGAGATGGAGCTCTTGACAAATAACACAATATAATTTTACATCTAAAACATGAATCAAATAAAGACTTTAACTTTCTTTTTGTGGTAAAAGTGACAAAATGCTTTCTCCATGTTTTACAATGTCACCTTTAAACAAGTTAGTCCTTCCTTATTACTTTCCAAAAATACATTCCAATTCCAGCATGAAAAGTAATTCAAAATTGTATATGTAACTTATTGACAAGAGGTTACTTTATCCAGCTATAAAAAATAAATTGACATGAATAAATACCAACCAAATTTGTTAATTCTATACAAATCTGAGACTATTGCTACAGGTAATTTTAGTTTAGAGAACACCAACTTGGCAAAGTGCTTGCCTAAACTTTACATTTATTTTTTTTTTATTTTTTATTTTTTAATTTTTATTGTTGGTCGTTCAAAACATTACAAATTTCTTTTTTTTTTAATTTTTTATTGTTGGCTGTTCAAAACATTACATAGTTCTTGATATATCATATTTCACAATTTGATTCAAGTGGGTTATGAACTCCCATTTTTACCCCATATACAGATTGCAGAATCACATCAGTTACACATCCATTGATTTACATATTGCCATACTAGTGTCTGTTGTATTCTGCTGCCTTTCCTATCCTCTACTATCCCCCCTCCCCTCCCCTCCCCTCCCCTCCACTCTTCTCTCTCTGCTCCCTCTACTGACTTTCGTTTGTCCCCCTTATATTATTTTTCCCCTTCCCCTCACTTCCTCTTGTATGTACTTTTGTATAACTCTGAGGGTCTCCTTCCATTTCCATGCATTTTCCCTTCTCTCTCCCTTTCCCTCCCACCTCTCATCCCTGTTTAATGTTAATCTTCTTCTCATGCTCTTCGACCCTACTCTGTTCTTAGTTACTCTCCTTATATCAAAGAAGACATTTGGCATTTGTTTTTTAGGGATTGGCTAGCTTCACTTAGCATAATCTGCTCTAATGCCATCCATTTCCCTGTAAATTCTATGATTTTGTCATTTTTTAATGCAGAATAATACTCCATTGTGTATAAATGCCACATTTTTTTAATCCATTCATCCATTGAAGGGCATCTAGGTTGGTTCCACAGTCTAGCTATTGTGAATTGTGCTGCTATGAACATCGATGTAGCAGTGTCCCTGTAGCATGCTCTTTTTAGGTCTTTAGGGAATAGACCGAGAAGGGGAATAGCTGGGTCAAATGGTGGCTCCATTCCCAGCTTTCCAAGAAATCTCCATACTGCTTTCCAAATTGGCTGCACCAATTTTCAGTCCCACCAGCAATGCACAAGTGTACCCTTTTCCCCACATCCTCGCCAGCACTTGTTGTTGTGTGACTTCATAATGGCTGCCAATCTAACTGGAGTGAGATGGTATCTTAGGGTGGTTTTGATTTGCATTTCTCTGACTGCTAGAGATGGTGAGCATTTTTTCATGTACTTGTTGATTGATTGTATGTCCTCCTCTGAGAAGTGTCTGTTCAGGTCCTTGGCCCATTTGTTGATTGGGTTGTTTGTTCTCTTATTGTCTAATTTTTTGAGTTCTTTGTATACTCTGGATATTAGGGCTCTATCTGAAGTGTGAGGAGTAAAGATTTGTTCCCAGGATGTAGGCTCTCTATTTACCTCTCTTATTGTATCTTTTGCTGAGAAAAAACTTTTTAGTTTGAGTAAGTCCCATTTGTTGATTCTAGTTATTAACTTTTGTGCTATGGGTGTCCTATTGAGGAATTTGGAGCCCGACCCCACAGTATGTAGATCGTAGCCAACTTTTTCTTCTATCAGACAGCGTGTCTCTGATTTGATATCAAGCTCCTTGATCCATTTTGAATGAACTTTTGTGCATGGCGAGAGAAAGGGATTCAGTTTCATTTTGTTGCATATGGATTTCCAGTTTTCCCAGCACCATTTGTTGAAGATGCTATCCTTCCTCCATTGCATGCTTTTAGCCCCTTTATCAAATATAAGGTAGTTGTAGTTTTGTGGATTGGTTTCTGTGTCCTCTATTCTGTACCATTGGTCCACCCACCTGTTTTGGTACCAGTACCATGCTGTTTTTGTTACTATTGCTCTGTAGTATAGTTTGAAGTCTGGTATCGCTATACCGCCTGATTCACACTTCCTGCTTAGCATTGTTTTTGCTATTCTGGGTCTTTTGTTTTTCCATATGAATTTCATGATTGCTTTCTCTATTTCTACAAGAAATGCCGTTGGGATTTTGATTGGCATTGCATTAAACCTACAGAGAACTTTTGGTAATATCGCCATTTTGATGATGTTAGTTCTGCCTATCCATGAACAGGGTATATTTTTCCATCTTCTAAGATCTTCTTCTATTTCTCTCTTTAGGGTTCTGTAGTTTTCATTGTATAAGTCTTTCACCTCTTTTGTTAGGTTGATTCCCAAGTATTTTATTTTTTTTGAAGATATTTTGAATGGAGTGGTTGTCCTCATTTCCATTTCAGAGGATTTGTCGCTGATATACAGGAATGCCTTTGATTTATGCGTGTTGATTTTATATCCTGCCACTTTGCTGAATTCATTTATTAGCTCTAACAGTTTCTTTGTAGAGCCTTTTGGGTCTGCTAGGTATAGAATCATGTCATCTGCAAATAGTGATAATTTAAGTTCTTCTTTTCCTATTTTGATGCCTTTAATTTCTTTCGTCTGTCTAATTGCTCTGGCCAGTGTTTCGAGAACTATGTTGAACAGAAGTGGTGAGAGAGGGCATCCCTGTCTTGTTCCAGATTTTAGAGGGAATGCCTTCAATTTTTCTCCATTCAGAATGATGCTAGCCTGAGGCTTAGCATAGATTGCTTTTACAATATTGAGGTATGTTCCTGTTATCCCTAGTTTTTCTAGAGTTTTGAACATAAAGGGATGCTGTACTTTGTCGAATGCTTTTTCCGCATCTATCGAGATGATCATATGATTCTTATTTTTAAGTCTATTGATGTGGTGAATAACATTTATTGATTTCCGTAATTGAACCAGGCTTGCATCCCAGGGATGAATCCTACTTGATCATGGTGCACAATTTTTTTGATAAGTTTTTGTATCCGAGTGGCCAGAATTTTATTGAGGATTTTTGCATCTAGGTTCATTAGAGATATTGGTCTGTAGTTTTCTTTCTTTGAAGTGTCTTTGTCTGGTTTAGGTATCAGGGTGATGTTGGCCTCGTAGAATGAATTTGGAAGTTCTCCCTCTTTTTCTATTTCCCGAAGTAGCTTGAAAAGTATTGGTATTAGTTCCTCTTTAAAGGTTTTGTAAAACTCTGCTGTATACCCATCCGGTCCTGGGCTTTTCTTAGTTGGTAGTCTTTTGATGGTTTCTTCTATTTCCTCAATTGATATTGGTCTGTTTAGGTTGTCTATATCCTCCTGACTCAATCTGGGCAGATCATATGACTTAAGAAATTTATCAATGCCTTCACTATCTTCTAATTTATTGGAGTATAAGGATTCAAAATAATTTTTGATTATCTTGTGTATTTCTGAAGTGTCTGTTGTGATATTGCCTCTTTCATCCCGTATGTTAGTAATTTGAGTTCTCTCTCTTCTTCTCTTCGCTAGCATGGCTAAGGGTCTGTCGATTTTGTTTATTTTTTCAAAGAACCAACTTTTAGTTTTGTCAATGTTTTTAAATTGTTTCTTTTGTTTCGATTTCATTAATTTCAGCTCTGATTTTAATTATTTCTTGCCTTCTACTTCTTTTGCTGTTGTTTTGCTCTTCTTTTTCTAGGATTTTGAGATGAAGTATGAGATCATTTATTTGTTGGTTTTTTCTTTTTTTAAGGAATGAACTCCAAGCAATGAATTTTCCTCTTAGAACTGCTTTCAATGTGTCCCATAGATTCCGATATGTTGTGTCTGTGTTTTCATTAATCTCTAAGAATTTTTTAATTTCTTCCTTGATGTCTTCTATAACCCATTGATCGTTCAGTAACCTATTGTTCATTCTCCAAGTGATGTATTCTTTTCCCTTCCTTCTTTTATCATTGATTTTCAGTTCCATTCCATTATGATCAGATAGGATGCATGGTATTATCTCTACTCCTTTATATTGTCTAAGAGTTTCCCTGTGACATAATATATGATCTATTTTTGAGAAGGATCCATGTGCTGCTGAGAAAAAAGTGTAACTGCTTGATGTTGGGTGGTATATTATATATATATGTCAATTAAGTCTAGGTTATTAATAGTGTTATTGAGTTCTATAGTTTCCTTATTCAACTTTTGTTTGGAAGATCTGTCCAGTGGTGAGAGAGGTGTGTTGAAGTCTCCCATGATTATTGTATGGTGGTCTATTAGACTCTTGAACTTGAGAAGAGTTTGTTTGATGAACATAGCTGAACCATTGTTTGGGGCATATATATTTATGATTGTTATGTCTTGTTGGTGTATGGTTCCCTTGAGCAGTATGTAGTGTCCCTCTTTATCCCTTTTGATTAACTTTGGCTTGAAATCTATTTTATTTGATATGAGTATGGATACTCCTGCTTGTTTCCGAAGTCCATATGAGTGATATGATTTTTCCCAACCTTTCACCTTCAGCCTATGTATGTCTTTTCCTATCAAATGCGTCTCCTGTAGGCAGCATATTGTTGGGTCTTGTTTTGTGATCCATTCTACTAGCCTGTGTCTCTTGATTGGTGAGTTTAAGCCATTAACATTTAGGGTTATTATTGAGATATGGGTTGTTGTTCCAGCCATATTTGTTTATTTATGTTACTAAACATGGTTTGTTTTACTCTTTGATTATTTTTCCCCCTTTAGTGTCCTACCTCCCACTGTTGGTTTTCATTGTTATTTTCCATTTCCTCTTCCTGTAATGTTTTGCCAAGGATGTTTTGAAGAGATGGTTTTCTAGCTGCAAATTCTTTTAACTTTTGTTTATCGTGGAAGGTTTTAATTTCATCTTCCATCCTGAAGCTTAATTTCGCTGGAAACACAATTCTTGGTTGGAACCCATTTTCTTTCAGTGTTTGAAATATGTTATTCCAGGATCTTCTAGCTTTCAGAGTCTGTGTTGAAAGATCACTTGTAATCCTGATTGGCTTACCCCTAAATGTGATCTGCTTCCTTTCTCTTGTAGCTTTTAAAATTCTCTCCTTATTCTGTATGTTGGGCATCTTCATTATAATGTGTCTAGGTGTGGATCTCTTATGATTTTGCACATTCGGCGTCCTGTAGGCTTCTAGGATTTGGGGTTCTGTCTCATTCTTCAAGTCTGGGAAGTTTTCTCGTATTACTTCATTGAATAGATTGCTCATTCCTTTGGTTTGAAACTCTGTCCCTTCCTGTATTCCAATGACTCTTAAATTTGGTCTCTTTATGTTATCCCATATTTCTTGGATGTTCTGCTCATGGTTTCTTAGCAGTCTTGCTGAGCTGTCTATGTTCTTTTCAAGTTGAAATACTTTATCTTCATTGTCTGATGTTCTGTCTTCTAAGTGTTCTACTCTGCTGGTAGTATTCTCAATTGAGTTTTTAAGTTGGCTTATTGCTTCCTGCATTTCTAGGATTTCTGTTTGTTTGTTTTTTATAACCTCTATTTCCCTGTATAGTTGATCTTTTGCTTCTTGGATTTGTTTTTGTAATTCATTGTTGAAGTGATCTTTCATTGTCTGATTTTGCTGTCTGATGTCTTCCTTGAGACTCCAGATCATCTGAAGCATGTATATCCTGAATTTTTATCTGACATTCCATCTGCTGCAGCTATTACCTCTTCTAACGTTGAGTTGACCTGCAATTCTTGTGGTCCTTTCTTTCCTTGTCTCTTCATACTGTTCGCGTTCCTTTCTACTTGGTGAAACTGTTGTGCTATTGAATTTTCCCCCTATATATTTATATTGGTCTTGTATAGTTGCAAAGTCGCCCTTGTAGGCGCGGGCGGCGGGTCTGTCCCTCTGCGGGCCGCTAGGCTTGTTCTGTCCGTGGTCACAGTTCTGTCTACTTTGCAGGCGCAGGGAGCAGCACTGCCCCTCTGCAGGCCTCTGGGGCTGTACTGCCAGTGGGTCGCAGGTGCGCCTACCTTGCAGGCGCGGGGGGGGGGCGGCTGTACCCTTCCTCAGGCTACTGGGCCTGTTCTGTCTCTCGGTTGCAGGTCTGGCCTGTTCTGATGGTGGTCACAGTTCCATCTACCTTGCAGGCGCTGGGGGGAGGGGGCGGCTCTGCCTCTCAGCAGACCGCTGCTCCTCTTTTGCCGGTGGGTCGCAGGCCCGCCTACCTTGCAGGAGTGATTGGAAGCTCTGTCCCGCCGCGGGTCACTGGGCCTTTTCTGTCCGTGGTCACAGTTCCACCTACCTGGCAGGCGCGGGGGGTGCGGGGCGGCTCTGCCCCTCAGCAGGCCGCTGGGCCTGCTCTGTGCGTGGTCACAGTTCCCTCTACTTTGCCGGCGCAGGGGGAGGGGGCGGCTCAGCCTCTCAGCAGGCCGCTGCTCCTCTTCTGCAGGTGGGTCGCAGGCCCGCCTACCTTGCAGGAGTGATTGGAAGCTCTGTCCCACCGCGGGCCATTGGGCCTTTTCTGTCGGTGGTCACCTGGCAGGCGCGGGGGGTGGGGGGTGACTCTGCCCCTCAGCAGGCTGCTGGGCCTGCTCTGTGCGTGGTCACAGTTCCCTCTACCTTGCCGGTGCAGGGGGAGGGGGCGGCTCTGCCTCTCAGCAGGTCGCTGCTCCTCTTCTGCCGGTGGGTCGCAGGCCCGCCTACCTTGCAGGAATGATTGGAAGCTCTGTCCCGCTGCGGGCCACTGGGCCTTTTCTGACCGTGGTCACAGTTCCACCTACCTGGCAGGCGCGGGGGGTGGGGGGCGGCTCTGCCCCTCAGCAGGCCGCTGGGCCTGCTCTGTGCGTGGTCACAGTTCCCTCTACAAATTTCTTAATATATCATATTTCACACTTTGATTCAAGTGGTTATTAACTCCCACTTTTACCCCGTATACAGATTGCAGAATCATATCAGTTACACATCCATTGATTTACATATTGCCATACTAGTGTCTCTTGTATTCTGTTGCCTTTCCTATCCTCTACTATCCCCCCTCCCCTCCCCTCACCTCCCCTCTTCTCTCTCTACCCCCTCTACTGTCATTCATTTCTCCCCCTTGTATTTTTTTTCCCTTTCCCCTCACTTCCTCTTGTATGTAATTTTGTATAACCCTGAGGGTCTCCTTCCATTTCCATGCAATTTCCCTTCTCTCTCCCTTTCCCTCCCACCTCTCATCCCTGTTTAATGTAAATCTTCTTCTCATGCTCTTCGTCCCTATTCTGTTCTTAGTTACTCTCCTTATATCAAAGAAGACATTTGGCATTTGTTTTTTAGGGATTGGCTAGCTTCACTTAGCATAATCTGCTCTAATGCCATCCATTTCCCTGCAAATTCCATGATTTTGTCATTTTTTTAATGCAGAGTAATACTCCATTGTGTATAAATGCCGCATTTTTTTATCCATTCGGCTATTGAAGGGCATCTAGGTTGGTTCCACAGTCTTGCTATTGTGAATTGTGCTGCTATGAACATCGATGTGGAAGGGTCCCCATAGCATGCTCTTTTTAGGTCTTTAGGGAATAGACCAAGAAGGGGAATAGCTGGGTCAAATGGTGGCTCCATTCCCAGCTTTCCAAGAAATCTCCATACTGCTTTCCAAATTGGCTGCACCAATTTGCAGTCCCACCAGCAATGTACAAGTGTACCCTTTTCCCCACATCCTCGCCAGCACTTGTTGTTGTTTGACTTCATAATGGCTGCCAATCTTACTGGAGTGAGATGGTACCTTAGGGAGGTTTTGATTTGCATTTCTCTGACTGCTAGATATGGTGAGCATTTTTTCATGTACTTGTTGATTGATTGTATATCCTCCTCTGAGAAGTGTCTGTTCAGGTCCTTGGCCCATTTGTTGATTGGGTTGTTTGTTATCTTATTGTCTAATTTTTTGAGTTCTTTGTATACTCTGGATATTAGGGCTCTATCTGAAGTGTGAGAAGTAAAGATTTGTTCCCAGGATGTAGGCTCCCTATTTACCTCTCTTATTGTTTCTTTTGCTGAGAAAAAACTTTTTAGTTTGAGTAAGTCCCATTTGTTGATTCTAGTTATTAACTCTTGTGCTATGGGTGTCCTATTGAGGAATTTGGAGCCCGACCCCACAGTATGTAGATCATAGCCAACTTTTTCTTCTATCTGACGGCGTGTCTCTGATTTGATATCAAGCTCCTTGATCCATTTTGAGTTAACTTTTGTGCATGGCGAGAGAAAGGGATTCAGTTTCATTTTGTTGCATATGGATTTCCAGTTTTCCCAGCACCATTTGTTGAAGATGCTATCCTTCCTCCATTGCATGCTTTTAGCCCCTTTATCAAATATAAGATAGTTGTAGTTTTGTGGATTGGTTTCTGTGTCCTCTATTCTGTACCATTGGTCCACCCGCCTGTTTTGGTACCAGTACCATTCTGTTTTTGTTACTATTGCTCTGTAGTATAGTTTGAAGTCTGGTATCACTATACCACCTGAGTCACACTTCCTGCTTAGCATTGTTTTTGCTATTCTGGGTCTTTTATTTTTCCATATGAATTTCATGATTACTTTCTCTATTTCTACAAGAAATGCCGTTGGGATTTTGATTGACATTGCATTAAACCTATAGAGAACTTTTGGTAATATCGCCATTTTGATGATGTTAGTTCTGCCTATCCATGAACAGGGTATATTTTTCCATCTTCTAGGATCTTCTTCTATTTCTCTCTTTAGGGCTCTGTAGTTTTAATTGTATAAGTCTTTCACCTATTTTGTTAGGTTGATTCCCAAGTATTTTATTTTTTTTGAGGATATTGTGAATGGAGTACTTGTCCTCATTTCCATTTCAGAGGATTTGTCGCTGATATACAGGATTGCCTTTGATTTATGCGTGTTGATTTTATATCCTGCCACTTTACTGAATTCATTTATTAGCTCTAATAGTTTCTTTGTAGACCCTTTTGGGTCTGCTAGATATAGAATCATGTCATCTGCAAATAGTGATAATTTAAGTTCTTCTTTTCCTATTTTTATGCCTTTAATTTCTTTCATCTGTCTAATTGCTCTGGCCAGTGTTTCGAGAACTATGTTGTACAGAAGTGGTGAGAGTGGGCATCCCTGTCTTATTCCAGATTTTAAAGAGAATGCCTTCAATTTTTCTCCATTCAGAATGATGCTAGCCTGAGGCTTAGCATAGATTGCTTTTACAATATTGAGGTATGTTCCTGTTATCCCTAGTTTTTCTAGAGTTTTGAACATAAAGGGATGCTGTACTTTGTCGAATGCTTTTTCCGCATCTATCGAGATGATCATATGGTTCTTATTTTTAAGTCTATTGATGTGGTGAATAACATTTATTGATTTCTGTATATTGAACCAGCCTTGCATCCCAGGGATGAATCCTACTTGATCATGGTGCACAATTTTTTTGATATGTTTTTGTACCCGATTCGCCAGAATTTTATTGAGGATTTTTGCATCTAGGTTCATTAGAGATATTGGTCTGTAGTTTTCTTTCTTTGAAGTGTCTTTGTCTGGTTTAGGAATCAGGGTGATGTTGGCCTCGTAGAATGAATTTGGAAGTTCTCCCTCTTTTTCTATTTCCTGAAATAGCTTGAAAAGTATTGGTATTAGTTCCTCTTTAAAGGTTTTGTAAAACTCTGCTGTATACCCATCCGGTCCTGGGCTTTTCTTAGTTGGTAGTCTTTTGATGGTTTCTTCTATTTCCTCAATTGATATTGGTCTGTTTAGGTTGTCTATATCCTCCTGACTCCATCTGGGCAGATCATATGACTTAAGAAATTTATAGATGCCTTCACTATCATCTATTTTATTGGAGTATAAGGATTCAAAATAATTTCTGATTATCTTCTGTATTTCTGAAGTGTCTGTTGTGATATTGCCTTTTTCATCCCGTATGCTAGTAATTTGAGTTCTCTCTCTTCTTCTCTTCGTTAGCATGGCTAAGGGTCTGTCGATTTTATTTATTTTTTTCAAAGAACCAACTTTTAGTTTTGTCAGTTTTTTCAATTGTTTTGATTTCATTAATTTCAGCTCTGATTTTAATTATTTCTTGCCTTCTACTTCTTTTGCTGTTGTTTTGCTCTTCTGTTTCTAGGATTTTGAGATGAAGTATGAGATCATTTATTTGTTGGTTTTTTCCTTTTTTTAAGGAATGAACTCCAAGCAATGAATTTTCCTCTTAGAACTGCTTTCAATGTGTCCCATAGATTCCAATATGTTGTGTCTGTGTTTTCATTAATCTCTAAGAATTTTTTAATTTCCTCCTTGATGTCTTCTATAACCCATTCATCATTCAGTCACCTATTGTTCATTTTCCAAGTGATGCATGATTTTTCCTTCCTTCTTTTATTGTTGATTTTTAGTTTCATTCCATTATGATCACATAAGATGCATGGTATTATCTCTACTCCTTTATATTGTCTAAGAATTGCCCTGTGACATAATATATGATCTATTTTTGAGAAGGATCCATGTGCTGCTGAGAAAAAAAGTGTAACTGCTTGATGTTCGGTGGTATATTCTATATATGTCAATTAAGTCTAGGTTATTAATAGTGTTATTGAGTTCTATAGTTTCCTTATTCAACTTTTGTTTGGAAGATCTGTCCAGTGGTGAGACAGGTGTGTTGAAGTCTCCCATGATTATTGTATGGTGGTCTATTAGACTCTTGAACTTGAGAAGAGTTTGTTTGATGAACATAGCTGCACCATTGTTTGGGGCATATATATTTATGATTGTTATGTCTTGTTGGTGTATGGTTCCCTTGAGCAGTATGTAGTGTCCCTCTTTATCCCTTTTGATTAACTTTGGCTTGAAATCTATTTTATGTGATATGAGTATGGACATTCCTGCTTGTTTCCGAAGTCCATATGAGTGATATGATTTTTCCCAACTTTTCACCTTCAGTCTATGTATGTCTTTTCCTATCAAATGCGTCTCCTGTAGGCAGCATATTGTTGGTTCTTGTTTTGTGATCCATTCTACTAGCCTGTGTCTCTTAATCGGTGAGTTTAAGCCATTAACATTTAGGGTTATTATTTAGATATGGGTTGTTCTTCCAGCCATATTTGTTTATTTGTGTTACTAAGTTTGTTTTCCTCTTTGATTATTTTCCCCCCTTTACTGTACTACCTCCCACTGTTGGTTTTCATTGTTATTTTCCATTTGCTCTTCCTGTAATGTTTTGCTGAGGATGTTTTGAAGAGATGGTTTTCTAGCTGCAAATTCTTTTAACTTTTGTTTATCGTGGAAGGTTTTAATTTCATCTTCCATCCTGAAGCTTAATTTCGCTGGATACACAATTCTTGGTTGGAACCCATTTTCTTTCAGTGTTTGAAATATGTTATTCCAGGATCTTCTAACTTTCAGTGTCTGTGTTGAAAGATCAGCTGTTATCCTGATTGGTTTACCCCTAAATGTAATCTGCTTCCTTTCTCTTGTAGCTTTTAAAATTCTCTCCTTATTCTGTATGTTGGGCATCTTCATTATAATGTGTCTAGGTGTGGATCTCTTATGATTTTGCACATTTGGTGTCCTGTAGGCTTCTAGGATTTGGGATTCTGTCTCATTCTTCAAGTCTGGGAAGTTTTCTCGTATCATTTCATTGAATAGAATGCTCATTCCTTTGTTTTGGACCGCTATACCTTCCTGTATCCCAATGAGTCTTAAGTTTGGTCTCTTTATGTTATCCCATATTTCTTGGATGTTCTGCTCATGGTTTCTTAACAGTCTTTCTGAGCTGTCTATGTTCTTTTCAAGTTGAAATACTTTGTCTTCATTGATGTTCTATCTTCTAAGTGTTCTACTCTGCTGGTAGTATTCTCAATTGAGTTTTTAATTTGGTTTATTGCTTCCTGCATTTCTAGGATTTCTGTTTGTTTGTTTTTTATAACCTCTATCTCCCTGTATAGTTGATCTTTTGCTTCTTGGATTTGTTTATGTAATTCATTGTTGAAGTGATCTTTCATTGTTTGATTTTGCTCTCTAATGTCTTCCTTGAGACTCCAGATCATCTGAAGCATGTATATCCTGAATTCTTTATCTGACATTCCATCTGCTGCAGCTATTGCCTCTTCTAAAGTTGAGTTGACCTGCATTGCTTGTGGTTCTTTCTTTCCTTGTCTTTTCATACTGCTCGCGTTTCTTTCTGCTTGGTGAAACTGTTGTGTTATTGAAATTTTCCCCCTATATATTTATATTGCTCTTGTATAGTTGAAAAGTCTCCCTTGCAGGGGCGGGCGGTGGCTGTGCTCCTCCTCCTATTGGGGTGATCTGTCTATCATGCTGAGGGGCCGCTGGGCCTGTTCCGCCAGTTGGTCGCAGGTCTGCCTACCTTGCAGGCGTGGGAGAAATATGATTTTCTAAGCTAGCCGCCTTCTAATATGTTCTAGCATTCTTTTAAAATTGGGGAGATTTTTCTCACGGATTCAGGTATTCTGGCATAAATGTAGAAGCTAGTACTTGACACTTCCCTAGCATAGTTTTAGCCCTCATATCTCATAAAATGCTTAGCAATAGGATTTACACACTCTATATCTCCAATTTCTCCTTTTCATATGCAAAATTTCTTACTGCCTTCAAAAGTCAAGGAATTTTCTTAAGTATTCTCTAAATAATAATGTCATCTACTAAAAACTCCCTCTTGTAATGCATTCATCATTATGAGACAATCATTCCCTATTTAAAAAGTTTCCTTGTAATTATTCATTTATTTATTCAGTAAATGTGCATTGAACACTTACATTATGAACCGTGATATAACAGTAGCAAATAAACTCTATTACATTATAGTTGTAAACACAGTACATTAAAAATGTATCAACAGTTAAATAGAGCGTAGATTAAGATAGAGAAGTCCAAAGGCCATGAGAGCATTCATTGTTCCTTTTTCTAGTTACACACAGGAATCATCCAAGGACCCTTTAATAAACACCAATGCCTGTTCTCATACCCAGGGTCTGATTTACTTGGTGTGGAATAGAGGAGAGACATGAGCATTTTTAAAGCTCCCCAGGTGACTCTAAAGCACAGCCAGAGTTGAGAACGAACAGGCTTCATTCTAGAGAGGAGCTGTGGAGCCTTCGTTTACTAGGCTCACACGTACTCCTCCTGCCAATGTCAGTATCTCACAGGGCTCTTCCTCTCTTTGCCAAGCACGGTAATAGTTAAAGAAGTTTGAAAAAGTAAGAATTTTTCTTTGAACATCATTTTATTTTTTTCAGCAGGATCTTTGGTCTGGCCGGTAAGTAATAAGCCTGAAGATTCTTTGCTACTCAGCATCTAGAAAGAACAGCCTCTGGAATTCTTTTTCTGTAACTTGTTAAGATATTGAAGATCAGGCATCAGTGATCTTTACCCTCATAAATAATGAACCACATTGATTTTATTTCCTTCACCAGTCCCTTTCTATGTGATATTTGGGCCTTTATGCTTGGTCTCCAGCTTTTCTCTAGTTTTATAGTTTCCTGGGCTCTGGAACTTTATTATTTTAAGCAAAAATGAACAAATTTTGTGTCTACAGTGGATAGAAATGACAAATAATCTTGGTAATCAAATAGGACTACACCATCAAAGGAAAACTGAGAGGCACTTTTTTTTCTTTAAGTCAAGCCAAAAATAATATTGTTTAAGATATACAGGTAATTGAGGAACCAAACTTTTTCTCCCTTTACCATTTATCTGGATAATTGTCTGTTTTCCCACTATCCATAATCACAGTTTCTGATTTTGCTACATGAAAAATGTGGCTTTACAATTTTTAGTATTTTATTTCTTAACTAGCTACCTTCAAAGATTTTTTGAAGTTATTATACAATCTATATCATTTCTTAAAAGACAAAAACTATTAGAAGATAACAATTCACTGCATGGGACAATAAAATTCAAAACACCAAAAAGATAACAGATTTAGTGAAATTGGCATATGTTAGTCATTATGCAATCATTCATTTCCCACAGATTTCTTTTTATAGGAAACTTTGGAAAATCCCAAAAGAACTGACCGAGTCATTTAAACCACAACAGGTTTCTTTCAACATCAAAACCATGGGTAGGAGTAGGCGAGGAATAATTTTGTATTTTCATCTAAGACAGGGATGGCCTGGTTCTGACTGTGCAGAACTGCGGCTTCCCCTGCTATGGATGCCTTCTGAGCAGCAGATCTGACTTCCTCCTCAAACCAAGGCATCCTGAAAACACCCAAGCAGAGGAAGCATTTTTTCACCATGACATGGGAAAGGGCCACAGAGATCCAAATGGAAACGGACATTTCATTTGAGTGACTGTTTCTACCCCACCTTGGCTTTATGCCTAATTCAACAGGCACTTAGGTGGCTGAAGAGGGAAATTTTTGTTCAAGTGAATCCAGTTCTGAGTTGGACACAGAGCCTTTTGACTGGCGGCCGAGTTTCTTGTGCTAGCTGGCAAAATTAGCAAATTTTTCTTTTAGTTGTTGTTGTGGGGTTTTGAAAATATCTCATTTCCTGGCAACAGTTTTCTTTCTCCAGGAGATAAAGGGAAACAACTCTTCCATCTACACCATGTAACACTTCTATCATCTTAGAAAGTATTTTGTCAAACAGGCAGGATCCCCTGAAGACTTACTCTGGTTCTACATGGCCTCTCCACAGCTGGCTTAAAACCAATGGTCTCAGGAAAGTCCTCCGTTGCCTGCTTGTGGATGTCAGTGGGAGTCTGCAGGCTGTCATCGGAAAGCTCATCTTACATGTATGACCCATGGGGGCTGTGTGTGCGTGCGTGTGTGCGTGTGTGTGTGCTCGCGCGCATATGTGTGTGTGCAAGGGGTGGGCAGAGAGCCTAGTTTTAAGTTCTCATGTATAGTCAAAACGATTGAGAAAATTATAAAGATAAAGGTAACATTCCTTCCTTTGTTGCTCCCCAGGAAGCAAGATAAAATGTCTTGGGAAGGGCCAACTATCATGTGGATGTAATTAATACACACCACTGTGGGAGTCAAAAATAGTCTTCTACTCTGGGGGAAAGTGAAATGACACAATCTCTCTGGATGGTATTGTAGCACAATAAGTTGAAAGAAGCATGTCTATACGAAGGACTCCTGATCATAAGAAAATATTTACAGGTAAATACTAAGAACTGTTTTTGTTGTAAGAGAAAAAGTGTAAACAAATTGGGGAGTGGTCAACTGACTGTGGCATATTCATGAAATGGAAGATTATTGAGTTCTGTTTGCAAAGACCATCCAATGATAAGAGGTAATATTTTGAGGGGACTAGAGGGGAAAAAAAAGAAAACAAAGTTCAGTGACAACTTTGTATAAATATATATGCATACTTGTAGAGAGTAAATGAGTAATAAGAAACATGCCAAAATTATAACAGCAGTTCTCTCTTTAGATTGGCATCCTAGATAGGTTGAATAGATAGATTGTATAGATGAAAGAATGATAACACATTTTATTAGATATTAAAAGAAAAATGTTTACCCAATCTAAGAATATTAAAAAATGGACACACCCAGAGTTAAAATATATTTAAGAAAACATCCTTTTTTCATATGCCTAACTGCCAGAGAATATAGTTTAAATAATGTAGCTTGAAACATGATTAAGAAATCCTAGGTAAGACAGAGGGCCCAGAGACCACCTAAGTCCTCCTCTGCTCTCCCAAGGAAGAAATGAGGAGCACAGAGAGACAGTATCTGTTCGATCAAGGTTATAGTTTGTAATGAGGCCAAGACAGGTGCCAGCCCAAAGCCCATTCCAATACAACAGACTGCATTTTATAGTTAATGATATTCTTCCTTTATTTATATTTAGGATATTGATTTGAATATGAGACTGGATTATTTGGTTGGCATATCCATCTCTGAAATGGTCACCTGTCTCTTGATACTGTGGATTACTTATACTTCTGAATTTGAAAAGGTTGTCACAACGTCAGCAGCACCCTTACACTTTGTGAGATGGTGTCCTACCAGTGTATGTATGCAGCAGGCGCTTTTGTCTTTGAACCTGTTGCTACTTATGCCTCTGACTTTTAACATGGATGATTTTTTGCATTAGAAACTGCTTAACCAAAAAATGCAAGAAAAATAAGCCCACAGAAATGATTTCTAACACAGTAACACAACATGCCTTTAATAAGATATTTTTTTTTTCTGTACCAAGAACAGAACCTCGTAAGAATTCAATAAATACTCGTTGACTGAATTAATAAATGCATAATGTTTTTGGAAACACTTTCCTGATGGTACAGAATTATATATAGTTAGAATTGGCAGTGATATTTAAATAATTCACGTGGGTCCTTCCTTAAATGGTATTATAAAACAAGATTTCCTAGAGCACAAGAATAGATTTATTATGGTATAAGCCCTTACTTTTCTCAATGTAGATCTTATGCTGCAAATATTAACTGTGAAAACATCACAAAATACCTACCTGGTATTACAGCCTTCTTACAATTCAGACACTGAATATTTGCAATTTCTAAGTAGGGAATATTTAAGGTAATGAGTTCTGAATAATATTTATTAACCACATTTTAATGACCCATCCTTTTTATTGAAAACATTAAAATCTTTTAGAAATCACTTTATAAATGCCATTTTAATTCTTTTGCCATATTCATGGACCACTGCTTTCTTAAGAAAAGAGATTAACTGATTCAGGTTTAGAGAAACAAATTACTGTGCTAATCTTCAGGTATTTCTCTTCTTGATATGGCCACTAATGTCTAATTGGAGCAGCACAGGCCCCAGCCCATCACAGTAGTTTTTTCATGAGTGCTCCACTGAATTATTTGTCAGGGATTTAAAATCTGGTGTAAAAAAACACACTAACCTTCAGCAGTCTTACAAAGCTTTCAAACACATTCTGAGTCTTCTAAAATAATTCAGAAAATTGGCCTCATGCAAAGTTAGGGGCTACCATCATACAGGAAGAGTTCTCATGTATCGCAGGAATTTTAGGGAGCATTTGTAGACCTATTTGCAGGATTCTAAGGATTGAAGAGTTGGGATTCCCTGTGACAAGAACTATTGAACAGCCAAGAAGAAGATTGGCTGATCTGTCCCATAGCGATAAGGTGTTTAGTTTGACCTTAATGTTTTTAACAAAATTGAGAATTATTCCTCAGCCAGGTTTCTGGCCTCTTTTGATAAACTGGAGATCTGGTAACATTGAGTTTCCTTCCTCTTCTGACAATAACCTGCTCATATTGGGTAGTACTGCCTCTCTAATTTGCTACACTTTGCATCTGCCTTAGCCTATTTTGCATGGATATCAATACATCTCCTGCATGTTCAGTATGGGTATTTGGTCAGAGAACTGAAGCATTGCTGGTGCTTCCTTTGACCACAGGAATGTTTTATTTCCATATTGTATTAGAAAGTACATTAAAATTTTAGTGCAAATTTTTTTTCTCTATCTTTGTATCTTTGTAGGTCTGAATTGTTATCAGCTCTGTGTGTTCATTTTATCTCTTTTGTTTTTAAGGAAGTGACTTAAGGTTTCACAATCAGCCTTTCTGGTTACTACCATCTTTGTTGCTCTCCCTATTTTCTGAACTCATGTAGCATTCATTATCTCTAAGAATTTTGCCATTTAATTGGCACTATGATATTGCTCTAGATTTCTATTGAATATGTTAAACTGTTTTCTCCATGAAGGGTGCAAGATTACTTCGGTGATATCTTGGAGCCCAGCGGGGTGCTGATATACAGCAGATCACATGTAGACTTAATGATCAGGTAATTCCAGTTCTTTACTCTTTAAGACTAATTTTGTTTAGAATAGAAAATTTTAAAAAATCACTTATTGAACTGTAACATACCACCCCTAATACATAGCAAATTGAATAATACTAATTTATTTTTTATGCTTTCAGAAAGAAGTGTTTCTAATAAATGCCTAACATAAAAATGTAAGATCTTGCCCTGAATTTCTATTGCCTTACACGTTTCTTCTTACCACTACTGAGCCAATGTTTTCCTCTTTTAATTTCTCTATTAACTTTAATTAGGCTCATGAGTTTGCTGGCCAGGTGGGTTTTCCCTAAACACTCACAACTCCGTTTTCTAGGCTAGCAGTAGAATTAAGTTAAGCTGCAGATTTGAGGCAGAATCTAACATTATAAGCTGTGGAAGGTTCCAATGCCACTACAACTCATTTCATCCACTGAGGATTTCAGCAGGCAGCACTTTTAATAAGCTAGGCTCGGCATTTTTCAAGGAATACTTTGGGATCCATTTTTGAAAGCAATATTGGTTATGATTCCACAGCTGGAAGATTTCTGAGGAAATAATGTTTGTCCTCTTGAAAACATGTTTGGTCCGTACATACTGAGTATCCAGTACTAAATTTTACCATCGCATATTTCTAATATATAATTTTCCAACAGGATTGCAATAGACACTGGATAGAAGAATAGTAGGATCACCTCCAATTTAATCTTTTATTTCATCTTTTAGGAGACACAAAATTTCTTACATAATTTATATCTTTTAGTGCATTAACATAGATCTCGTTTGAAATTTTCTTTCATTTTTTTTTTTTTTCCGAAAAGGAGCAGAATAGAGCTGAAAATCTTCTTGCGATCCTACAGGGCATTGGATCCTCTCAGGTACTGGCTGCTGGTTTATAAAAGGATAGGATTTCCATTTACTCCAGGCAGGCTTAATGTATTGTTCTCGGAGTGAGACAGTCAGAATGAGTCAGGAGCCAAAGAATACACTTTATAGACACAAATAATCGTAAATTCAGAATGTCACCTTTAGGCAGAGGCATTTTTATTATTGTTAGTGGAGCTGCTGAGTAGGTTTGATGTTTTATTCTCTTGAGGACTCAATGTTCCCGAGTCCTGGAGCCCTGTCTTTATCAGGCTCGCAAGGAGGGAGCCCAGCCAAACTTGCTTCCTATACTTCTCTATGATTGATAGCAGATGGCATGCTTTAAAATAAACCTATCCATTAGCAGTCCTCAGTGTTTTTACTCAAGGCATTTACAACTGTCTCAAGCAGAAAACACATTCACTCCATGAGCTAGTTTCAGTCCACAACAGCTGTACAGGTGCAAATCTCTCATTAACTCTTAAATAGTGGTGAAATAAACAATGGCTTTTCTCTGACTTTATTTAAGGGAGTATACTTCAAAGCTGCTGTGGAATTACTCTCCTCCACAATGGAGGAGTTTTATTAAGCTGAGCTATATTATGTAGTGATACGCTTGTCCTAGGAATGCATGTAGTTTAAAAGTTTATATCTATGCACAGATTTAGTGGTAAGTTTTCAGTCTCCCAGGTGTGTTTCTGAAGAAGTAGAAAAGAAAGAAAATCTTAGTAAGGGTCCCTAGCAGCTCTCAGGTGCCTGGATTCATGTGCCTATATGTACTCAACATGTCCTGAGAGGTAGTACTCACACTGAGCTGGTGTAAATATAATGAACTGGTGGTGTAATTGGGAAGCCGATTGAATTTCTTGCACATTGGTAGTTAGACAAATGTAAAAATCATTTTTAAAGTTAATTTTTTATCCATGTTGAACACAGGTGAGAAGGTTGGCCTCAGGATTTTGCTTTGTAATCCAGGTCAGAAAAAAGGCTCTGTGGTTTAAAGAATATTGTTTCTAATACTGGCAAACAGCTAAAAGGACTTATGTTGTGTCAAGTATTATTCTAGAAGCTCAAAAAAAGTTAACTTATTTAATCTTACCAGAAATCTTTGAAGAAGCTATCAATTTGCCCACTCCTGTAAGTGATGAAACCACTATGGTCTGTGATCATTGTTATAATAACTGAGACCTTAACCAGGGTTTTTCCTGACAGGAGAAATAGAGAGCCTGTATTCAGAGACCAAACTGGCCAGGTTCAAATCTTGCTTTGGTTCTTCTATCTGCATGACCATGGCTCTGATATTTGATGGCCCTCTGTCTTGGTGTCCTTCTTTCTTTATTAAAAATTTTTTTTAGTTTTAGTTGGATACAATATCTTTTTATTTTTATGTGGTACTGAGGATTGAACCCCGAGCCTTACACA
The DNA here is from genome assembly GCF_021218885.2 of Marmota monax. Lineage (NCBI taxonomy): Eukaryota > Metazoa > Chordata > Mammalia > Rodentia > Sciuridae > Marmota > Marmota monax. The sequence continues at coordinate 12,484,405 of NW_026694895.1, read as the reverse complement.
TGCTAGGCAAGTACTCTACCACTTGAGCCACAACAGCAGCCCTGGTGTCCTCATTTCTTATTTGACAACCTGACTTTAGCTAATAACTGCCTACCTAGCATGGCTGTTGTGATGACTGGAGGAATTAATGTCTGTATCATGAGTAAACTATTGCCTGGTAGGAAGTCAGTCTGTGGAAGTTTTAGCTATGGCATAGTCATCACCATCATTCTAAGAGGTACTAGATTGACATTAAACATTTGAGATAAATTAGTGATCTCTGCTCATCTTCTATGTCTGGAACTGTAAGTTTGGAATAATTTCAATTTCCAAACAAAACAATTCATTTGTTTTTATTTCACCCTTTATTAATTAGACACAGACCAGAGTTGCCAATCAGAGACTCTGATCAGCATAAGGTAATAAGAGTTTTCATATGAAATTGATAAGATTTTGCCCCAAAGCAAAGTAATTTGACACTCAGCTTCAGTAGCATTATTATTGGTAAATGTGTTATTCCCTTAGGCCTTCTGAAATAATGAAACTGGTTAATGGAGCCCTTCATTACAACCTTCCATGGGTCCCCATGGGCCCATGCTGCCATGATAGGTGAACCTGAGCCAAAAATATCTCTTCAGTGGGCAGCTGGAGAGGCGAAGCAGGAAAAGTCATAAAGTCTGCCCCGTGACTGACTGTACCTCATGCTATTTTTTTCAAAGGGTAGGCTGTGTTAAAGGACTTCAAGAAGGTCACTACAACAAAAGTATGCCATTGATTTACCAAAGAAAAATGTAGATCATTCTAGAAAATATGATGGAAGAATCCAAGTATATACAGAGTACTGCCATTACAAAAACCCATCTTCATGGTTCTCACCAGGAAGGTTTTTTTTTTTTTTTAATTTTATTTATTCTTTAGAGATGATTGCTTTTCTGTTTGTGGAAGGGCATTTAAATGTGTTTTAGAATAAATATACCTGAATATAGGTGGGAAAAATAACTACATGACAAGGGGAAATTCAAGTGAAGAGCACCCTTTGTTATGACTGGGATATTTTATATTGGTATACATAAGAGATATCCAGTTATTACAGTTGCAACTATTCAGTTACCAGGAATAGTTCATTTTGGATTTCTGAAAAGTAATTTTATATTGGGTGTGGTTATAAAAGGTAAATGCTAGGCCAATGGATATTCCATACGTCTTGTTGTAGGCTTCCAGGGAATATGGCTGGTAATTTGAGATCACTCAAGGGCATTTTGGTGTGTAGTTTTAAAGGATGTTGGTACATTAATGGTTCCTCTACAGTTCATTACTGGTTTTAGTATCACACTGAATGGGATTAAGTTTGTTAAATTTATGAACTCACTAGACAGAAAGAAGTCTAAAGAAAGGGGCCTAAGAAAAAAGTATACTTACAGCAGTAAATATCCTGTGAGAGAAGTTAAGTTTCAATAAGATTTTTTTTTTCTTCAGAAAGGTAGATATTAGGAGTTTGCATGGATTTAAGCATATGTTTAAACATCAAAATTCTTCTGGTAGAGCTGGGTGCGGTGGCACATACCTGTAATTCAAGCAGCTTTGGGGACTGAAGTAGGATGATTGCGAGTTCAAAGCCAGCCTCAGCAAAAGCGAGGCACTAAATAACTTAGTGAGACCCTGTCTCTAAATAAAATACAGACAAAGGCTGAAGATGTGGCTCAGTGTTTGAGTGCCTCTGAGTTCAATCTCTGGTACAAAAAAAAAAAAAAAAACCCAAACAATTCTTCTGATAGAATGAACTTGTATCCCATGTAAGAATATATTATTGTAGAAGAATATACTTTTGTAGAAGAATATATTATTGTAGAAGAAGAATATATTATTGTAGAAGGGATGTGTGAACTAGTTGCAGTTTTAGTTACATAGTATATTTTGTTTTGTAGGATTCAAAATAATCAGCATCTGGAATGAAATGGTGGAAACAGTGAAAGGAATGGGAGAGGAACTGAATACCTTGATACCTGCATTCTACAAAGGGAAACAATTCGGAATCTGTTTGCCATTTGACAAGAGTATGCCACCTCTTTATTTCTAATTGAAAACTCTCCATGTCTCAATTACTAAACTGCAGGCTGAGTTTCAGGGTCAGAAAATCAAGGGAATGCCAGGTGGACTCCTGTCACTTTCCCTCCCACTCCTGGGTGTGGGGCATCTAAATTCTCAGTGCTGCTTTCCTGGGGTCCTCCTCACTCCAAGTGCACTTGAAATGAGAACCAACTAGTCCTGTTAGCCTCTAGATGGTCCCTAAAACTCAAATGTTCTGGATCACTAACGCTTCTCACTTTGTGGTGGGGTCTCGTTTCAACTGGGCAGATGTGCTAAATGGAGAAATAAATAATGAATTCATAATTTGAAAAGTACAGCTTTTCTAGTGCTTTTACGTTGTCTCCAGGGCCTGTGTTCTTTTGAGGAGTACTTCCAAATAGGAATATTTTGACATCTCCCACATTTACTCATTTATTTACCATTATGGTTTTAAAGCTACTGGACCCATTATTTTCTTTTTGTTAATCATTTTGTTCCTTATTCAGTGTAACTTTAAAATAATTTCTGCTCGTTCATACCCAGTCTGTTTTTTTCTAATCTGATCCAAAAGTCGTGTTTCTGGGGTTCATCTCCATTGCTATTCATCCCTGGAACTCCTCTTTTTCCCTTGAAGATGTGTTCCTATTTTGATGAAAATTTGAAATTAGAAATTTCTAAATAGGGCATATCTGAATCTGTTTCGTTCTAGTCTCAGTATCATTGGAAAGTTTTGGAAGCTGAGATCTGCTCCCAAACCGTGGGCTGCAGTTGAGTTCCTGAGCTTTATTAGTCCTGTGTTAGAGTAGGCATCAGTTACCCAGAGTTTTCTAATGTGAATAGCAGCCTGTTTATAATAAGGAAATTACATTTGGCTTATGAAACTTTGCTAATAACTATGTAATTGATGGAATTATCTAAAATAATAACAATTTCTTAGGCATGTATTGAGTTGAGCACCACTCCTTGCAATCATTCTTCTTGTTAATGGAGGAACAGATGGAGGAAACAAACTAACCCAGTTCAGATTTCATTACTGTTATACTTTTAATAGCACCTTACATTTTGTAGGGTGCTTTCCAGTTCCTATTAGGAATGAATCATTTAGAAAATGTGATCTTGTGAATATGATTACGGTTAAGGGTTAGTAGACAGATTGAGTTTTCTCTTTCCTGACCATCTCTATGACTTAGGAAGCAATGACAAGTGGCCCCATTTCTCCATAATCAAACTTTCTACTCTATAAAAAGGGTGCAATATTGCTATGTTTGTCTACGTATTGGTAAACATTATCCTAGGCTATTTGCCATAAGCTCTTTTTTTTTTTCCCCTTGCAGTGCTGGGGATTGAAGCCAAGATCTCATGCATTCTAGGCAAGCACTCTACCACTGAGCCATATCCCCAAACCCTGCCATAAGCTCTTTAAAAGAGGAAACCCATAAGTAAGATGCAAAGTGCTACTTACTGTAGTTATCCAGCACTCCTGTTTCCCACCGTCATGTTTTCAGAAGAACAAAGAAATGATAAAATTGTCCTGGAACCAGAGGTACTTGAAGGTGGTCAAGGGGTTGAGTTGAATTCCCTATGGTATTTGACATTTATATTGTTCAGCTGAGTTTGTTGTTGTCTGGAGTAATATTAAGTTGGGTTTCCATTGTTTGGCACAGTTAAAAAAGCAAATGGATTTTTAAATGTTGAATATCTAGCAAATTAAGAAGTTGTAAATCTTCATGACCAAAGACAATGAAGCATTGCCATATGATTAAAAAAATCAGAATTTAAATCAACAACAATTATATATAATTATATATATATGTGTGTGTGTGTGTGTGTGTGTATGTGTGTACTTTAACTTGTGGAAAAGTAAGAAAATATTAACAGGAATTAACAAAAGTCCTTTAAATATTATCTTAATTATTTACAAAACTAATTTTTCCATTGCATATTTACTATGGAACCATCGGGGTGTATAACAAACAGAGTTTGAATGACTGGTTATCAGTTTTGGTAAAAATTGGGTCTTATATTTTGCTGATACAATTTTCTTATTGAGAAATCTTCTTTGTTATGATTCCCAGGAATATTTTTTTAAAAATACCTTTATAATAAACAAAATAGCAATATAAATTTTTATGGAACTTTTATTTTCAAAGGATCCCAGAATGCTTATAAACTGTTATTCAAACCATATACAGGAATTGCTGAAGCATAGCTACACTTTGGAGCCAGAAGACAAGCTGAAATGTCAGTTATAGAAGACCAGGACATTCCTGCTCTGCAAGGGGTGTGGTCTGGGTGACCTAATGGGGCATTCTGGCTGTGCTTTCTGCGCTGCTGTGTGGGTGGAATGCCTCTGCCTTGGAGCAGCACAAGGCCAGGCTGTATGGCTGTGGGCAAAGGGAAGTGAAGGAGAATCAGGTAGTGGAAAGAGGAGGCATGAAAAAGGGGCTGTTTGTTACATTCCCATCACTAGGTGGCAGGGACTGGAACACAGTCACCGTTGGTTGGTTGAGACTCCTTGCACCTGGAGTAGAGTAACTCTGTCCCAGATGCTATTTGAGAAAAATCACTTTGATTGCCAAATGAAAATTCTTCTCTTATGGGAATGTTTTGGGAAAACCAAAAATAAAAACTAACAACAAGTTAGACTGATTCACATACAGAATCTCAAGAATGTTAGAGTGGCATGGACCTTAGAGATAATCTGGTTAAATTCCTTCATCTTTGTCTTTCAGAAAACTGGGACCCATAGAGAGAAAATGGTCAGAGCAATACTTAGTTCAGAACTGTGCAGTTGGAAGAGAACCTAGCATTCACTAGCTACATCTGCCTTGCTATTATAGAATGATGTCTGAAACATTTCTAAGAGTTCCTTCAGCAGTTGTGTTAATAGAGAGGTACTCATGACCTCCAAGAGCTGCCTTTCCCACTGTTGGTCATCTTTTCTTAGAAATCATCTTCATAATATTCATTCTTCATTGCTTTTACGTGCATTTAATGAGTGACAACTATGTGTCTGGTATTAAGTGTGATACATGCATACAAAGTAGGATAATAACAAAACAATAGAACCTAATAATTCTCAGGAGCACATATGTGTCAATTACTTATTGTTTTACACGTTTTTACTCATTTACTCCTCAAAACATGCTCAAGGATTAGAATCGTACTTTTTCTATTTACAGATAAGGAAAAGAACACAAATTATCTGCTAAAGCAAAACAGCTAGAGGAAAAGAGCACAAATTATCTGCCAAAGCAAAAGAGGTGGAGTCAAGGTTTAAAGCAGGCATCATTGCTATAAAAGCCCACACACTTAACAGAAACACAGTGTTGCTCCTTAAGCCACCAACTAAACAATCATGCCATAGCTGATTAGTATTAGTACAACAAGGTCAGTTAACAGGGCTCTGTATGGGGTTTAATGGGGGGGGGGGTCCCTGTTACCTGTAGTGCTCAGGGAGGAGCTTTACGAAGGAAGGGAAGACTACAAGGAACCGTTGAAGAGAGGAGCCATCTTCAGAGGGAAAAACAGGCCAAAGTTTTCCTGAATGAGGGGGGCAAAATGTGCTGGATTTTGAAGCACCAATTTTCTGCCTCTAAAGATTGCCAACTTAATGCTGTCATTTAACTACATAGAGCAAATTGATTCTCTCCTTCCCTCCATCTCTGTCTCTGTTTCTGTCTCTCTCTGTTTGGGAGTAAAGTATGTTTTGTTTTTTCTTCCTTTGAAGAGCATTATATAAACCATTAATCCCTACTTTTATAAAAACAGACTTTTACCTGGTAATAAAGAGTTTTGTAGAGACCATTAGTCATGTCCTTAATCTCTGCTTATTTTATTTTCTCCTTTCTAGGACTTCAATTGATGTCTTCCTCTTTTACATAATCATGTTTGTTAAAAAATAACCTACACTCTTCTTTGGCACATTAAGAGGAAGAAATAAAATGTATGGTCAAGCCCCATGGAAAATGCTCATTTAACTTTCATACTTAATATGTTGCATCATTTAATCATTTTTCACAAGTTAGCACTGAAGCTCAGGGAATTTCAATTTACCCAAGGTCAACAAATGGGTCAGTAGCAAACTCTGGCTTTGAAAGATTTGTCTACTTGATTCCAAAGAGTACTCAACTCTTTTGCAACTATGACTTTACATATGCATATATGTGTGTGTGTCTGTGTGTGTGTGTGTGTGTGTGTGTGTGTGTGTGTGTATCCTAAGGAGTAGGCATACCTCTTTCTCAAGGAAAAAGCATATGAAGAAATGGAGAACAGTAGTTTGAAAAGACACCTCCCTTTTCATTTCCCTGTCTTCTTGCAATGGAGAGCCACTGAATACCATCACATCTCCTATAACTCATCACCTAGCATTTATACCAGCAAGAATTATACAGATGATAATATTTATTAAGGCCCTACTGTATGTCAGGCATGGTAGTTTTCATTTAATTCTACCAGAAACTCTATATTAGGTGTTATTATCTACCCCAATTTGCAATTTAGAAAACTGAAGCACATAAGAATTAGCTGATTTTTATGGTGTTTGCTTAAAAACAAAAATCTGTGTCTATGTATCCATCTCTTATCTCACGTTACATTCTATAATTGATGGTATTTTTCAGGCTCAATCATAGCCTTGTTGCTGTTGCCTGTGTATATACACGCTTGGTCACAGGTGAATAATTTACTTTGGTTGAGTTTGTATATGCATTGTTGGACTTACATATGTTGAGTATAACTGCCTTTTAAACTGTCTACCTCTTTATTTTCTGAAGTATTTTTATTGACTTCTTGTGAATGAACCAATGAACATAAAATCAAAACTTGAAGAATAGTTTCAAGTGATTCATAAAAAATCTAGAGCCCATGGTGTAGCACTCAAAGAAAGGAAACAGCATCAAGGTTCTTGCTGACACAGAGAATGTTATGTCTAAAAATTTGAAGTGAGAAACAAACATCATGTGACCATCCATTCGCGTTGCTTTTACTTTCTTAATAGTACATCACATAATCTTCAGTGTTGGAATCTATAATGTCTTAGACCTGATGAGGTATGAACAACTTAACTGTATTCACATTGAAGGCTACTGATAGCTCCCACAATCATGAAACTGGTGAAGGATAACCCAGGGTATAAGTCAGAGTGATCCATACCTAAGGCTCTTGACTACTAAATTGTTCTGCTTCTTAGCAAAGCACCTAGAAAATTTTCTTCTACTACACATATCAAGAATGGGACAGTTTATGAAAAATAAAAATAGATACTGATTCATACTTATATGATTATATTTAAGAGTATTAGATATTAAAATATGTTCTATCAGAGTTGTTTATGATTCTAGCATGAGATGCTTTACTTTCAGATGGTGATATTGATAGGATCTTTTACTGTTGGTCATCAAGAACAATGTTTTTTAAGATGGAAGCCACACTTAAGAACACAACACTGTGTTTATTCTGCATGTCCAGTTTCTTTAATATCGTATTTCTTCTCCTGAGGGATGAAAACAGTAGTCCAATAGGTAGGGATATCTAGACTAGTCACATAAAAAGTAAACTGAAATACTTAATTATCTGAAGATAAGAATAAAGAGGAATAAACAAAACTACTTAAGAAAGAGAGCTTCCTGATGGAGGAGTATCCTTGAAATTAAATATTTCCCTATGCAAGTTGATATTTAAAATGTGTGATTTAAGAGAGATAAGAAGAAAATTGTGAGAAACATAACCTTAAATATTTTGGATCACATTTTTGTGAATTATGCAGCATTTGGCACAAGTTTTAGGAAACAGAAACACTCTGGGGTAATGATGGTGTTTGTATGCACTTTACGTGAACATGTATGCACACTAGCACAGTTATATTTGTGGTATGCTTCACCAGACACATAGAATATGTCTATGTAAAATTGTTTATATGCTACAGTTCCATCCCTGGGACTAAATGTTGGCTCTTTAAAACTCGTTTTTATGGATGCTTCCACACTGAACTTACAGAACACAGTTGCTGGATAGCATGGATATTATTTTAATTCTTCATGGGCAATCAAAAATGTCCATAGAGAAGTCACCTTAAAACATTTTAGAAATGGTATGTTGTACACTGGACAGGAAAAAAAAAAACAGAAAAAAGAAACAAAATGAAACTATATTATCATTGGCTACCCTTTAAACATATTCAAAACTCTCAGAAGAGAGCATGTACTGTGGGGAACAGTGCTGTGTTGGCACAGGTTGTGCAGGATGACCTAATGGGTCTTTCTAATTCCTGTGATATTGCAGATCTAAGAGATGGAGCCAGCAACTGCATACAACAAAACATATATCGATGTATAGACATACCCTTTTTTTTCTCTCTTTCTCTTTCTCTCTTTTCCCCTCCCTTCCCTGGAGTTCAGTAGAAACTCTCTTAAAATAAACAAAAACTGTGAGAAACTAGAAGTCAGGGACTGGCCCACTTTTGAGAGGCAGAATGTGGAAAGTATGAAGATGCTGATTTGATTATAAAAGCTGGAAGCAGAGGGGCCGGAGCCATTTAAACTACAGGCAGTAGTTAAAAGGGGAGGGGGGACTTTGAAAAAAAAAAATGGGTGTAACCCTGGGCTTTGATACAACTGGCCTTTCAGCCCCCACTGGAGATTTGCACATCCCCAAGGGAAGCTGTGGTTTGGAATAAAATCTTGCATTTAATTTCACTCAAAGAACTTATTGGACTTGGCACCAAAAGAAAGAATTTGCAGTATATTTTTTGTCATGATTAGTGGCCCCCTCACCACAACATTTGATTATTTTGGAAAGGGAAAAGTTAAATCCTTGTAAAGTTGTGATTTACAATTTGCGAGCATCCAGGTAGGGAGTGTGACTTCTGCCAGCTTGATCATGGGACCCACATTTTATTCGAGCTCATTGATGTGAGAAAACAAAACAGTTCTGCAGGGGGAAGTAGGGTTGGAATTATATCCCTCGGTTATCCTGGGAGATTTTTCTCTCCACACTACATCTTCCTCAGTCATGATAATTTTGGTTTCCTCTGGAACTCTTAGCAAGAAACTGGCATGAGGCTGGTTTACTTTTCATTTCTAATCTGTACTATCTGGTATTTTCATCATGTGACTCCTTTGCCCTCAAAGTTATGGAAATCTTCAGGGAAAGGAGTTAAAAGGAGTTTCTAATTTTGTACCTGAAAATAATTTTCACTGGACATTTTTTCTCAGGCTTTATAATTAAGAGTGGAGATCTCATGGGTATTTTAATACAGACTCAAGTATGCCCAAATAGCCAGAGGGGAAGTGAATGACCAACTGGGTATGCTGATGAATGTTTTCCTGGTAGATGTGCAACTTTCTCCACAACTGTGATGCGTCGTCCTTGACATTAACAGAAGTAGCATTCCTTTGAACACTCAGTTTTCTGAAATGGTGTCCCGCCGCCAGGACTGCAGGAGGGTGAGTGTGAGCTCAGTGCTGGAGTGACGAATGGGGTTCTGCTCTAGTGCTCAATGCTGAAGTGCAGTCAGTCAGGCCTCGAAATGAATTGTGCAACACACACCCTCTTCTACTACTTTTGAGTTGTTTAGTGTTTTTCTACTCAAATTCATGCTTGTTGGAAAACTGTCTCTAGCGTTTTAGGCAGAGAGTTCGCACCATGCCTACTATGTGAAAGCTGTTTGTTGAATAATGTCAGTAGAGCAACATGATTGGTGTTATTGGCAGAGGAAAATATCCTGTTTGCTCTCATTCTGGACTTGGACAGGGGTTGTAGATAAATATAATAAGCCCACTGGTGGAAGTATTATACTTGTGCCAAAGTGAGCACAGTGGTTAGGAACAGGGCAGAGTCTAGCTTCTGATTCTAGGTAATTTGTCTTCTCTGAAGCCTCAGTTTTCTCATTTATACACTGAAGTAAGTTAAAATAGTTGGTTGTGGAGGGGATGAAAAGAGTTAATACAAATATATCTGTAATAGTCCGTAATGATGGACACATCATATGAATTCAGGAACACTTGGCTATTACTGCAGTTTGGTATTGACCTCATTTGTCAGAGAAGACAAATTTTCTTTGTTTTTTCCTGGTGGTCTATTGTGGTACACTTAGATTAGTTTCTCTATGGAGGTGGAGTGAGAAATTTGCTTTCTCCTATTCAGAAGGCTGAGGTAGGAGGATCGTACGTTCAAGTCTAGCCTGGGCAACTTACAGAGACCCTGTGTCAAAATAAAATAAGAGGGCTGGGACGGTGGGAGACTGTTTTCCTGTCTTGTGAAAGACCCTGGGTTTGATCCCCAGTACTGCCAAAATAACGACAACAATAAAGTAAAATAAAATAAATACGTTTTCTCACATGTAACCCTTCCAAAATAGATACAAAGCTAAATCTCACTGTGTAACTGCATCCCAGTTCCTACAGAGTCTTTGAAAAATACATGTTTGCCCCAAGTTTGATGATGATGTAAAAAATTTCATGGTCCACTTATTGATTCCTAAATAGCATACAATGGAGCAAGAAACAGGAGATAAACTTGTTAAAACAACCACTTTAAAAAGGAGAGAAAGGGAAGAAACTTGCAATAAGCAGAAGCCTTTGGGATATCTTTATTCTTTGGAATAAAAGTAACATGGACCTGTGCTTACACTCCCTAGTCTCTGGGCTCTGAGATCTGCTTTCTGAGAAATGCCTCTTGCCCATTGTTCATGGTAGTTTCATCTGAGACTAGTAAGTGTCCTGCTGTGACAAACTGACTTGAGTAGCTCACTCTGCCTTCACATTGTATCCTGGGGACTGACTTAGCCCTTCATTTACCAGTCTTTGGATTTTGATTTTCTGTGATGAACACCTAGAAGTCACTGCAAGAATATTTTTTTTTTCAAATCTTCTACCCATTTTCAAATGAAGTTGCACATATTATCTTCACCTCTTAATATTTCTGACATTGGGAAGTACATTACCATCAGTAGTGGCTTAAGTGAGATAAAATAAAGTTGTTCCTAAAACCAGTGAATAAGCGGAGTAAATCTGAATTCTGGGCTCTGGTCTAGAAATCTCTTGTACAATATCAGCTTTGGTGTATTGGCCATACCGTCCCTATTACTTGGGTGTCAATGAATTCACTAAAACAGGCAAAAATCATTCCTATAAAATTCACTGGGTACAGTAGTTAGGGAGATGATGGGGCATGATAGACAATGTCAAACACATTAATAGTTCCAAACATTATCATTAGGGTGTTTAAAATTTGAATATTTTGATGTTCATTAACAACATTTTCATTAATACCACCATCATCTATGCTATCTACTACAGTCTTTATCAAAACATCTCTTGATGCTACTTGCAGAGACACAATCAAGTTTGCATTTGATTCACATGGTTATGAATGAAGCTGGCATTTCAAAAATGTCCAGGAGCTCATAAATTCACCGATGCTGCCTGATAATCCCTGCTGACTTCTTAAATTGTCATTTACATGCTATTTTATCTTTTGTGTGTTTTTGTTTTTCCTCTTAACATCAGAAACATCCATGTAGTCTTTTGCAGATTCATTCTGTTCTTCCACAACTTTTGGACTTGGTATATTTCCAAAAACAGAGAAAAACTCATTTCTGAGCCAGGTGACATCTTGTCAGTTTTCTCCCCAACCAGCCTTCCCAGTTCTGTTTCTATTTACTGGACCCACTTCCTTTTCAGTCTACACTTGAGTAATGCAGTGCCTTTCTGTTCCTTAAAACACACCTCTATCAAAACTCATCTAGAAACAGGGCTGATATTAGTTTGATTTGGCATGAATTGAAGTTGGCTTTATCTGTACCTTCATTGCACCCTGATGCACTTAGAGAGTGGATTCTCACTCCAGAGCAGGCTGGAGGAGTAAACTTCACCCCATTCCCCTGAGGTATGTCTACTGAAAAAAATTGTGCATGCCAATTAAAAATAATATTGTACTTAGAGGATGGTTAGAGGAAGCTCTAGAACAGTGGTTACCTAACTTAAGCATGAAAATTTTCTGGAGTATAAAAAAAAAATCTGGGCCCCATTCCAGACTCACTGGGTCAGATTCTCTGGAATAAGGTCTTGAGAATAGAATTTTTAATGAGCTCCCCAGGTAGATCTTGTGATCGGGAACATCCATCTAAAATAAGCTGATAAGGGGTGGGATTTAAACACTAGCAGAACTTATGAGATGCCACGGGATGCTGCGTGATATGCAGAAGGGTAACACTTCAATCTGTCTTTTTGAGTACACATATATTTGAAATGATCATTGAAATTTTCTTCGTTTTTTTAGAAAATATCTTTCCTGTATTATAAAACCTTAATATATCCAAGCGGTGAAAGGTGTATGCAAATTGAAACTAGATGATATAAATGAAACTAAATCCCACAATCTAGAAGTATGAGGATTCTGTGGGAGCTGGATACACTGCTGCACCCAGAAATGAAACAGTCTCCCAGTCTTGGATATCTACTTCATCATAACATTAACCAAACAAGATTTTATTTCTTCATGTACCTTAGTACTTTATTATAATGTTATTTCACAATCTTTTCATTACATTAGTGAATCACAATTTTATTGGTAAAAATGATGAATATCACAATAGACCTGATCTTTAATAACTTTTTACTATATAACATTTCTATTATTTAGGAATCCAATAAAAAGTATTCCCACATGAACTTTTGAATTAACTAATAATTTACCTAGGTGATCTTGAACTGATTAAAATATATTCTTTTACATAATTCAAATAAAGCAATTCTATATACCTTGTGGTAAGGTGATAATACCAGGATGACCAAAGGTTTTGACAAAAGATATACCATCTTCTAATGTATGATGTTATCTTATTTAACTAGACCTTTCATGACAAGGATTCAAACTACTTGTAATTCATTCAAAATTTCTGATGTTAATGATTTAATCCATGTCTTTTAGATATGCAATAAACTGGCCTAGGTACATAAATATTATATTACATTCAGTCTATGGTTTAAAATCTGTGACAGTTACGGTGACACTCCTGTTAGGCTGAAAGAAGAGAGTGTTCAGGGCCTGAATCATTAGTCCTTTGGTTTTCAGATTTCCTCATATAAGGATTTGTGAACCCAGCAAAGGGAAAGAGTTAAGCTTATTCTCCTAGTTGGCAGAAACTTTGTAGTTTAAAATTACATACTGACTCTGGTGTAGAGACACAAGAAATTATAGAGCAGACACTGTCCAGGACAACGTATAATTTAAAATGTACTAAAGAATGTATACCGCATGGCAAAGTAAGTGAAGTGCTTCTTCAAATATAAGTGTTTTGCATAGAAAGGCAGTAATTATCCACTCCTAAGGAAATGTTTGCATTCATTCTAAATCAATATTTACTATTCATTTCTTGTGTTCAACAAAACAGGAATTTAACTTTTTTTTTAATTTTAATGAAGCACTAAGACTACAATAATTCTACAATGTAATTGTCATGATATGAAATATTGCTAAATGGTGCTGCTATTTCGAGAAAGAGCAGTGTGAAATGTAAGGGTATCCCTCTTTGTGAACTCTTACTTTGGGAACATTCAATTCAAACTCAGCAAAGCAGGGCGACTCACCAGTTTTCAAGGATAACTTAAGCTGTCTCCTTGGTTAGGCCCTTAACTAGGATCATTCAGATGAGCCTTTGCCTGTGTATCTTTTTCTCTTTCTCCTAATGTACCACTTCCTAATAAAGATTCTATTTCAATTCAACTACTGCCTTTGGGGTGGGTATGTGTGCATGTGTGTGTGTGTGTGTGTCTGTGTCTGTCTGTGTGTGTGTATAAGAAACTGCTCTATACAATCATATATATATATATATATATATATATATATATATATATATATATATATATAATCATATATATATATATATATTTTTTTTTTTTCTGAAGGAAGAAAAGATTTTTCCCCCCAGACTTCTAAATTCTCCCTCACTGTTTAGTTCAAAAGAACCTCATGGAAGATACAGAAGGAAAAGATAAGTAAATAGGAAACATATGAATACTGTACTCTGTGACAAGACTGAAGGTCTCCAGCATATTTTTATTTGTGGGACTTATGATCTGATTGTTTAAGAATTTTCTTTGGAAAATGATTACCGTTTTTTTTTTAATCACTGAACTTTAAAAAGAACCCATAACACTTTATATTACAACATGAGTACTCTTTTTCTTTGTAGCAATAATAGTAATCATTTTGCCCCTGAGTTTCAGATTAGGACAGAGACCATAGTGCTGCACTACCAAATGCCACATAAATGCCCAAGTTTTCTACTAACTTATGCTACTGCCTCCCACTTCTGTGTAAAGTTTAGGATTCAAGGTTTTCTATTGATATTTTGTTTTGCTTTGGGGTTTGTTTCATATCGTTTTGGAGATAGGTATGGTTAGGGGACATCTCTTTGAAAATCTCACCATTCCTAGGAGGCTTTTTCAGATTTCATATTGATTACCTATTTTTAGATTTATAGGTTCTTAGCACCCTATTCTCCTTTGAAATGAGATTGAGAGCTAGGAAAGAGTCAAATTAAAATTATATACTTTTGCAATTCCATCACATAGTTATGTGGCTTCTCGGACTTTATTCGTGGAACAGCAGCAGTGATAGGTCTGTCCTGAAGTTCCCTCCCTGCCTTCCTGACATTCATAATTCATGCATGCTCTTTGAGTGAATTACTCTTCCATATACACTCTGGAGACAAATAATATTATTTATGTATTGTGATTGCTACTCTATTTCATCTTCCTTTTTATTGACAAGAAACAAGGGTGTTGCTTGTAGTTAGGGAAGTAAATTGGGTGCAGAAATCGTCCTTTCCTTTCTGAGAGAGCCACCTAATTTTTCTAGGAAGTGCTGTTGTAAACTGTGCTGTTACAAATGGTGTGTTAGTCCTCAAGATATTCCTGTCTCCATGTATGAAGTAACAAAGTGTTCCCTTCTCATTCAGTGGAGACAGCCAATGGGAAAGCAGGCAGTTAAGGACGCATTCCTAAAGTCTGGAAAATCAATGGGACACTAAAAAGGGAACTGAAGTGGACCGGAAGGAACCTCTTGAGGGTCATTTTAAAAAACCAGAAACTGATTATGAACAGAGCTTTTACCCAAGCAACTGGAGGGGGCCAGCAAACCCATTCTACTGCACTCCAGTTAAATGTCTAATAGTTGAGATGTTTTCTGCACAGCCCATAAAGGATAATGAGGAAGGCTTTGATAGCTTTAAAGAAAGTCGCTCTGTGGCCTCTCACAAAAACATGATCTGAGTGTAAGTGGCAAATGCTTTCAAACCCCAAAATGGAAAGGGGCAATGCCAGCTAGGTAAGGTAGTTACCATGTTAATTGCATAGCAAAGTAGTCCTGATGTGAGTTTGTACATGAGGGAAAAATAAAAGTAAGGGATATCAGAGTGCAAAACCTGAGATAGCATTTACTTAAGATGAGGCCTTCCAGAGACTTTGGGATTGTCTGTGATTCTTCTCTGATGTGATAACTGTGTAATGTAGGTCAAATTAAAGATCAGTCTGAATTCTTCCTTCCATTGTATTTTATTATCTTTGAATGAGAAATTGTTCCTTATCTTACTTTGTGTTAAAAGCATTGCTTGTCCTCTCACGCTGCAATCAGCTCTGAGATTATTCTTGTGCATCACCAGCCCCAATTCTAGCAAAGGAATACTTCATAAATACTAAAAAAAAAAAAAAAAAAAGAAGAAGATGAACATTCATGTTGAAGTATTTTTTTTAAGTTTGCTAATGAAAAAGCAAGTTTTGTTAACTTTTCTTTTTACAGTGCCTTTACCACTCTTAGCAAAAGTCTATTAAAAAGAGAAAACCTAAAATCTTCTCTCAGGAACCAAGGACACTGTCACTGACCTTGTATTTACTCTTTCAGAATGTGAGATTCCTATATTGCAAAAGAGAATGGTTGAATACTTACATTCAAACAGATACATTATTAGGTAGTTAACAAACTAGTCCAATCAAGAATGAAGTGATGCCTTCTGATCCATCAGTCAATTGCTTAACAAACTTCAAACATCTTCTTAATATGACACCCAAACGATGCTTAAAGAGTTATCTCAGGCAAGGCATCTGCAAACAGAATGGAGAAAGGTAAGTGCTCAAGATTTTCTTTCAGTCATATATCAACCGAAATTTGTCATACTGTATCAATGTGTCCAATCAATAAAGTGGCATAGTTTAAGAAGCAAATAATGATGGCCATTGCATAAATGATCAGAGAAAGGAAGGAGTATTAAATGAAAAAATTTTCACACAATGCCTAATTTTTAACATTTTTTTCACTTACATGGATGCACTGCTACAGTCACCTCTAGCCAAGCCCTGGAGACCTGGATGACTCACTGACAGATGGCAGGATGGGGCACTAAACCAAACCTAGTCAGCACCCACACCTGGACTTGTTTAAGTTTCTAGTACTGTATAGTATCTTTCATGGTGAGAAGCCTCCATTTATAATTATTTCAATGTCTATATCAGTTTCGTCTCATAATTCTGTTATAAAAAATATTATTAAGAACATGTAATAATTCCATGTTATGTCTATTAGTATCACCATACAAGAAATTAAAACTGACATTTAAAATATTTACGTATTAAAAATAATAAATCCATTACATGTTAATATGAATGGTTCTTATAAAATAAGAAAAAACTATGTTCCAAAACAAAACCAAAAAAAAAATTACTTAGTGAGGTGGATGATGTTTTAAGTTTTAGCAAATCTCTTTAATTGTTTGGGTTTTCATATTTGCTTCTTCATTCAATTTGTTGTCACATTAAATTTTATGTAGCCTCTGGAAAACTCTTGTATACCCAAGAGAGAATGAGTGAAAAAAGCAAAAATATCTTAATATTATTATGCAAATAGCTTTGATCCTCTGAGACTCACCAAAGGGTCTTATAAACTCTCAAGTAGCCACATATCACAATGCTAATCTTATAAAATGTTAAATTCATATGTCTGTCTACATTTTCCTGTATCACAAGTTCAGTGTACACCTGGAACATAGTAGATGCTCAAGACAATTTCCATTTCTGTTATCCTTCTCCAACTCAAAGTGAATCATTCCTATATATGCCTTAGGGCTCAGATAGCTTCAGACTTAATGAATTTCTATGTATACCTAGGTGATGCTGGTAAATATTCTTTTACTCGAAATATCTTCTCAGAGAAAATTTCTTTACATCTTTGAAAAAGGTTAAGGAAAAAAGGGGGAAGATAATCAAAATGTCAGACAAAAGAGGTTTGGGACTCCATAAGAGGAACTGAATTACGTTTCCGAGACTTTGGATTCTATAATTCTTCTGAAGTAGCCATTCCTTGAGGGTTCTAAAATATTTTCAGAAACATACTAGTTTCAGGTGGAATAGGATATTTAGAAAGATTGTTGTGTGATATGGATGAGCTATACATATTTGGATAGTTGATGAACTATAGCACAGCTTATAAACATAAATGCCATAATTTTCAGATCATATAGCTATATGTAGATACTCAAATTAACTTATCCAAAGAATCCAAAGCCTTGTTGAAAAGTAACAGTAGTATTTTCACAGTTTGAAATTAGACTTTTGATAACACATTGACACTTTTTGCCAGGCACAGTGGTGCATGCCTGTAATCCCTGTGGCTTGGGAGGCTGAGGCAGGAGGATAGCGAGTTCAAAGGTAGCCTCAGCAAAAGTGAGGTGATAAGCAACTCAATGAAACCCTGTCTCCAAATAAAATAAAAAATATGGCTGGGAATGTGGTAGGTGGTTGAGGGCCCCTGAGTTCAATAACTGACACCAAACAAGACAAAATGACAATGAAAAACAACAACAACAACAAAACAAAGATTGACACTTCTTATTCACTTGTTTAGCTAATGCTTATTTTTCACCTACTCCTACTGTGTGCTTTGGAAAAGACAATGCACTAGAACATACGGCTTCTGCTTTCAAATATTTTACAGTCTAGTGAAATATACCTAGAAAGCCTGACAATTAATGAAACAGTAATGAATATTAAGAAGAACAGGATGCTTTTAGAATGCTTAAATGGAAATATAACCCAAATGTATAGGAAAAGTGAAAGTTCCCAGAGAAAGTAAGGGTACCTTAGGAATGAATGGAGTTGACCTGGTTGGAATTCATATGGAACTGGAATTCATATACCAACCACAGGGAGAGTTGAGGGAATGTACAGTTCACTTGGTGATTGGAGAGTATTTCTGATGACTGGAGTGAGGAGCAATAAGCAAGAGTCAAAGAGGAAGAGCTAGTGTCACATTAGGTTCCTGATGTAGAAATTGAATGCTTTAATTGAAATAGAGTCCAGTAGGAGAAATATAATGATGCAGATATGGAAGAAAGATAATGAATTCCATACTTTTGAGCTATCTAAGTGGAGAGATTGAATACATATGGTGCCATTGGAATCTGCTAGATTATGAAATCCATTAGATTTAAGTTTCATGGCATTATGGACTTCACTAGATTAGGGAATCTACTAGGATAACTTTAAATGAAAAAGCTTATCAGTTTGCTTCTTATTTGCTATCTATCTATCTGCATATATGTGTATCCTACTATACATCTGATGCATAGTATAAGTTTATTAAACATTTATAAAACAAATGAATTAACAAATGCAGAATAAAGGAATATGAAGGTCAGTAGAGAATTTTAGAATGGCTATGTAGGTTTGGAAGTCATTAGCATATGGGTAATGGTTAAATCAAGGAAGATTGTGCATTAACCTAAGTGGATAATGTGGAGTAAAATGGAATAGGACATTAAAACATGGAGGAAGTAGAACTTATTAGGAATTTAAGAAATAGAGAAAACTTGAAGGTAGCAGAAAATGAACCAATAAAAGCTATAAAAAAGGAGAGCCAGATAATTATAAATTATGTCAATTAACATTCCTTTTATAGGCCACAAACACAGCAAAATTTGATTTTTTTTGGAGAATAACTGTAGAAAACAGAAGTTGGAGAATAAGAAGAAACAGACTTGGGAAATGAATGTAAGCAAAGTGAGTTCTGGAGAACTGGATAGCATAAATGATAACAAATGCAATACATGAGGAATTGATAGGTCTGCTGTCATTACCAGTGCCTAAGTATGGTTTCTAACTATCTCTTCATCTATCTTCTCTTGAAGAAGCCTTTAAGCTCTAGAAGAAAATATTGGCTGAATCATGCTTATAGCACTCTCCTCTGTTTGGGGGATAAAACGTTTTGGTACTTCCATTTTTTTCATAAGGGGAGGCAACCACACCTTCTACCAAGCTTTGTCCAAAAGGAAGCAGAGATTACTATAGCAAGGGAAAGGGATGGATCCTGGTTTGAACTACATGAACAAATGGCAAAGATCATCCGAAGACAAAAGATAGAAAACATGGCAATCTGCTAAACACAGATAAACTTAGATAAAAGATGAAAGCAAAGGCGTATTCATTAGCAGTAGCAATAAGAGGTGGTTGGTGACTTAGGCAAGAGGAGTCTGAGTAGCCCTGCTGGAAACCAGGCTGAAGCAAGTTAAGGAGTGTGTTTCAGTCAAAGAGTGGAATAGTAAAGGTAGATAGCTATTTTAAGAAATACAGCTTATAATAATGAATCAAGAGTAAATTTGCTTATGGTTTAGAAAGATTCAGAATGCAAAGAAACAGTTTGCCCTTTAGTAGGGATTTTCTAACTCTTATGGTCAGAGTAAGAGATATGAAGCTTGCAAAGACCGTAGATGGGTAAATTTCCATATTGGGACAATCTCCATATACTGGAATTCCTCGTTCTATTTGCAGGATACCAGTAAGTTGCACAACTCTGTAAGTGGCTTTGTTTTTTGCCTTTTAAAGTCTCAGCCACATGATTTATCACTTGACTCCTCATGGTATAATGCTATTATATTTAATATTTTTCTGTCTTCATAGTCAGAACCCACAACATTGATGATTTTAAAAAGATTACAGAAATCTGGAGTCCCAGGTACATACATAATTCTTTTTATCACAAGGAATCCAAGAAATATAATTTCAAGCTCCTTGGAGACAAGGAACTATTTTATTCCTCATAGTACATACCACAACATTGGACATGAAATCATGCCTATGCACTGCGAATATTGATTGATTAGTTTGTTGATTTTTTAGAACATTGACTGAAATGACACTTACCTACAAATCTTGACAAGAAAAGAGAGTTTTGTTTTCTTCCTGAAAGTTTCATTTGGTTTATCCTTTTCTCCATTTTTATCATCTTCATTATGCAAAACAGGTATAAAATTTCATGAAAAATTGAGTGTTTTGCATTTTAAGATAGAGGAAACTTTTAGATTGGAAACATTAAAAACAAACTGAAGCCAATGAAAAGTGTATTTTACTGCTTTATATCTAAAAATGGAACTGACCAATTTGAGCTATTTTTAAAACCTGTATATTCATGCAACTTGCATACCAAAATGAAAATTGGTGAGCTATAAAACCTTGAAAAACAGGGTTTATAATGGAAACAGTAATTGACCCTTAAGTACAACACCAAAAATACAATACTATGTAATACAAAGCCCAGGGCTTGGGATCCCATCTCTGCTCTAACCTCAGACTGGCACACTAACCCCACACCACAAAGCCAACTAATAGTTATATTTCGAGATGTTTTCTTCTTACATGGCAGAGAAAGGGACTATGTGATCCAATAGCCACATGCTGCTAGGTTTCACAGACCTGTACCCAAATATCTTTAATAAACTCAAAACTCCAGAGTCAATACTCTGTAAAATACTTGGACTTTCTTGGAAAAACAATTTAATAAAAAGAAAGAAAACAGCTACCTCTGTGTTGTGCTGCATCGATCACGAACTTGAGGCGTGTGACATTGCACCACAGGATGAGGGCAGAGTAACCAACTGTGAGGAAATCTCATGGAATTACGGGAAATAACTCTTAAAATATTTCGACTTGTCTTCAACTTTGCTCTAGTTCTTAGTTGGTCCAGTTTCCTATTTTCCAAGCCATAATCGTCCATTTTTGTCATGAGAAAAAGCAATCGAAATTAAGGAGAAAAATTCAAGCATTAAGCTTGACTAATAAGACAGGAAAGGCAAATTCAGAGTCTAGGTTTCAACCTAACTGAAGGAAAAGAAGGAGGAAGTGTAGGTGTGTGTGTGTGTGTAGAATCTCTTTATCTATCTATCTATTTTCTATCCAACTATCATCTGTATTATGATGAGGAAAAGGGAGTAAGGGAATTTGTTGCTAAATCAAGTTCAGAGAGTTCTTTCATTTTAAAGTTGAAATATGTGAGCATTGCCAACTTTTTTTTTTAAATGCTTCCAAAGAATTTGTCAGCTAAGAATAGTCAAGATTTTGCTTTTAATATGTGATCTACTTGTGCAATTTTCAATAGGCTATGTTTATCCAGAGGTAACCAGTAAGACTATTTGGTGTTTCCTTGTTGAACATTCTATTTCTCTGGCTGCCTTTATAACTACTGGGCTTGATACAATGAACATGAGTGAAAAATTGTTGACTGTATTTATGCCACTTCTTCATCTACATTTTTTCACCATAATACTTACTGAGTTTAGAAAAAAAACATGGAAGAAGGGGACATTTGGACAGAGAAGGGTATTTTCTTTGTGGGAGATTTTAGACAATTTTAGAATTGTCATCTACTTTGGGGCTTAACAATTTTACTAATTGCAATTAGATGATATCTTTATATACTGATATAAATAACTGATACACTTTGAAATTTCAGTGCTTAAAAAATAAAATAAATGTGAATGTCTCAATACAGCATTTTTCTTATTTGTTCATGTCTTTCTTCAAGTACTAAGATCTATCTTGGATAACTTTGTGGTGTATATTACCAATTATACCTTTTATTCAATGTCAGAAAAAAATAAAAATTCCCTCCCACACACATATACAAACCTTTTCCATTTTCTATTTTTTATTTATTCCTTTCATTCATTTTAATTCTTTCATATACTTCATCCTATTTTAAACTCTGTATTAGGTCATTTTCCCAGTTTTTTTGTGACTACATATAAATAATTATGCTGTGAACTGAAATTTTGAAATATTATTTTATGCTTTCCCTTTTATTTCCTTACAAGCCTTGGTCCTTCCCAGAGAGATTAGGAAAGGAATAGCATATTTGAAGTCAAAATAAAAATTAGTAAAATCTTATCTTTTGGGTTTCAAAAGCTTATTCCTTTGGGAAAGTAGAAAGAACTCAGGGCATGAGCAGAATATTTGACAAACTACTTATTAGTAAAGAGCCAAGGTGTCCTTTGCCATTAGGTAAAATCTTGTCAGGCTGTGGTGTGAGGGAAAACAAACATTAATCATTTAGACTGGGTGGGTCCCTGAGCAAACAAAAAAAACCTGTGTTCCTCTCTTTGGCTAATTATAGGTGAATGAGAAGAAGGATACCCTAAGAGGAGAAAAGTGCAAAGAGTACTGCATCTAAGTACCAGTAGGTTTACACAGAACCAAAGCTTTAGGTATGGGCACCAAGGGTCAGGGTGAGATCTCCTGAGATGGCCAAGGATCTGGTCTTCACCCCCTACTCCACACAGGTGGCAACTGAGTTCTTCCAGCAAAGCCCATTCAGGACTGATGGTTTTCTATTTCTCTATTCTTCCTCTGCTTCCCCTGGTATCCCTGAAAAAAAAAAAATCCTGCTAGTTCCATGGCCCATTGGACAATGGGAATCTCTGAGAATCTAAAAAAAAAAAAACAAAAAAAAGGTTTTTTTTTTTTTGGAAGGGAGTGTAAGTAAACTTGTGGGAATTATACTCTTGTCCTGAGGCATAACAATATTCTCTGAGCCAACTTGAATTCACCAGCCATGACACATTTTGTAGTCAATGACCTTTTGATTTTTTATTGGTATACCATAATTATACATTAATAGTAGGATTCATTATGCCATATTTGTACAAGAACATAACAAAATTTGATCAATCTCATTTCACATTAATTTACCTTTCCCTTCCCTTCTCCCTCCCCTGACTCCCTTTTGATATTCTACTGGTCTCTTAAGGGAGACATCATCATCATCATCACTTAAACTAGTAGTTATATATAAAAGTGGGATTCATTGTGGTATATTCATACCTGGACATAGCACAATGTGGTAGATTTCTTTCCTCAGTACTTCTCCATATCGTCCCTTTGTCCCTCCCTCTAGATCCCCATTCTCTACTCTATTGGTCTCCCTTCCTTTTTTGTGAGATCCTTTTTTTTTTATTCTTTCTAGCTGCCAGATATGAGAAAAAATACTTGACCTTTGACTTTCTGAGTCTGGCTTATTTCACTTAGCATAATGTTCTCCAGTTCTATCCATTTACCAGAAAATATCATAATTCTATTTTTGTTTAAACCTGAGTAAAACTTCATTGTGTATATATACACCACATTTGCTTTATCTATTTGTCTGTCCATGGACACCCAAGCTGGTTTTATAGCTTGCCTATGTGAATTGGACTGCTATGAACATTGGTATACATGTGTAACTATGGTATGCTGCTTTTAGTCCTTTTGGACCTGAAGAACTGGTATAGCTAGATCACATTAAGGTTTGATTCTTAGTCTTTTGAGGAATTTCCATTCTGGTTTCCAAAAAGGTTGTACAAATTTGTAGTCCTACTGGAAATTTGTAAGCGTACCTTTTCCCCCACATTCTTCCCAGCAATTAGTGTTATTTATTTTCTCGATTGCCATTCTGACTGAAGTGAGATGAAATCTCAGTAGAGTTTTATTTTCATTTCCTTGAAGGCTAAGGACTTTGAACATTTTTTTTTTCATTTATATGTTGGCCATTTGTATTTCTTCTTTTAAGAAATGTCTGTTCAGTTCATTTCCCAATTTACTTATCATAGTCAATGTTCTTTTGGCACCCAGTCTCTACATAGGAAAGGGGGCACAGGTGCACCCACATGCAGATTTCTAACTAGTCTAGGATTTCTCTTCTTTTCCTCACCTAAAGCACAACTAAGTGGAGGAGGAAGCAGAGAGCTGGAAATATTTCTTTGGGACTCACTTGCATCTTAGCTTCCAAAGTATACTCTCTGAACTCTAGAAAATTTATCTTTCATTCTGGTAGAGAATATTTTAGTTCTAACTCACTAATAAATACATATTCTATTACCTGAGGATTATTTCCTTGCTTTCTCTTGCCAACCAAACTAAGAAATAGACTTTTGTAGTTGAATTATTTTTAAGTTGTGGCATCTCTTTTATGAGGTAAAAATACAGAACACTTT
The DNA here is from genome assembly GCF_021218885.2 of Marmota monax. Taxonomy (NCBI): domain Eukaryota; kingdom Metazoa; phylum Chordata; class Mammalia; order Rodentia; family Sciuridae; genus Marmota; species Marmota monax. The sequence continues at coordinate 12,460,065 of NW_026694895.1, read as the reverse complement.
AATTGAATTATTAAGGAAAGTCCATTGGCCCCAAGAAAATATATAGAACATGAATGAATGCACTGTTTTAGTCAGCTTTGCATTGCTGTGATCAAAATATCTGACAAGAATAACATAGAGGAGGAAGAGTTTGTTCTGACTCATGGTTTCAGAGGTTCAGTCTACAGTTGGGTAGACTCCATTCCTCTGGGGCTGAGGTGAGGCATGACATCATGTGGAAAGGCATAATACAGAAAAGCAGCTCAACACATGACAACCAGGATGCAGAGAGAGAGCTCTGCTCACCAGGGACAAAAATATAAACTCTAAAGCCACACCTCTAGTGACCTACCTCCTCCAGTCATAACTTATGTGCCTACAGTTAATCCACATCATTGGATTTGATCCACTCATTAGGTTAAATCTCTCATAATCTAACCATTTCACCTCTGAACATTCTTGTGTTATCTCACACATGAGTTTTTGGGTTACCTCATATTTGAACCATAACATTCACATGTCAAATTGTCATCACACCATAACTATTTGTGCAATTACTTCTTTAATGCTAGTCTCTTTGCTAAAATATAAGGTTTCTTCTCTTTGCACATTTTTATTTTGCATTATAATTGTATGTAATGATGAGATTTGTTGTTATATATTTGTAAATGCACACAATGTACTATACTTTGGCCAATATAACTTTCCTCAGCATTTCTTGCCTTCATCCCCACCTCCCACACACTGATCCTTTTCTTCTACTGATCTTCCTTTGATTTTCATGAGACACCTCTCCCACAACACACACACACACACACACACACACACACACACCTTTCTCTTTTTCCTCTCCAGGTTCCATATGTGGAAAAAAAAAAAAAAACATAATTGGCCTTCTTAGTTTGGCTTACTTCACTTAATGTAATGTGTGAAGGTTTCTTTGTTCATTGCTTTGTGCCCAGCATCTTATACATTGCCTAAAACATAGTATGTACTGAATAAATAATTGTTAAATAAATGAATAAATAGAAAGAGAAAATAAAATTCCTAAAATAACTTTATTATTTTGTGGTATGTTCTACTCTGTCCTCAAGAAGGGTCTTAGTTGAATATTTTATCCATTGCTAACTTAGAAAATTACTGACTTTAACCAATGTTAGTAAAATTTTTTTCTTCCTTAGTATAAAAACCTTAATCCATCTTTAATGCAAAATTAGATGAATTGCCATAATTAGACTTTTTAAAAGTATTTGTTTATTTGAGTGAGATTTAAGCAACTTACTAAGGAAAAAATAGTCATTTTTTACTATTTGGAGAATTTCTGGCAAATTGATTGACCTACTGAGGTTCTTTCTTTCTTTCTTTTAAATTTTTAAAAAATATATCTACATAAGTTTGTAATGAGAAACAGAAAAATTATGGAAACTTTACTTTGTTCTTAACTTCTGAGTAATAGTTATAAAGTTTTTTTTAAGAATGTTTTTAAGTTTTTACTTTATTCTTGGCTCAAAGCAAAGATTTGAGGTGAATTCATCTTTGATTCTTCTTTGATACACTCTCTAAAACTCTTTCAATAATAATTACCTGCTAAAAATTCTTACTCCCTAGGCCATTGTACCTGAATGTAGTTCTCATTGACCTAAATGAAGGGTAAGTGTGTGTTGCTGAAAGGAGAGTATTTGTATTGTGTGTGACAAGAGCTTATGCAACAGAGGTCACTAAACTATATATTTCCACCCTTGCAAGAAAAGTAATTCAATTTTGGAAACTGAAAACAAGAGATAATATCTACTTTCAACTGTATAAATCATGCACATTAATAGGGGAAAATATTCCCATTCTAGTAAATGATTCCATAGAGATAGACTGTAAGCTTGCTAGAGGGGTGTGTGTGTGTGTGTGTGTGTGTGTGTGTGTGTGTGAGAAAGAGAGAGAGAGAGAGAGAGAGAGAGAGAGAGAGAGAGAGAGAGAATCTGAGCAATCTACTGTTTAGAATGAATCAAATCAATTTAGAATGCAGCAAAAGTGGACAAGGTGTTTTCCAATAGATCACCTGCCATCAGTGGATGCCTGTTTGCTATTCATCAATCTGTATATAATTTGGATGTTCATCTTCAGGAAAATGTCAATTCATTAATTCAGACTTAGCTTCATTAAAATGTGAAAGGCAACTTGGAAAAAACATTAAATACATATTGAACATACATATAACTAGTAAACATGTTGTTATGTTTTAAATATTAGGTATTCCCCAAAACCTCATGTGTGAGATGATGCAAAAATGTTTAGAAGTGAAATGATTTGGTTATGAGAGCTCTAACTTAATCATGCATTAATATTCTGATAGGGATTACCTGGGTGGTAACTGTAGGCAGGTGGAGTGTGACTGGAGGAGATACATCATTGGGGTCTTGGCTTGGGGGTGTATATTTTTTCAGCTGAGTTTAGTCTCTCTCTCTCTCTGTTTTTCAGTGGCCATGTCCTTGAGCCAACTTCCTCCACCATGATATTCTGCCACATCTTGGGTACAGAGCTCTGGAGCTGGTCATCTATGAACTGAGACCTTTGAAACCTTGAGACCCAAATAAACATTTCCTGCTCTAAAATTGTTCTTGTCAGGTCTTTCAGTCACATTGGCAATAAACCTGACTAAAACACATGCATTAAGTACTTATTATGAATTCAGTCATATTTTAACATTTCTTTAAGATAGTTTTTTCATGTAGTTGAAAACTAATGTCCTAGAAATAAAATTATGTTGAATATTGAGCAACTGGCTAATAAATATAATCAACAGAGAAAGTCATGATGGTTTCGTATTCCAAATAATAACCTAATGTCCTCACTTCAGCTTACATACCTAGAGAGAAAAAAGCTCCCCTGCATGTTTTTACTGATGGTTTATATGTTAAAAATAATTACAGAGATTCCTCTCAAGACTATTTTGCTTTAAATTCTGCATATCTTTCTCACATCGATTACCCAAAAGGGATAATGTATTAAATATGCATTCATATTTGAAGTTCTTTGAGGCAGTAGTCAATTCAAAAAGATAAAAGAAGATATGTGGATGTCACTTCAGTCTTGGACAATAGATCACATTATGATAATATTTGGGTCTGTGGTGGTCCTGCCATTGCTAAAACAGTCACCATGAAGCAAATTCAAAATACAAGTTTTAGGAAAGACCACAAAATGCATATTTATACAATAGTTTTGTTGTTGTTGTTGTTGTTCCCTATTGTTATGGGCAATTGCCATAGCTTTGAAATTCTGAAACAGAAAATTAAGAAGAAAGTTGTTAGTTTTGTTGTTGTTGTTTATTGCTTTTTCTTTTGAGAAAAATATTTTAGGTATATGGTGTTTTCTTTTAAACATAAATCATGCTCCTTTCCTTTTTGAAATTCTTTTTCTTTTAATTTGATATTTCTCAGAGTATTTTCATTTCAGGAGCACAACTGCAACACTTTCCATGACCTGAAAGTGTCACTCTGTGGGCTGGATCGGTGAAAAATAAAAAAGATTCCTAATGAACCAAACATGCACCCATTCTTCCCTTCCTCAGGAGTTGGCCTTAATCTCTGGAGGGGAGCCTTGCCAAGTCCATCAAGATTTGGCAAGTCCAGGAGGTGCTAATGGATAGAACCCTCAACCAGGTTTCTTATTACCTTGTTTCATTTTTTTTTCTTTTTAAAACTTTCTTTCCTCAATTCTCACCCTTGAATTCTTGCTTTCAGTTCTATAAGTTCCCACAACCAGAAGCTTAGTCTTCAATGATCATAGCACCAGGAATCTAGTGATCCTTTTACCATGAATTTATACTGAATTGAGATAATGTCACTAAACTTCTGAACATGTGGTTACTTACGGGTTTTTTATTTTGTTTGGTTTTTGGGTTTTTGTTTGTTTTTTTTTTTTTTTGCTATTAAGAGAGGGGGAAAATAATGAATCAGAAACTACTGGAGAGGTCTGACCTTTTTGTAAGCATTATTTCCTCTATGTGGTCAAAGGAGAGAACATTTGTTTTGGCTGGAACATAATGAAATCCCATTAAACAAAGTGGAGAATATTCTTACCCTCATAGGCCAGACTAGTTAGGACATCCTGGCACAATGCTAAGAATTTTAGCTTCCTCACTCATTGCAATGGGAAGCCACTGACATTTTAATCAGGAGGAGAGGGAGATGGAACACAAGTTGAATATAGCCAAAATTTGCATTTGGAAAGGACATCTGGATGTGGTATGGAAAATCACATTGCATCTAAATGGGTACCTTTGATAGGCTGTCGCTACAATAGTCCTAGAGAAAGAGAAATGAGAGTTGGTTTGGTTGGGAGGATGGTGGGTGAAAAGGAAAGAACAGAAAGGTGTCAATGAATGTTTATATTCTCTGGAATAGATGTGGGGGAGATTGAGAGAAGGCATTTTATAAAATGCCATTTGTTTATTGACTTGCATGATTGGTATTCTATAATACTCTTGAATGGGTACAAGAGAGGTCTGAGGAAGATGACCAGGATAGAAGGGAAATTGTATATTTTCATTTGTCCTATTGCCTTTGAAATATCAAATGAAAATATCAAGAGCACAGTATGGTACAAGGCCTGGGGCCCAGAGGAGAGATCTAGACAACAAAACACGAGCGTGCAGCTTTTGTGTGTGGTTGGTGCAGAATCACAGGGAATGGTTAAGTCCAAGGATACAAGGGAAGAAGAAGAGGTGAACATAACCTGCCCAGGAAACTGCAACATTGAAATAATGAGGAAGAGCTGCTAAAGGATAAAAAACTAAACCATCCTTTAAGACTAATATTATGAGAATGGGGAGGAACATGAAAATAAAACATATTAAATGCCTCTCTATCCTGAGGAAAAATTGGATAAGCATTTCTAATTTTTTTTTTATTGGTTTTAGTACTTGTATAGCCTTTGAGAAAAAAAAATGACATCATTCTAACCTGAGACAGATAAACAGATTCTGGTGTGTAGGGCAGAAATTCAAATGAATGAGGCTGTTCAGTAATTACTGGTTATTGTGTCACAAATTAGCGCTATAGATTTTTCCTTCAAAGATTTTGACATAGTTAGTTTGTAACTATGCATTTGCCTTTCTTCTTTCTTTATTTGTCCTCCTTCCCTCCCTACACCTTTATTTCTTTGACAGGGAAGAGGCTTCAAATCACTGTGTTCCAGGTGTTAGCTAGTATTTTGCCTAACTGAATTCAGAAGGCATTCATCATGTGGAGAAACAAATGGATCACAAATATGAAATAAAAAAAAAAATCTCTGGATTACGAAAGAAAAGACTTGGGTCTCATCCTACTCTGGGTCATGTGGTATTCAAACATCTAGGAGCCATTCTTTCCTAATATATAAAAGCATCCACCTAGACTAGGAGATTTCCCAGATAATTTCTGGATGGTAAGTCAAATTAATCTATTTACCTAACTCTTCTAAAAATGTTGACCGAATTCCTCTGAAAACAATTATCCTCTTCTAAAACCACATCTCCATCCAGGTTGACTTGAAATTGTGCCAGTGATATTTGAAGAAGGCCAAGCCCCGCTGTGATCTACCTCATCCTCTACAAGCCCACCTGTGGGTTGTTGCTCTGCCATCCAGCTGAGCTCAGATGAGCCTCAGAGAATCTGGCCTCAGCTGCATTCTGTTTCTCTTGCTTTCTGCCCTGGGCTTCTCTGCAGCTGCAGAATAAAAGGCTGGGTATGTTCTGAAAGTCAGAGAATTTACCTTCTCAGTGGACCTTAGATCAATGAGGAGTAATGATCATAATGAAATTCTCCCCTCCGTACTGGTCTCAGGTGAGTAATTCTGGGGTGAATTCTACATAGTTTTCCAGGGATTCCTCCATACCACTGAGCCCCAATTTTCATGGTGGTATTCAGTTCATTGATACTTTCCCTCCTGTCCCATTTTGCATTCTTTAGACCCCTGGGGGATTTTTTTTTTCATAATTCAATATCTAACCACAAACTCTTCTCCTGAGGAAGAATAAAAGTTAAGGATGATTTGTATTGTAAACATATAAGTATACAGAGTTCACTTTTCCCATCCTTTGATAAGAATGCTTATCAAATTTTGAGTAAAATTTAAATTTTTCTCAAGCAAATATTGTGTTCATTGGTTTATTTCTACCCTCCCCCCTTTTGGGGGGATATCAGACCCCATGCTAGGCAAGTGCTCTATCACTGAACAATTTCAGAAATGTTCAATTTCAGAAATGCTATATCTTAATTTTCTTGTGAAACTTTATCTGGCATAGACTTCTATCGGTTTTACTATTCCATGCTAGATAATTTTCAGCTTTTATATAAAAAAATGATAATCTGTGAGTAAATATTGAAATATACTAGAAATTTTGTTACTTAAAGGAACTAGTTATAAAGAAATAAATCTAGTGCTGATAAAAACAAATGTGGATTCTTGCTAGTATGTGTGTTTGCATACATTTTAACTTGGTCTGTACTTTTATGTGTCAGGGTTTTGTAGATTTTAGCACTTATTTCTGGTGCTTTTTCTTGGACATTTCCCTCAATTTCATCATAATGATAATTTTTCTTTCTGAGCTACAAATACATTAAAGTGAATAGTACATACAAACAGATATTTCTCTTTTTTATTGGGAAAAAAGAAAGTGTTTTTCTTCTGCTGTTCCCTCAACCCATTAATCACAATACTATATATGCTATTAATTATGCTTAAATGTAGTTTGCTTATATAATTTGTGAATCTCCAATAACTCAAGACTTTCAAATTATTTGTCTTCCATGGAGACATTTTGATTACTAAAACCTTCCTAAAGCTAGAAGAAGGAATAATAACATAGTATTAAAACGATGAATCACCTTTTGATTAAATGCTCAGTAATTTTTGTTACTAAATCTTCTCTCAGAGAATAATTCTAAGTCTCATTTGAACTTGTAGATGTTAATTTCATTTTGATCATCATAACCTGGTAGAGCAACATATACTCATTTAGGTTATAGTTGGAAGTTAAAGTGGATATAATGTTTTGTGATAGCAATAGTGGTCTCTAATTGAGTGTAGCTCCAATAGATATGGCTGAAGGAATAAAGTGGCAGCTTCAAGTGGACCATGGCATCTAGTGACAGATCTTCTTTCAATGTTGATGTGAACTATACCTTGAATCTACATGTTCACTCAATTCCATCTGCACTAAGTACCTAGACTTCTGCTCATAAAGTCTTGGTAGAAATAAGAGATGCAGAAATATAAAGATGTATATTTAAAAAAATATTCACACACATAATCTCATTTGACTTGAGCAATATTTTTTGATGCATTTGGACTAGTTATAAATATTTCCATTTAGGGTCAGAAAAACTCTGTTACTTCTGACCAAATTAAAAAAAAAAAAAAAAAAAAAAAACAACTAGTAAATGAAAAGCAGGAACCAGTTGCTCAGTTTCCTAGCCCAGTGTTGTTGCTGGGATGTGAGTGTGCCCTGCCCTATGTTCTCACTGGGCATTGTTTACTCAGCTAGAACCTGCTCTGTCTCTCACATCCTTTCCTCCTCCATCTTTCTCAACAACTGGTAAAATACATGCTGGAAGTTACTTGGGACAAGCTGAATCCTTTGCTTTTTTCCTCAGCCTGAACTTTGGATATCATCTTGCTGGGATGGTTAATTTTATGTATTAACTTGGTGAGGCTACAGAACCCAGTTATTTAATCAAACACTAATCAGTGGGTAACTAGATTGTGGTTAACATCTGCAATCAATTGAATTTAAGTGAAGGAGATTACTCTCTGTGATATAGTTGGGTCTCATCTGATCAGTTGAAAGCTGTAAAAGCAAAATCAGGTGTTCTAAAGATGTTCTGCTTCAAGACTATGATATCAAGTCCTGCTAGAGTTTCTAGCATAAGCCTGGCCCTATGACTTTCAGACTTCCAAACCCTATAATTGTGTAAGCCAACTCCTTACAATAAATATGTTGATAAAAAATAGGACATACACTGATGTTCATATCTAGGTTTTGAATGACTTAACTATATTGCTTTTGCACATTAAGAATTTTTAGTTGACTACTAGAATTCACTTGGACAACTTAACATGTACTTTAAAGTAAATCTAGTTAAAATTTAAATTCTAATTTTTTCCCCAAGCTCCTTGTCTCTTTTCTTGTGTTCCCTGTTTGGTTACTGGCAATATGACTTACTATTCTCAATGAGTCTTGACTGTAAATTTTTCTTCATTTTATGTCTTTAACTGAACCTCAAATCCTGCCAACTTCTTTCCATTATTAAATGCACCCTGCTGTGTTCAGCTTCTCCAACTCTTCATGTGATTCATTCATTTAGTAAATACTTACTGAATATGTAATCTGTATCAGGCATGGTTGTAGGTGCCCAGGATCTATTGGAAAACAAAGTAATGTACCTTTCTTACATTCTCTAAAAGAGTGAGATAGACAATTAGCAATTAATATAATCACTAGATAAATTACTTATATTACAGGATACTGTTTTTCTCCTTTGGACCAATAAAAAATAGAACAAGGCAAGCTCACTGGGGGTTGGCCAATTCAGTGCAGATTTAAGTAAGCACCTATTTGTTTGCTTTAGATGGCTGAGGAATTTTTTTTTTTTTTTTTTGGTATTTTGCCTCTTTGTTTTGGTGAAATAAATGGGAAAATTCTCAGAAGATGCTGAGTTTATATACTAACTGAGTTGTTTAAAAATGCTATGTGTTGCTTGCCTGACTACCTTCCTTCCTTCCTTTCTTCCTTTCCTTCCTCTCTCCTTCCCTCCCATTTAATTTAGTAAGCAACCATGTAATTCCTACTATGATCCAGGAACTATGCTTGGCACTGCAGATACAAAGTTTATTAATAATGAGCCACTGAACTTTAGAATGTGAAAATCAGGTGAGGTGAAACACATGTAAAGAAATCAAGTGAATGGGTCTAGGTGTGTGTAGTTCAAAGATAGACTGTCTGGGTTCAAGAAAGAGAGAGAGAGAGAGAGAGAGAGAGAGAGAGAGAGAGAGAGAGAGAGAGAGAGAGAAACACCAAGGGAAGGCACTAGAGTCCCTAGGGTCCAGAGCCAGTATGCAGTATATTCTCAGACTGAATCCTAGCTTTTTCTGTCTCTGGAGGGTCTCAGTATTCTTTTCTGACAAAGTTAATAATAGGACATAAATTAAGGGTTACATTGAGAATAAATTAGTTAGTATTTATACTATTTATGCAAAATGGCTAGCATACAATAGTTACTTAGTAATTTTTAAAACAAGTTTTGACTATAATATATTGCTCTAAGTTCAAAGAAAGAAGCATGCTTAGAGATTAGGGATGCCTAAATATGGTAAAATTAAAATTTAAGGAATGCTTCTTTATTATCTGTAAATTAAAAGATGAAACCAGATTCCCAGAGTTGAGATAATCATATTAGCTAAGGGCTCAAATAGACAGTGAATTTAGGGAGACCTCAGTGATGAATAAAGGCCAGATGTGCTGAAGGGCAGGTACTATATTTGAAATTTTGAGATAAAATACATAGGAGAACAGAGACACATCACAACTGTGCCGAAAACATATATGGCAAGTAAACCAACTATCTGAAAAGCCATAAAAAAATAGTAGGATTTTTAGTTTGGTGGTTAACCAAGGACTACATCATTAGTGATTATTTTTTATCACAAACCATCATTAGTGCCTTTAATTATAACCTTTAACTTTAACATGCTAAGCATTATTTGAGATTTGAGCAACTTGAAAGTTTTAAAATTTAGAAATTACAGCATCATTGTGGGTTGAAGTAGATTTTTGGATTTATGCTACATACTATGATGCTTTCCTACATATAAAATGAACTTGATGCCTTTAATTCAAGTATATTTTCATCATATTAATTTGATTTCTGCTTGGCAGATTTCCCTGAGGGATATAGTTGTGTTCATGAACACTTATGTGTTGATTAGATATTAGTATGAATTTCAGTAAGTTGGATAATATATTGCATTGCTTGTCACTGTGAAAATAAGTCAGAGAAATCCTTTCTCCGCTCAAAATAAAAACAATAGTAAGTTAACTTTCTGACATTAAGAAGTCTTAATACGTGGCTGGGGTTGTGGTTTAGAGGTACCGTGCTCACCTAGCATGTGTGAGGCACTGGGTTCAATCCTTAGCTACCACATAAAACTAAAGCAAAGGTATTGTGTCCACCTATAACTAAAAAAATAAATTTTAAAAGTCTTAATGCCACACACACACACACACACACACACACAGTCCAAGAAAGTATGTACTTTTCTTCAAAGAACAACAATGAAAAAAAAGATTTAGAGAAAAGGGCAAACTCACTTGGATTTTAAATCAATATTTGTATGACACATTTTACCTACTGCCTGGAAGAAATAAAAAACACATTAAACTTTTTATTTAAAGTAAGTTAGAGTAACTGAGAACATTTTCAATTGTGTAGTAAAGATTTGTTTCAGACATAAACAATGACTTTCTGTGAGCTCTGCCCTGACATTGAAAGAATTCAGAATGACATTGCTATCCATCAGGGTTTTCCTTCTGAAATAGTAGCCCACTAAGATTTACCAAACTAGTCTTCATCTTTGGTTCCTGTATAAAGCACTAGGAGAGCATGGGAGACAGAGACTGGCTGGCAGAGACTTGGTACTTCAGACCCCATGCTTTCTGGCTATGAAGGAGTAGGAGAAGAAGAGGACAAACGGTATACATGGCTGGGGGAATTCTAGGGCAGGAAGACCACATCCTTAAGCTCTACATATTCATCTGTCAATATTCATTCATTCACTCATTCATTCATTTATTTCATGCAACAAATCTTTGTATGCCAGGCATGATTCTTTTTTTTTTTTAATTTTAATTTTTATTTTTTTTTAATTTTTTATTGTTGGTTATTCAAAACATTACATAGTTCTTGATATATCATATTTCACCCTTTGATTCAAGTGGGTTATGAGCTCCCTTTTTTTACCCCATATACAGATTGCAGAATCACATCAGTTACACATCCATTGATTTACATATTCAGGCATGATTCTTGATCTTAGGATACAACAGTGACTAAACGAAATTTCCTGTTCTCAGTCTAGCTCAGAAATCAGATAAGAACAAATAAATATGGCATAAACCACAAAGTAATGTCTACTATGGAGAAGACTATAGGGAGGAAAGAGCGTACTGAGGTAAGTTTAGACTTGTCAGATAAAATACAGCACACCCAGTCAAATTTGAATTTCAAACAAACTCCAAATAAGTATTAATTAAAATACGTTCCATGTAAGATTTGGGATTTTTTTTTTAGTATGCCAGTAGCAATGTTTGAAATATGAAATACTTCAAAGATAGACTGTCTGGGTTCAAGAAAGAAAGAGAGAAAGAGGAGAGAGAGAGAGAGAGAGAGAGAGAGAGAGAGAGAGAGAGAGAGAGAGAGAGATCATCTCAAACTCCAATATAGCTGTGTCCTTTTTTCACCCCCTATTAAATAAGAAGAGGGAGAGGGATTTTTTTTCCTGTATAATGGGTGGTCAAGAAGGTCTTCTGATGATATGATGGAAAGCAAATGGCTAAGTTAAGTAAGGTAGTGAGCCACACAAATATCTGGAGACAAATGTTTGCTAGAGAGCACAGTAGGGGATTGAAAAGGCCCTGAAGTCTTGCCAGTTACAATCAACAGTAAGTCATATTCACAGTTGTGTTTTCAAACAAAGCCAGCCCAGGGCAGGAACATCTGGTGTGGAGTCTAGATGTGACCAGAGAATCCTTCACTAGACCATCAAGTCTTAACAGGAAATCCTATTCTGGTTCTGTGGTATGACTGTCCCCTGGTGTGGGGAATCGCTGACGCTCGCAAATTCACCTCTGGCTAGTCAATGGAGTCCGAGCAACAGGACTGTGCAAGCTGTACAAATTGTCACTTTTGTGGAACCAAAGACCCACAGTGTCTGAGTTTTATCTAAATAAAAGACTGATACTAAGTTATTTATCTATTTCCTTCCAAAGGCTCAGAACCTCACATGTTAGTTGGCAAAATGGGGTTGAAAATTTGGCCAGAATTCTAGAACATCCACTCCTGGTGCTAGCCAAAAACATCAAAGCAGCCCTCTTTTTTGCAGTACTATGGCTTTGCTGAGTTCAGGTCCAGTTAAATACCAGGCACTTTCTTTTTCCTTCTTCATTTTTAGACAAACTAGGACATGGGAACACTAGGGTAAAGAAGGAATATGTAGGCATTTAAAATTGATCTTATATTTTCAAATTCATTAGTTTGCATTAAAAAATAATGCAAGCTAATGAATTTGAATTTTTTAAGTTACAAAAAAAAAAAAAAAAAAAAAAAAAGCAGGGTGGAAAATAACATTGGGCCTATCTACGTGCCAAAACCAAAGGGTAAATTTGTGTCCTGGCTGTTCACATTGTGGGTTTCTTTTCCGCAACTATGCCTCTGCTGCTATAACTCAGCAGGCTCTGGGTTCTACCCTGACTGGTGTGCACGTGATCTAACAATGACCCTGATGCTCCTGATCCACATGTTGCACATAGACAGTAATTTTGGAAGAAATTAACACTTTCAAGATCCTGGGAGAAGATGGATGGGAAAAAATGAACAGTAGCCTATCATCCAAAAAAAAAAAATAATGCAGCTTGCAGACTTACCCAATATACAAGAAAACCTGAGTCACAAATAATAGAGAACCAACAGAGAATGTTGAACTATAAAGGTTTCTGTTCTGTTTTCTCCAAAGTTTAAGGATCCTGGAAATTATATTCAATCAGAGTTTTACTAGGGACCATTAATTGAATAAATATTCACTACCTAGGTTGTCATGGGTGATATATTTTCATCTTGTGTATAATTGAGTGATGTGCATTCAAAATTCAGTAGCAGGATGTTCACCTGGCTATTTGATATTCCCAGGAGCAAGGTTTTGCCTTTAGAGTCTGAGGAAAGACACTTCAAGTGTTATATAGGTAGAGAATTCCTCTTTGAATAGACATCTGCCAACAAATGTGTCTTCTTGGGGTGTAAATTTTGATTTTTGCTTATGCTGGTTCAACTATCACCTCTTGTTGAAGTCACTACATAGTTGTAGAAGAGAGAGAGGAAAGTTTTGCTTTATGGAAGATGACAGATCCTCAGCTTGATAGACTTATTTATTTAAGTGAACTTTTATAATTGTAACATATGCAAAAAAATGAGAAGGAATCCCCAAAATATAGATAATACTTAAACTTTATTCTTATTATGTATAGGGTAGAAACATTTTTAGTATTTTATTTTCTTTCTTTTATAAAAAAAAAAAAAAAACTATTCATATTAATTTGTGTTTTCTTATGAAATAGCATCATATCTTTATATAGTTACATTTTCTTCCCTTTTCCAATTAGCATTGTTTTGAATGTATTCCATGCTTTTAAGTGGTTGCATATTATTCTGTTATATGATGACATTATGTATTATAATAATTTATTAAATCACTTCAAATTTTGAGGAGCAATAATGACACTAATTTCTACTATTGTAAATGATTATCTAGTAAACAAATTGTACAGTTTTACACACATTTATTATTTATTTTGAAAATTATTTTCTCTGTAATTCTTAGATCAAAATATGTAGTCAGTTTTAAAATCTATGATGTTCATTGACAAACAGCCATCTAGAAACTTCTGCTCATTTTGAAATCCCACAGTATTTGTGGTGTGTATGCATTTTAAACTTTTTATACTCTGCTTTTCTTTACTGAGACTTCAATGTTTCTTATGCCTTGTATTGTGTTCCAGTGGTTAACTTACTAATTACACCTCATTATGAGACTCTTGGTCCCTTCTTATTTTTAGACAATGTAGTTTTTTTTTTTTTTTTTTTTTTGTTCTGTGTTTTTTTTTTTCTTTTTAACTATAAATATGGTGGTTGTCTATTGCTGCCTAAAAAACTTAGTGATTTAAAATAACAATATTTTGTTATGTCTCAAAATTTGGGGGAATATTTCAAGCAAGGCTCTGCTGGGCAATTTTTCTACTTCATATTCGGCCAACTGTGATCACTTGTTGGTATTCAGCTAACACAGTTGATCTGACAATTTCAAAGTAATTTAACTTAATTGTTGGTAGCTTGGTAGAAGTAGGGGTTGGACTCAGGACTTTCTTTCTTCCCATGAGGTCTCAGGGCCCTTCTGTACAATATCTAAAATAAGTTAGTCAAATCCTGTAGCAGCCCTTGGTTCTAATAGTAAACATTAGAAGGGCACTGGTGAAAACTCAAAGCCTTCTTATGACTTCACCTCAACTTGAGAAGTAGCTGAATGATACTTCTACTGTCTTCCATTGAGTAAGCAAGATACTCAAGTCAACCCTGATTTAAGGGGAAGAATAGAAAACAATTTGTAATCCACTTTAATTTACACCGTCCATCTTCTGGCCATAATGATTTACTTTTTCTAGTGTTTATAATACATCCATCTCTTTCTAAGGTGTGTGAAACTCTCATCCTCTTGTGGCATCCAGATTGCAGTTTAGGATTTTGCCATCTAAATTAGGTCCCTGTACTCTGTACCTACCTTACCACAGTACATGGAAGGATGGAAATAAAATCATTATACAGATAATCCAATTGAATAAGGTTCATAGCAATTTTGAAATTCAGCATTGATAAAGAGTCTTATTCAACTCTGGATAAAAGATTCTCTGTGAATCCTGGTTACACAGTATGGCTCTTGGTTCTCTTTTTGATTCATTGGCCCTTTTCCTATAGAAATTGTCAATATTTTCATCTACATAGCTTTTTCACCTGTTTTGTATCTGAAGAAGATTCCAACTTGTCTTTTATTTTGTACAATTTCTCTCTGATTTAGCCCAACCCAACATAATTGCTCTTTGACATCTTAATTATCAATAAGTAATCTATTACACTAGTCAAAAGCCATCTCCATAAATTTCTTTGAGATTAGCCCTTATTAATCTTAGTGTCCCTCTGAAATTGCTGAGAAAAGACATGCTTGAAAAATTTTAGAAATTTTATTGTCTTTTGATGAAAATTTTCTAAATATACCCTGTCAATAGCCATGTCTTTTCTGCTTCTTAGAGGCAAGCCCAGTTCATCACTGTCTTCTAGTCATTTTAGAGATTTTAGGTCTTCATGGTCACAATCACCAATGGTATGGAGTCCCTCCATAGAAGATATGTTTTTTGTCTGTCACTGTCTGAGATCTACCACCGTAAACTAACACCATGCTGCCCTATCTTTCATATTTTACTGCCAATCTCATTGCCTCTTTCTGCAAGGACTTCTAAAAGGCTTTGTCAACCTCAGCTGCTTCAATGGGCACTGACACAATTTGAAATTTGTTTCCTGATTTCTCTGCAAATGGAATTCACTGGGGTTTTGTTATTGGCATTTTTCTTGTATAGTTTTCAAGAGAAGAAAGAGATGTAACCTGCCTACCACGTTACTACCAAAATTACAACTGAACTACTATTAATATTCTGATGTGTATATTTAAAGTCACCACCCTTGGGGGAACATGTCAGTCTGATAAGGGGTAAAATAGCACATTTTGTAACAGCCAATTTGATATTGCTTTAATTTGTATGAACACAATTTATTAAGGCCATTTGGGTATCACAATTTTTATTAACAAGTAATATGTCAAATGAGACACCCCATAGTTCATTTCAGTAATGAGTTCAGATGCGGGTGAGACTCAGAGATAAGATGAGAAAGTGTACTGCATATATTAATGAGTAAAGGAGAAAAAAGGAGGTGGAGTCTGGATGAGAGGATAATATCAAATAGTTTATAAAAAGAGTCAAAATGAAGTGAGGTCAAAGTAACCAAATTGAGAAGGTTAAGTCCTTAAGAACATCTCAGTAAATATTACATTAATTTTGGGTGGGAAACCCACAATGTATTAACATTTTAAAATTTGCATACATTATAAAGCCAAATATACAAGTTCAATAATGTTTAAGTGTACGAGATTCTATCTGGGGTTCTGTTCTACCTGGGCTTCAAATATCTGGCTCCATTTTTTAGATCTCAGGTTCAATGTCTCCTGCTGCAGAAGGTCTTCTCTGAACTATCAACCCAAAGTAACCCAAGAGACCCCAGCCTATTAGCCAATTTTATTTATTAGAGCACTTTGCATTCTCTTATATTTCCTGTATACTTACTTTTTATTATAATCATCCTCTACTTCACTTACCCTAAAAATAATAAGCTCTATAAGAATGGGATTTTGTGGCTCTTTTTCAATGCTATTTGCTCTATATCTTGACAGATCCTGGTGCCTAATAGGCACTGATTGGTAGATATTTTTAATAAAAGATGACAAGAAAATTTTAAGCTGTCTGCTGTGAGCCAAAGAAGTATCCAATTCCAGGGATCTAGACATCCTTTCCTACTCTTAGGCATACTTAGATGCAAATAGAACTTTGTAGCAATGAATTAGTTATTTCCAATATTTAAGAAGCTAAAAACTTCATTTTTCTGTTACGTTACATCATCTTACCAGCACTCCATAATTTTAAGAGTCTTCATGTTGTATGTTTGATTTCCAGTGTGATCTAGAGGAAGAGATAACATTATCTCCCCCTTTCCAAAAGTTTTCTCTTTGTTTCTCATAAATGATTTCAATGGCTGTTTAATTAGCCAGGGTCATCCTAATGTTATTACATAATAATAATGATGGTAGAAATTTTTCTCTTGTTGCTGAATTTAATGGGACTATCACTAATAATTTGACAATAAATTGAAACTGATGGGATAGTTTAAAAGCTATTCTATATCATGGCTAATGAGTAATGGGATTTCATTTTGTCCAATCAAATGTCTTCACGATAGTGAATTTGATTGTTAGTGCTTCTACTAAGTGTTTTCACATCTATACAACTCAGATAAAATTTTAATTTCCTTATTTTCTTTTTATCCTTTATCAGGTTTTGATAATAAGTATTTAATTTTTAAAACTAAAAGTACTATCTTTTCCTCTTATTTAGGTTCTAAAATAAATAATACAGAGTTAGCAGTTTTGTTCTTTGGGAATTTAAAAATTCATCAATTAAAATATGATGTTGGCCTACAGTAATGTTTGAAATTTTTTTTCACATTCCCAATTTATTCTATGATCATTTCCATATATGTATTGCCTATTTAAACTTGGTATAAATGAGAAATGTACATTTTATCAGAAAATTACATAGTTCGTTCACAATTTAGCAAACTAGTAAAGAATTGTGTATTTTATTTTGTGGTACTGAGGATAAAATCAAGAAACTCATTCATGCTAGGCAATCACTCTACTACATTTTAATTTTTTACAATCATTTCATTTAAAAAACATGAAATAGTAGATTTGGTAGGAGCACATGTTCTAGAGTAATGGAATAGATTACTGCCTTAAAAAAAAAAATCCATATTTGAGGTATAAGAAGCTTTCTGTTAAGTGACCACATTTATCAAAAAAAAAGAAAGAAAGAAAGAAAAGAGAGAGAGAGAGAAAGAAAGAAATCAACACCACAATACCTCAGAATTTAGTTGTTTGGATTAACTGAAATAATACGTGAAGTTTAAAGACAGTATTTGCTATAGAGAAAACACAAAGTAAATTATAGCTACTGATCATTATAATTACCATCATGATCATTCCATTCTTGACTTCATTTGCAGAAAAATTTTATGTTCTTTTATACTTCTTGCATTTATTTAATATTGCTGTTATTTTTCTCTTTTATGATAAATTAATTTTTGCTTTCATCTTCAATATAATCTTTCTCACATTTCTCTTGTGTATTCTATTTTTCTAATTTCTGTTCTCATTTTTTTCCTGTGTAATTATAAAAATTTCAAAAGCTGAGATTTTTGTCTCTGGATACCACTGTGACTGCATATCATAAGATTAAAATTTAATGTACTAATTTTCTTTATTTCCTAAATTATCTGTAACTGTTAATTTTTATTTCTTTTGCTCACAATGAAGTTATTTAGAAAATTTATTATACATTTCCTAATAATTACAATTTTGCTTATTTTGTTTATTTCTTTAATCTTTTATTATTATTTCTGATATTATTGCTTGGTTGTCAATGTGCCCTGCATAATTTCTAAGAGTACATTGAAATAGTTTTTTAAAAGTGTCCATGACACTTTTTTTACATTCCATGAATATAATAAATCTATATTTGTAGAAATTTATAATTAAAATATATTTATTTATTCACTCCTGTTACTTTTTCCAATGATTTATATTTTCTCCTTTATCAACCAGAGACATTAAAGGCAGTGACTAATATATACTTCTCTATGGAGGTTCTGTTTCTATTTATTTTTTAAAAGAGAGAGAGAGAGAGAGAGAGAGAGAGAGAGAGAGAGAGAGAGAGAGAGAAATTTTTT
Source organism: Marmota monax (assembly GCF_021218885.2). Taxonomy (NCBI): domain Eukaryota; kingdom Metazoa; phylum Chordata; class Mammalia; order Rodentia; family Sciuridae; genus Marmota; species Marmota monax. The sequence continues at coordinate 12,441,676 of NW_026694895.1, read as the reverse complement.
TAATATTTATTTTTTAGTTTTCAGTGGACACAACATCTTTATTTTATTTTTATGTGGTGCTGAGGATCAAACCCAGCACCCCATGCATGCCAGGTGAGCGCGCTACCGCTTGAGCCACATTCACAGCCATTTATTTATTTATTTATTTATTTATTTTATTTTTTAATTTTTAATATTTATTTTTCAGTTTTTGGTGGACACAACATCTTTGTTTGTATGTGGTGCTGAGGATCGAACCTGGGCCGCATGCATGCCAGGCGAGCGAGCTACCGCTTGAGCCACATCCCCAGCCCCTCTATTTATTTTTTACCATTATATTCTGTGATATTATTTATTAACATATAAGGATCTTTTGTTGTATAAATGGACTTTGGTTATTAGATTACTTTTCCCTCCAAATATATTTCTATTCTAAATGGATATTTTCTTGTCTACAGTTGAACTTACAGACAACTTTTTAAAATAAAAATAAACATTATCTGAAGAGACTGGCAAGATTAAAACTATTCATCATATATTTAGAGTGAGGTAACTTTGCTTTCTTTTCTGGAGGTAGTACGGTTTGGATCTTAAATGTCCCCCCAAAAGCTCACACATGGAAGTCTTGGTCCCCAGATGACCATGCTGCTGGGTGGCAGTGGAAACTTCAGAAGGTGGGTGGGGCTCAGTGGGAGGAAGTAGGCCATTGTGGTGTACCCCTAAAGGGTTTAATTTGTGTTCTGCTATTTCCTCTCTTCTTCTTTGCTGTCTCTGTCTTTTTGCTTCCTGGCTCCCAGGAGGAGAGCAGATTTCCTCTGCTACATTGCCCCTGTCATCATGATAGGCCCCAATTCCAGCAGACCAAGTGACCATGGCGTGAAACCAAAAGAGTCAAAACAAATCTTTTCTCCTTTTAAGTTGTTTAATCTCAGTTATTTTGTTACAGCAATGGAAAGCTGACTCACATGGGAGGGAACATCTTTACCTAAAGAATTTTCTCCTGATATTCGGATAATAATGTGCAACATTATCATGAAAAGTTGTGAGTAGGAAGGCTTTCCTCTTGACTAGTTAAGAAATAGGCTTAATAATTCACAAATTTCTTGTGGGATTGAATTTTAATACCTGATAGTCACCTTAGTTAAGGAAAATGCATTTGACACTGTAGGAAGTAATTTCAATGTGGAAATATTTTGAACCAAGGACATACAAATAATTTCAAAATTCCTATAAAAAAACTGTAATATGAAGCTAACTCTCTATGCTAGAAGGAGAAGGCATCTTTACCAGCACCTCCCTGGTCTTTTTCTCAGATAAGACTTTGTCTGAAACACAATCCCAGCCTAAACTCATAGTTTGTTATTGTAATCAAAATCATTTTTACATAATACCTTAAAGATACTGGTTTGCACAGCTATTGTTTTATGACATCTAAGTATTTACACAAATATTTGCTGTTTTTTTAAATTGATTTTTACAGTTGTTCACATCTTCTTTTTGTAGTCAAGAAAGCTTCTAGAAGACAGGCCTCTCTGGAACTTAGTTTGCTCATACGAGGCTTAGCACAAAAACATGAGGAAAAATCCATCATGATGTCCAGCTATCTCCTTTCCCAAGCCTGATCTATTCACAATTACCTACAATTTTCTTTTTCTGAAATGAGCAGAATAATACATGCTAGCCAAGTGTTTGTTGGA